>NC_064614.1:1141470023-1142095023 GCF_023898315.1 Schistocerca nitens | reverse complement strand
GCTGTTAATATATTCTTCATGTGCAACTAATACTATTTTATAATCATTACATTTTAATGTTTTCCTCTAATCGATTCTATCCCAAAGGCTGTAGTTTCTTGTGCCTTAGTTGCATCCTCTTTTCTCTGGATTTTCTTCTCCTTGATTTTCTTGGTCTCGAATTTCATTTAGTTGATTGTTAGCGTCATTTGATAGTTCACCAATAACATGGTTTTTCTGTAGAGTTTCTTTTGTCATCCTCTGTTGAAATTCTTCTCTCTGCATCAAACAGTATGGAGCCATTTGGAGCATTACCGACAAAAATGTATGGATTACATCTTTCCATCTAGTTTCTTCAAGTAGTCCAGATTTCTGGTAAAAATTCTTAACCTAAAACTTTGAAATCTTGACAGATATGGTCGATTCCCAAACCACGTTTCTGCACATGTGGTACTTTGATTGATATTTGGGCACCTCTTGTTCAGGTATATATCTGTCATCATCACCTGTCCCCAGAGTTCTTCCTTCAGTTTGCTATCGAATATCATAACTGTTGCTTTGTTCCTTATCATCAGATTTAGTCCCTCTTCTTCCTCACTGAGTTGAGGACTATAAGTAATATTGTAGTATAGAACAATTTCTTTTCCTTCACACAAATTCTTAAACTCATGGCTGGTCTGTTCACCACCTTTATCACATATTATTTTTGTACACTTCCAGACTGAACTGATTTTCAGTTTCTAACATACATATTCTTATGAATCTTGCAACCTCAGTGTTGTATCTTAACAAACAGATTACACAAAAATGACCGAAATTATATAATACTGTTATGTAGCATATGTATGAAATACATGTTGGGGGTTCTACCTCTCTACAGATGTCAGCATGTATTATTTTAAAGGGTCTTATAGCTCTATGTCTCACAGCAGAAAATTACTTCATTGTTAGTTTAGCCCTCACACAAGCTTCACATGATTTTTCTGCTGAGCATACACTGTTAGGAACATCAACACACATTCTCATTGTATTTGATGTGCAGCTTATGCGTAGGTGGCCTAGCTTCTTATGCCAATTTTGTTTTTCTTATTGCACCAGTAGAGACTCCCTTCCTAATGTAACGTTCACTTCATATAATCCATTACTTGTTTTGTGTCCTTTCAAAACGAGTATTTTGTCTTTATAGATTTGAACAGAATATTTAGTAAATGCAACTGAACAATCATTTCCAGTGATACCGTTCACAGATCTCAGATTTCTATTCACTTGAGAGATATATAAAAAATCTCTGAGAAAACAGTTACCACCTACAACAGTGCCTGTTGCTACTATTTTCATTGACCTATCCTGTTTGGGGACTTCCACAACACTAACATAATCATTTAAATTTGTTAACTCATCCACTTCGTTAGACATATTTCCTGTGCATGCACATTCAGCGACCATGACTATTTTGTTTCTCATTGGCTTCTTGTGAAACTTTTTGTTTGTATCTTTACTGATGTGTTGTTCATTGTTTTCTTGAGTGACTAAATCTTCTTTAAGGGTTACAGAAGAGAAAAATAATGTTTTTATGTTATCTTTGTTCTTAAGGTACAATTTTATTCTTTGTGGTTTGTCATTTTGCAGTGGAGACATGGCTTGAAAGATCTCGATTTTGATTCCTGAGTTTGATTTTTATTTTCAAATTAGCAATCTTCTTCTTTGTGATTATTTTTCATTTTTCCAGAAGAGTGTTTTTTTTCTCATGCTTGTTGCATTCTCTTGCAAAACGTCCATGTCCACCACTCTTGTTAAAATTAGACCTTTTCTTTTATTTCTGTTAAAACGAAAATCAAGTGAAATACTCTCTTCTTGATTGTCATAATTCAGTTGTTCCTTTCCTCTTATGAGTCTTACAATTAGATTTTCCATATTCTTTTCACCACCAGGCGACGAGTCCCATCCTAGAGAAAAGTGTTGGAATTCATCTGGCAAAATCGACAGTATCTTGTGTATGTTCATACTATCTGTCATCTTCTCTCACTGAAGATGATTCAGTTCAAATGTAACTGCAGTGCAGTTACATTACTAGCTATGTCTCTAGTTTCATCATACTAGAAATCATAAAATTCTTGGAGCAGCTGCTGAGTGTTTTGAGAAGTGTCCCTTTTTATAAATTGCTTTAAGTTTGTCATACATGGATTTGGAAGTTTTACAACATGGTGCATGTGGTCTTATCTTTTTATCAGTTGTGTTCATTATATAACGTTTCGTCTTAGTGTCCTATTGCTGCCATTTGTTCTTTTCTATAGTTTCCCAGTTTTCTAGTACTTCAGTTCTGTCCACAATATCACAGAGGTCTTGCAAATGAAATAATATTCTAATTTCAACATCGAAAAATCTGAATGTACTTCTGTCTTTAAGCACTTATATATCATGAATTTCTTCGTTTTCTTGAAATATCTTGTAAGTGAATTTTATTTCATTTTTATTTTATTGCTTTTTATTCAGAATATGAGGTCCATAATTTGCTGAGTTTTTTAGTAATTTGGGTTCGCTTTATTGGAAATTTAGTAAGACACACTACACAGATTAGAAACTACATAAGCTACTACTTTGCTATAACAACCAACAACACAGATATTCTTTTCACATATAAACTCTTAGATAATGCATGTTATTATTTTTATGATTGCTAACCCTTAAAAACACACCCAACAAACATTGTTTTTTACTTGTTCTTCAACACTCCCAGTAGCACTGGAGAAGAGACAGTACCATCCAATATTGAATGTGAAGTGATGGTGCTGGTAAATCTGAAAGAGCGCAATATATATCTCCATTAAGATTCTTTGTTATCAAGGCTAGGGAACTTGACTTTCTCAATAGTGGTGCTGTGTGCATGATTTATCATGGAAGAATAGACCACATGGACACATTTAATTTCATAAATATTGATAACTGTTTTGTCCATATGTACCTAAGAGAAAAGAATCTGTTTTTATAAAAAAATGTCAGTTGCTATGCACAAAGTATCAGAATTGGAACTATAAGGAATATTAATATTTTTGATTTCTAGAAGAAGATCGTTGTGGCTACTTGTTTAATTTGCAACAGTGTTTAGTTCTCACATATAAAGAAGTTGATTTTGGTTGTGATGTAAATACGTTATCAGAAGTGATTGTATGGATAATACACTTGCTTAAGAGAGGGATCTTTACAAATTCAGAATACTTTGTTGCTTTTGAAGCATAGGATAGGTATAAAAGTATTTATAACACAGTTGTTTCTATTTCAGTATGAGTAACTGGTTAATTCTTACAATAAGGATATATTGTTGATATTTGTATACAGTTTGTCTGCAAAATGCGATTTTCAGACATTTAGATTTTATTAAGGAATATACTGCAGTCAAAAGTTATCTATCTAATAGAGATAAGTCAAATATTTACTCAAATTCTAACAACCTACTATTTACAGTAGATGAATTCTAAAAGTTATAGAAGGTAGTGATTGCATTCTTATGTTTTCATTGCGTGTGAGCCAGTATAATATGTGTTACAAGTTCATGTTAACTACTGTGTGATGCGGTGTAGTGATTAGTACACTAGATTTGCATTTTGTAGGACAACAGTTCAGATTCACATTCAACCATCCTGATTTAGGTGTTTAGTGGTTTCTCGAAGTCACTTTAGGCAAGTGATATGACTGTTCCTTTGAAAGGGCACAGTTGATTTCCTCCCCCATCCTTTAAATATTTCGAGCTTGTGCTTCATCTCTAACGATCTCAATACTGATGGGACAATAAACCCTAATACTTCTTTCTTCAAAGGTGACTGTGATTCATCACATGAAAATTTTTTGCAATAAAATTTTTATCTTTATTATTCTTTGTTTGGTGTTTTTTTCCTTCATTCTCTGTGAAGTATATTATAAGGGTGGTGATGACGTGGAAATAATTTTTTTGATGTGTGGCCACATATATGAGATAAAATTTGATGACAAAAGAGACATGGAATGAGAGAGACTGAAAGAGATATGAAATTTACTGTGACATATAACTTATAGAGATGACAGTGAGACAGATGTGGAAGTATTTTGTGTATACATGTGGGATGAAATTTAATGATTAAACAGAAGTGGAAAAAGGGAGATAGGTAGATAGGTAGGTAGGTAGATAGATAGATAGATAGATAGACAGAGAGATAGATAGAGAGAGGGAGAGAGACAGAGAGAGAGAGAGGGAGAGAAAAAAGAAAGAGACAGAAAGAGTGACAGGAACAGGAAACTTACAGATATGTGTAAATCAGAGAGATGATAATGGGGTAGATATGGCAATATTTTGTGCACACATATGGGAAGAAATATAATGACAAGATGCCACGGTATTTACAGACATGGAACATTATGCAGTGTGTGTGTATGATGACACCATTTCTCGGAAATGTCTTTGAATACGACGCAGTTCAAGGGAAACTTTCGTCATTTAATCGGAAATACTACATATTTTCGATCTATACACACCGCCTTAAAGCATTAAAGAGATTGGCTGCTTCATTTTAATACGCCACTTAGGTTTACTAGATAGGAGAAGGAGAAAGGGGGAGAGGACGTACTATGAAGCGCAACTGAGATAGTTTCACTATCTAGGATTTTTAAATTTTATAATTCCACCACCACCTAGCATTTTTCAAGTTTCCCACCATGATCATCTTGCATATTTTGGTGTCTGCAGCGCTGACTACCAGGAGAAATTTGAACTGTGACCCGGAGGCTTCCTGAAGATGTACTACACATATAAAATGAAAAATTATGATGGCGACTCACTTGACAGTCTGTTAACAGTCTTTTGTATTAGTAACTTAAAAAGCTTATCTCATTACCTCTTTAGTAACAAAAGGTATTTCTGTGTTGTCTAAATCACTAACTCCATAAGGATAGACTACCAGAAATCAACTTTAAATTGTTTTAGCAATGCACATTCATGACCTATGAAAGATTGAGTAGTGTGCTTCATTAAAATCACACAATCTTGTAGTTATTGAAAACATGTAAAATACTTCGAATAGTAAGTCATTTTATTTTGGAAGGTTAAGAAAATATTGACGAGAGGCCAGAATGGACAGCCTAAGAAGTTCAAACCATGAGATGGTACAGGGCAAAAGTTTTCAAAATCAAATGTAGTTTGGTTGGAGAGTACAAATTTTGTAAGTAGGAAACATGCTACATTTCAGCATGTAGTTGCAAACCATCATTTATGGTAAAATACTGATTCAGACTCCCCACCAAGCCACAGTGTCAATATGGAGTTTGATATGCTCAGGCTGGCAAATAGACAGTTTCTTGATGTTACACAGAGGGCAGAATCAGAGTAAACAATGGGTGTGCCCACCAATGGAATCCTCCACTTAATTATGTGCATGCTCTCACTTACTGGAGCTTTTCTGCTTTCATTCGTGGCCTTCAGACCATGGCTGCAGATATAGTGTTTGATCATTGCTTGTTTTACATGTTCTCTTTTGGTTTTCATTCTGGACTGATCTCATACACTGAAGCAGAATTTGTTGTGTTTTGGACTCTGTTTCTATAGAGCCATTCACTCGGAACTTCTATTTTTTCCATAGTCACTCCATCAACATGTGTTGAGTGATACAGTACTTCTGTTACCGAGTTGGATAGCAAAGAATGAAAAAGTTATAAATTATTTGTACATACCCCTGAAGGATGGATGAGGTAATATTTGAGCAATGCAGGCAGTTATTCGGTGATGCATTTAAGTCGATTTGAAGTCATTGCAGTGTATATTTTGAATGGCTAGAGGTGGAGAAGGGACACAACATAGCAAACCATAAACATATTGGAATCATTGTGAATAACATAACTTAAAATGATGTTAATGTTGCCACCAACCCACCCACAAGCACTGGGCATTGATGATATGCTGGTGAATCTGTATAGGAAATGTTATCATATAGTTGTAGAAGGGGTTACGATTTGAATGTTAACACCAATCCACAAGCACAGGGTATGGATGACATACTGATGAGGCTATATAACGAATGTCATATAGTTGTAGAAGGGATTATGGTTTTAATGTTAGCACTGACCCATAAGATCCAGCTGGTGATATGCTGGTGAAACTGCATATGAGGTATTGCTGTACGATTGGAGAAGTGATTACTGAAATTTATAAGACATTTCTAGAAAGACAATATTTACTCACTGTATTTAAAGAAAAGGTGGCACCTTGATTTACACAGAGACAAGTTCTCTCACTGTAAGAGATTTCTGGCTGGTCACAGTTTTGAATATGGACCTCAAGTATTACATATACCTACTGAGCAACAGACTCAGTTATGTCAAATTCATAAATAGGAGCATTATCAAGCCTGTGTAGTAGCAGGTCGGTTGGCATTATGATGTTCTATCTGCATACAGGAACCTCATTCACATGTACTGGAAATCACACACCATGCTAAGTGTTGCCTTTTTTAGACTATAAAAAATCCTGTGATCAAATAAGAAACAACTATTTACATTGACCATAAAAGCAGAGGCTCTTTGATAGGCTTTTGAGGACATTATTGGCAGAGGCATAAAGAGAAACGTTACACTGGTGAAGATAAAACATACCTGCATGCAATAAATTGCCATTTGATGAGTGCTGCAACAGGTATGTTCATTATCCTCATTTTATTCGCTTACAGAAGGATTGCAAAGAAAAATCCACTCTGCCTCATACATTTCTTTTTTAAGAATTAAAACAGTTATCCAGTCATTTGCAGATGATGTGTGTGTACTCAGTACAAAAAAAAATGCATAGTAATAACTTGAGAGAAGCTGAACTTCTTAGACAAGATCATTTGTAAACAACCTTTACTGACAATTGCAGGTTTTGATAAGTATGGTTATCATCTTCAGATATATGAATACATTCATACAAAGTGAATTTATTCAGAGACAAAATTAAGTATAAGGGCAGGTGCATTACAATAGCAAAGTTCTATTACAACATATCTCACTAAAAGGTTATTACATGTCTCTTAGACCAGCAAGTATTCATTCTAAAACATTGCTGGGTTTGTGAGGGACGAGTTGAATGATGCATTGGCGAGTCAAAGTTGAAACCATAATACAGAGAGTAATTCGCCAAATGCTGACATCCCATACTACACATTACTGTTTTCTTCGTTGCAGCAAGGGCAGTGATAGCGTGGCAGGTGGTGGCTGCCACGTGCCAGGAAATTGACAGTTGGCACTGACAGAAAGTGTTTAGATCTGATTATGTAATTAAAATGCTGTTGTCATCTGCAAATAGAGTTTTCTGTTTGGCATTAACACTGTGACTGATATAATGTACACACAAGGGAAGACATGTTGGACCTGTGAAGACACCATATTTTATTATAGTTTTTCTGGTGAGTATGTCGTTTTTATTAAACTATTTCCAGTGGCTACACCTTGCTTAAGAACAATGCTTTCTTGCCAATTAGTAAGAAATGATTTTCCATTCGTTTGGTGTACTTCCAACTCCGTTCCCCCCCCCCCCCCAACTTATTTAGTAAAGTAGCGTGATATGTAATTTCACAAGTTTTGAACAGTTTCAAAATTATTCCTGTAGCCATTAAATTTTCATCTATAGCTTTTAGGATAGTTTGCAGGTATGTATAAACACCAAAACCATTTGAAAACTTCTTTGATGAGCTCCTTGTAAATATGAGCTAGGTATATGTCATCTGTTCCAGAAACATAGACAATCTGTCAGGTTAGCTTAAAGTTTTACACACCTTATTTTGAACAGGTTCCTGAGGTAATGTACCGAGTGATCAAAAAGTCAGTCTAAAACATGGCTCACATATAACAGTTAGAAACCCAATAATGAAGCACACTGCCATAGTAGAGCAAATCTGAATATACCTGGAGTGAGGGAAATGAGGCACCTCAAATGAAATAACAATATCCCCAATATTTTAAAACCTTCAGAAATTAATAATTTATAGGAATGAATATTTTCACTGTGACTCTTAAAATTAGTAACCTTTAAATGTTTCATGTGATTTCAATAAACAACATATCAGATGATAACACTGCACTATAGCTTATCACCTTCGAAAGCTATACATCTGTATCTACTTCGTTTGTTGACTTATTATGGTTTGAGATCTTTTTCATTATGCAAAAGTTTTCAGAACATCTTCTTCTCTGCAATAACACAGTAACTGAATGCAGCATGACATGCTTCACATCTTGTCCTGCTCATGTAGTAATTTATGGAATATATCAATATGTTGCCAGTAACTTTGTTTAAATGTTGAATACAGGTGATAGTAAAAACCATTGTATTCTAAAAATGGTTAATCATGTGTTCAAGCTGGCACCACCTAATCAACAGAGCATCAGAAGACGCTTCTATCAAGCAAGCTACAGCTATTGTCTAACAAATATTTAACAACAATTTAGTATCATGTAATCTAATCACAAATGTGGGAGAATATTTTTTTGTGACTTAACTATTATTTATACTTATTGTAAATGATCTGGATGAGGCCAAATATTAATAACATTCCATTTATTGCATTTTGTTATAATATGTTAGTTTAATGCAGAATGTGATTAAAGTAAATGAAAGCAAGTCTTTAGAATCTAAGATAATGGTACCCAAAAGAATGAAGGCAGTAAAGGATCATATGGAGAAGATGGCAGGAGAAAGGAAAAAGTTGCATCATGGGTAATATAGGACAATTAAACACAAAACTGAAGAGCACATTTTGGTGAAGCCAAGGAAGAATCAAGGGAGATAGCTAGAGATATTAAAAAGCTATTTGTCCTATGATTTTGAGCATTTTTTGTCACAGGATATGCTCAAGTACCTTATATCTGAAAAATCTTTGGGGCTACAAAATGAGTCAGAGTTGAGATTGTACATAGGGTAATGAAAGTGATGATTTGTGTAAATAAGTGTATTTTCTTTGTAGTATTTAAGAATTTTGGGGGTTTTTCTATGTAGTTTGTAGGTAATTATTGTTGATTTCAAGATGTTTATGGTGATATATTGAGGCAAGATTTTAGTGCAAGGCATGAGTAACTATTGGCTGCACAAATTTGGTGTACAAACATAGCAGACCCTAAGTACTTCATTATTTGCAAAAGAGAAATTTAATTTTGTAGTCTATATAAGAAGATTTGAAGGAGGCGGAAATTTCAAGAGGTTATTTTAAAGTTTTACACGCCTTGTTTTGGATGGGTTCCTGAGGTAATGTACCGGGTGATCAAAAAGTCAGTATAAATTTGAAAACTTAATAAACAAAGGAATAATGTAGATATTGAGGTAAAAATTGACACACATGCTTGGAATGACATGGGGTTTTATTAGAACAAAAAAAAAACAAAGTTCTCAAAATGTCTGACGGATGGCATTGGACAGCAAAATGTCGGTGACTGCACATGACAATCGTGTATAAAAGGAGATATAATGAGAGAGAGAATCAGATGCGCCAGCAGTCACAGCATGTTGACATTACCGGAAAAAGAGCTTTTAGTGCAGGTGTATTATCAGAATGGGTAATGTGCTAGTTCACCGTTGCGATTCTATCACCATAGGAAGGGGATTTGAATGGGTAAAGGTCTGTTGACAAATGCAGCTGTGGCGAGAATGATTTCGAAGTTCAAAGCCACAGGTTGTTTAGACGATAGACCCCATAGTTTGTAAGGGGTCCGTAGGCCCTTACTGTAAGTTTGCACTCGGCACAGGTCGAAAGGGCAAACAATCGATAGTGTCGGGTTGCGAGAGCGAGTGTGAGTTGAAGTCAGTTTTCCGGGTTGCGGGCCGAGCCGTGCGGAGGCCAGTTGCTGTAATGCAAGGCTGTACCGACAAAGGGAGTGGCCATCGTCGCGGTTTAACCCCTTTGTGTTAGAATAATACGGGAAAGTGAAGAAGTATAATTACGAGAGTGCTCAGTGATATTTTGTGACGATATTTATTTGGTTTCGCGTCTACCGCGCCGGCATCATTTGGATTGCAGTGTTGGATTGCAGTGATTGAATTTGCGTGTGATGATTATGAATAACGAAGAAGCCTGTGCTGAGATTAGCCATTATTAAATATGTATGACGAAGGCAGTGGCTGTCTCCTTTTCCTTGTGTTTTTGAGACGAATATAGGTCTTGATTAGTGAAGCTGTGTTGTTGTTCTTTTTGGTACCAGACATTTCATTATTACAGCATTTGAGAAGGACAAAATGGAATGTAACAACTCCGTAGCAGTCAAATCCGATTGCCAGCCCCATTAGGTACACGGTCACATCAATTAATTATTATTTGGGCTGCTATTCAGATCCAGATCGAGCAGGATAGATAAAACAGAGTGTTACACCCTTGGCTTACTGTGACAGGACTAGTGCAATTTTCGGACGAATAGTAAGAACAATAGGTAATTTTACCTTGCTTAACGCAAGAAAATATTTTTTCAATGTTGGATCGGGACAGAGCATAAACTTTAAACTTGCGACAAGGAACAGTGCATTTTGAACAATACGAAGTAATAGCATCTTACGATTGTGACTACTTTTTTCTTGCCATATTAGACAAGAATATAGTGTCAATAAACTGTGGTATAATGTGCAAATGCGTAAATCCGCGCGAAAAACTGTGAAAAGTGAACACTAAAGAAAGACACGTGTGAACATTACTATAGCAAAACGAACTGAGAATTCGTCACGAAAGTTTTTAAGAAGTGTTTAGTGGTAATATTTTGACCGAAATTGCCTTTTGAATAGTGAAAATCGGACAGTTTCGTGTGGACCCATAAACTGTTATGCGGACGACAATTTATTGTGGCGACGCAATTGTTGAGTGACGTCACGCAGACCCCTGTAGCAGTTGCGCCAAAGAGCTTCGATCTGCGAGGTGATTTCACACGTCATCCCAACTACCTGGTGCAAGGAGTAGTTCAAGCACAGACGCACTACACCGAGCGCCGACCTGGCTTCTAGCGGCCGAACTACAAACTACGCCCGCCTGCAGCGCCACGGAGCGGCCGACGGAGAACTACGACGTCTCGCCGCAGATCTTCAGTGCGACTTCACGCGGCTCCGGCGGCAGTACAGCGCCACGCCCACTTCAAACGTCAAAACATCGCGACTCGTGGTAACGTCAGTTGGTGAGTGAAGACGACTGGTTGACATAACATTGAATTGTACTGTGCAGTCTTCGCGGTAAATAAACATTTGTAAACTGAGTTTCGCATTAGGAAATGTGCCCAATTACAGTAATTTCCGAAAAGTTTGCGAAACATACTCTGAAATATAGCATACTTATTTATGCACACTGTGCTGTCCAAATGGTAATTATACAGACATGGTCATTGTTTTTGGGGATTTTACATTTATAGATTTTATGAGCGGTGTGATTTATCTTGTTTAGAAAATTATACATAAGCTGTGTATGTGAGAATTGATATTTGAAGTTATTAGGTTTTGAGAGTTATGTTCAGTATTCATGCGTATTTTATCAATTTTGGGTTCACTGAAAATATTGCAGGTACTGTTTGGTTAGTTTCATGGTAATTAGGAGTGTTTTGGGTTACTAGAGGTTATTCTGTATTACTTGCCTGTGCATTAAAAATAAACCAAACATGTCTACTGAAGATAAGCAGGGTTGTGAGGCAGTAGTTGAAAGGAAAGGGATAGGGCAGGAAGACAGAGATGATTCGGGAATCAGTGATTATGGAGTGTCATTAGATAGCCCATTAGCACATTCAACTAGTTACCCCGAGACACCGGGACAAACGACGAGAAATAAGTCAGTTTCAGAGGATGCAGATAAGTGGTCGATGTTGGTAGACTTGATAAAGGAGACCAAGGCATCATTTAAGGAAGAGTTAAGAGAATCAAGAGAGAAGGGTTTACAAGAAACTAGAGAAGAGGGAAAAGTATTCTGCGAATCATTAGAAAAGGGTTTACAAGAAAGCTTGGAGTCATTTAAGGAAACTATAGCACAAGGGATCAAAACATCGCAAATGAAGATAGAATATAATCTGAAGAAGGAAATGCAGGAGCTACATGAACAGTTGAAAATGGACATCAACGAGAGAGAGAGTAAGCTACAGAAGAATATAGACCAAGTCCAGGGAAACGTGGAGAAGATGAAAGGAAAGTTAACAAAAAGGATAGAAGACGATATTGAAGAAGCGAAAGCCGAGTTGGGAGAAAGAATCAACTAAGTGGAAACAAATTGCAATCATCGAATCGCCGAGGTGACGCAGATGCAGAAACAATGCAATGATGCGCTTAAGGGAATAGGAGATAGGCAAAACCAACTGGCTGTCAATATGAAAAATGCTATAGCCATGCAACGAGAAGAGGTTAACAAGAGGGTTGCAATGGAAGTCAGGCAATTACAACAGGGAATGCAGCAATTGGAGAGCAAGACAGAAGAAATTGATAAACGAATTAGCAATGCCACTTTAACTGTTGGGGAAGGTAAAGTCGTTACCTTGATGAGCAGTGATAATCGGTACGTCCAAAATAATACAGGGCAGAAATTTAGACCGAAAGGAGGGTTGCACCCAATGATATTTATGAAATGGTTAAAAGGAGTTTTCCCAGCACATCTTAAAGACTCAGACAAGATCCAATTTGCAATAGATAGATAGAATGGAAGGTGAGGCCTTCACTTGGGGAGTCAGGAAGAAAGAAGGGACTACTAGTTATGATCAGTTTGAAGAGGAATTCTTGAAGAAATACTGGTCCAAAAGTCATCAGTGTGCAGCAATTGAGGGCCTACTCCACCGCAAGTCACTTAGTACATGGAGAGGAACGTTGAGAGAGTTTGCCGAACATTTGTGGGAATTGAACGAGACTTTGGAACAACCCCTGAGTGATGACGTAATGATATCCGCGATAAAAAGAAGAATGAGCTGGAAAATGCAAGAAACTGTATCCGGGAGCCTAATTAAAGATAGGGAGGCCTTGATGGAAATACTGGAACAGTTGGAATCTGTTCGATCACAGGAACACAATCAAGCTAATGATCAAAACCGAGAGGGAAGTTATGACCCAAGGAATCATTTTAATCTTTCGTCTGATTATAGAGGAAGAGGTGGAGGGACTGGAAAACTGAATGACACTCCAGGTGAGGTCCGGTCAAGAGTGAGGGCTACAAGGACCCGAATAAACCTGCTAAAATATATTTAGGGCATTTAGTTGTAAAACGGACATTTGAAAAGGGGAATAGTTTATTTACATTGTGTTTTCTGATGTATTATAATTAGAATTGCATATTTCATATCGACAATTACCTGAGAATGGGTATAAAACCCGTAACAACTAATTTGTAGTATAATAATTCATATGTCATGTGTTCAAGTAATAATTTTTGATTGTAGGTTGTGTGTTTCATTCAATATTGGACTATAGAGGACTATTGCTGTGTGATATGAAAAATTGTAATTTGGACAATGCCATGTTTATGAGATGTAATAACCCTTTGTAGAAATTATTGTGGAGGCAGCCCACTACCGGAGTCGAGGGATTATTTTGGTGAATTGTAATTTCATTAATTATTTACACTGTGTGTTTTGTTCAAATGTAGCAATGTTTAATTCCCTTGCCGATTCTTTTACGCCAGTGGCTCCAAAGAAGTTTTCGAGGGCGGGGATGTAAGGGGTCCGTAGGCCCTTACTGTAAGTTTGCACTCGGCACAGGTCGAAAGGGCAAACAATCGATAGTGTCGGGTTGCGAGAGCGAGTGTGAGTTGAAGTCAGTTTTCCGGGTTGCGGGCCGAGCCGTGCGGAGGCCGGTTGCTGTAATGCAAGGCTGTACCGACAAAGGGAGTGGCCATCGTCGCGGTTTAACCCCTTTGTGTTAGAATAATACGGGAAAGTGAAGAAGTATAATTACGAGAGTGCTCAGTGATATTTTGTGACGATATTTATTTGGTTTCGCGTCTACCACGCCGGCATCATTTGGATTGCAGTGTTGGATTGCAGTGATTGAATTTGCGTGTGATGATTATGAATAACGAAGAAGCCTGTGCTGAGATTAGCCGTTATTAAATATGTATGACGAAGGCAGTGGCTGTCTCCTTTTCCTTGTGTTTTTGAGACGAATATAGGTCTTGATTAGCGAAGCTGTGTTGTTGTTCTTTTTGGTACCAGACATTTCATTATTACAGCATTTGAGAAGGACAAAATGGAATGTAACAACTCCGTAGCAGTCAAATCCGATTGCCAGCCCCATTAGGTACACGGTCACGTCAATTAATTATTATTTGGGCTGCTATTCAGATCCAGATCGAGCGGGATACATAAAACGGAGTGTTACAAGTTGCCAACCGAGCACAAGGCGTAATGCTGCTGAGACAGTTCAGGAAGAAATGGAGACTGTTGCAGGTTCGTCTGTGCATGGGGAAGTCAGCGCTCGTGCAGTCGCACGTCGCACCGGCATTCCATACACTACTGTTTGGTTGGCACTTAGGCATACCCTCCAATGCTATCCGTACAAAATCCATCGGCATCATGAACTGTTACCTGGCGATTTGGTGAAGTGGAGGGCATTTGCGCTGTGGGCGTTTCAACAGATAGCGGAAGATGACGATTGGTTGAGTAACGTGTTGTGGACCGATGAAGCTCATTTCACACTCTGAGGGTCTGTCAACGCCCACAAGTACAGAATTTGGGCTACCGAAAATCCTAGAACTGTCGTGGAAACTCCATTGCACAACGAGAAAGTCACGGTATGTGTTGGATTTACCGTTATCGGGCCTTTTTTCTTCGAGGAAATGTGTGATTCTGGTTTTGTAGCTGCTACCGTGACGGATGAGAGATACGCTGATATGTTACAGAATCACATCATCCCCAGCCTGGCTGATAAACACCCCATGTTGCTACACGCGTGAAAGATCTTTTGCGCACTTCGTTCGGTGATGATCGTGTGCTCAGCCGCCACTTTCGTCATGCTTGGCCTCTTAGGTCCCCAGTCCGTGCGATTATTGGCTTTGGGGTTACCTGATGTCGCAAGTGTATCGTGATCGACTGACATCTCTAGGGATGCTGAAAGACAACATCCGACGCCAATGTCTCACCATAACTCTGGACATGCTTTACAATCTGTTCACATTATACCTCGACTACAGCTATTGTTAAGGAATGATGGTGGGCATATTGAGCATTTCCTGTAAAGAACATCATCTTTGGTTTGTCTTACTTTGCTATGCTAATTATTGTTATTCTGATCAGATGAAGCGCCATCTGACGGAAATTTTTTGAACTTTTGTATTTTTTTGGTTCTAATAAAACCCCATGCCATTCCAAGCATGGTGTCAATTTTTACCTCTCTATCTACATTATTTCGTGATTTTTCAGTTTTCAAATTTATACTGACTTTTTGATCACCCAGTAGATGTATTGTAAAATGGGAGTCGTATGCAACATGACATCTATTAACCAGTGTGAGAACAAGACGCATGGAAGTTGTCTGTCTTATGTTTCAACTAGAGGAATAAGTTAATTTTGCTGCACACTGTAATACTGAATTATTTGAATGTGCCATATGACAGACGATTTGAATAATCTCTCTCTTTCATAGTACGATTACATTTGGAAAAATAATAAGAATGAATACGAATATAGATACTGATGTGAATGTCGATGCAACAAACTTGATGATCCAGCAATTCAAAACGTGGATCCTGATTATATAGAGACTGAGTCAAATATGCAATTACAATCAGCTGAGCAGATTCCACATACGAATGCTTCTCTTAGACACATTTAAAGAACTATTTAACAAATTAGGTAACATAATGCTTGACACTTTTCAGTACTTGGGAAAAAACAGATCGATCACATTAAAGCTAATTATAGTGAGTTAAAAACCAATTTTGATCTGATAGCCCAGGAAAATAACAATAAAAATTTTGATCAGCTTTTCCAATAACAAGCAGTTCAGGTTAATACAACTTTAGAGCGAATGTCTAAAGAACAATCAGAACAAGTGAAATCAAATTTTGTTCAACTTTTGTCACAATAATCTGAAGAAATTAATAAGGCTCTAGATTGAATCTCTAGAGGACAGACCTGAGAGACTGATGAAAGTGTAGGTACTACAATACTGAGATCATAGTGTTAAAAGATGCATAGAAGGGAATACCTGAGTAGTAGGGCAACATTTGGTGCATTTTGTTAGAGTGGGTTGCCTACATTCAGGAGCTATTATGCATACAGGGTCAAACCCATTGTGCTCTTTTAATTGACAGGTCCCTAACCTATTGTTCTGCTAAGAGGATTAAGACCCTCTGGTAATAATGCATCCTTCTGATTGATAGGTTATGACCCCCCTGGAGATAATCCTTCCATTTGATTGACAGGTCCTTAACCTATTGTTCCCAATCATTCCCCTCCTCCTCCAACCCTTCTGGGCCCACACCTCCTGCTCCCCCATCGCTCAGGGAACTCCCCTTGCCAATACAAGCACACTTTTGACATCAATTTGATTGACTAATAAATTAAATCGATCAATTAATTAAATACACCGTCTGGAAAATCCCCCAGACCTCCCCTCCCGGAAATTGCCTGGAAAGAGACTGCGTTGAGTCATTTGGAGTGAAATCGATTGCAGTGTATGGAATATTGTTTAAACAACTTAGACAATGTATGGATAACGTTAAGTTAAACAATCTATCGGGTTCAAGGTGGTGTACGAAATATAGTTTATTTATTTAGTTGAAGAATTTGTTGGGAAACTGTCTTCAGTGTATGGAATACTGGACATTTACACAGTTTTCGGGATACAAGATGGTGCATGGAATATAGTTAATTGAAAGAATTTGTCAGAAAATCGATTGCAGTGTGGAGTACTTAAACAAATGCTTTCTTATTCTGATGCCGCTTGAAAACGCTTAGTAAGGTTAGTTTATTTTTTCTGCAGGCGTCAGGAATGGTAAGGCTGTTATTTATTTTCTTTGCTTTTCGACTCACACTGGTGTCCAAGCACAGATGGGGAAACCAAAACAATTACCGTTTGAGGTCTCCTGTGCATGTGTCTATCATCATGGCACCGCAACGGAGGTCAAAACATTTAAATGACAGAATTACAGACCACATTACTAAATAATACTGACCATTGACCTCTTATCAGTGTCCTTTAACCTCGTTACCCCAAAACAAAGCATAAAAATGCGGAATTCTGTTCATCGGAAAATTCTAGAGTCGCTTCCTGTCTCTGTCTTTCTCAAGGGCCGACTCCCAAATTATCTCTGTGAACCAACGTCCCGAGAGATGTGGATGGAGGTTTGAGTCCCTCCTCAGAATACAGTGTTCCTATTGGCTAATGCTGGAGACAAAGGGAGAGCTGATGCACTGTCAATATCAAAAATGGAGTGATATAAGCCATTTACACTGCCGTTTCAAATTAATTGTTTAACAATTTACAGGAGTCAAATAGATCACTTAAAACACTCACCTCCACCTTGATCCTTCTTCGCGCGCGCGCGCGCGCGCGCGCGTGTGTGTGTGTGTGTGTGTGTGTGTGTGTGTGTGTGTGTGTGTGTGTGTGTGTGTGTGTGTGTGTGTGTGTGTGTGTGTGTGTGTGTGTGTGTGTGTGTGTGTGTGTGTGTGTGTGTGTGTGTGTGTGTGAACTCCTAAGGGACCAAACTGCCGAGGGCATTGGTCCATAGACTTTCACACTAGATAAATAACCTTAAACTAACTTATCCAAAGAACAACACACACAACCAAGCCCGACAGAGGACTCGAACCTCTGGCAGGAGGGGCCGTGGAATCTGTGACATGGCGCCTCAGACCGATCGGCCAATCTGCGCGGCAGTCCTTCTTCATAGTAAAATGTACTTTCAATGTTTGAGTATCACACACAAGGATTTACAAAGCAAGTAGTGAAATTTCCAACACAAACAGAGTGTAGTGCTAAATATATCCGAGGACATGGATGCACCAACGTTTGAGAGCATCAACACCCTACTTCACCACAATGTCCCAGTAAACATATTTCATGAAAAAAAATACTTCCGGTAACACAACCTAGCGATCACTTTCTACCGCATAGACCCTGTCTGCACCAGCTGGGGGAGAGACCCATACGTGAATGCATGCGTGCGCACAATACAACTATCGATAACAATAAGTTGATCAATCGCGAGTTAGATGTCGCGATTGGGATTATAAAAGTAATGTAGGATTTTTAAATTGTTGTCTCTCCACTATGTTCGGAAGCAGGGAGGAAGTGTACGATACAACAGAGACAACAGCAAATACCACTGCAAGACTGAGGCCACAGAAATGTACTGAGAAACACTAAACACGAGACACTTAAACCACGATCCACTCCATAGCCATAGGCTGTTTGAAGAACTCAGCAAATTGCGAACTGTAGACCATTATTTGATACTTTTCCTTTGGAAACCATGAATGGCAAAAATTTATGTGACATCTATGGGTATTCCACCTGCAGTTGTGGAATACATTGACCTCATATACTACAAATTAGAATATGTGCCAACTACTGAAAATCAGTTTCAAAAATGACCCTGTGCAATTTGTATGCTTATGTTTCCATAGTCCCGATGATGGCTGTGAGGCGAATACCTTGTGTGTGTAGACCTGATCCTCAGCTCATTCACTGCATGAGCATACTATGTGTTAAGTACCTGCATTGACATAAGGTGTCTCACTAGCATTTTCATTTGAGCTATTCCCCAATGTGCACAAGGACAGCTCTTTTATTTGGAATGCTCTAGGTATTACGACTTGTAGATATATATGCTCAGTTTGTAAGAGCTTTACTCCATGTTTTCAAAATTGTCTATTCTTTAGGGAGTCTGTTAGTATAGGCAATCTATATAGCCATCTTTTATTTATCCATTACAAAATTTTGCATACTTTAGGGCCTGACTGAGTGAACTGCAAGAGTGGCTACACTGAATGAAAACTGTCTTCTGTCAATGACTGCTTCTGAGTCTAGTTTGAAAACTATTACTTTTTTTAATCAGATCTCATGTCTGGACTGCTGGGAGTCACATCAAAGTGTTGGTGTATGCATAGTGGGTTGTAAATTATATCATACTAGATATTTCCCTTTGACTTGGCCCACATATGCGTTCAACAAATATATTGAACACACCTCTGCCTCCCCTTCTCTGTGAGCACCTCTTCCTCCCCTTCTCTGTGAGCACCTCTTCCTCCCTCTGTCTGTACACCTCAACCTCACCAAGTGGGGTAGCCGAGTGGTGTGAGGTGTCTTGCCACAGTTCACGTGGTTCCCTCCATTGGAGGTTCGAGTCCTCTCTCAGGCATGGGTGTGTGTGTGTTGTCCTCAGTGTAAGTTAGATTAAGTAGTGTGTAAGCCTGGGGACCGATAACCTCAGCAGTTTGGTCCCATAGGGACTTACCACAGATTTCCAATTGCCTCAGCTTCCTACCTCTACCTGTCTCCCCACTATCTCTTCAACTACTTCCCCTCCCCCTGCATTTGACCATTTCCACATTTCCACAACTGTCTCTGTCTACAGTATATTCCTCCCTCTCCCTCTGACCATATGCTCCATTTCCATCTCTACTTCCCCCTCTTCCTTTCCTATCTGCCAGCTACCCGTCTGCTGGCTGCTATGGCCGAGCGGTTCTAGGCGCTTCAGTCGAGAACCATGGGGCTGCTATGGTCACAGGTTCGAATCCCGCCTTGGGCATGGGTGTGTGTGATGTCCTCAGGTTAGTTAGGTTTAACTAGTTCTTACTCTAGGGGACTGATGACCTCAGATGTTAAGTTCCATAGTGATTAGAGCCATTTGAAACGTTTTTTTGATCACCCCTATACACCTTTCACCTGCCTCATGTGTCTCCATCTCCTCCCATCTCTCCACTAATTTTCTCCTCCCTCTTGTTCTGCTCATCCCCTCTACCTATCTCAACCTGTGCTTAGTCATGCTCATCACTTCTTGCCCCTGAGAGGTAGGCTGTCCTGCAAAGTCGATTGACTTGGGACGCCAGTACTGTTACCACACAACATACCTGTCGTGCAGGACAGCCTGTATGCCAGAAGCTGAAGAATAACATATTTGTGCCTGTATCTGTGTTCCTGCTGGAGCTAGGAGGCCACAAGCCCCATAGTGCTAATACTCATGAGGGCTATTGTTTCTATGACAAATTTGGGTGTAACCAATCCACGGATTTTGGAGGAGATCCAAGACATAGACACATACATACTTACACTCTGCTATAGGGTAAGAAGAACAATGTCTGCCGTTGGAGTCTTTAGTCAGTCTTGTTTAGCAGAGGGCTACAGGAGCCAAACAGCGGTAGCCAGGGTTATTGTTCGATTACTAGCTGAAATTTTACTTTACATAAGTATGTGTGGAATTTGCTTACATTTTGTTTTGTGCATACATCAGTTAAGTGAGTTTAACGTGTTTCAGATAAATGCTTTGGGTGTTCTGATGAACAGCGTCTCTGTGGGGTATAACAGCATCAATTTTGTATTGTGAAGCACCCACAGCTACTTATAATAAATGTACTGGGCATGACGTCAATTGAAGGATGTGTTTCAAATTGTGCAACACCTTTCCTCATTCCATCTTGATTCTCTCTTTCTAAGTGCGTCTAGTTGGTACACACTTTCAGCAATGTTTGGAATGAAACAACTATAGGTAGTTATGATTCCCATTAATTGCTGAAGTTTCTTTAAAATTTTGAGTGTGACGATTTTGTCAGTGGTCTAGATGTGCTGCCTGGTAGGTCAAATATCGTATTTACTTATTACGAAACGGAGGTGTTCGACAGTTTTATTGAAGAATTGGTATTTCTTTAAGTTGCATTCCAGTCAGGTAGCGTTCAGCCAGGCAAAAGAATCTGTAGAATTTGAAGATGTTCATATATGTTCATGCCTGTGAATGTATGTTATCGAGATAACTGTAGTGTGAAGGAATTTTCTGTGGTTTTTATTCCATATAATGCTGGAATGTCACTGAGAGCTCAAAGTTTCAAACTGTAGTCTCTTTTATTGAAACACTACATGTGTGCAAGGACTGGAACACAGAGATAACAGATTCATTTTTGCATCGTATTTGCCTTGCATTAGTTTTGAAAATAGATTTTCTGGGTGATGAATTAGAAATGTATGAATAACTACAGCTCTGAAATTGGTACATAATCTTAGGAAACAGTATAGTTTCCTTATGATCCCTATTGTAGCCCAGTGACTTTCAGAATGTGCCTCTCGTAGCACATATGAAAAGTGAAGGCTCCTATGAAATGAAGTATCACATCTTGTTGCAAGCGGATTTTCACTTCAGTGTCGGTTTCATACTTCCAATCTGGAGAAAATGATTCTGAGTATTTTGTATATAATGCTATGATTCCTTGGAAAGGAATTTGATGCCAACCAGATATTCTCAGTGATTGAAAAGCCAAACTGCTTAAATGCATTTAATCCAAATACCAATATTCTCTGCTTTAGTTAAATTACTGACCAAGACTGAAATTTTTCTGGATACACGCTTATAAATACTTTGATTACTAGCCCTTTTTTACATACATCTAATTTACACTGTATGCTGTTACTTTCGTGAAACCCCGTCGAAATATTAGACACCGTAAAGCAATATGGGTATTACGATTTATTAAGCATGATGGAACACCAGTATCTAGTTGAAACATGACTGTATTGCAAGCATCCATAAATTAATTTCTAATGTATTACTAATGCATAAATCATAGAAATGTGGAAATATTTAGTGTCCTAATTTAAGTGAATTAACAATTTTTGGATGTACTGTAGTCTTACTTTAATGCACTAACTCTCCACTACGATACTGACGGTTCATGTAGGATGAACAATATGTGGCTATGCTATTAAACGTTGCATATTTGATGCCAACTGGATGTCTGTTCTGCTGTGTGGAGCGTGACTTGCAAACACTGCTAATATGACCTCTGATACCACAATGCTAACAGATATCTAAATAGTGTAAGCAGCTATGTTGCACAAAGCAATGTGGGCCACATGTTAACGAAATTTAATGACAAGGCAGAGCTGGAAAGAGAGAAAGGAAAAATATGTTGTGAGATGAAATGTAAATAATTAGGCGGTATAGTGTTCACAGAGTTACATGCCGTGTGTTCCAACTCAATAGCATGCCATGCAATGGCAGTCAGTCTGTAAATTAACCGTCACTCACACTGGCCATCATTCTCCACTGTATCATTGTCCATTGACCATAACCGTCCACTGACCGTTACTGTGGGACACTTTGTTACGATCTCATGTAAACTGAGTGAGTTTGTTACAGATCTGTTTGATGCCTATCTGTAACTTAATACAGAGTGGAGGGCATTTGGTTACAATTTGGGACAATTTATTACAGTTTTGGCAGAACTTTTTACAGTTTTGTGGCATTTTCATACAGTTTGGGGACAGGTTGATATAGTTTTGAGGGAATGTTCATACAGTTTGGGGGCAATGAGACACTTTTTGGGGTAAGTCACACAGATTTGTTGGGGGCAAGCTGATACAGTACGGGAGCATGTTGATATAGCTCTAGGGGCCAAACTGATCTACTTTTGGAGGATGGGGGGGGGGGGGGGAGGGGGCGGCAAATTGATACAGTTTTGTGTCTTGTTTCTGCAAAGGCAAACAAGTCTAGATAATTAGCTTTCATCAGTCCTGTGCAGCTGTTTGTATGCTTCTGTGTGTGTGTGTGTGTGTGTGTGTGTGTGTGTGTGTGTACAAATCGGTATGCCACAAGGTTACACAATCTCAAACTAATGACCATTTTGCACATAATTGTAACATTATGCTGAATAAATACAGAGGTATACATGTGTATCTAATTTTACGAAAGTATCTTTGACTTTCACAGATATAATGCGTAACTTTGACTTTCAGCCGAGGGCTACGTAAATTTTTATTACATATTTCCGAACTTGGCGTCATTTTCATGTAATTGATCGCCTCATTGTATACCACATTGTGACCTGTTGGAGAGGAGAGTAAGTGGCTGGAAAGGGAATACAAAGAACAACTGAGCTTGTTCTGTGATCTTGGATTTCTCTTTAAATTTTCACTTTAACAATCGGGTTAGTTTTCCCAATTTGGATTTTGACTGGCTGTTTAGCTTTAATGGCTCTAAGATACTAGGACGTGACTGCCTGGAGAGTGGAGGGTTTTAAATTTCCCACTAGGAATACCGGGTTAGCTCCATTATGGTCGATTTTGAGTGGCTGTTTCATTTTAACACACCCCAAGTGAGTAGGCAGTGATTGGCTAGAAATGGTAAGGGAGGAGAAAGGAAAGGGAACTTATCTTAATTATGTATTTGATTAGGATGATGTCATCACTGATAAGAATAGCCTGGCTCATCTCAACATAAGGAGGTCAATGACCAAGGTCAGGTGAAATCACAAATGTATTACTATTATGCCGGCAAAATGTACATAGTGTTTGACAAGTTAAAATTTTAACAGTGTTAGAAAAGAGAATATGACTCCTATAATGCAGATTAAAAAGGTCTCACTTGCCATTCTAAATTTGTTTGCTTGAATGACAAGTGTAAAACACGTATTCACACTTATTAATTAGAGACTGAATCATTAGATATTCATAAGATAAGGAGTTCCATTGTAAACTTTTAAACATTATGATCCCACATTAGACATTAGAGTAAGTGCGTAAAATAGATGAGACTTTCGAAGCAACACAAGAGGCAGACAGATATTGGTAGGCTTATCTCGACTTGTCAACACCGATCTCAGATAAGGAATAAAACAAATCTAGTACTAAAAGAAGGGAACATTAGGTGACTCGGTCTCCTCCAGTAAACATGACAGTTCCTGGTGAACAGGCCTCCCCAAACAAAAGCGCACTGAGTTCTGCTCCACCTCCACTGATTCTGAACGATTGCTGAGAACTCATAATGTGTCTTAAGAAGAAAGTAGCTTAGGAACCACACTGTCGTCATTAACCTATGTGTCTGCATTGTTTTGTGCAACATGGCTGTTCCCAGAGCACACATTGTTCATCTACCTGTTACCATTGCAGTATCAGAGGTCATATTAACAGTGGTTGTAAGTCACCTTTCACACAGTGGAATAGATATAAACAGGCGTACAGGGCAAGTCTGCAAC
Organism: Schistocerca nitens; assembly: GCF_023898315.1. Lineage (NCBI taxonomy): Eukaryota > Metazoa > Arthropoda > Insecta > Orthoptera > Acrididae > Schistocerca > Schistocerca nitens. The sequence continues at coordinate 1,142,070,936 of NC_064614.1, read as the reverse complement.
AATACGTAGCTTAGCCTTATGTCGCTCGTTTAACAAGAATAGTCAACGTCGTAGTAGCGAAGCTTTTAATTAAGACTATAGTGCACCCGAAAATTGGAAATACTTTCAATTGGAGGACAAAGTATTTCAACGTCTCTATGATTTATACATTACAATAAGTCACACATCTTTCTGCTGACGTCCAAGGGACTGTAGGAGTTGTTGGACAATGTTCCTGCCATATAAGGGTATGTCCAGCATTGTCGAACATGATGATTTTGTTGGTACTGGTGGGGAAAGCATAATGTTGCATCAACATACAGCCGCAAATGTTTCAGCACGTTACACTAACTGGTCAACGTTGTTGTGACACTGTGCTCCTTCTCCATGTGCATTTTTTTAGGACTACATGCGACCCTGAGTTCATTTTTATGGATGACATGGCCTAACTTCATTGGACAGTGCTAGTGGAGGAGAGCTTGCAACGAGAGGATATTTGACGAATAGACTGCCTTGTCTGTCCCACTGAGAGTGTGGGAGCTATATTGCAGCACATCCCCACGCACCAGTGACCGTCCAGTAGTTGTCAACTGCGCTGGTGGACGAATGGAATGCCCTATCACAATAATTCCTTGTGGTCAACACGGGAGCTCATGCAGAGCATGCATTGCATCTGTGGTGATCATACACCCTATTAAGAACCATTTCCATTGAGGGTACGAGACTATCCTCTAGTTTATTAGTAAGAATTTCAAAACAAGAGATCCATTTAATTATTAAGATGAATTAATAAAATTAATTAATAAGATTTGATTAATAAGAAAATCCTGTATTAGCTTGTAAATGAACATAGTTTGCGCTGAATAGTAAGGTCATTTCAAGAGCTATTACTATCTTTGTTATGTACGAAGGTTTATTACGGAATGTTTTCTATCATGGTTGTTCTATTTATTTGCATGAGGCATTCCTTATGGACTTCATACAGTGACGAGTATGGTAGCGCCACACTTGATACCATCACAGGTATAGCAAAGACACTCCTGCATCGCACATGGCTCCAAGAAATATCAACGACTCTAACACAGGATACAGCAATAATGTCGTTGGATACAGTTTTGTGCAAGCGATTGAATGGCATAGTCTAAACTGGATGTCAGTCTAACTTGAAGACACAAAAATGGTTCAAATGGCTCTGAGCACTATGGGACTTAACATCAGAGGTCATCAGTCCCCAAGAACTTAGAACTACTTAAACCTAACTAACCTAAGGACATCACGCACATCCATGCCCCAGGCAGGATTCGAACCTGCTAACGTAGCGGGCCCGCGGTTCTAGACTGAAGCTCCTAGAACCGCTCGGCCACAGCGTCCGGCTTGAAGACACAAGCTAATCTCTTATCAGATGTCTAGTTAGCGTGTAATAAAGTCCGATTGTAATATCAAGTTGTCGGAATACTAATTTAAGAGACGTTGGTATTGAATCACACTTTAAGAACATTTCATCTAGTCAGGAGTTCGACGACTGCTATAGGGCATTTATGTTGTTTATTAGTAACACATAAATTGACTGAACACTTACATTACCTTTTGTAGCGTCCACTGGACCATCACGATTCGCGATGACTCCTGTGTAATTATTGTCCTTGAATAAAAGTGTCATTTCTGCACATATCGCTGCGTATTTCTTTCAGTTACCTTGTGTAATATGCCGCAGCAGTTATTTCTATACATAGTCCAACTTTCATCGAGCTATTTTACTTGGCAGTGACACATCATGCAAAAGTTACTTTCGTACATGAAGTGTATATATCCATAATAACAGTCGAGGAGAAGCGTTTTCGAAATATCCAAAATGGCTGTTCCTACTGCAACGGGTTTATTGAAGATGACATCAAGTTTTTTCACTTCAACTGCGACTAAATTTTCGTAAAGAAGTGCACTCATTTGAAAGTCTGATTAGGAAATTGATGCAGCAGCCCCAAATCTAACTCATGTATGGTTTCATCTAGAGGGCTTGCTTGTATTATAAAATTTGATGATTCTGTTATATAAAGGGTGTTCGAAAAGAAACGAGCCGGAGGCATAATTACAGAAACCAGTACCTGTATGTTAGAAGTAATGACCATGGGTGTTGAGACCCTTGTCCCACTGTGACGCAAGGTGGTCAATTGCTGTCTCATAAAATTTCCAGGGCTGCGATGTTAACCCTTTCCGCACGTACAGCTGGACGTCGTCGTCAGAGGTGAATCGTTTGCCTCTCAGAGCCTTTTTAAGGGGACCAAGAATGGCGTAATCACAGGGAGAGAGGTCCGGACAGTATGGAGGGTGGCCGAGAACCGCCCATGCTGCTTGATGCATGTAATTTTATCTGTCGCAACCTCGCAAGGCAGGTATTTGGTGATCGCACCACTCTAGCATTGCTGATGCTCACCCTCAGTCATAAAAACATGTCGGTCCCTGCTTCCTGCCACTAGTAATACCCCTCCTGTTGCTTGCACGAATCTCGCAACTGGCATGAGATTCACTGGTGAGATATGACCATGAAATGTTTAAACGACATATGCTTGTTCACTGCCAGATTCCTGATTGATATGTACAACCATACATCGGCTGTTCTCACACCCACAGTTACGTGCTGGTAGTAGAATGGCAAACTGTGCCTACTTGGCTCCGTTTCTGATTGTAATTCCGGCTGTAATTCTCCTTACACCTTCCTTAACCCCGTCAGATAGCTATCCGAAAAGGACGAGCGGTTCTAGGCGCTTCAGTCTGGAACCGCGCGACCGCTACGGTCGCAGGTTCGAATCCTGCTTCGGGCATGGATGTGTGTGATGTCCTTAGGTTAGTTAGGTTTAAGTAGTTCTAAGTTCTAGGGGTCTGATGACCTCAGATGTTAAGTCCCATAGTGCTCAGAGCCATTTTGAACCATTTTTTTGAATCCGTCAGATACTGCTCAGATAGCAGCAACACCGGACTTAGTTGTCCATGTAGTGCCGCTTGCGTCCCAGACACTGTCCCCTGATGACTGCAATAGTCTTGTCATCGTTACTCTCGCAACTAATTCTTACATCTGTGCTTGAACTGCCTCCAAATTCCAATTACTGCTAGATGAGGTTGTGGTGTAATCAATGAATTTCGTAATATGCTGTCGAAGAATGCGTGTATTGTCCGATACGGTGTTTGTTCGAAGGTTTACAAACCAGAACAGTGCCAGACTTTTCAGAGAACAGCTGGATGTGATAACAAAGAAGCATGTGTAATCAGGAGAAGAATTTACGGACAGAGTAAAGAAGATCAGTGGTTGTACATACGAGTTGGAAGAGAATCCTATGATGAATGAAGAGGCTGAGCAGAGAGCACTTGACGCATTTTTAAGAACGTTGCCTTTGGAAATGTCAATAAGAGTACAAACAGGGCTTCTGATTGATTTACGCGTAGCTTCCAGATTAACTGTAGCGTGTGAGGAAACTGACTTGTCATCTGGATTGGAAGTGAGACAATCAATGTTTTCGACAAAATAATGTGTTATTGCTGTGGACAGATGGCGCTTGTGTGAAAGCAATGTCACCAGGCATGGAAGAGTGGAAGCAGGGGCAGAAGTCAGCGTAATGGTTATGGTCGTTCCAAAGGTAGGGGACAAGGAAAGAAGCAGAAGTTACATGCCAAATGCAACTAAAGTTCTACCTACAATCATTCCCAGTAAGATTAGGTACTATGAAGTCATATACAGAGACTGGCCTGTGTGGTCACAGGAATACTAGGGGCAGAGAAATGCAGGATTTTGTTGGACACAGCGACGCATGTGTCGGCTGCCAGTTGTGATCTGGTGGAATATAAGCAGTTGAATCCCCCACAGTATACATTGCGTGGAATGTGGTACAGAGACGTTACACCGTTGGGATACCATGGTATAGATTGCGTGGAGTGGGAATGGAGCTGTAATGCTGTTGAGATCAGTGTACACAGACTTTCGCTTGGATATGTTTCAGTTCAGACATTATGTAGAGATTGTGCCACACGTGATTGCGGGTTATGACACGATCCTGGGGTTGGATTTCTTGCATCAGCGTTGCACCAACATCAGTCTTTGGCAGGACTTCGTGAAGCTCGATGGAAAAAAATTTCAGTCAGGCGAAACTGCTGCCAATGTGGCAATGTCATGAGATGAGTCTCTCGCATATGATGAGCCACTTAAATTGCGAGCGATCACACTAATTGTAAGACTCGAGTTACACAGCTGTGTATCTAAAAATCGGATTGGCTTAATGTGAGTCTAATTTACCAGTAGGGATGTTTTGTGGGGTAGTACAGCTGGAAGTAAATGAGGTGTTGGATCAGGCAGGTTCCTTAGTGAAAAGCAGCATTGTATTCGTACAAGAGGTGCATGGGGAGGAATTCGTACCTATGTTCATCGGTAATTATTGAGAGCCGTGGAGTTAAGGTTAACAAAGGGGTAGTTGATCGCTAACATGGATATCCTGGAGAAGGAAGAGGGGGACTCAAGGTGTTTCGGCCACAGACAACTGGAAACGTCAATGAAAATGCATTACGAGGGAACGGTGAAGCACCTAAAGGGAAGTGGCAAGGAACGAATGAAGAAATGACTGTTGGAATTTAGGGATTTGTTTTTATTTTTCTGAGAGAACCGTTGCTAGTGACGCATGTAACGCAATTCCAAATACCAAAAGGAAATAAATCACCCGTTTACGACAAACCATACAGAGTTCCTATCTAATTGCAGCCGATTCTGAAGGAATTTATCGATCCGTAGCTGAAGGATGGAATCATTGAGGAAAGTATTAGCCAGTAGGGAACAGGAACTATCGTGCCCAAAAAATCAACGGATAGATAACAAAAATGTAGACTTTGTTGCGATTATCATCATGTGGATGTTGGGACTATAATGGATGCTTACCCTTTGCTAACATTACAGAAAACACAGACTAGGCCAGTGCAAGTATTTTTCAACAATTAACTTAAGGAGTGGTTACCATCTACCAGACGTCAGTCCTGCTTATCAGGCCAGTGCAAGTACTTTTCAGTGCTGAACTTGAAGAATGGCTGTCATCAACTAGAAGTCGCTCTGGAGGACCGACCAAAAACAGTATTATGTTCGCTGTGGGGTCAGTATCAGTACAGGAGGATGCCTTTCGGTGTGAAGAACGCACCTACCACGTTTCAGAATTTGCTGGACGGAGTTCTCAGAGGACTGAAACCACGTCAGTGCATGGTGTATCCTTATAATCATCCTTGCTAGTGATATGGGCCAGCACATACAACGCCTAAGGGATGTATTCCTGAGACTGAGTGTCATGAATTTAACGTTAAGTACAAAGAAATGAAACTTTGGGTTGGAACAGGTGCATACCTTGGTCGTTTATTAGCAACACCGAGGCTGGTTAAAAACTATACGTCAGACTTGCTACCTGAATTAGTGGTGCAACAACAATCGGTTCTTGGTCTCGTGAATTATTATGGAAGATTCTTAAAGGGATTTTGGGATGTTGCCAGGTCACTGACACAGTTACTGAAGAGAGGTTCAAAACTTGTTTGGTCAGAGGATTGTTATCGTGCTCTTGAGAAACTGAAAAAAGCTTTGCTATCAAGTTCAATTTTATTGTCTCCAAAGTTCTGTAAAGAATTTAATCTGTCATGCAATATTTCCAACCAGTGCACTTCGTTGAAAATTGTCTCAAGAAACAGAGAGTGTGGAGCACCCAGTGATCTATGCGTCAAGGCAAATGAACTCAGCAGGGAGGAATTACTCCATGATGAAAACAGAAATGTTGAACATTATCTATTGAATCTATGGAATCCCCTGATTCACGTGTTGTCCCCATGGGAAAAACGTTTACAGTGATAAATGATCATGCAACACTGAAATGATTGCTGGGCTTGAAGAATCTATCCAATAGGTTGACACAATGGGCAATACGATTGTGTGAGTTTAGCGTTGAGGTCGTACCTAAACTTCAAAAGATACATGAGAATGGCGTCAGTTTTAGTAGGAAAGCAGCAGTGTTGGAAATAGGTCGTAATGAGGCTTAAGGAATGGCAGAAAGAAAAGAAGACGGATGACGAAAGTAAACAGTTTAGTAAATTATCAGAGTTTTGTATAAAGGGACTGTGAGTGGTAGTGTCAGCAAAACTGAGGGATAGAATATTACAAGAGACACATGATCGCGAGGTAGCAGGTCTTGGGAAATGTAGGTCTACCAACAGAAGAGTATCAGAGAGCTACTGGAGGAAGTTCGGAAGACGCACATGGACCACCGTGTGCCGAAATGTATACAACGTGCTCAGAGAGCAGATTTGTGTCGGACGAGACTGCTAACGCAGGAGTTACCTAAAGCATAAGCTCGGTCTCAGTTGGTCGGGATTGATGTCACAGGTTCTTTCAGGAAAACGCCTGCTGGGCCTGCAGGGAATAAATATGTACTCACTATTACAGGTCATTTTTCAATCTACGTGGAAATGATCGTAAGTCCCAACCAACAACCAGCAACAGTGGCACAAGCCCTAGTAAACAATTGAATACTGAAGTTTGGGGTACCTCAAACGATAGTGATGGACCAGGGAACCAACTGTATGTCGGCTTCGTTCAAGGAATTGTGTAAGCTGTTATGTGTGAAGAAACTGAGGACGTGTTCTCTACATCCTCAAGATAATGAAGAGCGAAAGGGTGTATAGAACTACAGGGGGGGGGGGGGTGCTAGGACACTATGTGGACGCACACTATGCCAGTTGTGATGTTCATTTAAGGTAGGTGATCTCAGTGTACAATTCAAAGCAGCAAACGCATATAGGAATGTCACCATATGAGGTATTACATGAACGCTTGGTTAAATCCGCAGGACAGTACTGTGGTGTCACCGCAAGGCACCACACTCACTCGGTTGTAGGCTTCAAATCGGCCGCGGTCCGTCAGTACTCATCGGACCCGCGAGTCTCCACTGTCGACACTAGCAGAGCGAGCTCCTCCACTCGGCTGGTCTTGCGAGACAAGCTAACGCACTGGCCAGTTCTACAGCCGACTTTAATAGGAATGGTTAACTTGTTATAGCACAGTCTTCAGCTAAGTCAGTAGCTACGACCTAGCCAGGCGCCACATACAGTTTATGCATTGGCAATTGATATATATGTGTGAAGCAATCAGAATTGTAAAGAAGTATTCGCAGTTCAGTCTGTAACTGCACTTGTAAATATTATTGTACAAAGTCAAGATCGACGTTCACCGCTGATGCTGAATTAAAGCTGAGTATTTAATTGTATTCCTGTCTACTAACTTTCTAATCACCTAAGATGTTCCAGATACATCCCGTCAGGTATAGTTCATTGATCCTCACGTCAGCCTACGTGATCAACGCGTGCAATGGCCACCCCTTGTGATCAGACTAAGAGTCAAGTTGCGTGACTCAGCCGGGTCACCCTTTTTCCATGAGGCCCATAGTTCCGCCTCATACACAACAAGAACGGGTAGTTGGAATTGTGGAAAGGGGCCAGAAATGAGCGGCTGTCAGTTACACTCGAGCACATATAACATTATTTAGTTCCCCAAACATTACAGCGCAAATTTCCGAGCTTAACTATCGACTGAATATGTCACACAATCTTATGGCTTGAGGGAATTTAATTTTTAAACGGCTGAAGGCCCATGATTTAAAACACAACTACAATAAATTTTCAAAAGGCAGAAAGCACAAGGTTTTATCCTTAATATTTCAAATGAGGCTGAAGGCCAAAACTATCTAAGACTTGACAAGTAAGGAATTTTAATTTTAAAACGGCTGAAGGCCCATGATTGAAGAACACGGCTACATAAATTTTTTAAAGCATACAAATTCAAACCATCGGCTATGAGACATTTAAATACACAATCAAATACCAATAAGAAAAGGCAGTACAGCCAGCGGCACTCAGAAGATTCCGAGGGTCGGTCTGCACTTCAAATATTAAAGTTCGTTTAGGGGAGACAGGTAGCCGACCCAACTATACCCGATCCGTCGGCAACCCAACCAAGACACAGTCAACGGACCCACCGACAAGACGACTTGCTTTCCACCCGACCAGTACACAAGGAACTCCAAAGCCCAAACCTAAAAGGCGTAGCCGCTTGCAACTAAGTATGCATAAGCTGTCAAAACTACACACACGTGTTGGACAGTGACAACACGGTGAGGAAAGGACACTGCATAAATTTTACGTCAGCGGCCAGGGCAGGTAAATGGAACGATAACGGCCACAAGGCAGAAAATTCCGCTGGTGCACTTGGACTTCAAATAACAAAAGTACAGTTAAACTCCCCCGGATCGTGGCGAAATTTTCGCCAACTCGAACACTCGATGTTGCTCACGGGAATATCCCCAACAGTCAACCATGAAAACCAACGGCACAATGTAAACAGACTAGCTTCGCTAATTAAATCGCCACTCAACTTTGATGTCCTGGGTCGGTGAGCCACGAACCTTGTAGCAATCAGAACAGCTCCCACACACTCCGACACTGCATTAGAGACTGCCTGGCTGATCCACACCAACCGACCGACTGCCGCACACGGGCTAGCCGGAAACTATAAGCACCAGACCAAAGATAGTAGGTGCGAATATTCACACCGCTGCTGCCACATGTAGAAAGAGGAAAAACCACGGCATAGCCGCAATAACTGTGGGAAACCAAACGCAGAGTAACAGTCAAGGTTTAAATCAACGCATAAGCCGAGGACAGCGCGGCTCACTCAGCGTATAACTCAAAGCAGCAAACGCATATAGGAATGTCACCATATGAGGTAGTACATGATCGTAAGATGCCGTTGCTATTCTATATTTAAAAACAATTAGACAGGAGAATCGGTTAAAGAATTTTCGAGAGTGATAGATATGGAACAGGGTGCACAAGGCTAACACAAGGGCACTGGAAAAGCAAGAGGAAGGAATGAGCTGTACAGAAAGGATACTGTAACGCAAGGTTGGTCAATGGGTAATGTTATCAACTTCTTACGCTCGAAAGTGAAAGATGAAGAAATTTTTTGCAAGGTATCAGGGGCGATAGGAAGTTGTGTTAACTTTTTAACCAGTGAATGGCAAGATTCAGTTGCTGAATGGGACGAAAACTACACATGTTGAACTTTTGAAACCGTTTCGGGCAGTTCGTAAGTTATCACCGAGAATTAGGGAGTCGTACCGGAAAAGGAAACTGAAAGCGAAGGTGCGGAGGGGCGACTAAGAGGTTATAGACGAACCAATGATAAGAAGTCCATTTGTGTTAAGACCCAGAAGGTAAGAGAAGAATTATGTTTGAAGTGTGTTAGTTGTAAGTATAGCATGTTGTGTAGTGTAGGTGAGAAGAACTGCTGCCGGACAGCAGGGGATTTTAAAGGAAGACTAGATGATGTGGGTCAAAGCCATGCTACTGGTTTTCATCGGAGTACAAGCAATGTGAAACATGCGCCTGGAAGCGGAAGTGCTGTTCATAAAACAAGAAGATGTGGTGATTACCAGGCACTGGTGGGTGATACAGATGGTGTTTAAAACATGGGAGATGCGGAACGAGTTGAGACGACTAGAGGAAGCATTCGACAGTTTCCCACAGAGAATCATGGAATTCTTAAAGGAGATAGAGAAGCATACATGGGACTTATGAGAAGTTGAGAGACTAGATGAAGTCGGTTCTGGGGATTATACTGCATACAAGGAGGAGGTGAGTTTGCATCGACAAGGGGGGGGGGGGACTTCTGAAAACTGTGTTTGGAATGGCTAACGAAGAGGACTTCAAGAAGGATGAATGGCACGGTCAAAGTAGTGAAACAATGGATAAATGGCAACAAGGGAGCGAGTGCGTGGCACCCCACGCAAATCGCAAGTTTGGAGAAGAATGTTTTAAACAATACTCGGTTTCTACGCCAGCCAACTGGGGAGTAATGAACTACGCGAAAACTGGGCAGGAATCGATGAACCAGAACATTAGGAAGTTAGAAACCAAAGGAAAAGTATTGGACAAGGAAATAGTGGTAACGAAGTGGTTACCGTCCTTCGAAAATAGTGTACGGGAAACACGCAGAGAGGTATCAGAGTTGCGGGAAGCTATGCAGCAAGCTGTACGAGAACAACTAGAGTAAACTTGTTGTCATGGGATCACTACGTGGAGGGACTACGTCAAATAAGAAAGGAACTAGGGTTGGTTTTGGAACCTAGTAATAAACATCTACCTTTTTTATTTTAAGGTAGCCACAGTAGAGGCGAGGACTGATGTAGCAAAGGTATACATTTCAGTTCCCTTTCTAGTAGCAGGGAAGCAGGCATATACCAATGTTACGTAGTCCATGAGTATCCCATTAAGCAGGAGATGCTGAAATTGTTTGTCAGGGTAAAAAAGCTAATTGCAGAAAAGAGGAGGCATTCTGAAATAGGTGATGCGGAGTTGCAGAAGTGTTACAGTAATGAAGTTATGGTTTGTTGGAACAGTGCGGTTAGAAAAAGTCAGAACTCCTCTGCAGTGAAGTAGCTACTGGATTAGAAAACGGAAAACGTTTGCAAGACAGAGGTGATTAGTTCTCAGTTGTGCTTCCAGCAGATTGAGACACACTGGTTGCACTGCACCTTCAGCGAAGTAACAGTAGTATTCAATTGTTTCGAAAAAGAGGCAATCATGAAGGCGACGAGGCGACGAGGTTAGAACTGTATAGGAGTGTATTGTTAAGAAACAGGGCATCGTGTGAAATAGTGGGACTTACTTTATATCTACATATCACAATTTCAGGAATAACCTATCTAAGCATTTCGCAGCCTCGATTGTATTGGCCACAGGAACCCATGGAAGTGTTAACAGCTGCGATTTGGCTATATTGAAGCATACTTTAGGACCCAAGTTAAGTAATTCCAGGGACAAAAATTATTAAAGAATAGGACGGAGGAATCTCTGTGGTGACGTTGGTACAGCATATGAGTCGGTACGGGGAGAATCAGTTTCAGAGGGAAGCAACGTAGACATTACAAGGTGCCACAGCGACACTTAGTCTGCTAAGCGTAATCCTTGTTTGGATGTACAAGAAGCCAAATACAAGACGAAATTCAGAACCATCCGCTGTTCAAATCCCAGTGGACTGGATTCCTAGAGCCTAGGAGACAGAAGAGGAAACTGTAAGTTAAGCTAAAAATAACTAACGGAACCTAGGATAATTAGTGCTTAAGTGAATGTGATGTTAAAAATATACCAGATGGGCAAGCCGCCAGGGAACTTGTCACTCTAGTTGTTTAAGGATAATCTAGTTTAAGGCCACCCGACGAACCAGATCTTGTTAATGAGGAGGGAAATGTAGCGCACTGACCGTGTTTGGCGAGAAACGTGCAAAGAAGGAAGTAGGTTGCAGTAGCACCAGCTGCCTTACCAAATAGAGCACAGCCATCGCAAGTTTGTGAGGCGAGCTGGTCTGGTGAGTAGGGAAACTGCTGACACAGCATTGCCAAGAGGAAAAAGATGGAAGCCTTTCCAAACAGCCATCTATAGAAGTGTTTCGTACCCATGCCGTAATGTGTAGCAAAGCTCAAAGAAGCGCAGGCCGAAAACATATAAATACCTTGCCATTTTGTACTTAAGTCGCTTGAAACAAAATGTAGCTCCATTTTGGGCTTAGCAGCGTGGGACAGCGGCTGGTCAATGTAGTATTGTAGCAACAGCCCTTATTTTGGCACTGTTTTAGTAGGAACTTCTCTCTATAGTTCGGATATCTACGAAGACAGATACGAATATTGGGGCCTTGTTCTACACACGCTTGGTGTTACTAATGAGACAGTCCTGAAGAAGATGTGACTGGAATATCGAAACTGCTTGCCTAATAAAACAATATCAGAATAACGGCTGTTGGTACAAGTAATATTACATTTTTAGAGTCACTTGTGTTAGCATCGCAGCTGTACCGCTACGGGACATGTCGTCGCCTGCTGTGCAACACGAGGGATGCAAGATGCACCACCGCACGCGTGGCGACAACCAGCCGTAGCCGCTGGAACCCGGAGTTACCGTTGGCGGAAGCAGTTACGTAACGCGCCACTGTTCAGCCTACGCCGCGCTGTGTCAGCATTGCTGGAGGACACACACACACACACACACACACACACACACACACACACAGGAGGCCACGTAATGCCGCAGACGCACTGTAGCTGCCTCTCTCTGCGGGAAGCCGCAATGAAGTAATTTGGAATTCCTGGCTTTTAGACTGGCGCTGCATGGTACCCCTTACACCTTCCTGAATCCAGATCTCTTCTGTTGCAAGTAACTATTTTATATTAGTGTCTTTATGGTCCCAATTTGAAGAAAATAGTACCTTTAAATAAATGTAAAGATCCTCAATTAAAGCAGCACTATTGCTAGTGGCACATGGTCTGTGTTGATATGAACAAAGGAAGACATCATGTTCAAACCCAACAAGCGAAAACTAATAGACAAACTCCACCACTCGAAATAAGAAACACTTCTGAACATTTAGTGAAATTACTGAAACGATTTCCTAACAAAAGATAAGTATCTGCCCTTAGTAACCAAAATTGAAATAATATTATAGAATGTTCTAAGGAACATTAATGCTGAGCAACAGAAACCATAATATCATCTGCCATTAAAAAAAGCCAACCATTAGCAGTTCTTTTTGCGCAGGGAGTGAGGGAGGACCTCTTGTCAGTAGTTTGGCGGGGAAAAGTCAGAAAGCTCTGACTCGCAAAGAAACAACTTTGTCAGACTTCTCTGAGAAGATTAATAAGATTGGCACTACACTTCCAGAAAGCACAATAAATCCACTGTTCCCCGCAACAGACTGTTTCAATACATACACCAACACATGAATAAGTGCAGAGATTATTCTTGGATGTGGCACAAATGACGAGAGGATGACGGTTATTACACAAAATAAAAGTATTTCGCGCCACGTGTATTCTCTTTCTAAGGGACTGAGCTACATATAAAAATCATCTATTCAACATACAGGGTGACAATTATTGAACTATATGAAATAAAATCGTCATAACTAGGCTGTGATTCGCTGGAAATGGGAGGGGATGGAGCGAGGAGAGGAAGGGGAGATGCAAAGGGCCTGTAGTGTCATGACATCGCTGATATGAATGACACATCACAGATAAGGAGGGCCTGGTCTATAGCATCATAGGTAGGTCTTTGACATAAGTCACTTGGCGTTATAAATGTGGACGAAGTGGAACAATCTTCTCATAGCCCTACTACTCATAATATTCTGTTAAAAATGCACGAGTTTTGACTAAGGACAAACTACCTTCCAAACTTTACAGAAGCTCTCCTACGCAGGAGAGCTTCTGTAAAGTTTGGAAGGTAGGAGACGAGATACTGGCGAAAGTAAATCTGTGAGGACGGGGCGTGAGTCGTGCTTGGGAAGCTCAGATGGTAGAGCACTTGTCCGTGAAAGGCAAAGGTCCCGAGTTCGAGTCTCGGTCCGGCACACAGTTTTAATCTGCCAGGAAGTTTCATATCAGCGCACACTCAGCTACAGAGTGAAAATTTCATTTTTGACTTAGTTCTTCCATGTCCACATCGGATTCTGTTGAGCACATACGAGGTTCTTCTAGGTAGTTGGTCGCCTGGTATGCATGTAGGGTCTTCGAGGCCACGGCGAAGTACGCTGGTATAGTTTTTCCATTTCTCCTTCCGCACATCTTCATTCTCGAATGGTTCCGTTTCTTGAGCTGTCCAGAATGGTTTTCTTGATTTGACACTCGTGCAGGGTGGATTGAGCAGTATTTCCTGGGCAGGTAGCCTTTCGAAAAACTTTACGTTATTAATCTTTTCCCGTTCGCGGACCGCTGCTTCAAGTCGTCTCATCTTCATCTACATCTACGTGATTACTCTGCTATTCACAATAAAGTGCCTGGCAGAGGGTTCAATGAACCACCTTCAAGCTGTCTCTCTACCGTTCCACTCCCAAACGGCGCGCGGGAAAAACGAGCGCTTAAATTTTTCTGTGCGAGCCCTGATTTCTCTTATTTTATCGTGATGATCATTTCTCTCTGCCTTTGTTTTAATGATTGCCACTCCAATTCACGTATCATGTCTGTGGCACTATCTCCCCTACATCGCGATAATACAGAACGAGCTGCCGTTCTTTGTAATTTTTCAGTGTCATCCGTCAGTCCTATCTGATGCGGATCCCACACCGCACAGCAATACTCCAGAACAGGGCGGACTAGCGTGGTGTAAGCAGTCTCTTTAGTAGACCTGTTGCACGTTCTAAGTATTCTGCCAATGAACCACAGTCTCTGGTTGGCTCTATCCGCAACATTATGTATCTGATCCTTCCAATTTAGGGTATTTGTAATTGTAATTCCTAAGTATTTAGTTGAATTTATAGCCTTCAGCTTTGTGTGACTTATCGCGTATCGAAATTTAGCGGATTTCTTTTAGTACTCATGTGAATAACTTCACACTTTTCTTTATTCAAGGTCAATTGCCACTTTTCGCACCATACAGATATCTTATCTAAATCATTTTGCAATTCGTTTTGGTCATCTGATGACTTTACAAGACGGTAAATGACAGCATCCTCTGCAAACAATCTGAGACGGCTATTGAGATTGTCTCCTACGTCGTTAATACAGATCAGGAACAATAGAGGGCATGTTTTATTCGGTGACTTTCCGTCTGTTACTACGAACTGTGACCTTTGTGACAGGAAATCACGAATGCAGTCACACAACTGAGGCGATATTCCATAGGCACGCAGTTTGGTTAGAAGACGCTTGTGAGGAACGGTGTCGAAAGCCTTCTGGAAATCTAAAAATATGGGATCAATTTGACATTCCCTGTCTATAATACTCAATACTTCATGAATATTAAGAGCTAGTTGTGTTTCGCAAGAACAATATTTTCCGAATCCGTGCTGACTACGTGTCAATAAATCGTTTTCTTCGAGGTACTTCGTAATGTTCGAGTACAGTAGTAACCCTACTGCAAATCGACGTTAGTGACATGGGCCTGTAGTTCAACGAATTACTCCTACTTCCCTTTCTGGGCACTGGTGTGACTTGAGCAATTTTCCAGTCTTTAGGTACGGATCTTTCTGTGAGCGAGCGGTTGTATATAATTGCTAAATGTGGAGCTATTATATCAGCATACTCTGAGAGGAACCTGACGGGTATACAATCTGGACCGGAAGCCTTGCTTTGATTAAGTGATTTAAGTATGCTGAAATGTGGTGATGCGATGCTACTGAGAGCAGACAGCCAAGGTAGTGGGGTTGATCTCAGGGTGCCCGTTACAGTTCTCATGGTGTCATTCTGCTGAACGTCAACCTTACTGGCATGCACACTCCTGTACCAGACAGGTGCCCAATGTTCAACCACAGGATATACGAGAGTGTGTCAGCTTGTGCACCCCTGGAAGTTCCAGCTAGTTTCCGGATAATGTTGTTCCTGG
Organism: Schistocerca nitens; assembly: GCF_023898315.1. Taxonomy (NCBI): domain Eukaryota; kingdom Metazoa; phylum Arthropoda; class Insecta; order Orthoptera; family Acrididae; genus Schistocerca; species Schistocerca nitens. The sequence goes on along the minus strand of NC_064614.1, from coordinate 1,142,055,525 downwards.
TCTTTAACTTTCCTGCTAGCGATGTGAGGTGAGTCCTGTACGTAAGTGATCGGTCCAGTGTGGTTCCAAGAAGGTAACGTTTAGTGGCTAGATCTCGTGTCTCTCACGGCCAAATCGACATGCAGCGACCAATTTGCTATGTATAATTGCCTTTGAATCTGCTGCTCTGTTTTGGTACGAAAACATGGAGAAAACTCTTTTCTGGGTTTTCTAAGGTATTAACCGTGAACTAATGGTGGCTTCATAAGCTCCTTAAGACCTACCGTAGACCACGTTAAATTCAGAAAGAACTAACCGATTTGCCCCATTTGCCTAAGCAGGAGGAAGGTGCCGCACGCCTACCGATCACTAATTAGAAATACAAGGAAAATGGTTATAATCAAAAGTTGAAAAAATATCCCTTTACAACAATGGTTCTTAATCTTTCTGAAACCATTACCCTGAGTGCAATCAGATACAGTCAGATATTAGGTAGTATCGCCGTCCCCATCCAGCCGTCGTCATCAACAATAGGGCCTAACTAAACATCAGAATAAAAAAATAATGTGTTAAACTAAAAACTAATGAGTCAGTAAGATAATTTCTACTAATTTCAGAAAACATCTTTTTCTAAAACCGGTGAAGCACTTTTCAACGCGTTGTTAGTGCTATCTACACCTCCACCTTAGGAAAGAAACCTAGCAATCCACATAGATGGTTCAAAAAATGGTTCAAATGGCTCTGAGCACTATGCGACTTAACTTCTGAAGTCATCAGTCGCCAAGAACTTAGAACTAATTAAACCTAACTAACCTAAGGACATCACACACATCCATGCCCGAGGCAGGATTCGAACCTGTGACCGTAGCGGTCGCTCGGTTCCAGACTGTAGCGCCTAGAAGCGCACGGCCACTCCGGCCGGCCATAGATTGTTCATACTTGCTACAAAATATTCTTCCTCCGTCCGACTTCTCTACCTAGCGACACTTGCTTCACCCACACCCATCACACCCATGTTAAAATGTGTGTATTGTACTTATTGTTTGTAAATCACTTGATTGCTGGACTTTTTGCTTTTGAAGCGGCTGATATTGGAAGACTTCAGGTTGCCAGTGCCTTCTTTCTGGTCACTGCTGCCAAGTAACAATAACGAAACTGTGTGGCTCCTACATCAGTATAGTAACCATTACATATTTACAACTGTCTGCAATTCGGAGAAGGCATTTTCATTATACACTTAAGAGCCAAAGAAACTGGTACACCTGGCTAATATTGTGTAGCGTCCGCAAAAGTGCCGCAACACGACGTGGCATGGACTCGACTAATGTCTGAAGCAGTGCTGGAGGGAACTGACACCATGAATCCTGCAGGGTTGTCCATAAATCCGTAAGAGCAGGTGGAGATCTCTTCTGAAGAGCACTTTGCACGGCATCCCAAATATGCTCAATAATGTTCATGCCTGGCGAGTTTGGTGGCCAGCGGAAGTGTTTGAACTCAGAAGAGTGTTCCTGGAATATTCTGTAGCAATTCTGGACGTGTCGCATTGTCCCGGTGGAATTACCCAAGTCCGTCGGAATATACAGTGGACATGAATGGATGCAGATGATCTTTTTACCCGTACATGTCCATCCATTCGATACAATTTGAAACGAGACTCGTCCGACCAGGCAGCATGTTTCCAGTCATCAACAGTCCAGTGTCGGTGTTGACGGGCCCAAGCGATGCCTAAAGCTTTGTGTCGTGCAGTCATCGAAGGTACACGAGTGAGTCTTCGGCTCCGAAAGCGAATATGATGATGTTTCGTTGAATGGTTCGCACTCTGACACTTATTGACGGCCCAGCAGTGAGTGATATCTGCGGCATTTTGCGTGACGTTGAACGATTCTCTTCTGTCTCTTTAGACCAGTTCTTGCAGGATGTTTTTGCGGCTGCAGCAGTGTCGGAGATCCGATGTTTCAGCGGATTCCTGATATTCACGTTACACTCGTCAAATGGTCGTTCGGGAAAATCCCCACGTCATCGCTACCTTGGAGAAGCTGTGTCACATCGCTAGTGCACCGACTGCAAGACCACATTCAAGCGTACTCAAATCTTGATAACCTGCCACTGTAGCAGCAGTAACCGATATAACAACTGTGCCAGACACTTCTTGTCTTATATAGGCGATGCCGACCGCAGCGCCGTATTCTGCCTGTTTCCATATCTCTGTATTACGCAGGAATATACCAGTTTCTTTGGCGTTTCATTGTATATTCAAGCATTTGCAGATAAATCGGACGTTGTCCAGGTATCTATTTACAATTTTTCATGGGACTTCGTAGACAATGAATTTATTTTTTGACTTATAAAGCTTCTTTGCACACAACTAGTGAAGTAATATGAGTAGGGACATGAACGAAGAACCTGTTTGCTTCACTAACATTAGAGAGAGCCACGTGGAGCTGACCGTATCAATAGCAACTGACACTAAGAACACTGCCCCACAACACGCAGCGTCCGACCTTGTGCTTTGTTTGTGGCCTTGGCGTAATACACTGAGGTGACAAAATTCATGAGAGAGAGATATGCAAGTATACAGATGGCACTGGTGTCGCGTACACGAGGCATAAAAGGCTGCGCATTGGTGGAGCTGTCATTTGTACTCAGTTGATTAATGTGAAATGATTCCGATGTGATTATAACGGCACGATGGGAATTAACAGACTTTAAATGCGGAACGGTAGTTGGAGCAAGACGCATGGGACATTCCATTTCGGAATTCGTTATGGAAGTCATGTTCCGAAATCCACAGTATCAAGACGTGACGAAAATACCAAATTTCAGGTAGCTCGAACGATGAAAATGACAAAATTAACGTTATTTGTTTTTTTTCTTCATTATAAAATTATTTGGAGTTTTCTGAATAAAACAAATCAAGTTTCACCCTTCTAAGTGAATTATAAGTGTGTTTTTTATCGCTGCGTAAACGGTTATAGCGACGTGGTGTGTCACCTCTGACGGCGCCGCTCGCTGGCTGCAAGCAGGGTATCTTTGCGGAATTAGACAGTGTTTTGTTTTCCAACGTTTTATGGCTTTATCTCTGTGACAAGCGACTGTTCATATCGGTAAACATAAACGCTGTACCGTGTGTGTTGACTTGTGGATTTTGCTTTGTGTTATTTATCTGTTCAATTTTGCGTATTTGGCGAATTTTGCTCGTACCTGTTTTACGTATTTGGTTTGTGGATACCAATATGCCCCTTTTCAGCAATCGAGTGTTTAAGAAAAGGCACAATGAGTGGAAGAAGAAATCTTTTGTTGTTTCGAAGGGAGATGCTGCTCAGACTGCTTCACCGACTACTCCAAATGAATGTGACAGAACTTCTTCCAGCTAGAAACTTTGTGACAGCAAAGAAAAATTTGAAAACTGTGAAAGTGACAGTAATGACCTGAATGAAATAATTAACATTTTCTTGCTCTGTAATATTTTGAAACCTAACGTATTATGCCAAGTTTGCAAAGAAAGAGGACTGGAATTGAAAATAACTTCACACATTGGTTTGGCATGTAAAATGTTATTGAAGTGTAACAAATGTACTGCAGAAGTTTCGTTTTCTAATTCTAACAGTATTACTTGTAGTGGTAATAGTGGAAAGAAGGTGTATGATATAAATGTTAGGCTAGTGTATGGGTTGCGTTGCATTGGCAAGGGCAGTGCTGCAGGGACAATGTTATGTGGAATTATGAATTTGCCAAAACCACAAACCAAGTTTGGATTTTATAATGAATTGGTGGTCTCTTCTGCTGAAGATATTGCTCAAGCAACAATGAAGAAAGCAGTTGAAGAAGCCGTGACAGATAATGGGAATTGTAGAGATTTAATTGTTGCTTTAGATTGATCATGGTAACATAGAGGTCATAAATCTCTAAATGGAGTTGTGACAGCTACCAGTGGAGACAGTTGCAAAGTTGATGTTGCTATTCTCTCAAAGCATTGTAGATGTAAGGGCAATACCAATGACGAACATAGTGAAAGTTGTGAAGCAAATTTGCATGGATGTGGAGCGATGGAAGTAGAGGGAGTTTTATGCAATTTTTTCCAGATCACAGGAGTGGAATAATGTACGATATACTAACTATCTAGGAGATGGTGATTCTAAGGGATATAAAGTTGTAGAGGAGCTCAAACCTTATGGCAATAAAATTCACATTAAAAAACAGGAGTTTAATTGGACACGTGCAGAAGTGCAAACTAAAGCAGACATTAGGATCCCAGAAGCTTAGTGATGGTAAGAGCCTTGGAGGAAGAGGAAGACTGACAGATGAAGCAATTGATAGATTGCAAAGGTATTATGGGTGTGCAATTAGGCAAAATACAAGAAGCATTGAGCATATGAGGAGAGCAGTATGGGCATTATTTTTTCATACTGCATCAACAAATGAGCATCCACAACATGCACTGTGCCCCACAGGTGATGACTCATGGTATAAGTACCAATCAGGAAAGGAATATGCCCATAAAAACAGTATGCCAAATGCTGTAATTGATGTAATTAAGCCCATATTCAGAGATTTAACACAGCCAAGTTTATTGGAAAGGTGTTTACATGGGAAAACACAAAATACAAATGAAAGTGTAAATAATTTAATTTGGATTAGGATTCCCAAAAGAGTGTTTGTACAGATAAAAACATTGCATTTTGGAGTGTATGATGCAGTTTCCAATGAAGGAAACATTATCAAATGTGATGTGACGAAACATTTAGGTTTCCAACCAGGACACAACACCATTTCCACAATGCATCTAATTGATGAAGAAATACTAAGAGGTTCAAGAAGAAGAGACAAAAGCCTACAACATGCAGCAAAATGTAAGAAAAGACCAGTGAAAAGGAAACTAACACTGCAAAAAGAAGAGGATGTTGATAATCCATCATATGGAGCAGGAATGTATTAAAAACTTTGGAAATCATTTCCCATAACTTTGAGGAACATTTTCTCAAAAACTACTAACAGTATATCAATGAAATTTATACAAAATATTGTTTACTTCTTTTCCTTCATTTTTATTACAAATTGTAAAAAAAATATTGTGTAATTCAAGAGTTATAGAAGAAAAAGTGCAAAATTTTAGAGGAAAAAATGTGTCTGTTTAAAAAAATTGTAAAACAAAAACCAATAAATATTTCTTAACATGGCATCATAACTTTGTAGAGAAATATTCACTGAAAATGTAGTCCAAGTTTCAGAGCAATATGTTTAATTGTTTTAGAAAAAATGTTCCTTTTATTCGCTAAAATTAACCTGGAGGAGATGGATCTTTCCGGTTCTCCTTACCTCTCACTGTGGATCATGTAGTGATCGACGGCCTTCACTCAACGACCGAGAACAGCGGCATTTGCATTGAGTTTCCTGTGGTAACAGACAAGCAACATTCCGTGAAATAATAACAGTAATCACCGTTGGACGTACGACGAACGTGTCCATTAGCACAGTGCGGCGAAATCTGGCGTTAATGGGCTGTGGCAGTAGTCGACCGACTCGAGTGTCTTCGCTAAGAGCTCGACATCGCTGCAAGCGTCTCTCTTGGGCTCGTGACGACATCGGTTGGAGCCTAGACGTCTGGGAAACCGTGGCCCTGTACAGATGAGCCCAGATTTTGGTTGGTAAGAGCTGATAATAGGTTTAGAGTGTGGCGCAGACTCCACAAAGGAACCTGGGTTGTCAACAAGGCACTGTGCTGTGTTTACATAGAGTGAACCGGCTTCTCTTGCCCAGCTGAACCGATCATTGTTTGTAAATGGACGCCTATAGAGGCAACGTGGCTCAATATTTTTGCAGGGAACTTCCAACGACTTGTTGCGTCCATGCCAGGTCGAGTTGCTGCACTACACCGGACAAAAGAAGGTCTGACACGACATTAGGGGGTATCTCACCACTTCTGTCATCTCAGTGTGTAAGCTCACAAGGAAAGTAAAATCGTAAATTATTTTAAATAATCAGGATTCGGGGCATTCAAACTCGCTAACCTGCGCCACTTCTCGTCAAAATTTCCACTTCTATGATGTAATGTGGGAAAGATATAACTTCGAGCCTTTGTGAGTAAAGAGAATTTCGAGCCTTTGTGAGTTAAGAGCTCTGAGGAACAATATAAAACATGACTCTCTCGAACAGAGTCAAGACGTATCTCTCTTTTAGAAAGAGTTTCCAAAGAATGAGTTAAAGCTTGATGTTGTCAAACCACAGCAAGTCTCGTGTCACGATCTTCATTGGACTCTTGAGACCGCATACTCCTCAGTCTTTTAGTTGTTCTGGTGTACTACAAACGACTCGTTAACAAAATGAAATCAAAATGTAACGAGCAGGTATCCAAATCACAAAGGGAACTTAATAATTTAGTTTTACCAAGCGAAGTATGAAAATAAAAACCTGTCGAAAGAAGTAAAGCAATGTCATTAAATTGTTAATACGCAGAGAGAAATGAATAAATCTGTCTATCCCAGCCAAGTAAATTTGCTACTGGTTTGTATTTGTAAAGGTAAGATTGTGGCACTTAATTCGGTCACTGACTCGAAAATTCGTCTGTCAATTCTTAAAAAGCTTCAGCTTCATATACTGTTTCTTTGGTGTACTACGAAACCAACAGCGCCATCCATTGGTTCCTTGGTGTACTGCACCGTGGTGATTTAACATCCGAACTATTAGCTGAAGAGACGATTTTAGTTAAATCTCTAAATTACGATGTATATCTTTCTGTGTTCCGATTTTGGTGAAATAAATCCTGTACGTTGTCCCAAAGTAGTCCCAAGTTACCCGTCAAACCACACGGAAATTCGTGTGGTTGATTTGGAGATTAGCATGTTTGAGCAGACAAACCGACAGACATGACGGTCTTAGGTAACACTTGAAATCTTTTTTCCCTCATCCGATTTCTATGAAACAAAACCTAAATGTTGCCCCAGACTAGCTTAACTTACCTGTGAGAGATCCAAGAAAATTTGTGTAGTATTTCTGGAGATTAGCGTGCTCAAAGAGACAGACATGACAATTCTGCAGTGTCATTATTAGCACAGATATAGATATGTACCTCAATATTTTTATGCAGTGATTCAAATGTTTTCATGTATGTAATTGTCTATTATATTTAGATTTCAAGATATTTTATTTGCATTCACTCATTTTGTAAGTTGTCTCAATTGTATATCTTGAGTATTTACAACTTTGTACTTTCATGTAATCGTACAACAACACAAGTGTGATATAATTTGCTGTCATTATATTTTGTTTGTCATGTAATTATACTTCTGTAAGTATCTGCTAGTGTTCATACTTACTTTTCTGAGTTCTTTCTTTGAACCACTAACCATTTTCGCAGTCATTGGCTGTATCCTCGATGTAATTTCATGCTTTCATGTGTCCACCCACCTGTGCCAAGGTTATGTTTCATAGTTACAGTCCTTTTGTCCAGTTGTTAAGTGTTTACATAGTGAATTCTATAGGTAATTAATTTTTTTGATGTTTTATGGTGATCAACCAAATTGTTTTAGTGACTACCAATTTATGATGAACCCTCTCATTAATATATACACATGTGGTGTGGTACCCATACTTCATACTTAATTGTGCCAACCCTAGTAGTTTTCCTTCAATAAGACGTTTCTTCTGTGTGTTACTGTTTTTCTCAAATTTGCATTTATATGGAGATTAGCCCCTCTGTAGGTCACCAGGGATCATACTCACAGCATCTTAGGAAATGCTACACTACTCAACTGAAACATCGCATCCAAAAATCCTCCAATTTTCATTTTCATTAATCTTTCATAAAAATACGTTTCTATTGGAATTCTACATCAGCATTCCTGCAATCATATTGAAAAATTTTAATACTAATACAGACATTTTATTGCTCAAAAACATGAATTAAATCTTCTGGGTTTTCAAGCTGTATCAGTTCGAATAAAAATCTCGAACTTTTGATTGCCACCTCCTCCATTGTCGTAAAACCACTTACTGACGGGGACTCAGCTGGCAAATCAAAGTGCACTTCAAAAAACACTGGAGGCAAACACTAGTACAAAGTCGGCCACAGGATAAAAATCACACAGGGCAAGACACAAAAAATCACTGGAAACGATGGAGCACTCACGAAGCATAAAAAGCCGCTGGTAGGGACCTGCCGAGGGACTGGAGGCTGGAGAGGAGGGAAAAAGAGGGGAGGAAGGTATGATGGTGTGGGGGGGGGGGGGCTGGGGGTGAGAGGAAGAGGAAGAAAGGGGGCATGAGGTGTACCAAGAGGCAGGAGATGGGCAGGGTGCGAGAAGGAAGGCAAGGCAGGAGGGAGTGCAGAGACAAGGGGAGCACAGGAGAGGGGGGGATAGGAGGGGGAAAGCCGCTCAGGAGAAGGGAGGGGGAGGGAGGGAGCCCTGAAGAGGAGGCAGGAGGAAGGTGGGGTTAGAGTTGGTAGGACGGGTAGACGTCAGGGCGAAGCACATCATCTGGGAGGGGTAGATGCTGAAAGTTGCATTGGGAAAGGAGGTGGAGGGTGTGGAGATGGAGAGAGGATGGGACACAACAGTAAAGGCGCGGCAACAGCTGGGGGTGGAGAAGAAGGGTGACACCAGGGGTGGTGGTGGTGGTGTGGGGGGGGGGGGATCCAGTCGGCGGACAATATACAGTGTGTAGATGTGTTCAAGGAAAAGGAGAAGGCGGCGAAAGGGGATGAGGTCGTAGAGGATGTGCGTGGGGAACAGAAGGGGGGTGGAAGGCTAGGTGGAGTGCATGGCGTTCTAGGATTTGGAGGGATTTATAGAACTTGGGAGGGGCGGAAATCCAAGCGACGCTGGCATAACAAAGGATGGGGCGGATTGGGGCCAGCACGATCCTCCGCTTATATAGCCACGATTCGGCTTCTGGCACCAATCAGAGAGGGCTGAAACGACGCGTGCGTCTGCCACTCCCTCCCTCCTACAAGTGTCAAGCAATCGATGTTGCTTCCTTTCGATACGTAGAGCCCACCCCATCGCCCTACTGAGTGCATACCCCTGGTCCCTGTTAAAATTTTTGTTCATTCTTAACTCGGCCCCCTCTTTCGAAACGGAAACCCACTACATTGACACATGAGCCAAGACTCTCGTATTTTCAAACAGTGCTCAGTACAACGCTCTGCAACCGTGCGAATTGCATGACCTACATAAATGCTGCCGCATTCTCAAGGAACACCCTACACACAGTGCACACAAAGAGCTACGTCGTCTTTAACAGGGAGAAACATAACTTGTATCTTGGGGGCGGGCCAGAACACTCCTCCAGTCCATGTCTCTGTTGTACATATCCTAAATTACCCCAGAGTCTGTCAGGAAAGCAGCTGGTTTGGCATCTTCAACCGATTCGCAAAGGCCCCTTCTTCGCTGGCACCTGAAAGCGTCTGCAATGTTTCTATTGCTGTAACTGTTCTCTCTGAACACGTGTCTCAAGTGCTGCAATTAAGACTGTAGGTGGTCGTCATCAGAAATAACTTTTCCTCTATGTATTAACGTGTCAAGGACCGCTTTCTTGTGTACAGGGCGATGAAAAGTGGAAGCGTTCAAGTACCGATCAGTGTGCATTGGTTCCCTTATACTAAATGATCAAGCTGGCCTCCTGCCTTCCGCTCAACTAAAACATCCAGGAACGGTAGCTTGGCACATTTCTCCATCTAGACGGTTATTTTAATGTTGGGATGCACGCAGTTCATGTGATCGACGAACTGCAGCAGTGAGGTTTCACCGTGAGGCCGTATCATAAAGCTGTCATCGACGTACCTTGTCAACGCCGCCGAGTTCAGAACTGTTCCTCAAAGAAATTCGCGACAGCCGGAGACGGAGGTGAGCCCATCGCCGTGCCATCCGTCATTTCATAATATTCGTCGTGGTACAAGAAGAACGTTGCAGTTAGAACATGACGGAACTGTTTGACGGTTCCAAGATGAAATTGTTGGGTCAAAGATTCACGTCTCTTGTACTGGCACTATTACGTCGTTTCGGCCTGTTGCCTCTTTCTTCAGTGTTTCAACAAATGTCTGAGAGTTTACAACATGATGTTCACAATGTCCCAGTTTTGGTGCTAACAATCCTGCGAGATGTTTTGCCTGTCTGTAGGTAGGAAAGCTGATTGTACTCAATGCTCGAAGACTTCTCTCTCAGCAATGTTCCACCTTATTACGCTATCCAAAGAAAATTTATCACTTTTACTTTCTACTAGAAAATGTATATAAACAATATTAAAGAACTCTTACTGTCGCTAAGTTGGCGTTCTTTTTCACTAAAAAGTAAGCTATACAAAAATATTATAACAGACATGGAGACGAAGGATTTCCTTAACTCGACGGCGACTGGAGTACTAGAAGGTTAGTAACATACGGACGTGATTCAGCCATCAATAGCTTGACCCTGCACTGTGTGACATCAGACTTCCACAGGTTGCTTATATCAATGAATTCTGATTCTCCTTCCTCTTATCTCTACCAAAAGCATACAGGGCAGGTACATATTTACATGGAGACGCAAGAAATAGAATTGACTAGTAATCTAGTTTTTCATAATAAAAACCTGAAATGAATAACAACGCCTAACTACACTAATTACTTGGCAATATTTCCATAAACATGGTACTTCAGTTTCGTAATACGCCACCTTATCTGAGGCAGTATATCATAAATCCTAACTACATTCAGAGCTTGTCAACATGTCCATAGATAAGTACGTTATTTTTCTATCTCAAATTACTAAGACAGTCACTGAGTTTCACTGAAACTCTAATACATATTGCAAATTGTTTTGCTTTGACAATGGCTGGGTGTCTTACGAACTATGTGGATTTACTGAGAGGACATCGTAGTTTATAGGTTAAATACTTGTTTAGAGAAAAAGAAAATAATTCAACAATAAAAGACATCATTGCCTTCACTTGACACTCGGTCGGGGATAAATTCGATCATGCTGCAGTATAATGTGTTATCTACAATTATTTTCATAAACCCATAACTTACTTGTCATCATGATTTACTTTCACGAAGTGTGGGCCAATGTTTGTGAATGATGTGTATGTGCTTGTACACTTAGATCAACATTCATCATCGCTATGCTATTGCTTTTCATTTGGAATAAAATATTTCCACATTTACGATGTGTTACGTCTCAGAAGGCTAAGTAAATGTTCTGTCGCCTGTGTACTCGTTTGTATTACGTAAGCGTGTATTTCACTAAGTACATGATATCTCTTATAGTCGGCACATATTATGGTATAATTCTTAAAATTGTACGAAATATTTCATGTCTCATTTGTGATCTTTGTATCACTAATGCTGTATTGTTATTTACCAGCTGAGTATATTCTCCCTATGACTTCACTAAACTTTTCGGAAGCCACATCAATTTATACCTCAATCTGCATCAAGTATCTGGACGATTTACACATAACCAGAACAAATCTCCACCATGACAGCTTCTGTCTTTATGGCTGACTTATATCTCGCCTAATAAATCTCCTAAACGCTATAAACATCATAGGCAGGACCATCCCTTGCCTATGAACATCAACAGAACTCAAATGGGCGAAATACACATCACCTGATAAACTCTCTTTATACAACATACCATTGCTCACTCCTAAGACACCCTTCACTTTACCATGACCACAAGACTGTAACACTCTTTGCACTACCTCTGTACCTTATTATTACTTCGTGGTTTCGTTATGAGGCTTCTTTGTTATCCATCTCTCCTGCTGAAATAAACTTTTATAAGACTGTAAAATACTGCATGTACTCTGTGTAGTTTGTTTCTTAAAAGCCTTCATGACCATGAATTATATTTCGTTACGTGTTAGTTTGTTAACACATAGTTGCAACTGAAGCATTTGTATACTTGTTAACTATGAAAAGATTGTTTCATTGTATTGCGTGACTCATAAATATTTCAACTTCACTTCAGTCTATTGATGGGCGTGTTTGCTATTAATACAAAGTTAATGTGCATTCTCCTAACCAAAAAGTTCATTTGCTGGTTTCATTTCAGTAGTATCGAGTCTAGAATTAAAGCATGTTTCAAAAACTTGTGTACGTTTCATTTGGTCACTGCAGGACATTTTTATTTATTAACATAATGTTGTCATATAGAAATAATTTTACACCATGTTCATATAATATTTACATTGTCAAGTCATACAATGTCACATCAGGTTAACATTTCGTACTGTTTACTCACTACGACTTACCTTGCTTACTTCTTTTAAACTAATTGTAGAGTTCATAACTCCCTTTCTCATCGCTAATAGACAATAATAACGAAGAAGATAGGTGTTGTCCTGAGTACAAGAAGAGGAAGAATCAGTAATATTGAACGAAAATAAAATAACCTTGTCAGTTAACCTGGGTACCTGATAGTCGTCAGTTACATGGCATCACAATGAATGTGTGTCCTCTGAGATTATTATTCATGATACCTGAATATCAGCTTTACTGTATATACATTTGATTATACCTATTTCCATATTGGCGACTTATACTGCATTTGGGTGTGCTGTTCTAGTAATCCTGTTAGGCCATTCATATTTTTCATAATTTTTTAAAAAATTCCTGTGTTGAATTTGGATGACGTATGTTTTGACCTAATGAGAACCAGCTCACCAGCTTGATCATTTATTTTTTTTAATCCTCTTATTATGTCGATCCCTTCTCTTTGTAGCCTTGTCTTTTACTAAATTCTCTCTTTTCATTCATTTACATCTCTGTTCAGAAAATGTACTAACAGTTCAATTCCTGTGTTGTTAAATGTGTGGTAGAATGAAGCAGCTTGTTCATGATCCTGTCAAAGTATTCCATGTAGTCCAACATGTATGATGTTTCCTCAAGCAATAACTTTTAATTAACCTGTTCAGTTCACTCATGATCCTTTCCAATGGACTGGACAGTGGGTGATACTTGGAGAAGTAAATTGGTTTTATATATAATTCTTGCAACATGTTCTTCCAGCACTATGAAGTAAAATGTGTATTATTAAACTCTCTAGTTTTTCAATTTTTGTAATATAATCTTTGTCAGCGCTTTTGGGAGCCGCTTTTCCAGTACATCTTATAGTCAATATAATTTCACATGCTTTGATAACAAGTCCTGAACTACAAAAACATACTTTTACCCCCGTGTGTAGTCAGAATGGGGCAGTATAAGTCAACAGCGACCTATTCCAATACTTTCATCAGTGTAATGATGTGCATTTGTGCCTTACTACTCAAATTTAAAGACTTAGTTTTGTTACACAATTTTTTTACAGCATTTCAAAATTTTGTGCGTTCTCTTTTCCAAATTGTTAATGTAACAGCCTTCTTTAAGTTGATCCATACTTTTTTGGTAGCAAAATGTGCATAGGTAAGGTGCGTGAATCTTACTGATATTTCAACTGTTTGTTCTGGCCAGTACACTTCCCGCTGCTGTTTACTGGGATTTGCTCTACGATATAGTAGTCCTTCAGGTATAACATTATATTTTCTTTTTAATTAGTCACCCTATTCCATTCTGCTTTAAACATTTTTATCATGTCACCTCTATACTGGTGCCTCCTCATGTTCTTTAGCGAATCCTTTACCCTTTCATATTTTACTTCTGTGTCCTGTGTCACTGAATTACACATTATCAATGCCCATCGGCGGTCTGGAACATGTGTTTGCAACCTTGTCACTTTCTCCTGGTAGATATTTGGTTATCAAGTCATATTCCTGTAGATACCCATCACATTAATCGATTGTCCATTAATCAGCATTCGATTAGGAGTCAAAATACTTAACGATCATTAAACACTTTCACCTTTCTTCCCATAATTTAGTAACTGAAGTTCAATCTATCACCAGCACTTCCTTCTCAGTCACTGAGTATCTTGTCTCCCATGGATATGACGGGGTATCTAGCGGAATACTGAAGTATTGTTCTATGTATGTTAGCCCAGTACTTAGCCATATCTGTAACTTTTCCTTTAGGAGTGGTCGGTTTCCTGACTGATTAAAGTACTCGGTAGTGAAGCCACTTTATAAAATGGGAGACGTTGATAATGTTGACAATTTTAGACCTATTTCTATGCCATCAGTGTTTGCTAAAGTTATCGAGAATGTTGTATATACAAGGTTACTGGAGCATTTAAATTCACATAATTTGCTGTCAAATGTTCAGTTTGGTTTTAGAAATGGTTTAACAACTGAAAATGCTATTTTCTCTTTTCTCTGTGAGGTTTTGGACGGATTAAATAAAAGGTTGCGAACGCTAGGTGTTTTCTTTGATTTAACGAAGGCTTTTGACTGTGTTGACCACAAAATATTACTGCAGAAGTTGGACCATTATGGAGTAAGGGGAGTAACTTACAATTGGTTCGCCTCTTACTTTAAGAACAGAAAGCAGAAGGTAATTCTCCGCAATATTGAGAGTGGTAGTGATGTTCAGTCCCAATGGGGCACTGTTAAGTGGGGCGTTCCCCAAGGGTCGGTGCTGGGACACTGCTGTTTCTTATTTATGTAAATGATATGGGGGAGCGTGCAAGGGATAAGTCCCTGCAGATGCACTATCCTCTGTGCCCGCGGTGGCTCAAATGGATAGAGCGTCTGCCATGTAAGCAGGAGATCCCGGGTTCGAGTCCCGGTCGGGGCACACATTTTCAACATGTCCCCAATGAAGTGTATCAACGCCTGCTTGCAGCTAGGGTGTCTATTTAATTATCATTTCATGCCTTCTAGTATTACAGGTGATTCAAAAATATTTCTGTTTGCTGCTGACACCAGCTTGATAGTGAAGGATCTTGTGTGTAATATTGAAACAGTAACAAATAATGTGGTTCATGAAATAAGTTCGTGGCTTGTGGAAAATAATTTGATGCTAAATCACACTAAGACTCAGTTTTTACAGTTTCTAACTCACAGTTCAACAAGAACCGATATTTTCATCAGACAGAATGGGCATATTATAAGCGAGACAGAACAGTTCAAGTTCCTAGGCGTTCGGATAGATAGTAAGCTGTTGTGGAAAGGCCATGTCCAGGATCTCGTTCAGAAACTAAATGCTGCTTTATTTACCATTAGAACAGTATCTGAAATAAGTGACACTTCAACACGAAAAGTAGTCTACTTCGCATATTTTCATACGCTTATGTCGTATGGTATTATTTTTTGGGGTAATTCTTCTGATTCAAAGAGGGTATTTTTGGCTCAAAAACGGGCTGTTCGAGCTATATGTGGTGTAAGTTCGAGAACCTCTTGTCGACCCCTATTCAATAGTCTGGGAATTCTGACATTGCCCTCACAGTATATATTTTCTTTAATGTGGTTTGTTGTTAGCAATATTAGCCTATTCCCAAGAGTTAGCAGCTTTCACTCAGTTAATACTAGTCAGAAATCCAGTTTGCATGTGGAATGCACTTCCTTGACTCTTGTGCAGAAAGGAGTGCAGTATTCTGCTGCATCCATTTTCAATAAGCTACCACAAGAACTCAAAAGTCTTAGCAGTAGCCCAAACTCTTTTAAGTCCAAACTGAAGAGTTTCCTCATGGCTCACTCCTTCTATTCTGTTGAGGAGCTCCTGGAAGAGCTAAAAAATTAAGCAAATTCCAGTGTTACATTGTTGATTTTCTTTATTTAAACTTACGACTTGTCACCTGAATATGTTTTTTTATATTTCATTTTATCTGTTTCTAATATCGTGTTATAATTTCATGTATTGACTCGTTCCATGATTTGGTCCCACGGAACAATAAATAAATAAATAAATAAATCTATTTAATATACTGACAGTTTTTTTCCATTGTATCCCCATTTTGAATGAACTGACGTAGATGGGATTTAAGGCCATATCTTGAACTGACAAAAAAAGAAAGAAAAGAAAGAAAGAAAAATGGAAAAAGGTAAATTTAGGTCAGGATGCTTTTACATAGTTTTTCTTTAGTTTTATGAAATTCTAGATCTTATTAATTGGTCCATATCCCAGTGGCATTTTTCTTCGTTAATTCCATTAAAGACTTTGCATTAAGTGCTTGACTAGTCGCAAAATTTGTGACAGAAACTGATTAAACTGAAAATGGCTTTAATTTGCTTTTTCTTAGGGCGTGAAGAGCCCCTGATTGCTTCTATCTTTTCTGAGTCCGGCCCGATGCAATCAACCTATATGATGTGTCACAGAAATTCACTTTCTCTTTTTCCAAATTCTGAGTTGTCATGGTTTGCACTAATGTTATTCCCTGAGATACACAAAATACTTGGGCAGTACTTCGATGTAATCTTTAAAGTTCTTCACATGAATTAATATTCTATTTATAAACGCTGCAATTTTGTTGAAAGTTCGTCTCCTAATACCTGATCCAACATACAAAAGAAAACTGATATAGAAATTTTTAAGCCACATGACATGATTGTAAAATGATGATTTCTTTCTTCATAAACAAATGCAGTGAGTGCACTTTCTGCAACTTTCAGCTAGAGACGCTGGCAGGAAGTGGCTTTGCTTAAAATTTCAGTGGCATTAAACTTTTAACACAAGCTCGTCTAATACCATCTACGATATTATTAACTGGTTAATGGCTCTAGTATCAAATGTGACACACACTGATCCACCTTTCTTCGATACTATGATGGTATGGTTGCAGTAATTACTCCATGAATGCTCAATAAGTCTCCATTATACCATTCCTTTTATTTTTTTGTCCACTGCATCCCTCCTAGTTAATTGTGTGGTGTAAAATTTAATTTTGAATGCATCCTTGTACTTGACTTGAAAACAATACTTCACACAGTATCTGGTTTCTTTGAAAATCTGTTTTGATATTTAAGCAATATCTCTTCCAACTCGTTTCTTCAATATTTACATCTATTCTGACTTCTTTGGATTGTGCCCCCCCCCCCCCCCCCCCCCGCCTCTCATGCATGTTCGCGTTTTCGTTCAAACCAAGGTTCAAACACTTCTCTCATAAAACTATCGGTATTACTTTGCATGGCCACATTTCGTTCCAATCTAAATACATTTTCATCCTCACTTTCTTTTATTGTCATTATGCTCTCAGTGAAGTCTAACGTTGCCCGGTTTGTTATTAGCCACATTCCTTAAATTTAACTGGCACATCGAATTTACAGAAACTGTCTTGCAGTTTAAACTCTAAAGAAATTTTGCTTTTTTTTTATCTTGCTTTAGGTCACAGACACTGTAATCACTTTAACTCCTTGTACCAATACTTCTGGCATATTCATACTCTTCTTTATTATCTTCGATAAGCTTTTTTTGTTTTCCCTCTGTCCTTCTAATAACGATATCAAAATTAACATCACTTCTGGTGCTTATGCTTATGTTCCTCAACATTACTCGCTTCTGGCAAAGTGTCAGCTGGTGAAGTACTATAACTTAATCTGTGCATATCTCCTGCCAGTTCATTTGATATGTCGGTGTCAGATTCTGTGTCTTCAGCGTTTTCATTCAAATCGACCATCTCAATGTGGTCAGGTAAAACAGTATCTTCATTGTCTTTGCTGCCAGTTATAATAGTATATACATTTTTATGCATATTATGTCTAACTTCGTTATTTATGTTTCTTAGCTGATGCAAAGCATCTTCGCTGCTACAGTTTTCATGCACTTCTTCCTACTTCTACGACGATGCCTTCTTTCCCCATCACTTACGATTTTTTATAACCTACACGATCAGTAGAGGCCCTGCACCTCTTGAAAGGCCAGTCTACCTAGTCATGTCTTTCCTGCGGTCAGTGGAACTGTGATATCATCCAGTATTGTCTGAAGAACATTTAGTAAAGGTCGAATATGTGAAGTGCTAATGACGTGGCTACCATGTGTTACTCAGCAAGAGAGGCAGTGTTCGGTTTGGCTCTGCTCGCAGGGAGTCTGCTCTGGAGATCAATACAGGACCATTCCCTGATGAGTCCGAGCTTAACTTACCTAGTAACAAACGACATAGCCTCCTTCGCTGACAAGTATGATCCCATGATGTTTCGTCAAACATACTTGAAAAGTATTGACTGGGACAGGATATTTTTTTTATGGAGCAGATGACGGTTGTATATTATAACATGCCAACACCTGACCTAAGATGGTTCATGTTTTTGGACAAGTATGGCGAAAAGCAAACATGGGTAAGGCACCTCATATCTGAAACATGGTTCAAATGGCTTTAAGCACTATGGGACTTAACATCTGAGGTCATCAGTCCCCTAGACTTAGAACTGCTTAAACATAACTAACCTAAAGACATCACATACATCCATGCCCGAGGAACTTGCGACCGTAGCAGCAGCGCGGTTCCGGACTGAAGCACCTAGAACCGCTATGTCACAGCGACCGGCACCTTATATCCGACCAGAATCTCAAACAACATATCCTCATGAGCCAAATATCTCTGACCATCCGGTTAACAGCCTGTTGGTCCACCTCTGGAACGCAATACAGCAGTGATTTTGCGTGAAATGGATTCGAAAAGTACTTGGTAAGTTTCTGCAGGTAGCTGACACCAGATGTCTAAGCACAGGTACCACAGTTCCCGTAAATTATGGACCGGTGGCTTTGTCGGCGCGGATGTGCACCCGATAACGTCCCGGAAGTGTTTTATTGGTTCGAATCATACAAAATGGCTCTGAGCACTATGGGACTTAACTTCTTTGGTCATCAGTCCCCTAGAACTTAGAACTACTTAAACCTAACTAACCTAAGGACATAACACACATCCATGCCCGAGGCAGGATTCGAACCTGCGACCGTAGCTGTCGCGCGGTTACAGACTGTAGCGCCTAGAAGCGCTCGGCCACTTCGGCCGGCTTCGAATCATACAAATTTGGTGGCCAAGACATAACGTGAGTTCACTGTCAAGCCCCTCAGACCACTGTAACGCGATTCTCACCTTATGATACTCACAGTTATCATGCTGAAAGATGCCATCGTTGGCGGGGAAGACATGAAGCATGAAATGATGCAGGTGATCTGCAGTAATATTCACATAATCGACGGCTGTCTGATGCCCTCGATTGCGACCGCAAGTCCCATGGAAGCCCAGATGAATGTCCCTCTTAGCCGAGCGGTCTGCGGCGCTACAGTCATGGACTGTGCGGCTGGTCCCGGCGGAGGTTCGAGTCCTCCCTCGGGCATGGGTGTGTGTGTTTGTCCTTAGGATAATTTAGGTTAAGTAGTGTGTAAGCTTAGGGACTGATGACCTTAGTAGTTAAGTCCCGTAAGATTTCATACATTTTCACACATATACTGCTCCATCAGGATGCGTGCGTGGCGTAGTGCATGTTTCGAGCAGCTGTTCACCTTGATGACCATCAACCTGGTGTAACAAGAAACCTGAACATCCGACCAGGTGACACGTTTCCATTGTTTCACGGTTCTATCTCGAAGATACCGTGACCACTGGAATCGTAATTGATCATGTAGTTGGGTCACATAAAAAACTGCATGGGTCGTCTGCTTTCTCAGCAATATGTCCTGGAGCCTTGCGTTTCCATCAGCCTTATAGTCTCTCGTCAGGTCAGCGACAGACCACCGGCTATGCTCGTTTACAAAGCGGGCAAGATCCGAGCTCCACGGTCTGTAGACATAGAACATCGTCTCGCCTTTTCGTTGTTCCCCCGCCCTTCGACCACTTTCCATAGATGTTCACGGCAGGAGTACGCGCACAGCTGACGAGCTTCGTCGTTCCCGAGATGCTCATTCCAAGGCCTCTCTCGATAAAAATGTCCGGAGCTCGTGGTCGTGCGGTAGCGTTCTCGCTTCCCGCGCCCGGGTTCGATTCCCGGCGGGGTCAGGGATTTTCTCTGCCTCGTGATGACTGAGTGTTGTGTGATGTCCTTAGGTTAGTTAGGTTTAAGTAGTTCTAAGTTCTAGGGGACTGATGACCATAGATGTTAAGTCCCATAGTGCTCAAAGCCATTTCGAACCATTTTCGATAAAAATCTGTAGTTTGTCAGAGTTGCTTTTGTCAATGGGTTTCCCCTTTCGCTGCACGTACTTTCGCTAGAATGTGTCCCCATTTCCTTGTGTTCCGCCTGGACACAGTACATTTCCTGTTGCGTCTCGTGCTGTTGACGCCACCGGGCGGTATTCAGTCATGGTCTCACAGTCGGCAATGGTCATAATGTTTTCGATCGTCAATACTCTTGGAATGCTGCCTGATTGCGCGTTGCTCCTCGTTCTGCTGGTAGCAGCTTTACAAGAAGAAAGCAGTTCATCTCATTTGTACCTGATAAGACATCGTCATTTACCAAATAGCAAACCGTTGGATGTGCCGTATTGCTCCTCAGGGTAATTCCTTCCTTGTGATATTCTAAATGAAACTGATGATGCGTCCTTTTAGTACTTTTCCAACTATTATTTAAGGCAGAAAATACATTCATTGTCCAGAACTACGTTTCAATTAATAAATGGGGCGACGTTTCAACGGTGTCACTCTCTGGTGAAGATGACGAGAATGGATCTCATAGAAACGTCACGTAATTTGACGAACTCACTCGGCTGGCAATCCAAATTTAGTTCAGATCCCCGGGAAACACTGTGGGATCATATCCACTTTTAATGTTTCTAATACAGGGTGTAAGGGGTAAAAGGACAGATTTGTTTATTTGCAGATATGTTTATTTGTGGTACCTTAACTTGTACACACATTAATGTCTGCTTGTATTTTCTATGCATCGAACAGTCTACCCACAAACACGCCACAAACTTTCTGGCGTGCTGTTTTCTACTTGGCTGTAACTGCACCTGGACTATGCTGGTCAGTATAGACTTACCGTTTTGCGTTAACCTGTCCACACTTCAACACCTGACAGGTGCTCAGAGGAAAATAAGCGTTAAAGGCTTGCTCTTGAAACATTTACGGGGGTACTAACCGACCTAAAAACATAGTATTCCTAATAGCTATAATTATTAGACTGCAAACGAAGTAAATTCGGACGTAATGTTGTTCAGTAGACCGCCCTAATTCACCAACGGAAATAACAGCTCTTATACCTGTTACATCCTGTATATTCCACATTTCATCTACATTTCATCACACTGTATACATAACATGTTTTTGCGAGTTTTTCCCTCGATTTATGGACTCTATTTTTAAAAACAACATGTCAGTTCACTTGAATGTTTTATGTCAGGTGTGCTGGTATTTCTCATCGCGGTTACGGTGGACTGCATTAAAAGAAGGTTTGCATGTTCGACTTCTGAATTTCTTACGATGGAATGTTGCCTTCGTATGCAGTGTAGTTGTTTCAAGCTACGGATCTGTCATAGATATGCGCAAGTTTGAAGTTGCAGCAGATCGGGATGCTTTTTAAAGCAAGGAGTGGTCACCACAGAGCAATGGAAAGGACAGTGGAAAGGACGATAATAAATCTCGAGATACGATGAATACATCGATAAGCAGTTTTTCTTTAATAAAAGCTATGACTGGTGGCTTACAAAAAAATTAGTTGGCGTACGATGTAAAGAAGTCCTTGTAGATGGTTACATTCGTCAGGACTAATACAGGTTCTTTTTCTGCCATGTGAAGCCATGAGACTATTCCTGTGAGGGAATCGCCGATCATAGCACCGCTGCCGTGATCGCCCTGCAAGAGAAAGAAGGGTTTAGTCAATATTATTTCAGTCACAGAGATCGGAGCAGCAGTTAATGGATAGCCATAACAAACGTATTATCGTAGGCTTAGTATGCTTCGGTGAAAATTCTCGTATTTTACGGAGTCGTTACCAGCCGTAGCAACAGGAAGTACTATGCAGCACTCAGTATACTTGACGAAGTGATATCTAAGCAGTCGAATCCAAAGTACTAGCGACTTTTTGTACGATGAATGACTTTCAGTTTGAAAACGGAGTAAAACAGCGGTTTTTAGAAACGCTAAGGAGGTAAGAAGAGTCTCATTCAAATTTTGAAGGACGTTCTTCTCTAGTGGAAGAACTTGTAGGGTGTGCGTGGAACGTCTCGCCGCTTCGTTGGAAACACTCCCAAACTTCAGTTTTAATCTAAAACAACAGTAGGCACCATAAACGACAGTTTGTGCCGAGAAGTTTTTCAATGCGTTCTTTCCTTCTGTCATCTGTTCACACTGTGATCAGCTTTCTGACCTTTTCCTGGAAATTCCTGATCTTGTCTCGAGAAGTTGGCCTGCCTACAATTTCTACTTTAGTGGCGTTAATTTGTGCTATGTCATTTTTCACTTTCCTGAAC
Organism: Schistocerca nitens; assembly: GCF_023898315.1. Classification (NCBI taxonomy): domain Eukaryota; kingdom Metazoa; phylum Arthropoda; class Insecta; order Orthoptera; family Acrididae; genus Schistocerca; species Schistocerca nitens. The sequence goes on along the minus strand of NC_064614.1, from coordinate 1,142,033,348 downwards.
CAGCTGATTTACGTTTTGGCATTTCTGTCGAAGTCAAATATTCTTTTTATTCAGTATTTTCGGTTTCATCCGGACCGAGAGACTATCAGAAAACTAAATTTTCCTTTTACTGAGAGTATCAGATAGTTTTTTAATCTGGGTGTAGATTTAGTAATTATTTTTTCTCAACCTCGCACTCCGAACTTTTCTTGGACTGCGTATTTTCCGTAGGACCTTCCTTTCCTTTTTCTCCAACATTTTAACTTCTCCCTTTTGTTGAGGACTGAAAATTCCGCTGCATAAAGCCACTCAGGTTTTATGGCAGCGTTGTAGTGTTGGATTTTTGTTTTTACTGAGAGTGGTTTTTACTAAAAAAAGTCCTTCGTGAATTGATAAGCGATTTTCCTTTTTTTGTGGTGTGTATTTGTTTACTTCTTTATCTTGGCCGTTTGGCTGAGTAGCCCCCTGAGTACTTCAATTTATTCACTCTGGTGAGTCTACCTTATCTTGTGGTTAGGAATTTTGAAGCATTTTTAATGTTCATTGTGAATTCTGTCTCTCGAAAGAATACCGTAATCCAGCCTTTTCCGCAGTCTCCTATAGCAGGTTGATTTTCTCAGTTGCTGCATCGACGATTCCGGAAAATACTTCTGACATCTCCAAAATCTAGACATTTGGGTTTGGCGTTGGCATTCAAGTTTTTATATCCCAGTCTGTATTTTTTGATTCCTTTCTCTTGAAGTCTAAGATTCCATTCCTTATACCTTATCCAAAATGCAGTTAAAGAACAATGGGGAGAGGCTATTACCTCGGATTAAACCAGTTCTTAGCTCATATAGTTCCGAAATTTCTCCATGGAATTTTATTCTGAAATTCGTTTCTGTCAATGTTTTTATAGTTATTGCCAATGCTTTTTGCCTGCGGCGAATCTTTCTAGTGTGTCGAAGAGTCTTGTTTGTCTACTGAGTTGCAGCATTTCTTGAAGTCTACAAACGTCCTAACAACATCTTTGCTTCTTAGGCAATGAACGATAGACTCTGTGTTGGTGGGGAGGCGTTCGTGCCTCAGCACCAATACAGGTAGCAGTACCGTAGGTGTAACCACGTCAGCAAGGTGTCTATTGAGAGGACAGACAAACGTATGGTCCTTGATGAGGGGCAGCAGCTTTTTCAGCAGCTGAAAGGGCAACAATCTTGGTGATTGTCTGATATGGCCTTGTAACTACAACCAAAACGGCCTTGCAGCTCTGGTACTGCGGGCGGCTGAAAGCAAAGGGAAACTACAGCTATAATTTTTTCAATTGGGCATGCAGCTCTACTGTATAGTTAAATCATGATGGAATCCTCTTGGAAACTATGTTCCGAAGGTAAAGTGGCCCCCTGTTCGGATCTCCGGGCAGGACTATTCAAGACGATTTAGTCATAAGGATAAAAAGCTGGTATTTTATGGATCGGAGAGTGGAAAGTTAGGTAAGTTGGATAATTTACAAAGGGAAACACAGGAGATAGGCAAAATAATGTGAACAGTGGTAGTAATAGGACGGTTGTGTTTGACGGTCAACAATGCAGGTAAGGCACGCGTCGGGCTGGACTCTGCGTGTTCAGTACGGACTAGGCATCAATGCATGTTGTTTACGAGCAGTGCACACTTCGTATTTGCATTCAGAGGCTGAGGTCGACGTGCAATGAAAGACCTAACAGAGTTCCAAAGAGGGCAGTTTGTGAGGTCCGATTAGCTGGAGCATCAGTAATAAAGACAGCCAACTTATTGAATGTTTCAAGAGCAACTGTTCCAACAGTCATAACAGCCTACATAAAACATGGAAAGACATCATCGTGTAAACGTAATAGTGGGCGCAAATAAAAACTAAATGACACAGATCGTCGTACGCTAACACGAAGTGTGTCAAAACAACACAAAACTACGGCGGCTAAAGTGACTGCAGAGCTCAATAGTCATCTTCGAGACCTCGTATCTACCGGCACGGTCCACCGAAAACTCCATAAATCGAATATTCATGGACGAGCTCCTATACCGAAACCATTAGTGATGATAACCAACGCAAAGAAGCGTAAAACATGGTGTCAGGATTATAAATCGTGGACGGCTGATCAGTGGAAACAAGTCATAAGGTCCGACTAGTCAACGTTTTCGTTGCTTCCAACATCGGACGGGGTTTACGTCTGGGGAACGCTAAACGAAGCCTACAATCCAGATTGCTTGATTCCAACGATTAAGCATGGAGGTGGAATGAGATTTTCACTCTGCAGCGTAGTGTGCGCTGATATGAAACTTCCTGGCAGATTAAAACTGTGTGCCGGACCGAGACTCGAACTCGGGACCTTTGCCTTTCGCGGGCAAGTGCTCTACCAACTGAGCTACCCAAGCACGACTCACGCCCCGTCCTCACAGCTTTACTTCTGCCAGTACCTCGTCTCCTACGTTCCAAACTTTACAGAAGCTCTCCTGCGAACCTTGCAGGGGGCGTGAGTCGTGCTTGGGTAGCTCAGTTGGTAGAACACTTGCCCGCGAAAGGCAAAGGTCCCGAGTTCGAGTCTCGGTTCGGCACACAGTTTTAATCTGCCAGGAAGATTCATGGAGGTTTAAGTTTGACGGTATGGGCAGCCATATCATGGTATTTCGCTGGTAGCATCACTAGTCTCAAAATCCATGTCACAGCTAACGATTATGTGAACATTTTAGGTGATCAGGTACACCCCACGATTAAAATGTTGTTCGCCAACAATGATGTCATATTTTATGACGATATTACGCCCATTCACACAGCCAGGACAGAACAATCGTGGTATGAGGAGCATGAAACTGAACTGAAGCGACTTACCTGGCCAGCACAGTCCTCGGATTTGAACGTTATCGAAACCTTTTGGGCGGTATTGGAGCGCAGACTACAGAGCAGATTTCCGCCTCTCTCGTCACTACAGGAATTATAAGAGGTTCTGCTCGAAGAGTGGCATGACATTCCACTGGACGACTGTACAATCATTATAAGCCAGTACTCCAAGACGAATCGCAGCTGCATTACGGGCAACTCCTTATTAACAAACCATTCCCAACTAAGTCCAAGTGTTGCTTATTTTGTCTATCTGCTGTAGTTAAAGTTAAATAGAGTGAGAATGAGCGAAGTTCGGGGGTAAGAGGAAGAGGACGTCTGGTCAGGTGAGTACAGGATTACAAATACAAAATCAAATAGGTGTAAAGCAGGAGTAGATTTAATAATGAATAAGAAAATAGGAATGCGGGTAAGGCACTATGAGCAGCATAGTGAACGCATTATCGTAGCCGAGATATATACGAAACTCACACCCACCACTGTAGTACAGGTTTATTCGCCTTCTAGCTCCTCAGATAATGAAGAAATTGAAGAAACGTGTGATGAGATAAAAGAAATTATTCAGGTAGTTGCCGGCCTGAGTGGCCGTGCGGTTCTGGGCGCTACAGTCTGGAACCGAGCGACCGCTACGGTCGCAGCTTCGAATCCTGCATCGGGCATGGATGTGTATGGTGTTCTTAGGTTAGTTGGGCTTAATTAGTTCTAAGTTCTAGGCGACTGATGACCTTAGAAGTTAAGTCGTATAGTGCTCAGAGCCATTTGAACCATTTATTCAGATAGTTAAGGGAGACGAAAATTTAATTATGGGGGACTGGCGTACCATAGTAGTTAAAGGAGAAGGAAAAATCGTAAGTGAATATGGACTGGGGAGGAAGGAATTAAAGAGGAAGTCGCCTAGTAGAATCCTGCATAGAACATGATTTAATAATCGCTAATGCTTGGTTTAAGAAGTATGAAACGAAGCTATATACTTGGAAGACATGTGGACACACTAAAAGGTATAAGATTCATTACGAAATGGTAAGACAGAAATTTCGGAACTGATTTTAAATTGTAAGATATTTTCAGGGCCAGTGGTGGACTCTGTAAGGAACTGAAGTTTAAAAGTGAAGAAATTGCAAAAAGATACGTAATTAAGGAGATGGGACTTGGATAAGTTTAAAGAACTGAAGATTGTGGAGAGTTACACAGGGAGAATTACGAAATGATTGACACGAACATGGGAAAGGAATCCAATATAAGACGAATGGGTAGCTTTGGGGGATAAAATAGATAAGGCAGCAGATGATCAAATAGGTAAAGGACAAGACCAATAGAAATCATTGTATGACACAGAGATTATTGAATGTAATTGATGAAAGCAGAAAATTTTAAAATGCAGTAAATGAAACTGGTGAAAGGGAATAGAAACGTCTAAAAATGAGATTGACTGGAAGAATAAAATGGCTAAGCAAAAATGTCTAGAGGGAAGATGGAAGGATTTAGAAGCATATATCACTAGGCGGAAGATAGATACCGCCTACAGAAAAATTAGAGAGGCCTTTGTAAAAAAGAGAAGCAGCTGTATGAACATTAAGAGCTCAGATGGAAACCAGTACTAAGCAAAGAAGAGAAATTGGTAGATGAAGATCAGTAGGAAGATATGATACTGAGAGAAGAATTTGACAAAGTATTGAAAGACCTAAGTCGAAACAAGGATCGTGGAGTAGTCGAAATTCCATGAGAACTACTGATAGCCTTGGGAGAGCCAGTCATGACTAAACTTTTCCATCTGGTGTGCAAGACGTATGGGACAGGTGTTATACACTGAGATTTCAAGAATAATATAGAAATTCCAATTCCAAAGAAACCAAGTGCTGACGGATGTAAATGTTACATAACTATCAGTTTAATAAGTCATGACTGCAAAATACTTACATGAATTCCTTACAGAAGAATGTAAAAACTGGTAGAAGCCAAACTCGGGGAAGATTAATTTGGATTCCGGAGATCTTTAAGAACAGGCGAAGCAATACTAGTCCTACGACTTCTCTTAGAAGATAGGTTAAAAGAAGACAAACCTATGTTTATAGCATTTGTAGTCTTAGAGAAAGCTTTTGAAAATGTCGAATGGAATACTCTCTTTAAGTTCTGAAGCAGGGATAAAAGACAGGGACTGAAAGTGTATTTACAACTTGTACAGAAACCAGGCGGCTGTTATAAGAGTCGAGGACCATGAAAGGGATTTAGTGGCTGAGAAGGGAGTGAGACTGTGCTGTAGCCAGTCACCAAAGTTTCTATGGGACTGATGACCTCAGCTGTTGAGTCCCATAGTGCTCAGAGCTATTTGAACCATTTGATGCTGAGAGAATTAAATTAGGAAACGAGACACACGAAGTAATAGATGAATTTTGCTATTTGGGCAGCAAAGTAACTGATGATGGCCGAAGTAGAGAGGATATGAAATGATAAAATGTAGGCTGGCAGTGGGAGGAAAAGCAGTTCTGAAGAATAGAAAGTTGTTGATATCGAATATACCAGTGTCCTGAAAAATGTAAACACTCTTTGATAGTTAATTTCTTTGGAACAAAATGACATTTCGTTGCAATTCTGCGAGCCAATATAGTCCATTGTTCTCTCAGCAGATCTTGGCCCGCGTTTTCCAGCAGACGACAGTGTGTTGATGAATGAAGTAAGATTGTTGTCAGAGCAATGTACGGCCTTATTGAAGTGGTACTGGAAATATGCAAACATGATGTACAACGGCAACGACGTAATTTGTGCAGAACTCAGCCACCAAGACGTATAACAATTTACAGTGTTCAGCATAAATTTGAAACCTACGATACTGTTCACACTGTGCATAAGGAAAGGTTTGGTCGACCAAAAACATCAACAAGTCCAGCTTCCAGCGGTGGTTTGTCGCGCCTCAGAAATCTGTGAAGCAGGGTGCACGTGAAAGCAGCGTTAGCCGATAAAGAATATTACGAGCTCTGAAAGCTGCGAAATGAAAAGTGTACATTCCAAGATCGCTGCACGCTATGAACGAGGACGACCCGAACTGAAGGATGGAGTACTGCGTATGGCTAGAAGGCATGCTTCGCGATGATGAACGATTTGCAGGGAGGGTTATCTGGTCTGACGAGGCGCAATTCAAACTGAACGGTGCTGCGTGTACTGGGCTTCTGAAAAACCACACGTTCACCTGTGCAAGCACGTTAATCTACCGGGTGTTAATATGTGGTGTGATCTGTCATCTCCCGGTTTGATTGGCTCATTCTTCTCTGAAGGTACCGTACCGTAACTGGTAAGGTGTGTATTCACATGCTGCAAACATCGATTTTACCTGCCATCCGAGAGATATTTGGGACTGATAGATTTTACCTACAAGAAAGTGACGCTCCGCCTCACTACCACAGACATGTCAGAGCCTACTTGGATGAAAATCTATCTGGACGATGGACAGGTCGAAGAGGAGTCGTTAAGTACCCACCCAACACTAACATCCGTAGTTCTGTCAACGGTTCAGCGACGTTGACAGTGTTTGGCTGCTAATGGAGCACACTTTGAACACATAAAATAACCTTCCCACCCTTGAAGAATTGCAACTGTATGCCATTATGTTCCATTGATATTGACTCTCAAAGAGAGTCTACATTTCTTTGGACCCCTCTGTAGATTTAAGTGTTAGGAAGTCTTCTCTGAAAGTATTTGTCTGGACTGTAGTCATGTTGGTAAGTGAAGCATGGAGGTAAAATGTTTAAACAAGATAAGGCTTCAAGCTTCTGAAAGTTGGTGCTACAGAATAATGCTAAAGATTAGATAGTTAGATCACATGGCTAATGAGGAGGTAATGTGTAGAACTGGGGAAAAAAGAAATTTGTGGCACAATCTGAGAAGAAGGAGGTATCCGTTGATTGGACACTTTCTGAGACATCAAGGGTTCACCAGCTTAGGATTGGAGGGAGATGTGTGTGTGTGTGTGGGGGGGGGGGGGGAGGGAGAATTATAGTCGTAGAGGGAGACCAAGGGGTCAATACAGTAAGCAGATGCAGAAGAATGTAGACAGCAGTACTTATTCAGAGATGAAGAGGCTTGCACAGGGTAGAGTAGCACGGAGAGCTGCATCAAACCAGTCTTCGGACTGAAGGCCACACAAAAGGCAATAATTCCCTAAGATCAGTTTGAAATTCATTATCCGTTCTATACAGGACTGGCTATTTCTAAATCCCCCGTTGTGTTCACCGAGCTGGTGGTCTAATTGTTCTTCCAAATACTTTTGAGAGGCTTGGATAAGATTTTGCACGTAGCAGATACCATGGATATTTGTCTGTAGTTCTCAAAATCTGCCTTATTTATTTTTTTCTGTAAAAGATGTGTCAAAGCGAATTTCCATTGTTCTGAAACTTTTTAAATTTCCTAAATTTCGCCCAAAGGTTTCTGAAGCTTTTTCGTCAAGTTGTCACAGGCATTTTTACACATTTCCACGACAGCTGAATCTTCCCCAGGAGACTTGCTAATTTTGAGTTCTTAAACTACATTCTGAATTTCAGGTTTATCCGGAAATCTGGAAAAACGTTGTAAGATTCTACGTCGTCTAAGCTGTGGTACTGAGGGGGGTCTCTGTCGTCCGCACAGGGAAAGAAGATGCCAGACGGAGATTCATCAGAAGAGTCTTCAGGGAATTAGTCCGTCAACAAAGGAAGTAGCTTACAAAAATCTCTTTCCACCAAAAACGATTCACAGGGGAAACAGAAAAGAACCAGAGAGGCGTGGCACGTTTCTTGGCAAATGTTCAAATGCGTGTGAGGTCCTAAGGGACTAAACGTTTCATTAAAGGTTCATTTAGTAACAAAGAAATGGTCGCGGAGAGGATCGACCAAGTAGAGTGGCAGACGTTGCAGGACACGCTATGAGTCACAGCGTGGTTTACTCTTAGAGTTCCGACAACGTACGTTCCTAGAAGAGTCAATAAATGTGTTGCTTCCCCCTACGTATGTCTCAAGAAAAGTCCGTGAAGATAAAATCAGAGAGATTCGAGACCACTTGCACTCGTTTTTCCCGCAGGCCTTTCACGAAAGGAACAGGAAATGTGAGACGTGACAGAGGTACACAAAGTATCCTCCGCCACACACCACAAGCTGAGGAAACGGCAACAACGGTTCCCGTGCTGACAGACTGTGGTGCTCCAAATGTCATCCACACTGGTTGTGTGGATACGTTTCCTACAGTAAACAAACCTATTTCATCATTCAAGGTTCGGCATTACTGTGCGATGCTGCATGATAGAACAGCTGCCACTGTTGAATTCTAACACATGTTATTAAACTTTTCTCGCTATTACACGATGGTTAACATGATATTTTCGTGAGCAACCAACATTCAGATGCGATATCTCAATGAGAAACACACTGCGCTGTTATCAAAACGAACTCCTTATCTGCTTTGTGCAGTTGCTCTGAAATCGTTTTGGCCTGCAGCCGTTTGCTCATCGCAATTGAAAGCTGGCACCTGTTTTGCAACACCTGCAAATCTGCGATGAAGAGGGGAGCAAAGAATGAGGTAAAAAACTAAAGGAAATAAAAAAACCCTTACTGCGAGACGGAACAAAACGGTAAGCAAAATAAAAGCAGTCTGTTCGAAAGTTCTCATGTGTGAAACCTGCTGCAAAGTGACATTCGGTATCATGTAGCTCAACTCTTTGGCATGTTGTCCGCGACATGGTCGGAACATTGCTGTTTAAGTGTTTCACATCGCCTCCCTGAGGTCATCCAGTGCGTTAAGAGCATTCCTACGATGAGGTACTGCATGTTTTAACAAATATCAAGCACACTCAATCCGCCTGATGTCAGTAAATATCGCAGCCCATTCCATTAAGTTAATTTTGCTTTTTGCAGGCAGTCGTACTCGAGATGGGAATAGCTTACTGGTGCATTATCGTTCTGAAAGATGAACCCATGCTAAAAATTACCACCCAGTAGACTGACATCTAGGTCTTTTTCAGTCTTAGAATATGTTCTCACCTGAAACGTTTTGCAGTATTTCGAACAAAACTACTGCCCTCATGACCACCAGCATGCATTCTGAAAATACTGGTCTCGTAAAACTCGAGTGAGCTTATCTCATTTGAAATCCTGGATCAAGAAAATCAGAAGCATGCAGTAGTTCTTGACCTCTGAAAAGCTTTTGCATCAGTACTACACCAACTAAAGTACGGGGCATCAAACGATATTTGTGATTCTTTTCTTGGAAGGACACAGCATGAGATCTTGGATGGGTTTCTTCAATTATAATAAAAAAAATTACGGACTCTTGCTGTCTTTGTTGTACATCTGTGACCTGGCAGAAGATGTTAATAACAATCTCAGAAATTTTGCAGACAATGCAGTTATCTGCAAGAAAGCACTGTCTGAAAAATAGGTGCAAAAACGTTCTTCGCATTTAAAAGTGGCACAGATGTATTTATCAGCGTAAACTTGAGTGATTAACCTGTGTCTACAGCAGCAGTGAGCCAGAACTGGAATCAGTCAACAAATAGAAATTCCTGGTTGTTGCAGTTTGTAGAGTTACGGAATGGAATGATAATTTAGGCAAAGCGGTTAAAATTTGTAAAGCAAATTTCAGTTTCTTGAAGACAATTGTTCACTATTAGTATTGGCTCGAATTTGCAACTCAATTAAAATCCATAATAATTAGCAGTTGTCATTCTGGTATTGCTGTAATTGTTAACAATAGAGATAAAACTGAATTTTCCTTGTGATTTATTGACATATGTTTCCTAATAGCATCTGTCTTTGTAGAGGTTCCAGTAATATGGAATCTAATTAATGTTTTCAATCTTGTAAAGATAAAATGTGAAGAATGTGGTATGCTGTAGAAATCACCTACTTCTTCATTCAAATGATGTCGACATTTCGTTAGAAACTGTGGAAGCATTAGAAGAAAGAAGAAGTTACTCTGACGACTGCGCGGAATGTGCTTAGGACTATGATTGTTGAGCTAATTAAAGTCCAGAGCAAAAATACAGTAGCTTCCCAGCCCAACGAAAACATGGAGAGTAATAACTTTCAGTGACAAAGAAGGTATGTAAATTTTTCGTTTAAATTAAGGAATGAGAACGCATGAAGTTAAGCTGTCTGAAAAGGCTGTTTCTTTCGTAAAATCTGAACGTGTATTGTACGTGAGGTGACCGAAGTCATGGGATGCCTCCTAACGTCTTGTCGTACCCACTTTTTCCTGGCCTAGTGCGCCAACTCGACGTAGCATGCACACAAAAGTCCTTGGAAGTCCTCTGCAGAAATATTGAGCCATGCTGCTTCCATAATTACGAAAGTGTTGACGGTGCAGGATTTTATGCACGAACTGATCTTCCGATTATGTCCCACTATTATTCAATGGGATTCATCTTGGGAGGTCAGGGTGGCCAAATCATTCGCTCGAATTGCCCAGAACATTCTTCAAACCACTTGCGATCAATTTTTGCACGGCAACATGACCCTCTCTTACCCATAAAAGTTCCAACGTTGAGAACATGAAGTTATTTTTATGACTGAGGAAATTTATTTCTATGGTTTTTATATATATTTTAAATTTTTGATAGTATGGCGACCATTTTAGCATGGGTCGACATGGGTGAGAATATGAACATAAGGACCACATTGATTTCAGGTATTATCAGATTTTGGAAGTTTTAAATGACTATCAAAGAAAATGCAGCCTTGAGTTAACATTTGACTGGTATGAACTCCTTAAGGCTATCATTACCTCCAACACACTGCAGCAAAACAACATCGGTACTTACAATATTCCTGACACTGATACCTTCTTTGAGGCAAAGTAGGTGTTTTTTATTTATTTGAAACAGTATTTGCGACACTTCATGTATGTATTATGTGTGTGTGTGTGTGTGTATGTGTGTGTGTGCGTGTGTGTTTGTGTGTGGAGTGGAGTGTAATGTTTGTGTTGTGTGATAATGGTGATGATGAGAGAGGGAGAGGGTGAAACCGGTGTACGCAGCCCACTGCTCACAAGTAGCGCCAATGGGGCGCTAAGCTTAACGTCCCATCCCGAAGGACGCATCACCATCAACAGTCTCAAATGTGCTTCCTTCAGGAGAAACTGCAGAAATGTTTGGTACTTAAATCGGGACGTTGGCGCAAATTCTGCTGATCAGGAACCTTACGACACTACTTCTTCTCTTGCCAGACAAGAACTGGCAGTGGAAATTTTTTCAACCCCCAGGATACGGACTGTCTTACTGCCGGTTCGCGCGCCACCCCACAAGCATACGTTAGCGACCTTTTTTTTCTGGGGTGGACGTCCCTTGACCACCATTCAAGTTCATCGTTGAGCCATTCACTCAGTTATTTTTATTATAGAGGATAGCTAACCCTCTGAACCGATCATTCTTTTTTTACCATGATAAAAAATTACAAATAAAAAAATTGCATTTAAACCAATTAACTGAATAAAAATGGTAGTCAAAGTTTTTGATTGGATTTGGAAAAATTAAGCGTTTCGCTGTAACTGTTTGGATTCGAACCCATGACTAACACGTTTTGACCACGAAATCGCCCCTATACTGTCACATGGCTCTTTTTGTATTTTTTTCTCGGATGCAGGTCAGCCCCAGGCGTGCAGAGGCAAAGAGGGCAAGGGTCGAGGATTCCGAGGCTTGGCCACGATGCCTCCCCCATACCTGTCACCGAGTCGCTTCGCTTTCTTTTATTTTTTCTTAATACATGTTACATGTTTAATGACAACTGAAATTTTACATTCTTCCCAGTTGACCTACTTTTCAAAACTGAAAATAATATCCTTTATGTAATTAATTGGGACGATAAAGTAAAATAACTGCAAACTCAATTTCCTTCTTCTGTATTTGCATTAAAACCACCCGTGGTAATATCATTTACATTTCTGTATACAAGGAGGATATGATTTTTCTGCGTCTGAATGAGTCGTGGGCAAGACGTACTTCATTGTTTGCCCATCTTTAATGAAATGACGCCTGACGACGTAAGTCTCTTTAGAATTCTTAACGTAAAGTGAAATAAACAAAAGGAGTGCACATACACAAATCTCTTCTCCGTCCATTACGTCATTAGTTCTCAGCCTAGTACAGTCGGCTGACGCTGAATTTTTAAACTAAGACAATAAGTAAATAAAATCTAGGATATTTGTCCCCTGCGTGGGCATCTTGATGCTCCTGTCACTTGCCTCAAGCGTTAATTCCAGTGGAAAGGCGTATCAAGAAGTCTGATGTCTGCATATAATTGTACCTCTGTAGGTCAGATAATTGAAGACTGATCGTCCTGTTAAGTATTATTCGTTATTGGGTATCTCAGATGAGTACCGCGTTGGAATGGTAGCTATTAGAAACTTCTGGAACCATTTGCTGTAATTTTTGTGTTTCTTAATACGGTGGCGCTGTGACGTGAGAGACATTACATAGTCCTGTAAGGAGGGAGATTTCGTGGAGATCGCATAGTGGACAAATTCACCAAATGTAACTATTGGTGTTTGCTTCCGGGAATATCGGATGATCCGGGTTGGTTATATGCGTCGCATCTATTAGTTCTTCAGTTGTCCTTTTAGGGTTTCAAACTTCTTCCTCGTTCAGTTCCAAATTACGCTTTGATTTCTGCAGATGAACGCGTGTGCAAGCGTATCTACCGAGTGACATTACATGCAGAAAGGAATAGGTCTTAACTTTATTTTATCTAACTTTTCCTCTGTAGGTATCGTTTCGTTGAGACTATCGTACCATAATGCATTTATCCAGGTTCCTAGCAATGGATTTGTGTCCAGGTATGGCAGGAGTATTTATATTCTATTGGGTTCCGTTAAGAGCTATAATGAGCGCCCTGTTATTGGGGATAATGTGCTTAAATTTTAAGTAGACTTTATGTACATGAATTAGATCAGGCTTTATCTGTCCTATATTTGTCCTTACATTCCGTGCTGGCGGTACTAACCTTGTAGACAACAATTTGGTGATAGTATCTTGATTATTTCGCAATATATTTACCTATGAACATGGCGAGGCATTGCCACTCTGCATCCTTGAGTCCTAATTCTCCTTGCTGAAGCACTAACACCATTGTTTTGAAGGGTACTTTAAAATTGTTCCCCCTCCAAATGTACCAGTCCGCAGAGTCTAAAACACCTTTAGCAGCGTCGTTAGGTATCGATAAGTTTGGTTCTATGTGATACAGTTTAGTGTATAATTGTTTATTAGTTGTACTTTCTGTATACGGTCTAAATTCCTCCCGGCATGTTCTTTGAACGCGGCGCGTACTGTGTTGAGCTTCACTCGGCAGCTTCTTTTAATCAATGGTTTCGGGTCTTCTGTGATAATCATGCCCAACAGTTTTCTTGCGTCTGTTTGTTACAGGTAGCTGATTTGAATGTGATATTGCAGCGGTTCTGACAATAAGAGGTGAGATTTATTTCTATTTAGTTGTGACCAGTAGCATTAATATAGTCGCGTATAATAAGATGGGCTCTATGTACGTCTTGGTTGTTTGTGACTATTACACTGGCATTGTCTGCATAAGCGTGACAAGCAGTTTTGTTGTCGAAAATGCATAACTCCGGAAATTCGAGGTAGAAATTTTTTAAAAGTGACTTAACGAAAATTGCATATAAGGTCGCTGAGAGTAGACATCCCTCTCTTATTGCTGGTCTAATGTGGATAGGCTTCGTTAACTGGCCATTAATTTTGCATTTGGAGTGTGTTCCGCATAAACATTTTTGTAGTACTTGTAGAAAGGCATCGTTAAATCCCATTCGTCTCATTACTTGAAGCAAGAAATGGTGATGTACTCTATCGAACGTCTTACGAAATCAAGAAACACTATGGCAGTTTTGGTCTTACAGATCCACGTAAGGTACGTGATGTCTCTGTATTCCGCTAGTGCAGTTAGCTTCGAGCGCCTGGTCACAGATCTGGACTGATAATGCCAAATCACTTGCGTGTGTATAACTTCATCCTGTGTGCGAATAATTTGAAATCTGAGTTCTACAGCGTGACTGGTCGATAGTTTAACAGAATGGCAAAGAGTTTTTTGTTTTTGGTTAAAGCAGTATTTAAGTCTTCTTTGGACTCCTGATGAAAACACTTTTTTGGGGAGTAATATCTTTGTAAGTTCTCCACCTATGATGTTCCTGCAGTGAGTGTAAAATTCAATTGGCAGCCTGTCTAAGCCAGCCGATTTTTGTTTTGGGGCACCGGAAAATATTTCCTCTATTTCCGCGGACGTTGTGCTTTCCACCAATGTCACATTGTCCACCGGCGTAACGGTTGGTGCTACGTCATGCAACATGTTTCGGTGTACGATGTTACTAGTTTCCGGTTCTGTAAAAAGCTCGGGAAAGTATTTCACAATAGTCCCTGATAGCGGACTGGGTGTTGTACTCATTATTCTGTGGATCCACATGTCTGATAAATACCTACTGTTTAGCTTGTTTAGTCTAGCGTATAATGTGGTATATGTACGTCGGTTCATTTGGAACACCACTTCGTGCCCTAACTTGTATGCCATTGAAGGATTGTCTAGCGAATGCGATAAACTTGGCTTTCGTACGCTTAATCCGTTATATATTTGAAATATAGTCTTTTCATTCTTGTAATAGTGTAGAATAAGACTCCTGCGTATGTAGATTCCAGTATGCTTCTTCTTTCGCAAAGTTTTTGACGCATTTTTAGGCTTGGTTTTGTTAACTGCGTTCTCCATACTACACGTTCGGTATATGCTGGTAACTGTCGGAAACGTTTGTTCGAAATTTCTTCGACGGCTTGAGACAGAGAAGCATCTTTTAACAAGGAGACATTCATCTGCCACAAGCCCTTTCCCATAAAAATATTTTGTCTGTCGAGTTTCAGAGACATGTGATAGGCACTGTGGTCGGAGAAACTAACTGGCCATATTTCGCAACTAGTAACTTGACCTATAAAGTCCTCGTATTGATGTTCGAAATTCTGAGAAAAATAGGGTAAGCTATAGGGAAAGACGAGTAACATACAATATGTATAAGAACCATGAGGGATTAGTATGACTGGAAGACCAAGAACGTATAACTCGGATTAAAAAGGGTGTAAGATAGGGATGTAATCTTTCGTCCCTACGTTCAGTCTATACATCGAAGTAGCAATGACTGCAATAAAAGAAAGATTGTAGAGTGGGATTAAAATTAAAGGTGAAAGGATGTCAGTGATGAGATTCGCTGATGAGATTTCTATTCTCAGTGGAAGTGAAGAATAATTACCGGATGTGTTGAAAGGAATAATCAGTCTAATGAGTACAGAATACTGACTGAGAGTAAACCAAACAGAGGAAAATAAAGACAAGGAGCAGAACAGAGAACAGCGAGAAACTTAAGGTCAGAATTGGGAATCAGGAAGTACCGAAGTTAAGGAATTCTGCTACCTAGGCAGAAAATTCTCCTTGATGGACACAGCAAGGAGAGCATAAAAAGCAGGCTAGCACCGACAAAAAGTGCATTTCTGGCAAGGGAAGTCTACTAGTATGAAACACAGACCTTAATTTGAGGAAGAAATTTCCGAGAATACTAGTTTGGAGCACAGCTTAGTAAGGGAGTGAAAAACGGACTGTGTGAAAACCGGAACATAAGAGAATCGAAGCATTTGGGACGTGGTGCTACTGACGACTGTTGAAATTACGTGGACTGCTAAGGTCAGGAATGATGAGGTTCTCAGCAGAATCGGAAAGGAAAGGAATCCATTGAAAACATTGACAAGAAAAAGGGAAAGGATTATAGGACATCTGTTAAGGCAACAGGAAATAACTACTATGGAACTAGAGAGAGCTGAGAGGGTAAAAACTACAGAGGAAGACGGAGAAGACAGAGATTGGAATAAATCGAGCAAACAGTTGAGGACGTAGGTTGCAGTGCTACTCTGAGATGAAAAGGTTGTCAGAGGACAGAAACTTACGGTGGGCCGCATCGAACCAGTCACAAAAAAAAAGACCTGCTGAGAAAATGAACATATGGATCACATTGATGTGAAATATTATCAATATTTTTGTAGTTGGAAATGACTGTTATAGATAATGCTCCTTAAGTTAACATTTGACTGGCATGGAGTCTTTAAGCTACCATTACCTCCATCTTGTTAAAGTAAATCAACACCGATACTTATAATATTCAGGACATTGAAATCTTGCTTTCTTCTTAAACTAATCATCCTAACAGGACACTAACCACTCCGTCTCCTTGAGTTGTCTTTTCCAGACAACATGAATTGAAGCAGGACTGCTAAAAGTAATGCGTTCTGATAGTTACCCGTAGAACTATTACAAATTTGTGGCTTTTCTTTCTTTCTTTCTTTCCTTTAAAATAATCATATGTTTTAAACTTCTGTTGAAATTTTTGTGTAAAAATTAAATAAACTTCATCTATTATCTTTCATTATCTTTCATTTGATAGCTTTATGTACAACTTTCTGCTTATCAATGATTCAGTAAATATGGCAGTGTGACGCAACTAGGTTAGAGCGTTCTGGCAATCAGTTGCCTGTGACTATTAGACATTTGTGGCTTTTCCTCCTTTCTCTCCTTTCAAATTATCCATGTCTTTCAAACAACTGTTAAAAGTTTTGTACATAAATTTGAACAAACTTCATGTTTTAGTTTAATTTCTCTTCTTTTTCGCTTGGTCCAACAATAGAAAGGTTCACAACTAATTTATTTTACTATGCGCTGCAAGACTGCCACATTCATCGTAGTTATCACCATCATAGTCATCCTTGGACATTTGACATCCACTGCTGGTTAAAAGTCTCCTTTGCACATTATCGTACGTAGTGGTCTTCAGTTCTATACATCCACAGTACTGCTGTGCGCTTTCTACTGTTCTTCTTTTTGATCATCTTCTCGGTTTTTTTCTTCTCTCTCCTACCCATTTGCCTGGCTACATGCCTTGCTCACTTGCATATAATTTTCGTTGCGCAGTTGTCCACTCCAGACTTTACCCAGATCTCTCTGTTTTTTCTCCTGTCCCAGTAATTCCCCACATTCAGCTTCCTATTGTTCACTGAACAACCACAACTTCAAATTTCCCATTTCATTCATGTAAATATGTTACCTTTGAAAACTCTCTTTAGTCCACCTCTCCCGTTTATTGTTTTCTTTAAATATTTATACAGGTATTGTTATCAGCTCTTCTAAATGCACATACGATATCTCATAAGAGTTTATGTTCTTAATATATATGATTACATTGTTAATACATATGAACACAATGTTAATACATGTTATTTTACTTTCAATGTGCGGAGAATGCGTTATTTTAACCTTAATACAACTGACTTTCAATTCTGTTTTATTAGGTTTGTTCATTAGCTGTTGCCATTTGTCTGCACTAGAAAAAGGGCAGTGCACTTCCGTCAGAAAACGTAGGTGGTTCTGGTACGTACCATTAACTTATATTCATTATTTTTTCCCCTCTTTTAGGTCTGAAGCTCCTGATAAAGTCCAATGGAAGCTGTAACAATGATGTATATATTCTTCGGCAGTGACTGTCGTTTTTTTCCCAGGCGTTATTAATACGGAATATGTTGGCAGTGAGTCCAAAGCTTTCACAAAAACCTATGAATTCTACACAAAGTGGTGTCGCTAATTCGTGTTCATTGATCAGTTTCGTTCACGACTTCGAAATGTGTCACTGTGCTTATCCAATTCTGAAATTGCTTCGGTTGAGCAAGCCACAAAGTTTTTGATTCTGTGCAGCTGATGATAACTTTAATAAATATATTGTGTGTGTAGAAGAATTACAGTTCTATAGCTTTTGGGTCTTGCCTATCTCCTTTCTTGTGAAGCAGAATGGTTACAACGTTGCGCAGTTTTAGGGTATTGACCTAGTCTCGCAGCTCTCTGCATGGGTGCCCACACGATAGTTTGTAGAGAGGGGGATGGGGAAGGGGGGAGGGTGCAAGAGCTGGGGATATAGAGTGTTTTGAATGTTTTGAAAGGCGAATGGCGTCTTGTAAGTAACCATAAAAAACTTCTAGTTCCGAGTCCTTTGAAAACCTGCGTAAATGATTTTCTTGAAAGAAAGGCACCTCACGACATTTTCTTCGTTTCACTGAGAGGTGGATGGGTAGAAGAAAAGGGGGTGGTCCCTTCTTACCCCAGTGATTTCCACAGCACTGATTGCACAACAACCTGTGACCTTATAATGTGACCTTATAATTGTGGAGTGGTCTCTGATGGATTTCCCCAGGATTCACATAATTCTAATAACGCATATTCTGTTTATTAGCACATCTAGAAATCTAAGGTCGAGAACACTGTTTAGAGGGGGGATTTGATTTGGAGTACGCGTAGCACATTGTACTGCCACTACACACTGGTTTTCGGTAAATTAAGTTTCGACAGCAAAAGCACGTTGTTCGTTCGACCACGCCATGTTTGCAACTAATGACGATATGAACATAAACATCCAATGCCACTTTAAGCTTGGAGCCCATCCCACACTCTTCCACTGCTCCCTCTTATTTCGCAGTAACAGCTTAAAATTAGGGATAATTCTCTGCACCACCCTGTACAATACTGAAGCACTATCGTGGCCGTTCTAATTGACAGAGAGAAATGCAGCTCTAATCACTTACATATCCACAGATGGTAGGTAAGTGCACCAAGTTACATTGACATCCGTCAATGTGTTCTGGGTCCGTAATGTTTTGTCAGGCAGTATATATAAAATAGTTTCACTCCAACTCTGATGATCAGTCAAACAGATTATCCAGTATAGGAGGAGTTAAACACCAGTCAGACCTTATCCCTGAATATCTTCTTCGAAAAACAGTTTTGAGCCACAATGACGTGACAACCGTTTCATGATTTCATGTAAATTCTTCGAATACTACACTACTGGCCATTAAAATTGCTACACCACGAAGATGACGTGCTACAGACGCGAAATTTAATCGACTGGAAGAAGATGCTGTGATATGCAAATGATTAGCTTTTCAGAGCATTCACACAAGGTTGGCGCCTGTGGCAACACCTACAACGTGCTCACACGGGGAAAGTTTCCAACCGATTTCTCATACACAAACAGCAGTTGACCGGCGTTGCCTGGTGAAACGTTGTTGTGATGCCTCGTGTAAGGAGGAGAAATGCGTACCATTACGTTTCCGAATTCGATGAAGTTCGGATTGTAGCCTACCGCAATTGCGGTTATCGTATCGCGACATTGCTGCTCGCGTTGGTTGAGATCCAATGACTGTTAGCAGAATATCGAATCGGTGGGTTCAGGAGGGTAATACGGAACGCCGTGCTGGAGCCCAACGGCTTCGTATCACTAGCAGTCGAGATGACAGGCATCTTATCCGCATGGCTGTAACGGATTGTGCAGACACGTCTCGATCCGTGTGAGTGAACAGATGGGGACGTTTGCAAGACAACAACCATCTGTA
This sequence comes from Schistocerca nitens, assembly GCF_023898315.1. Lineage (NCBI taxonomy): Eukaryota > Metazoa > Arthropoda > Insecta > Orthoptera > Acrididae > Schistocerca > Schistocerca nitens. The sequence goes on along the minus strand of NC_064614.1, from coordinate 1,142,014,095 downwards.
CGAACAGTTTGCAGCAGCATGGACTATCAGCTCGGAAACCGTGGCTGTAGTTACACTTGACGCAGCAAAGATCCCTGCGAAACCCTACATTTCAGCAGTATAATGCACGATCGCATGTTGCAGGTCCTGTACGGGCCTTTCTGGATACAGAAAATGTTCGACTGCTGCCTTGGCCACCACATTCTCCAGATCTTTCACCAATTGAAAACGTCTGGTCAACGTTGGCCGAGCAACTGGCTCATCACAACACGCCAGTCACTACTCTTGATGAACTGTAGTATCTGTTGAAGTTGCGTGGGCAGCTGTACATGTACATGTACTCAATGACCAGGAGTATCAAGACCGTTATTACGGCCAGGGATGGTTGTTTTGGGTACTGATTTTTCAGGATCTATGCACCCAAATTGCGTGAAAATGTAATCACACGTCATTTCTAGTATAATATACTTGTCGAATGAATACCCGTTTATCTTCTGCATTTCTTCTTGGTGTAGCAGTTTTAATGGCCAGTAGTGTAAGTTTATATGACATTACTTACCAGACAACTACGACCTTCTCCTTCCACTAGAGTGGCACACATGAAGCGGCTGTCGAGGTCGGGGATATAGTCGAGACATTGACTATGAGGAGTGATTTTTGCCGTTGCATAATGCAGAACGTCTCCAGCTGGAAGATGGTCTTGGAGCGTCCCCCACCCGGTGACGAAGACAGTGAGGTCGTCTGCAGAAAACAGACGTTCAGTGACATATGTTTTACTTGCCTCCTGATACTTCACTAAAAACAATTATACTCACCCGTTGGTGTGATCTCCAAGTTAATTGGCTGAATATACATATTCATAATAAAAGGAGAATACACAATGAACACTGCTACATCGTTGCGAGGGATATTGCTGTAAAAAAGATGAAAAGAAACTTATTTATTTATTGTCGTCCTCATTTTTGTATCAAGAAAGCTGTCTTTATGCTACACTAACGAAGGACAGTATTCTTATGATTCTTGTACTTCCTTTCTTCTGTTACTTATTTGTTACAGATGAAATCAATGAAAACCTTTTTACACGTTTCACTTCTAAAAGTTTAGACGATGATGTGTGCTATAAATTAGATTATTTTTCAGAGTCACAGAGTATATTTCAGAGGAGCTATTCCACTGAGACGGGTATAGTGCTCCTGCATGCCATATAATACTATTTCAAAATATAAAATGCATCGATAGCTTAAAGCGTAAAAGTCTCCTTGCACAGTTTATATATCTGTGATATTTGAGGTTACTTTCTAAGTGGAAAGTGAGGGTTAGAAAAACTTACTGTCTTCTCAGACAGAAACTGCTAATAAGGTACAATTCTGGACCATTGAAAAATAACCTGTCACTTACGCAATTGCGTTAAAGAGAAATGGCACTTCAAACCGAAAATATTAAACGGAACCTAAGGTAAAATACGAGGGCGTGATGAAAAGTAATGCTACCGCATTTTTTATGTGAAAACTCTTAAATTTTTTAAATTAAAACGTTATCAACACTCTACATCTTTATTCTTCATGCCTACATATTTATTTCTCAACATAGTCGCACTGGCAACATTTCTCCCAACGAGAGACCAGCTTGGTGATACCGTCACTGTAGGATGTTTGATTTTGTTGACGGAGCACAACCTGACCTCTGCCTGCAGCGCTTCAACACTATCAGAGTGAAGTCCTCGGAGGTGTTCTTTAAGTTTTTGAAACAGATGAAATGCGGATGGGATCAAGTCGGGACTGAATGCAGGATGATCGATGACAGTGAACCGACCATATCCGATGTAGGAAGTGTTACACACTAGTCAAACCTTAACCATTACTGTTTCTGCCCTCGTGTGTAGTCTTCCATTGTCATGCTGAAGGAGAGGATGCTCTATGTGTGGAGGAATTCTTCAGTCTCTAAACTCGATTACAGCACGCTGTTGCTTACGCACCAACATAATTACATTACACACCGCCGTATTACATGCAAACATGTAGACGTGGAGAATAAAGATGTGAAATTTCAATGACGTTAGTTTTATTTAAAACCCCTTAAGAGTTTTCACATATACACTTTGGAGGCATTACTTTTCAGCATAGTCTTGTATTAATTGCCAGAAAATTTTGTAATTAATGACTCGGTAATCTGAACACTTTATTTCCGGGAATGAAGAGTATTCAGGTATCTTGCATTATATGTACCATGTTGAGCCGGTACGGCTCGCTATTTCAATTTTTTGAAGCCATTTTGACTATTTTTCGACCGTGACTGTCTCAAGAAATATGTAAAGGTTTTTTTTTTTAAATTACCGCTACCAGTCACAAACTTTGTCAACTATTGTATTACTTATTTATTTAGCGACATTTTTCGAGGGTTAAACCTCATCTTCAGGATAAATGGCATTGCTCGTCCACTGCACATTGCTCGTCCACTGCACTACAGAACTGTTTGTGATCGTGTTTCCAAGTTACTGCTATATTAGTGACAATATGTGAATAGTGACCAAGAGAGCCACGGAAATGGATACACCGCAACACATCACAGCGAGACTGCCACGCCAGAAGAACAAAGATGACCACAGCATTTACGAAAAGACTATGTAATATCAGTATGACCTTACTATAAAGTTGTTTTTGTAATGCCATTTAGCCTGAGGATGAGGTTTAACCCTCGAAACATGTCGCTAAATAAATAGGTAATGCAATAGTTGACAAAGTTTGTGACTGTTAGCGGTAATTTAAAAAAAACTTTATAAATTTATGATTTTGTTTTTGTTTTTTGAAACCACTCGCCTTCTTAGACACGCCGCGATGTCAGTATCGAGATCGGATTGGAGTCTCTGGTCGCAGCATATCTTTGGCGAGTTGGCTTCCCGCGCGCCGCGAGGCGGACAGAAGAAGGGGCTTGCTGGGAGTTAGCTGTGGGTTGTGCGTGAGCAGCGACGTCCGTGTCGGAGGGCAACGCCGCTTGGTCGGTGGGCCCGCAGAAACAGTCGGTTAGGGACGGAACGCCGTGGGCTCGAAGATCCTAGTGTGGAGGGCCGGTGTCGTCCCGATGGCGATCAATGTGTGGTCATTCAAGGGCTGAATTTCTTGGTTCTGCCCTTGGCTCCCGACGAAGAATTAGGGAAAGTTTGGTGTATGAGGTGAACATAAGAATTCTAAAAAGGTGCACGTTGGTGGCGCGTCTATCAGACTTGTGAGTGGTGTAATCTTTGTTTCCGTACTGCAGTCTCCAGTGAGAGCGCCGCTTGGGAGGAGCGCGTTAATATCGGCATTGTCATCTATTTAGCTGCTTTAAAGTAAACGACTGTTTTGGATCGAAGGTGGAACCAAGTGAAGGACCGAATCAATGCTTGTCTTATTAAGAAACCTAAGTCGGCCCCAGCATGTTAAACTCTGTTATCTACAGTTATAACGAGTAATTGACACTCTGGTAGTGTCCACGTGTGAACTTTGGAGGTACTGTTAAGTATTTGTAGTAAGGGAATGATTGACTGTGGAGCTTTTCTGACGCTTATGGACCTTGTTAATTGCAGATCACTTCTTATGGTATTTTGCGGTTCTATTTGTAGTTGGAAATCGCCGATAATACTTTCATAATTTAGCTTGGTATGTCACTCTGTGTTTTCGTGTGGACCTCCCAACAGCTTAAAGTCCCAAATATTTTCTTACTGCCTTTCTGAGGTTGCCTTGCAACAGTTGTTGGCTTGTCTCTTGTGCACCCCACCGTACTGCTTGTTGGTGCGGTGCGGTATAGTCGATGTGTTCAGTAGTACCGCCTCTATTCTCTCCCCCGTTTTAAGATTGCGAGGCGCATCCACATCGACGTATAATCCCAGTATGCAATTTGTGTAAGTTGGTTGCGCCCTGTTAACGTTTTGTACGTCGTATAAGATCTTCCCGTGCCGCATGTGTTCCTGAAGGAGAGCACGGTGCACAACAGCGCATGACCACGACGAAATATAAAGATATGTATTGTACATTTTTTTAACGGATGTATTCTCTGAGATTAGGAGTTGATTTGTTTGTCTTTTTACTTATTTTGAAAGCAAATGATTACATATCTGGTTAAGTATAACATCTATGCTTAGTTGTCATAACGTTAGGTGTAGTATGCATCACATGTAGGGATGTTTATGGTGTAAAGTATTTAAAAGGAAGGAAAATATTTTGTGATACGGTGCGCATCGTAGAGGCTACGGGATTTGAGTGTACGTTGATAGTAATCAGATTTTATTGCATCTAAGGTGTTTTTGTTAAAAATTTTGTGATCAATATTTTATTGCCTTTAGAGATCACATGTGATATCTAGGAAAATTTTGGTATTGCCATGTGGCCATAGAATCTTTTATTTAACCTTGAATTATGCAATTTGCATTTTTTTCCGTTGCTTGGAAAGGGATTTTGAGTTTTAAGCGTTCCAAATTGATTCTGAGAGCTGTTCTCTGATCTGTTAAAATAATACTTCGGGAACATTCATTAACAAATTATATTGGGTATCTTGTTAATGATAACGAATGTTCACTTACTATTTTAAAATCAGATTATCAAGTTAATAAAGTTGTAAAATTTTACAAGTAAAAAAAGGCTTTTATTAGAGAAACGGTGCCTGCCCGTAACCCCCCCACCCTCCTCCTCCACACACACACAACTTCCATGTACTCAAGGCATTGGCCTTCGGGCGTTGTCTGATGTTTTCCCCCGTATCTATCCCAGCTAATCGCTGCGGGGCCATGTCACATGTTACTAATGAATGTAAAATATCAACAAACGTCATCTTGTGTAGTAGGTGTTCTGTAATTTTGGGAATTTTATTTACAAGAACGTATATAAAATGATACTCCTTCATGACGAACCCATCAAATTTTGGAAATTTGTGGTTAAGTTATGTGGGACCAAACTCCTGAGGGCATCGGTCCCTAAGTTTACACACTACTTTATCTTACGCTAAGGACTAAACAGACACACCCATGCCCGAGGGAGGACTCGGACCTCCGATGGGGGGAGCCGCGCGAACTGTGACAAGGCGACATAGACCACGGCTTCCCTCCCCCCCCTCCCCCCCCCCCGGCGCATCCAACAAAAATAAATACCATAAATACTTTTAAAGACAGGTTAATATATCACGTATTATATTCTGGGGCCAATATTGGTGAGGTGCAAGTAATTTTCTAAGCGTTACGGACATAGGAATATCGTTATGATTGTGAAAAAAAAATGGCCAGAAGAAAACTTAGATTTGGGATGTTGAGATCGTGTGATAGAACCTTTATTGTTAATGAGATAAGTAAATAACTTTGAAAAATCAAACATTTGATTCAAAGACGGGATTTTTTTAAGTTTTTGCTCCCACAAGTGAGTCTCTTGGAATATTGATCTTAAGTACAGAAAGAGTTCTGTAAAATTGTTGCAGAGTTCAAAGACTAGCAAGTAGCAACTGACCATCAGTATACGGAGCCGAGAGAGATGTTATTTACTGGAAGAGAGCGGACGTCGTTCGATTATAATCTGGCCCTGAACCACTTTAGTCAATCTGTGCGACTAAATATTACAGGATTTCACTAAGATTTAAGACTGAATTATCATACGAATTCAGAAGGGGTTAAAGTTTACGCAGAACAGCGATTCGACGCAAAAAATTTTGAGGCGATGTAACCATTTCATAGAGAAAACATTCGTCAGATCCATTGTAGAATGTTGGTTGTTGCTTAGTCTCCAAACTTGGTAGAAATGACATAAGAAGTTAGATAAAGGAAGACAGTAATTTATTTCCTTTAGACGGCATAAATGTTAGAGGCGCATCACTAGCTTGAATTGGACAAGGGTGATTAAGGAAATCGGCCATACCCTTTTTAGAGAAAAAACTCTGCTTTTGGGTTAAGCATTTAGGGAAATCACGTAAATACAAAATCTGGATGGCTGGACAGAGGTTTGCACCTCATTCATCGCGAAAGAGATCTGACGTCGTAAGTATAGCGCCACGTCTACACGTGGAACAGCACATTGCATTTGTTTGGATTTCACGATGCAGTGGAATTGTCTATTTGGTTTGACACAACGTTGCTGTACTGTAGTATCACATTTTTTGCACTTGAATAGCTTCGAGAAACGTCAGAAGCATTTATACGATAGAATTTACGTTCATCCCAGTACTGTATTATCTCTCTCCGTCGCCCTCTCCCTTATGTGTTGGCTCCTTTCACTCTTCTAGCATCTCGTCGGTGCCATACTACGTAGCATGCGCAGTGAAACTCACTTGACTACGTAATAATTTCGATGTGGAATTTGCTCAACCACTCTCCGTTTCTGCTGTGCTGGTTCAGGGACGTTTCGGTTCACGACCCCGGCGATGGCCTGGAAAACATAGTTAAGTTACTAAATGGAAATACCCAAAGAAATATTAACATTGTTTTGCGCAGAAAACTCTAAAATTATCTTTCTTCTCCTTAAAGGGATTTAGATTTGCAGAAGGATAGGTGAAACATCTAGTTTTTGTTCAAAACAAAACTTGAGTGAGTGATGTAATAAACGAATGCATCGATGTTTGCATAAATCCATTGTCAATAATTGCTGACAAAAATAATCGGCCTTGCGCAGGGAACCAAGATAGGTGATCGCAAGAGGAGAGGCCAAAGCGATGTCACCGATGGTGAAACACTTACTTGACAGTCACATGGCTACTGGTAACGTTTCTCAAACAGCAATAAATTTACGCTGAGATATCAATGAAGACGCTGACAGATATTAGAGATGTAATGATTTCAACTGATCGGTGGAAAACTACATTAGTTTGCAATTAATAACTGCACTTATCGTCACTGCTGAAGCACACAACACCTTACATGAGTACGTACGAATAATGAGTCTGTAATGAACTGTGCGTGTTACTAGTATCTGAAACTAGAAACATGAGTCGATAGGTTGTTAGAACAGAAAGGAGCGCATCTGTAAGCTAGATTATCCTGTCTGCCTATTAGATCATGCCATATAAGCATGAAGTTATGATTCTGGGAGGTGTCGTTGACATACGAAGATAAAAGAGAGGTCCTCGTACTGATCCCTGTGGTACTCCTAAGAGATTTCGCTCCCAAGACAACGTTTGGTTTCCCATTGTTTCCTGTTCCTTATAACAATCGAATCGCTTAAACACATGGTATGGAACATGAAATTTCAAAGCTGACAGGACAAAGCCTTCAATAAGTGTAAATGTCTCTCTTAGCCGTGCAGTTGTTTATAGCTTGCTTTCTGTCGTCTGTTACCATAACTGCTCTGGTTTTCAGACTAGAATCGTAATGAAAGCGCGGCTGATAATTGCCATTGATGTTTCAGTTCACGAACAAAGTTACTTTAGATAACATTGTATTAGGTATAGGATATCAAGTACAAGCATCGATTTGTAATGAAGTTCAGTACCATTTTCTGACGTATTCTTAATAAATTTCAATGGTTCTTTCTTACTGTGTTCCCACATTTCTGTTTCAGCGTGTCCTAAGCGTACAATGGCAACCTCAACTGAACTGTAAATGTTCTGTTGTACCATGGGTATCTGAGTTGGTTTAGTAGTAGCATTCAGTTATTACAATAGCATTTCTTCATTAGTGTTTCTTGCGGTATTGTTTCATCTCGATGTACTGGTTGGACCTAAAGTCTAGGTGTAATTATCAGTAGTTATTTTACAAAACTGTAGAACGTACACATTTGTGGTTTGTGACAAATGAAAGTGGAAGTCATCAAGTTTGTCATCGGCAGTATGCTAGATTTTCCATGAACCACGGCGCTCTTCAGTCAGTGTCAGAGCTGCGTAACAAGCGTCCTCACGAAGCCCTTCCAAATCCACTCGACGCGCATCTCTTGAATTAGGGATTCCTAGAGCCCAGAATGCAAAAAAAAAAAAAAAAAAAAAAAAAAAAAAATCCAAATGTGTGTGAAATCTTATTGGACTTAACTGCCAAGGTCATCAGTCCCTAAGCTTACGCACTACTTAACCTAAATTATCCTAAGGCCAAACACACACACCCATGCCCGAGGGAGGACTCGAACCTCCTCCGGGATCAGCCGCACAGTCCATGACTGCAGCGCGCTAGACCTCTCGGCTAATCCCGCGTGGCCCATAATGCAAAGAATGCCACACAACAGACTACACCTGCATGCACATAAGGTCCAGATAAGTCACACGTTACAACTAGATGTTGGTACCAGTCGAGCATCTTTTGCGACTGAGATATTGGCTCGAATCAACAGCAGAAAACAATATCTTCAAAGAATTTGTTTTTCAGATAAGGCTACTTTCCATAAATTAGGTTAAGTTAACAAGTTCAATGTGAGGATATGGGGTTCGGAAAGACCACACGTTATACATTACCCTGCAATGGATGCATAGTGCGGTTAAATGTACAACAGAATCATTAGCCCTACCTTGTTTGTAGAGAAGTTGCTAACAGCTAATATCTATCTGGATACTCTAGAACAGTTTGTGGAACTGAGGGACTTGAAGCTTGATGTAATTTTTCAACAAGATGGTGCACCACCGCATTGGTGATTGCATGTGTGGTGTCACCGCTAGACACCACACTTGCTAGGTGGTAACTTAAATCGGCCGCGGTCCTGTAGTACATGTCGGACCCGCGTGTCGCCACTGTGTAATCGCAATCCTAGCGCCACCACATGGCAGGTCACAATACACGGACTAGACCTCGCCCCAGTTGTACGGACGACATAGCTTGCGACCAGTCCTACCAAGTCTTCCTCTCATTTGCCGAGAGACTGATAGAATAGCCTTCAGCTTATTCCATAGCTACTACCTAGCAAGGCGCCATTTGTATCAGTGCTTATAGCTTACTACTATTCAAGAGATGTATTCCAACAAGAGAATAAAGTTAAGTATATTATTCCAGCTACGTACTTTTCTTCTTATTCATTAATAAGTCTCATGTTCCAGTACTTCACGCCCGTCTGCGTTAGTTTAGCGTGCACTTTCAGCCACTTCGATCTACAAGGTGTTGGCCCCGCTGCCGACACATCAGCATGTTAGTAATTTTCTTAGCGAAACATTTCCTGACAGATGATTTGGGCGTGATGGTCTCACTGCTTGGCCTGCTAGACCACCAGAGATGACGCCTTTAGATTACTTTTTGTGGAACTAAGTGTAGGACGGGGTTTGTGCAGCATTAATACCTGATATGGATGCTTTAAGAAGAAGGATAAACATGTGGTGTTGCTGGTGTACATAAGGAACTTTGTGGACTTTTGGCCGTTATCAAATCATCCTATAGAACAAAGTGTACGTGTTACAATTAACATACACAATACAGAAGGTCAGTCAAAGTACAAGTACGTTTGACAAGACGATTACACATCACGTAAGACCCACGATACCACCATGATGTATGTAGGCTGGTCACATTGCTTGTATGAGTATCTAAATGCAATTTACTATTTTCTCACGACAGTCCAGTGTTGTGTGCAGCAAAACAGTGTTACGTGAGCATAGAACATCATTAGGTAAACTGAGGTAGCGAGCGCTGAAGGGCGTGCGGTATGCGAGGGTTTTTTGTTTTATTTTACAAAACTACAAAATAACGGTTACATACAACATTAAGTAATATTTGTTTTAGGTTGATGTTAAAATAAACACTCTATAAAAGACGCAGGCGCGAAAGAAATCTTGTGAACACGTGCGCATCACATCTCATAGCACTGCCAGTGACCAGTCAACATAACACAAAAAATATTGTAGCGTACATAATGATACACAGTTCAAATCTCCTGTCGAAATAACAGAAATATTTAAGTCACAAAAGACAGCACGTACATCTCTGCCTCGTGATGACTGGGTGTTGTGTGATGTCCTTAGGTTAGTTAGATTTAAGTAGTTCTAAGTTCTAGGGGACTGATGACCATAGCTGTTAAGTCCCATAGTGCTCAGAGCCATTTGCACCATTTTTGAACAGCATGTACAAAAATAATTTTACGACCACTTCCACGTTATACATTGTAGCGCCACCAGTGGCCAATTAATACAACAATAAATGAAACTAACTAATATCATGATACACAGTCCAATTTCTTTAATCAGATAAGCTACAATGTCTAAGATCACTTAAGCAAGAGCATAATAAAGCTCCATTATATTTTTTTACTAAAAATAGAACATTTCAATGCTTGGAATAACATACCAACCTAAATTAAAGACCTATTAGAAAGCATTTATTACATCACATATTGCATTATAGTAATAAAACGTGTAAAACCATGTTTTCAAAGTCCATTTACAGCGACCAGAACCATCGCACAAGTAGTACCTTACTAATAACCTTACAACCATTGTAAAAACAGAACAGGCCAAACGACGTATTAGAAACGTACAAAGAATGCCTTGGAGTCCAATCACAGCAACTAGATCCCTCTCATTGGTGACACAGACTGTTGTGCAACGTAAACAATGAAAGTGATGAAGCCAATTATCGTCTTCTGAGGATATACCTGAACCTTCACATGTAAAACTTAACACCATCATGGGGAAGGGGAGAGGGGAATGGAATAGTGACACGTGACAGGATAAAGGGGGTAGGGAGACAGAAGGGGCGGGGGAGGCGTTTTGGCGTAGGGGAGGGGGGGAGAGGGGAGGGGGAAGAGAAGGTATGAATACTAAGTGAAGTAACCTTCAATCGTATATATACAATTTAAAAAATCGATACATCAAAGGATTAATCTAATTATTGTAAACACTGGTATCTGATTAATGAATATCCTAAATTAGATCATATACAGCAAAGACAATCTTCATATAATAATTACTTTATTGTTTTTTTCTTTTCACTTCTTGATTAAACTACTTAAAATAAGCATATAAAACAACCTATTGGCAAATTTTATGCATAGATGAACATGCTCCCAAAGACCTGCCCAGGCCTTTACATAGTTAACCAACGTCGATGTTTCATTTACAAGTAAAGCATCATAACGGAATACGAATGCAGCAGAATTGTAAGCATGATGTTATATGTTTTATTGCTATAATGCAATAGACCATGCAATAAATGTATCCCATTATGAGTGTATTAATTTAGGTTTGTGTGGAAGTGTGTGCACTGCAATATTTTTATTGTCGGTAAAAGATATAACCGACCTTTGTTATGCTCTTGCTTAGGTGGTCTTGGACAACTTAGCTGACACGATTAAATAATTTGGACTGCGCTTCATCACGTACATTTCATTAATTTATTTTTATATAAATTGGCCACTGTCGGCGCTAGAAATGATGCGGAAGCATTCGTAAATGTTTTTTTTGTACACTCTACCTTTTATATTCTGTCTTGGATATTTTAGTCTTTTATACAAAAATTTGAATTGTGTACCATTATGTACGCTACAGTATCTTTTGTATTATACTAACTGCCCCCTGGCAATGCTATGAGGCGTGACTCGTGTGTTCGCAAGATTGTTTTTCTACATGCATCTTTATACTGTGACAGTATTTCTAACATCAAGCTAAAATGGATATTATTTATGGTTACAGGTAACTGTAATTTTATAAATAAAACAAACAGCCCTATGGCGCACTAGCTTCAGCGCCCCCTCCCTCAGTTTACTTAACGATGTTTAGTGCTCCCGTAACACTGTTTTGTTGCACGTTGCACTGGATTGTAGTATCCATATAGCACCGGGTGGTTATAATTAAACTGTTGCTACTCACAGAGGTCCAGTGTGAGATTGTGGGATGTAATTATCGTAAGGCAGCGAAACTTCGTAGCTATTCTGATGCCTTAATGCGGAACCGATTTACGTTGGAAAGAAATTAGTTCGAATTTTGGCCACAATGTGCATACGTTGCGCTATGAATGCAAGAAAGACTTATAACAATGTTTCCATATGTAATGTATCAGGAACGGGATGTGAACTGAAAAGGTAAAACAAGTGGGAAAGGCATAATGTTGATTTCATTATAAACTGGCACTTACACACTTTGTTCAGTATTAGCACCAGAGAGGGTGACAAGATGCTGGGTCCGTAAAACAACGTAATCAACAGTTACTCGCAGCTGTTCCGATGCAAACCGAGCAACATGTTCTTGTATACTGGCCTTCAAATCGGATAGAGACCGAAAATGTCGCTCGTACGCGCTATCTTTTAGATACCCCAGAGTCAAAAGTCTTACGTATTCAGATCGGGTGATCTTGCAGACCATGCACCTGGAAAACTTTTGCGGATAGTATGTTCGTGGAAGACTCCATTAAGCAGATATTTCGCTGGGTGAGTGACATTACATGTTGCCCATTCTTGAAAGGAAACAGTGGTTTGCACATAGTTGCGCCCTTCCAAATCAGAAATCACATGCTGTACATGGAGGTGTCGATAACATGCAGACGTCAGCGTACACCTGACATGCCTTCTGGGTGTATTCTCTTCAAAGAAGAGTGGACCGAGAATAAAGGTGCTTGTGAATCCACACTAAACAGTCACATATGGTGCGTGCAATGGAACATTGTACACAACACGCGGTTTAACAGTATCCACAATTCTGCAGTTCTGTGTATTCACTGCACCTTGTAGTGTAAAATGTATCCCGTTACTCCATACAATGTTGCCCGGTCACATGTCATTAACTTCGATCCATGTCAGAAACCGAAGAACCAATCCGGAACATTGCTATAGATCACGAGGTTTCAGTTGCTGCACCATCTGGATCTCTTACGGGTGCAGCTTACGTGCTGCATGGTCATTTACTGCAACAGAAACCTCGTCAATAACTTCCAGTGGGATAGGAAGCTTTCCTCTTCGAGGAGCCACTCCAAGCTCACTATCGGCATTTTGTAATTAGCTACTCATATAAGCAATGTGGCCAGCGTGCAGACATCATGGTGTTATGGTTGGACTTGTGTGGTATGTAACCATCTTGTCAAACGTACTTGTTCTCTGATTGATCTTAACAAGAACTCAGGCACAAATACACTCACAAACAGAAACTTTAACACTAATGGGACATCTTCCGCACGGTTATTTGCTCTATTCATTCATGAAACTCTCGCTAGTTGGTGACGTGTTACCGCATTCTAGTGCATTCTTGCAGTTACTTGACACTGGTTTGTTTCACGCTTTTCCTACCTCACATTTAGTTAAGTCTGACTGGTCCTACGATTTCCCACCCTTTTCCAAATGTATGAGAATTTTAGTTTTATTCTCACATGTATCGTTTACCGTCTTTTGAAATCAGGACCACATGATTTTCAGTATTATTTGTAGGTGTTTCCGATGAATAATATTTTTGAGAAAAGAATGTGATGAAGCACGAAGACCCCTTTCGACACAGCTGAACGATAAACATTGCTTGCGATAGTTGCCCATGCATCGAATTTCATTACCGAGGAAATGACATCAACATTAATAAATATTGATCTCTTTTGAAATCCATGGTAGGAGCAGTAGTCTTGCAAGCCACCCATGCATCACAGTAACATGTTTGGGGGAAAAAAGAAAAAGAAGATATTGTGTTTTAGCTCAAGGCAGAATTATCAAAATATTACTGTTCAAAGAAACACAGACTCGAACAATGAGCTTTTCTTTATGTTTTCAGTCTTTATTTTAATTTTAAACTCTTAAATGCTTTCTCTTTTTTTTTTATTAATTTAACTACGTTGTGATTGTCTGTTTTACAAGCAGAAACGCTGTCAAGCTACTTTCTAAAAAAAATACTGTGCTACTATGTAACGCACGTGTACTATTGGGAATGGTTATAGATACGACCTGAGAATTACACGGTAATCAATGATATCAAATAAAATCGCCTTTTACAGTATTCTTATGTTCCACGGTGGTTGGAACACACATCGGTCTGCTGTATGCTTCCTGTGTCAGCGTACAAGAACAGTTAGGGAGTGTATAGAATCTCATTACTGGGCACTATTTCCCCGATGTCATTTGAGCAAATGAACATGAATTCCATCTGAACTTTGTGTCCTTTCGTCTGATTTTAGAATCGTTGCACATGTGTTCTGGGGACAATTGATTTGCGTAAGGCGTCTCTCGGTCTGTTTCGCCCTACAGCCTCTCCTTCCGGTATTTCATCCAATAAATTGTGTCGAACAGTATCCGTTTAGTCGCTTCCCACACCCGAATGGGGCCTCCCGGCCAACAACGCCATTCGATCATTTCCATTTCCCATCCCATTATAACTGCACATTTTCGTCTTGATTTAAGGGATATCATAATTTTGCATGTGGAGTTTTTCTGTAATGTACTATATTTTTCTCCCTAGCTAAGTTATGTTTGTTCTATTTCGTTCTTCTCATCACTCCTTCTCCACAACTTTCTTTACACAGCTTTTTAGATAATCTCACACGTCTTCTTCCCCATATTCAAGCTTCAAAATGTTCAACTGTGTGTGAGTTCTTAAGGGACCAAACTGCAGAGGTCTTCGGTCCCTAGACTACTTAACCTAACTTAAACTAACCTATGCTAAGAACAACACGCATACCCATGCCCGAGGGAGGACTCGAACCTCGGGTAGGAGCGGCCGCGCAGTGTTCAAGCCCTACAACCGCTCTTTCTGGTTTACTTACAACTTTCTAAAAACACCATAGCTCGTTGCTAGGTGTTAATGGACACTTTCTTCAACACGGGATCAACTGTCATGAATAGCTGAAGGCTGAAATCACTTTTTTTCTTTCGTTCATTTTTTTTTTTTTCTGACTCTTCAACCTTCTGACTGGATTGATTCGCCACGCCACGAATTCCTCTGCTGTGCAAACCTCTTTATCTCAGAGTAACACTTGCAGCCTACGTTCTCAATTATTTGCTGGATGTATTACAATCCCTGTCTTCCTCTACAGTTTTTACCCTCTACACCTCCATCTACTACTATGGAAGTTGCTCCGTGATTTCTCAACAGATGTCTGACCAAAGTGTCCCTTCTTCTTGTCAGTGTCTTTGTACATTCCTTTCCTCGCTGATTGTCCTGAGAACCTCCTCATTACTTACCTAATCAGTCCACCTAATTTTCAACATTCTTCTGTAACTCCACATCTCAAATGCTTCGATTCTCTTCTTTTCTGTTTTTCCCACAGTCTGTGACTCACTACCATACAATGCTGTGCTCCAAACGCACATTCTCAGAAATTTATTCCTCAAATTAAGGCCAAAGTTTGATTCCAGTAGACTTCTCGAGGCCAGGAATGCCCTCTTTGCCAGTGCTAGTGTCCTTTTTATGTCCTCCTTAGTGTGACAGTCATGCGTTATTTTGCTGCCCAGGTAGCAGATTTAGTTAACTTCATCTTCTACTTCGTGACCTTTAATCTTGATGTTAAATTTCTCGCTGTTCTCATTTCTGCTACTTCTTATTATTTTCGTCTTTCTTCGATTTACTCTCAATCCATATTCACTACTCAGTAGACTGTTCAGTCCATTTTGCAGATCGTGCAATTATTCTTCAGCCGGCCGGTGTGGCCACCGGTTCTAAGCGCTTCAGTTTGGAACCGCGTGTCAGCTACGGTCGCAGGTTCGAATCCTGCCTCGGTCATGGATTTGTGTGATTTCCTTAGGTTAGTTAGGTTTAAGTAGTTCTAAGTTCTAGGGGACTGATGACCTCAGATGTTAAGTCGCATAGTGCTCAGAGCCAATTATTCTTCACTTTCACTGAGGATAAATATGTCGTCAGCGAATCTTATCATTGATCTTTTCACCTTAATTTTAATCCCACTCTTGACCCTTCTTTTGTAATCGTCTTTGCTTCTTCTATGTATATACTGAACAGTGGCGATGGCAGACTACATCCCTGTCTTACACTCTTTTTAATTCGAGCACTTCGTTCTTCATCTCCCATTCTTTTTGCTCACTGTTGGTTCAAATACATTACCCCGCTTTTCCTATAACTTACACCTATTTCTCTCAGTAATTCGAACTTATTGCACCATTTTACATTGTCGAACGCTTTTTCCAGGTCGACAAATCCTATGAACGCGTCTTGATTTTTCTTTAGTCTTGCTTCCATTATCAACCGCAGCGTCATCTGATCGTCGTCTAACACATCCTCAGTTTTTACCATTCCTCTGTATATTGCTCTTGTCTGCAACTTTGATGCATGAGCGTTAAGCTAATTGTGCGATAATTCTCGCACTTGTCAGCTCTTGCAGTCTTCGAAAATTATGTGTATGATGATTTTCCGAAGGTCAGATGGTATATCGCCAGACTCATACATTCTACACACCAGCGTGAATAGTCGTTGTGTTGCCACTTCCTTCAATGATTTTAGAAAGTCTAATGGAATGTTTTTTATCCTGTCAGTCTTAAAAATCTTCCAAAGCTCTTTTATTTTAAATTCTGATTCTAATACTGGATCCCCTGTCTCCTCCATGTCGACTGCTGTTTCTTCTCCTATCATGTCATCAGACACGTCTTCCCTCTCATAGAGACCTTCAGTGTTCTCTTTCCACCTACCCGCTCTCTCCATTATATTTAACCCTGGAATTCCCAATGAACTTGCTTTTAATTTCGCCCCAGGTAGTTTTGGCCTTCCTATATACTGAATCAGTCCTTCCGTCTATCAATTATTTTTTGATATCTTCACATTTTCCCTGCAGCCATTTCACCTTAGCTTCCCTGCGCTTCCTATTTATTGCATTTCTAAGTGACTTGTGTATCCGAATGTACCTGACATTTTTGTACTTTCTTCTTTCTTCGATGAACTGAAGTTTTTCTTGTGTTACCTATGGTTTCTTCGCAGTTATCTTCTTTGCACTTAAGTTTTTCTTTCCAATTTGTGTGTCTGCCCTTTTTAGAGATTTTCATTCCACTTCAACTGATCTGCCTACTGAGCTATTCCTTATTGCGGTATCCATAATCTTAGAGAATTTCAAGCCTGTCCTTATTACTCCCGTACGCCACTTCTTTGCGCATTGATTGTTCCTAACTAGTGTTTTAAACTTGAGCCCACTCTTCATCACTACTAAATTGTGATCTCAGTCTACATCTAATCATAGCTACGGCTTACAATCCAGTATCTGTTTCTGGAATCTCTGCCTGACCCTGATGTAATCTAACCGAAATATTCCCGTACCTCCCGGCTTTTTCCAAGTATACGCCCTCCTCTTCCGATTCTTGATTAGAGTATTACTGGCTGAAATTTATTGCAAAACTCAATTATACATTCTGCTCTCTCATTCCTAGTGCAATGCCCGTATTCTCCAGTAACCCTTTCTTCTCTTTCTTCCCCTCCACCAGCATTCCAAATCCGCATGACTATTAGATTTTCATCTTCCTCTGGTACTGAACTACCCGTTCAATATCTTCATATCCTTTCTCTGGCTTGCGACGTCGGCATGTATACCTGAACTTTTGTTGTCAGTGTTGGTTTGCAGTTGATTCTGATAAGAACAACGCTATCACTGAACTGTTCACAGCAACACACTCCCTGCCCTACTTTTCTGTTCATAACGAACCCTGCTCCCGTTATACCATATTCTGCTGCTGTTGATATTACTATGTAACACTCTGACCAGAAATCCTTATCTTCTTTGCATTTTACTTCATTGACCCCCATTATATATACATTGAACCTTACCATTTCCCTTTTCAAATTTTCTAGTTTCCCCTACCACGTTCAAACTTCTCACAGACCACACCTCCTTTCGTTAGTTAATCAATTTTTTCCTATGGTCGGCTCCCCCTTGGCAGCCCCCTCCTGGAGGTACGAATGGGGGACTAATCCGTAGTCTTTTTCCAGTGGAGAGAGAATCATGACACAATTCCAATTACAGCCTATATGTTCTACATGTACATGTACATGTATATCTACATCTACATGGTTACTCTGCAATTCACACTTAAGTGCCTGGCATACTACATTTTCATACTACTTCTCCACCATTCCACTCTCGAATGGCGCATGGGAAAAGGAACATCTAAATCTTTCCGTACGAGCTCTGATTTCTCTTATTTTATTATGATGATCATTTCTCCCTACGTAGGTGGGTGTCAACCAAATATTTACGCATTCGGAAGAGAAAGTTGGTGATTGAAATTTCGTAAATAGATCTCGCCGCAAAGAAAACCTCCTTTGTTTCAGTGACTGCCACCCCAACTCGCGTGTTCCGTGGATACACATTATGTGTCTTTATTTCAGTGGTTTCCACTGCCTTCTGCATCCTCATGCCGTCGATCTCTGCTGATTCTTCCTTCTTTAGGGGCAGTTTTCCACCCAAAGAGCAAGAGAGTGCCCTGAACTTCTGTGCACTCCTCCGCCCTCTATGACAAGGCTGTCGGCAGAATGAGGTTGACTTCTTATCCTGAAAGTCTTCGGTCGCCATTGCAAATGATTTTCATTCAAAATTTGAGGGGTGACGGGGTTCGAACCCGAGACTGAGAAAGAATTGATTGCCAATCAAAGACGCTACACCTACTTCACGGGACTAGAAGCTACGCACAACCTACTTCCAGTCTTGGAATTACTATAGATTTCAAGACTTAAAAACTGAATTTTTTCCTTTTACTGCTGTAAAAACACATGTAAAATTTATCGATTTCTAATTATAGCGTCTGTCATTTAATTAGAAGAAAAAAATAGAAATTATGTTTTTTGGTTTCCTGCTCACCGTACAGCACTGGCAGTATATATGTAATTAACTTGTATTGCGGGCCGGTGTGGTTCAAATGGTTCAAATGGCTCTGAGCACTATGGGACTTAACATCTGAGGTCATCAGTGCCCTAGAACTTAGAACTACTTAAAACCTAACTAACTTAAGGACATCACACACATCCATGGACCGAGGCAGAATTCGAACCTGCAAAGGCACAGTCGTCCATCGCTGTGTCTATGAAGTTGTCTTCTCCTGGTTCAGCAACAAGTGCTAATGACGATTCCTAGTTTTGGGTCAGAGGCAATCACGTCCACAATCATTTATTTCACTATCAAGCGACAGCGCACCGATCGTGAGATTAATTGAGCGATGTCATGCTAATTATCTCTCCTGTTACCATAAAGCAGTCTTATACTTGACTGTGTAGGGCGAAAAAGAAAAGTGGGTGCTAAGAGATGCATCCCGATGCCTGTAGGTGACAGGCAGATTGTCTGGTTCTTAAACGCTTTTGGGTGTCGTAAACCATCACAGACAATATTTCTTCTTTGGTGCCCCTTCAGAGATTAAAGAATGAAGATCACTCGAAGATTCTCCTTCTTTGTGTCGTATATGGTGTAGAACGCCATAAATCGGTGAAGAATATACACTACTCGCCATTAAAATTGCTACACCACGAAGATGACGTGCTACAGACGCGAAAGAAAACCGACAGGAAGAAGATGCTGTGATATGCAAATGATTAGTTTCTCAGAGCATTCACACAACGTTGGCACCGGTGGTGACACCTACAACGCGCTGACATGAGGAAAGTTTCCAACCGATTTCTCATACACAAACAGCAGTTGAACGGTGTTGCCTGGTGAAACGTTGTTGTGATGCCTCGTGTAAGGAGGAGAAATGGGTACCATCACGTTTCCTTATTCAGCATAATAGACGCCTGTGAATTTAGCCATCTCGTGGCGAATCTGCGCTCTTTGTGGCACACGGTCCTGGACGACAGGATTCGTTTCACTCTTTCTGCCATATATTTAAATGAGAGCGAAATGCTCGTCAACTCACAATGTATGAGCAGCTCATAGGGCCTTCTATTTCAAAAATTGTGTGACTAAAGCTTTATCACTTGATATTTATTCTATATGTGACACGCTAGTTCGAGTGTTTTTCTTCTGATAAAGGCACTCATAGTAGTACCGAAACCTAACTTCTTTTTTGCGACCGTGGGCTGTTTATGATTTAATTTTACTTTGTAAACGGTCGCTGACCATGCAGCCATGTTCAATACTTTAAGTTTTCTAAATCGTTTTACAATTTGTTTTGATCTTCGATTGATTTTACCAGACGATGACCGACAGCATCATCTGCAAACAACCTACGACGGCTGCTCAGATGGTCTCCTAAATCGTTTATATCAATAACGAACAGCAGAGGACCTTTCGGGAAACACCAAAATCACTTTTGTTTTACTCGTTGATTTTCCATCAGTTACTACAAACCATGACTTCTCTCGAAGGAAATAACGAATCCAATCACATAACTGAGACAATCTTTCATAGGAACGCAATTTCACTATAAGCCGCTTGTGTGGTACAGTGTAAAAAGCCTTCTGGAAATCTAGAAATACGGAATCAATATGAAATCCTTGTCAATAGCACTCAACGTTTGGTGAGTAAAGAGCCAGTTATGTTTCACAAGAACTAAATCCTTGCTGAGGTGTGTCAATAGACAATCCCACTGTATATCGACGTTAATGGTGTGGGCCTGTAATTTGGCGGATTACGCCTACTACTTTTCTTGAATACTGGTATGACCTGCGTAGGTTTCCAGTCTTCACGTACGGATCTTTCGACGAGCGAACGGTTGTATATGATTATTAAGTATCGAGCTATTGGATCAGTACACAATGAAAGGAACCTAATTGGTATACTGTCTGGACCGGAAGACTTGCTTTTATTGAGTGATTTAAGTTGCTTGACTACTCCGAGAATATCTACTTCTAAGTTATTTACACCGGTAACTGTTCTTGATTCGAATTCTGAAATATTTACTTCGTCTTACTGTAGTACCGTGGATGTCATGAAGCTACCTTAGAGAGTGTTGTTTAAATGAGTTTTTCTAATCTCACGGAAAGAAACACCGTTGGGATGTCTGTTTTACGTCAGATGTATTCGAAAAGTGGGGACCATTTTCTTATATTTATATGTTGGACTTTCACAACGAAGTTGAGTAAATACAGTACTATCATTTGGTTATTTATGAAGCCACAGAAGTCATTTCTTTGTTTCGGAGGTCGTTAATCCGCGGCCAAAAGCAAACCATAATTGCGGTGAAAATCGGTTTCTTTCGTCACTTGCGAAGTGCTTGCTGTAAATCGAATTTTGTGAGCTACTGCTGAGATTCGTGAGTTGTGTCTGCCTACTTTACGACAGTTCTAGGTGAAGGAAAGATTAGGCTTGGTGTCGATACTTTAAGAGACGCAGAAGTAATGCGAATGACGAAGAAAGGAGTGGCATGCCTAGTATCCAGAGCAATAAAATCGTGCAACCAATGGTCTAAAAACAGTGATCTGATTTACAATTGACGACTGTTGGTCTGATAGGTTTTCTCGTGTTGGACGCACCACTATTCACACGATATTCATGGGAAAGCTCAGATCTCGCAAACTGTGTGCAAGGAATACCCAGAAAACGCTTACTGGTTGTCACAAAGAACAAACAATGTAAAGCGAAGGAGAGGTTTTGGAGTGCTAAGATGGAGATCATTTGTTGTCCCAATTTCTTACTATCAACGAAACAGTGATACTTTACACCGACACAGATTCCAAACAACATTCGGTGCAGTAGCGTCATTCTGATTCCGAAAACCTATAACATTCATGCCAACTGCTTACTATAGTCAAAAAATGATGGCTACCGTTATCAAGACGGTCGTTCTTTAGAATTACGTACTAAGTTAATCACAGAAGCTTATGAGTAATTTCAAAGTGGAGCTGAAAGCTGTAATAAGAACTGGCGTATGTGCTGATCCGATTCTTGTACTCACCCAGTAGCCGCCGTGGGACTGCCTCATGCAGTGCGCTGCAGTCACTATGATTTGAGACGCGATAAGCGAACCACTGCAGACAAATTGTTTGCTGTCTTTCTCAATCAACTCCAAGGATACTACGTACCGGTACCCGCCTAAAGGAAAATAGAAACAATTCTTAGGCATTGCATTTAGTTGTGGAACTATTGTAAAGTGAATACCTACTAGCCTAATTACAGATTAGACTTACTGGAGACACCACAACGACACAAAAATTTTTGGAGATTTTGTCTCATCCTGTATAAAAAAAGAACACAATTCAACAAAAGATGAGTCATACTTACTGTATATTCCGAACTACTAGGAATGCATTAAGTAGTGATGTACGAGGTGTGGCTAGAAAAAAACCGGACTAGTACTGGTGAAACAATAAAACGAATGCAATAAGGCTGAAAGTCGCGTGGCCTGTCACGTGACTCTCGCTCCGCCTACTGCTCGAGTTTCATCTGCCTCCTGCACTCAGTCTGCCCGTGGCGTCTGTTTTAAGTAGTTGACGTTTTGTCTGTGCGTCGTAAAATGTTGAGTGTACAGAAAGAACAGCGTGTTAACATCAAATTTTGTTTCAAACTAGGAAAATCTGCAAGTGAAACGTTTGTAATGTTACAACAAGTGTACGGCGATGATTGTTTATCGCGAACACAAGTGTTTGAGTGGTTTAAACGATTTAAAGACGGCCGCGAAGACACCAGTGATGACACTCGCACTGGCAGACCATTGTCAGCAAAAACTGACATCAAAGGGATTGTGCACATTGATTGGGTACCAGAGGGACAAACAGTGAATCAGCATTACTACATTAGCGTCCTGGCTACCCTACGTGAACGAGTACGGAGAAAACGGAACGATTTGTGGAGAAAAAAGTCATGGATCCTTCACCAAGACAATGCCCCAGCTCACAGTGCGTTGTCAGTGAAGACGTTTTTGGCAAAACACAACATTCCCATCTTAGATCATCCACCCTACTCACCTGATTTGGCCCCCTGTGACTTTTTTCTTTTCCCTAAAGTCAAGTCAGCTTTGAAAGGAACTAAATTTGAGACTGTTGAAGCAGTAAAAGAAAAAGCGACGGAAGTAATGTATGGACTTATCGAAAATGATCTGCAGCATTGCTATGAACAGTGGAAAATTCGTATGGAGCGGTGTAGAGACCGAGGAGGAGAGTACATTGAAGGAGATAACATGAAATTGTAAATAATTGTAAATAAATGTTTTTCCAGCATCAGTCCGGTTTTTTTCTAGCCGCACCTCGTAAAGTATTTTGGTGTACCATTACGATGTGTGGTCGTATCAACGATATAGGGTGGGTCACAACACTTGCTTATTAATTTTAATGTTAGGTTGTAAAGTTATATTAAATGAAGTCTAATTTAACAAAAAATAATTATAAAAGGCAAGTGCGCGCGCACTTTTGTGTGGATGTGTGTTTGTGTGTGTTTCTGTTGTTACACGAGGGACGGAGCAGCTAAGCGACACCCGATGGTAACCTTCACCACTGCGCCAGGGGTTGACGTCACCAGGCATAATCTTCATCTATCGATAGCCGAGCATATGAGGATGATGCACAAAGCTTGATTTAATTGCTTTGTTCACTTTTATTAAACAACGTAAAACGAAAAACAATTGTGCTTATAGTAAGCTGTACTGGTCAAGATCTGTATTAGCCACCACGCCTTATATATGTTGTTGTTGTCTTCAGTCTTGAGACTGGTTTGATGCAGCTCTCCATGCTACTCTATCCTGTGCAAGCTTCTTCATCTCCCAGTACTTACTGCAACCTACATCCTTCTGAATCTGCTTAGTGTATTCATCTCTTGGTGTCCCTCTACGATTCTTACCCTCCACGCTGCCCTCCAATGCTAAATTTGTGATCCCTTGATGCCTCAGAACATGTCCTACCAACCGGTCCCTTCTTCTTGTCAAGTTGTGCCACAAATTCCTCTCCTCCCCAATTCTATTCAATACCTCCTCATTAGTTACGTGATCTACCCATCTAATTTTCAGCATTCTTCTGTAGCACCACATTTCGAAAGCTTCTATTCTCTTCTTGTCCAATCTATTTATCGTACATGTTTCACTTCCATACATGGCTACACTCCATACAAATTCTTTCAGAAACGACTTCCTCACACTTAAATCTATACTCGATGTTACCAAATTTCTCTTCTTCAGAAACGCTTTCCTTGCCATTGCCAGTCTACACTTTATATCCTCTCTACTTCGACCATCATCAGTTATTTTGCTCCCCAAATAGCAAAACTCCTTTACTACTTTAAGTGTCTCATTTCCTAATCTAATTCCCTCAGCATCACCCGACTTAATTCGACTACATTCCATTATCCTCGTTTTGCTTTTGTTGATGTTCATCTTATATCCTCCCCTCAAGACACTGTCGATTCCTTTCAACTGCTCTTCCAAGTCCTTTGCTGTCTCTGACAGAATTACAATGTCATCGGCGAACCTCAACGTTTTTATTTCTTCTCCATGGACTTCAATACCTACTTCGAATGTTTCTTTTGTTTCCTTTACTGCTTGCTCAATATACAGATTGAATAACATCGGGGAGAGGCTACAACCCTGTCTCACTCCCTTCCCAATCACTGCTTCCCTTTCATGCCCCTCGACTCTTATAACTGCCATCTGCTTTCTGTACAAATTGTAAATAGCCTTTCGCTCCCTGTATTTTACCCCTGCCACCTTCAGAATTTGAAAGAGAGTATTCCAATCAACATTGTCCAAAGCTTTCTCTAAGTCTACAAATGCCAGAAATGTAGGTTTGCCTTTCCTTAATCTATTTTCTAAGATAAGTCGAAGGGGCAGTAGTGCCTCACGTTTTCCAACATTTCTGAGGAATCCAAACTGATCTTCCCCGAGGTCCGCTTCTACCAGTTTTTCCATTCGTCTGTAAAGAATTCGCGTTAGTATTTTGCAGCTGTGACTTATTAAACTGATAGTCCGGTAATTTTCACATCTGTCAACACCTGCTTTCTTTGGGATTGGAATTATAATATTCTTCTTGAAGTTTGAGGGTATTTCGCCTGTCTCATACATGTTGCTCACCAGATGGTAGAATTTTGTCAGGACTGGCTCTCCCAAGGCCGTCAGTAGTTCTAATGGAATGTTATCTACTCCTGGGGCCTTGTTTCGACTCAGGTCTTTCAGTGCTCTGTCAAACTCTTCACGCAGTATCGTATCTCCCATCTGCATCTGCATCCTCTTCCATTTCCATAATATTGTCCTCAAGTACATCGCCCTTGTATAGACGCTCTATATACTCCTTTAATATACCAACTGATTAATTTCAAGTTCTGGCACGGCAAAATAATGTACAATACTCTGTGCAATAAAACTGTTTAAAGAGTTGACGTGAAGGAAACGTATTGGTGTAATGAATTTCCTCTCCTACTCGAAGATATTTGGAGACTTTTTTATTAAACGGATCATGATAATGACTGATTATGATACTAACAAGTTGATATACAATTGTCTCTATCGTTCCAGTCTAACAACTGCATGAATTTAACTATGAATATTGTTATTTGGGAATTACAGGAATACGAAGTGAACTGATATGGTGATCATATTGAGCATGAAATGAAAATTATAGATGTCATTTATGTAAACAGACGTGTTTTCCTTATGAGAAAGTGTTGTCGATAAGGCAACGCAGTTAGAAGTTATCTCTGACTTCCAAACATGAGTTTAGCAATAAATGTTTGGAAGTTTATGAAAAGATGTGTCAACGTATTGCATTTTTGTGAAAATTTATCTAGTTTATCGAATCTAAAGAGATCTTCCAGTGTACATTGTTGGAATAATAACTTGGATTGACTGGAATATAAGTAGTTCCTGTATCAGCTAGTAATTGTACGCTAAGACGCGGTAGTTGCCGGTTATCTCTTCCGGTTGACATAATAACGAAAACAACTAACCGAACTAGACGCCGCTTTTTGGATGATAAAATTGTATTTCTTTTGCGAATTCATAGCTTGTATAGTATCTCGAGCTACTTGTGTGAACGTGCAGACATAGTGATGCGAAGTACGTCAATCCCTTATGTATGCTTTGACGTTACTTTTTCTCTGATTGCTTCTTGCTTCTTACTGAGTTATGTAACTAGCCCTACGTTTGGCACACATCTTGTAATTAATATATATGCGGAGTAAGTCCGTATTTGAGCAGACTACCTCAAATGTTTATTGCCCACAGTTCTGCTGCAAGAGCGGGACAGAACCTGCCTGAAATTCTTGGTGTGTCAGTGCCTAACGGTCTTCAGATCGGAGTAGCAAATTAAAAAATTTGTGCGGCGATACGAATCTTACGCACTCAAAGCTAACTCAAAAAATGCTACTGCTCATGAAAGAAGTCAAAAGATTTGTACAATTAAATTGGCAGTGTGGCTGTGTGTACGTGTAAATAATTTCCGAGATCTCTTCTTTCATTCGAGTCACTGGCGCTTCTGCAGTCACCGCAGCCGCCTATTGGCACGGCCTCAACGGAATGACATTCGCGACTGATATCGGCAATGCTGTGATCGACTAATGGCAGCGAGAGTGTCATTCTGTTTCATGGGTTAGCTTCTCAGGTCTCTGCAACAGCGTCTACGATAGACAACTTAAAAAAAAGTGTATGGGAGTCGAGTTCTAGCAAATACACTCCTGGAAATTGAAATAAGAACACCGTGAATTCAGTGTCCCAGGAAGGGGAAACTTTATTGACACATTCCTGGGGTCAGATACATCACATGATCACACTGACAGAACCACAGGCACATAGACACAGGCAACAGAGCATACACAATGTCGGTACTAGTACAGTGTATATCCACCTTTCGCAGCAATGCAGGCTGCTATTCTCCCATGGAGACGATCGTAGAGATGCTGGATGTAGTCCTGTGGAACGGCTTGCCATGCCATTTCCACCTGGCGCCTCAGTTGGACCAGCGTTCGTGCTGGACGTGCAGACCGCGTGAGACGACGCTTCATCCAGTCATGCTCAATGGGGGACAGATCCGGAGATCTTGCTGGTCAGGGTAGTTGACTTACACCTTCTAGAGCACGTTGGGTGGCACGGGATACATGCGGACGTGCATTGTCCTGTTGGAACAGCAAGTTCCCTTGCCGGTCTAGGAATGGTAGAACGATGGGTTCGATGACGGTTTGGATGTACCGTGCGCTATTCAGTGTCCCCTCGACGATCACCAGTGGTGTACGGCCAGTGTAGGAGATCGCTCCCCACACCATGATGCCGGGTGTTGGCCCTGTGTGCCTCGGTCGTATGCAGTCCTGATTGTGGCGCTCACCTGCACGGCGCCAAACACGCATACGACCATCATTGGCACCAAGGCAGAAGCGACTCTCATCGCTGAAGACGACACGTCTCCATTCGTCCCTCCATTCACGCCTGTCGCGACACCACTGGAGGCGGGCTGCACGATGTTGGGGCGTGAGCGGAAGACGGCCTAACGGTGTGCGGGACCGTAGCCCAGCTTCATGGAGACGGTTGCGAATGGTCCTCGCCGATACCCCAGGAGCAACAGTGTCCCTAATTTGCTGGGAAGTGGCGGTGCGGTCCCCTACGGCACTGCGTAGGATCCTACGGTCTTGGCGTGCATCCGTGCGTCGCTGCGGTCCGGTCCCAGGTCGACGGGCACGTGCACCTTCCGCCGACCACTGGCGACAACATCGATGTACTGTGGAGACCTCACGTCCCACGTGTTGAGCAATTCGGCGGTACGTCCACCCGGCCTCCCGCATGCCCACTATACGCCCTCGCTCAAAGTCCGTCAACTGCACATTCGGTTCACGTCCACGCTGTCGCGGCATGCTACCAGTGTTAAAGACTGCGATGGAGCTCCGTATGCCACGGCAAACTAGCTGACACTGACGGCGGCGGTGCACAAATGCTGCGCAGCTAGCGCCATTCGACGGCCAACACCGCGGGTCCTGGTGTGTCCGCTGTGCCGTGCGTGTGATCATTGCTTGTACAGCCCTCTCGCAGTGTCCGGAGCAAATATGGTGGGTCTGACACACCGGTGTCAATGTGTTCTTTTTTCCATTTCCAGGAGTGTAGCAATGACTTGAATCGTGGGAGTCGAGTTTCCCAATGACTACATTATCATGACTTTTTATCATACTTGACGCCCGCTGTATAAAGAAACTTCTAAGGCGTGAGATTCTTACACTTAATTTATAGTAGCCTTGTAACTGGCGCTTCTGCGAGCAGAGTGTTAGGGGCCAGGTGGCAGCGAAGAGTAGTTCTTTCTCGGACTCTACGTGGTTGCTGCGCTGTCCGTTCATCAGGTAGTGTACGCTGGCCAGGAGAAATAGCAGTAGTTCGTAGGCGCGTTAGCTGCCGGCAGCGCTACAGCCTGAACAGCCGGTGCT
The DNA here is from genome assembly GCF_023898315.1 of Schistocerca nitens. Classification (NCBI taxonomy): domain Eukaryota; kingdom Metazoa; phylum Arthropoda; class Insecta; order Orthoptera; family Acrididae; genus Schistocerca; species Schistocerca nitens. The sequence continues at coordinate 1,141,986,056 of NC_064614.1, read as the reverse complement.
GGTCTACTTACTGTAGCAACTCTGAGACGGCTGATGCGTGTTGCTAGAGGCTGGTTAACATCGGCCAGTAATTTAGTCAGTAGCAATTGATTCAGTAGTTCTACTTAACAACTGGCAAGTAAGCAAGTGCGCCTACACACAAGATTTGGTTGGCAGTCAATCGTTGGCTGATGTCGACTGTGCACTGCAACGTGATTCGGAGAGCGAGAGTTTTCAAGCTATACATAATAAACTGAGCCATAATAGACTGAGCTAAATTGCATTAGAGAAGAGGCTAATGGAGTTAACTGTGGACACGGAAAACTTCCAGAGAGGAACAGTCGTTAATGACAACTGGAGCCACAGCCCCGTGGAGTTCAGTCAGTACAAAGAACTTTACTCCATCATGGATTAGAAAACTCCCGTACTATTCGGGAGCTGTACACAGATTACTTTGAGGGAGAAGGATCGATTCCTAAGCAATCACGCATGATTTTCTAGCAGACGACGTGTAGACAATTTCAATGAATACACACTTATTTTAAAGTCTAAACAATAAACATGCATGTTGAATATTGTTTGCCAAATTGTCTTCACTTTATATATTTTACGTATTCAAGTTTATGAGACCCTCATCTAATATCTTAAAGTATTTAACATTTGGCACAAACATTGCGTCAGCATCTATCCCAACCGATTTTGATTCCTTCTCTGTTTTTAATTCTTGGAATTGGGTGGATCTGTCAGGAATATGTAGTGTGATAATTAGCTTGTTGTTCAGAATCTAAAAATAGACAATAATGCTGACCTGATGCTTTCAATTTTCTGTTTGTGACTGCGGATGGTTTGGTTCCTTTATTTTTGCACTGTGAATATTTCACGTTTCGCAAGCGCTCCTGTTCTACATAATGAGAAGTAAACATAACCGCTGTATCGTCACTTTAACGAGCCATGTTGCTGCTGCACAAAGAACAGGTGACCCAATCTTGAGAGCGTAATGTATACAGATAACGACGCGTGCTACTAAACAGGACGTGTTCACACATGTCCAGTGGCGCACCAGTGATACGTGATCTGGGTTGGGGTAGTTACTTGATTGTCTACTATCCACCTTACTGGTTCGGGTCGAGTAAACATTAAACCAAATTTACTAAATCACTCGCCAATTGACTAAATTACTGGAATTACTGGCGTAATGTGAACCAGCCTGATAGTAGAGGCAGCGCGAGAAGATCCCTGAAAACTCGCAGCGCTGAGTCATTAATCATCTGCAGAGCAGTAGCAACACGGAGACATTGCCATGTTTACAAAATCGCGTTACGTTACTGGCCTGCAAAGCTACCGTGCCCAGCCCACTGCAACTGTCGTGGATCGACTTACGCCGACTCAACTGAAGGAGTTGGTTACTCGTTTGCACACTCGTATGTGCAGCCGCTGTTCTGTCACTGTGCCGCTCGGCTCTCTGACAGCGACACCTCGAGTCAAATGAAAACCTTAAGTTTGTAACAACAAATCGAAATTTCGCGTCGTTATCCTGTAAGTTGCGAAGCGTGCTACGAATAGCGTGCAGAATGACCTGTAGGTGGCAGCATAGTGCAGATGCACACATACCGTCGCAGTATCAGTATAAAGATGGTCGTCCCACTTACGACTTGCACCAGGGAAGAACAGCGCTCTGTTGTTCGGTTTTTGCGTAGTGAAGGTGTGAAACCTAATGAAATTCATCGACGAATGAAGGTTCAGTACGGTGATGCATGGTTGTCACAGCAGCAAGTCTACGAATGGAGTAGGAAGTTCGCAAATGGTGTGACTTCAGTGGAAGATGCTCCTCGTCCAGGTCAGTCACAACGAGTTGTGACTCCACAGAACATTGCAGCAGTTGAAGCCAAAGTGAAGGAAAACATCTGAGTGACACTGAATGACATTGCAGCCTGTTTACAGATTAGTCATGGGTCAGCACACCACATTGTGCATGGCGTGCTCGTTTCACAAGGTGTCTGCAAGATGGGTGCCAAGGCAGCTGACTCCTGAAATGAGAGAACGACGTGTTGATGCTTGTGAAGAACTTCTTCGGCGCTTTGAACGAGAAAGTGATAGCTTATTTGCAAGAATCGTTACTGGGGACGAAACCTGGGTTCACTTCCACCAACCGGAAACGAAGAGAGCAAGCAAGGAATGGCGCCATTCCTCACCACCAAAACCAAAGTAGTTTCGAACAGAACCGTCAGCAGGGAAGGTTATGCTGACTCTCTTTTGGGGCGAAAAAGGCGTCACTTTGGAGCATTACATTCTAGAGGGACCACTGTCACCAGTGCATCATACACAGATCTCCCAAAAAGATCATATGCGGCCTGCAATCAAATCAAAGCGACGTGGATTGCTGTCAGCAGGTGTCCTTTTGCAACGTGACAATGCAAGGCCCCACACTGCCCGTACAACAGTTGCAACAATCACAGACGTGCATTTTGAGTGTCTTCCTCATCCACCATACTCACCAGACCTTGCCCCAAGTGATTTCCATATGTTTGGACCGCTCAAAGAAGCAATGGGAGGAAAGAAGTTCCGTTCTGATGAAGAGGTGCGCCACGCGGTGCATGCGTGGTTGCGCGGACTACCAAAAGAATTTTTTTCTAAAGGAATTTATGCACTTTGTAAGCGCTGGAGGACTTGCATTTAGCGTGAGGAAGATTATGTTGAAAAGTGATACAGCTTTGTACCACTTCTGCACAATAAATAATTTAAAAAAAAAATACTTAATGTTTTCTTTTGACACACCCTCGTACTTGTACAATGTGGCAAGAATAAAACTGACCCAGGCGATATTTTTAAGACTGACGCGTAAGTTATACTTGTTAATGAATCTGCTGACTGACTAACCATAAGAGCCTCTGACTAGCAATTCATTCTATGAAAACCGCACATTAATAGCACTTCTGTTTCCGGAACATTTGGGGTCAAGTCTTAGGTGATTCACCCTGTACATTCTTCAATCGGATACATCGTCTGGAAAACGCGAAAACTTACAGGAAGATAGACGAAATTAGCATTAATTATAAAATTGGATTAAATTGTAACTTGATACTGTGATGTTTAGCGCTTTTGGGAAAATCTAGAAGGATAAGGGAATATAGGATGAGTGATGTAGCGGAATGTGAAGAGCAAAGGTTTGAAGAAACTGTAAGCTCGAAAGGTAGCATTGCTGAAACAAGTACTCAGGTAATAAGTAACGGAGGTAAAACTACCGAACTTATATATGCACGAGATGTTCCAGGCTCTTAACAACAAATTAGAAGCATCTAACAGGTGTCCTAAGATAAAGGAAACTAACGGTTCAATAAACAGTAAACTTCAAGAAATACGGAATGATATTAAGGAGAATAACCAAGCTTGTTCTAGGGCTACTAAAATCAAAATTGGTGAAATAAGGAATGATATTGAGCAGACTAACCAAGATTGTAGCAACAGATTTGATCAAATTATGAAGGATATCAAGGTGAATGACGAAACATTTTACTGGAATATTAACAGTAAATTTGGCGAATTAGAGACTGTTATTACTGAAAAATTAGAATAATGTGCCAGGGATACCAACGAAAATTTTAAACAGTTAAATGGAAGTACTACTGTTTTCATGGAAGGACATAAGTTAATGAAGAAAATATTGGTAAATAGAATGTGTAGGAATGAAAATCTTCAGGTAGAACCAGATAAAGATACCAATGAAAATGAGAGACTCATGAATACTTTGTAAACTACTGTTAGTGAGTAGAGTGAACACTATTGAAAGATAGTCTCTAATGTAAATAATGAGTTAGTACCGGTTCAGCCCGCGTTATCTGTAAAAGCAGGTCCTGAAAAAAGATTTGTCGGTAATGCAAAGGAAGGGTTTGAGAAAATAAATGATGTTGAGCACGGGATCAGTGATTTTTATAACATAGACAATGAACTTTTGCTGGAAAGGTAAGTAAACAGCTAAATTCAAAGCTGAAATATAGGACTGCAGGAAATAATAATAGCGGAAATGTTATCTATAAAGACGATTGTCTGAAACTATGTATCTGCCACAAATTCATTACTAAACGGGAAGTACCCAACACTGCGAATCATCGACAGAAAATTGGCGACAGAAAGCCCTGTTTCAAGTGGTTGATTTGTCAGAAAAAGCAACGAAGGGTAACTATTGGAAGGGTGGAAGTTGAAATCAAAAGATGACGGTGGCAGAAACCGTAACAACGTAAACAACATTACCACAAAAGAGAATGAGGGATACAGTACCGATTTTCCCAGGGAAGGAATAGGCGAGAATGAAGTGGTCTATACTTTAATGGTAGTAGATAAAACAATGATTACTACCGAGCAAAAATGGGCGATAACTCACGTTCGCATGATAATTACATAATGATTGTGATAGAGAGAACCTTATTTGGTGTTAAAAATTTCACCATAATAGATGAAAAATGAAGTGTTATGTGGCTAGCGCCTCCCGTCGGGTAGGCCGGACGCTTTGTGCACGTCTTTTTCGTCGAGGCCAATTCGGCGACCTGCTTGTCCATGAGGATGAATTGATGATGAAGACAACACGACACCCAGTCCCCGAGCGGAGAAAATTTCCGACCTTACGAGGAATCGAACCCGAGCCCTCGCATGGCATTCTGCCGCCCTGACCACTTTTTCTTTTTTCTCTTTTTTTGTGTTAATTTCGTTTTGTTCTATATTGTTCGTTGAATCATTGAATTTATTCTGGGCGGACGTCCGATGACTCAGTTTTTTTTATTACAGAGGGTAGCTAAACCCTCTGACCGAACACGCTGAGCTACCGTGCCGGCACCGCTCAGCTATGGAGGCGGACACCAGAATACAAGATGTAGTGACTGTAAATCAGGCAATGATTAAAATAAAGTTTGTATTTACTACTAGTTTAGCAAAGAATCACGGAACTGACGCTATGTGAAACTGATGGGTGAATGTTTCCAATGGGGAAGGAAACAAATAGGAGGAGGGAAAAAATATGAGAATAAAGAGAATTATCAGTTTGTAATTAATGTCGAAGATTTGGGCATTCAGGTAATAGCCGTCCTTGAACTAGGAGCAAATTATGCGCCATTTTAGGGGGAATTTATGGGCAAATAATAGCGAGAGAGAGAGAGAGAGAGTACCTGTATTACCAGTATAGACTTTTGAGGCCATATGTGGCATTGGAGGTAACAGTGAAACAACAAAAACAAAGTACTATTAGAAATGAGGAATCAAGAAATAGTGTTTAGAGTTAGTGGCACAATGGTGGAAGATAGATGCATAAGTTTTATTATAGCAAAGGACTGGTCAGTAGGCCAGGCTGATGCCGGAGGTTCGGAGAAAAGCATCATGACCACGACAGTAAAATGAAGTTTGAGTTACTATCAGTTTCACAAAGAATCATAGAACGGATGCTACGTGAAACTGATGGGTGGATGTTTCCAGAAGGAAACCAACAACCATGAAATTACCTTACAGAAAGGAAACAATAGTGAGATAAATAGTGAAACAACAGTGTTTAAGTGTCAGCAAGGTTTGAAGTAGAGGAAAAAAAAGTAATAGAAAGCTGTAAAATAAGAAGTAAAGAATTTTCTTTTGAGATGTAAGAATGTATTTTGAAAGAAAATAAGTTTAATCAAAGATGATGAAAAATCACGCAATAGTAATGACGGGATAGAGAATTGTCACGAGATTTTTAAAGGCCAATATGTAGTAATTAGAGTACCTCAGCAACATGTATTAGAAGTGTAACATCCTAGTTTTAGTCGGTAAAAAGTGTATAACGTTGCAGATAACAAACAATATGACGGTAATTAGCGGAAAGTCGCTTAGCTATGATGACACGAATATCATGTAATGGAAGAAGCACCTGTTTTTTGGGCACATAAAGGTTAGAGAATCTGTAATGATGCGTGTTGTTTAATGTTTGTAAATACGCACAAGAGACTGCCACTACTCAGTGCGCATATTATTATGAATGACTTTCCACACACACACACACACACACACACACACACACATACACACATACAAATATATATTAGTGAACGAATTAAATATTCCATGTGTACTGTACATATGTGTCATGATCAGCAAATCAGCAATGAGTCGAAATAAAAGTCATCATAAGCCATATTTTATGTTCCTGTAATGGTGCTCGTAAGGATTCCCGTCAAACAATACCTAGTCCACATAAAAATGTGACTGCACTATTTTACTTCGTATGTATAGAGTAATGTAAAAGTTGAGATTTAAATAATGATTATTATCAAAACTTTAGCTAACTAGAGTTACTGAAATTTCCTTTTGGTACTGCCTTAGAGAATTGGTTTAAAACAGTGCATAGCGTATGTTGATCCCAGTGTATTTGTTGTTTATTAAACTAAAACTGTTAATGAATATAAGTATTGCGAGAGAATGGCAAGTAGCATCCTTTTATGAAATGAATTTTAACATCAGCTGCTTATTTGTCCCATTAGCCATCTACTGGTTTCGGTTGTTAACCATCACCCAGGATTTAGTGTACAACAGATTAGTTTAAAGCATCCCATATTCCTTCGAAGGTGAACAATATCGAAATTACCCAGTGAAATTGAACAAGCACCTGACATAATTTGTCTTAGGAAACTGACAGTTATATCTCATGTCAAATAGAAAGACATCACAGCCAGGATCTGAATATTGCCTAAGTGTCATAAAAGATGTTATACTACAGTTCTACTACGCACTGAACTGTTTATATCAGAAAGCAAATGACGATTATTATTCTGCTGACAACGTATCAATAGTTCCTGCAGCTGTACGAAATGTCCTAGAGATATCTCTTGCACTCCTATTCTCTTCGCTCGGCATTTGGATGTAATCTAGATCTGTCCTCTGTGTAACAAATGCTCTCGATTTCTCGTATTTTGTATGTACCAAACTCTGTCATTCGGAATCATTTTATGGTGTTTATTAACAAATGCACCGTAATAGCGTCCAGAAATTTATTTAAAGTATTAGAGATGATCAAAAAGCGTCCGTTTGAGGGCATTGTTGCTGCATATATGCTACCCAGCGTGACTCCAGTGCGTACATACAGGGCGGCTAGAAACAGTCTGAAGAACTTGGAAGGGTGTTGTAGGGTAGGTTATGCCGAGAAACAATTATTAAAAAAAAAATTCGATACATTGCAACGTTTCGAGTTAATTAGCATTGGGGTCAGCCAATCCGGTCGTTGTGCGCAAATTCAAGCCGCCAACCAGATACAGTTACTGTCAGTTGTTCTCATAACGTAGATAATAGCGCACGAGACTGTTCAGCGTTTGGCTGGGGTTCGATCCTTACTACCCTCCTAAGTCAAATTTTTGTATCGCTTTCTTGTTCGGTTTTAGGAATCCAAACGAAGAAATACGTTTGGTGTCAACGTCTCTGGCGGGTAACTTGAATTTTCGCGAGCAACGGCATGACTGGCAAACTTCAGTGCTAATTAACTCGAAAACGGCGCAACGTATCGAATTTTTTTCTTAGCAATTATTTCTCAGCAGAAACTATCCTGCAATATCCTCACACGCTTTTCAGACTATTTCTGGCCATCTAAGCGTCGATTCGGGAAATGGATCCAGGAAATGGTTAACTTAACATTTTCAGTCCCGTGAGGGAAGGAACGATCAGTTGTAATGTACGTCACCTACGGACTCGGGGCTAGATTGATAAATATCTGTGAAGATCCAGTACCACAGAGGGATCTCACTTAGTGTCGTATCAGTAATGACTTTAACAAGTTCCTATTGTGGTGGAAGTGTTCTGTTGAAACGATGAGGATGTTCCGTTATTGAGTATTCCTTTTTTCTTATTCCGTTTATGAGTATGCACGTCCCCTCTAAGACTACTGAGAATAGTTCTAGTCCCGTGGAGTTATAATACCCGACTCATCTCTCAGTTTTAAATATACCACTATCCTAATAAAGTCTCAAAGAAACTGTACTGCTAAAGTAATAATCCTGTAAAAAAATTTTCTCACTGAAAAATTGTTCTTTAGTCTATTTGGTCCATTTTCGTAAAAGTCCCAGAATGACCGTGTATTGAGATTTGTCTTTATTTATCAAGCTTCATAATTGTTCTTATGTGTATTGTATCTCTTCATCAGAGCATGAACGTATTTTTGAACTGACAGAATGTTTTTGTCTGGGATTCCTTCAGCATGTGCATTTTTAAAATTTTCTTTTTAACAAGTACGCCTATGGATGAATTTCGCCCGTCTTCTGTTCTTATGCAATAACGTAAATGATACGAATTTAAATAAATTTAGTTTCTGTTTTCTTGCCTTTCGCTGCTCATCTGATACTCCTGCAATATACCATATGCTGTTCTTGAAGTCTTCTTCCAGTTTCATTAGCATGTATTAGGACCCACAACTTCGTTAACATATGGTACCTATGTAAAAGTAGTAGAAACATTTGCTATCTGAAGTTCTGCTATCGAGGTGAGAGTGCAGATGTGGAAGTACTATATTGAGGGCCTCTAAGAGCGAAAGAAACTGTCAGTAAATATGGAACAAGAAGAAATGAGTCTCAGTTTGGGGACACTAGTGATCCAATACCGAAATCACAGTTGGAGAGAGATTAGAAAAACTTTCCATCAGACTAGGCAGAAGGGAGACATAATATTGCAACACCATTTATTAAGCTATTCGTGGAAGTGACAGTCAAATGATTAATCGAATTAGTGTCCGGTGACTTACTACTGAACTTTCGGCGGAACATCGTTCACACAATCCTAAAGATAGTTAGCGTATAAAAATGAAAGAACTATGATACTGTCGTCTCGATAGTTCGTGCGTCGAAATTTCTGACCAGATAAATACAGAAAATAGTGAAAAATGAATCACTGAGTGTCTGTTAGAGGACTTTCAGTTAGATTTAAAAAAATTGAGGACACATAAAAATCAAGACTTAAGAAAACTACAGATACGTCCACAGGGATTGTCGGTTTGTAAAAAATGTTTGAAAATGTAGAATGGCACAACGTGTTCGATATCTCCAGAAAAAAAGGTGTAGGAAAAGACGGGTAACACAGAATAGTTACAGGAATCAATAGGGAACAAGTTAGAATGGAAGAGCAAGAGAGAATTAGTCAGGTTAAAAAGATGTTACGGCAGTGAAGGATATAAAAGTAGGTTTCAGGGATCCATGGATTATAATTCGTTGAGACATGATGTTCACGATGAGATTCGTTGATGACGTTGCACTTCTCTATGAAATTGGCTAAGAATTACAGGGTACGATGAAATGAACAGTCTACTGAACACAGAATATGAAATGAGACAAAATCATAGAAAGATGGACGGATTAAACAGTACTGGAAATGAGAGAAGCAACAAACTTAGTATCAAAGCTAGAGAGCACGAAGTAGACAAGGCGAAGTAGTTCAACCAACTTCGACACAAGATAACGCTCGAAGGACTAAGCAAGGAGTACATAAGAAGCAGGTTAGTAGTAGCAAAGTGATCATTCTTTGCCTAAAAAATTCTGCTAGTATAAAAAATATACCACAGTTTGAGAGAGAAATATTTACTAAAGGTAGCACAGTTCCTATAAATTATGGGCTGATGTTTCTTGGTCCGGAGCTGGTGCTCGATAGCGTCCAAGATGTGATCCATCAGGTTCAGGTCAGCCAAATTTGGTGGAGAAGACATCAACGTGAGTTCACCATCATGTTGACCATCATGTTCCTCCATTCTGGCCTTGTGGAAGATGCAGTCGTCATTGAGGAAGACATGAAGATGGTTCAGCATAATAGCCTGAAGTTATTATGACGCCTTAGCTTACTACCATAGGTCTCATGAAAATCCAGCTGAATGTTACCCACAGCACAGTACTGCCTCCACCGACGTGTGTCAATAGTACGCTGCATATCTCAGGCAGCCGTTCACATGGATGATGGCACATCTGGACACGACCATCGCTCTGATGTAATAAGAAACGTGATTCATCCGACCACATTTCCACTGATGCAAGGTTCAATCTCTATGATCCCACACAAGAAGCAGTCATAAACGGCCATGTTGCAGAGGCAACGTTGTAGCACATAGGAGAAGTCTGCTGTGGAGAACCAAGTTCAACAACGTATGCTGACCCATGTGCTTTATTCACTTGTGCCCGCAGCCTGTCGTCTTATCTGCCGCAGATCACCACTGCCCTACTCGTAGTTTACAGATCAGGCAAGTCTCAGACCACCATGTTCTGTGATGAAGCTTGCGCGTCCAACACAGTATCACCTACACGTGGCTTTGCCATCTTTGATCCACTTTCTGTGTTGACGAAAGTAGACAGTGGATAGCTGACCAACTGTTTTTCCTCATTTATCGCGAGTATCGTTGATAGAATGCTAGCCCATTCGTTTCTGCTCAGATATTTTTATTGGTGGCTGAGGGCAGTGTACTGAGCAACATTATATCAGTACTTCAAATACAGACTAATAACTGTGGATATTAGGAGTAGTATGTTTTTAGGTTGGTTAGCACTTCCAAGTACAAAATGGTTCAAATGGCTCTGAACACGATGGACTTAACATCTGAGGTCCTCAGTCCCCTAGAACTTAGAATTACTTAAACCTAACTAACCTAAGGACATCACACACATCCATACCCGAGGCAGGATTCGAACCTGCGACCGTAGCGGTCGCGCGGTTCCAGACTGTAGTGCCTAGAACCGCTCGGCCACACCGGCAGGCCCTCCAAATAAATGTGGCAAAACATTTAGTCTATACAGACACATGTAGTTACGTCCATACAAAAAAGTCAGGTAGTAAATTACGAGCGTCGTTCAATAAGTAATACCCCACATTATTTTGAAAAGCCATTAATATACATTGACAAACGTCTTGTTGGTGATTCACATTTGGTATTTTTTTGTATGTGCGACGGTGATGTTTCGAACCGTTCTGGCAGATGGCAGAGCCGTAGTACAGCGTCAAAATGGCGTCAGCATACGACTCACGCTACAAGCAACGTGCTGTTAATGAATTCTTGTGTGCAGAAAAAGAAACAGTTGTGAACATCCATAAACCATTGTGTGCAGTGTATGGCGATGCTGCAATTGATAGGAGTACAGTTGGGCGATGGGTAACGAAAGCTGCAGTCTCAGGAAATGTAGAAGCAGAGCCGCGCTCATGACGTTCTGTCACGCCACTGCACCAGAATCGTGCGGACGCGATCATTCGTGCCGGCCGGCGCATCACAACTCTTCAATTGGCTCTACAATTGTCGGTCAGCACTGGAAGTGCGTCTGCTATGATCGAGACTCTCGGGTAGTCAAAGAGGTGCTCACGGTGGGTTCCACGAATGCTCACAGCGGACCACAAGATTCAAAGAAAGGGCATTTCATATGAATTGTTGGAGAGTTTTGAGACTGAAGGAGAGGCCCGTCTGTCATGAATCGTCACGGGGGGACTAAAGCATCGTGGACCACTTTGCACTGGAAACCAAAACGCAGGCCCTGGAGTGGCGTCATCCTCATCCACCACAAAAGAAGAAATTCAAGACAACCCTGTCTGCTGGAAAAGTCATGACGACCATCTTCTGGGATTGTGATGGCGTAACTCTCGTGGATGTGATGCCAAGAGGGTCAATCATCAGTTCAGAGGCATAAGTGAAGACTAAATAAACTGAAGAACCGTTTCCAACGTGTTCGATCGCACAGGAATCAAGTGGAAATCTTGGTCCAACACGATAATGCACGCCCACACACAAGTCTGAGAACCAAATTGGGCCGGACATCATGCCTCATCCACCATACAGTCCAGATCTGGCACCCTGAGACTTCCATCACTTTGGACCGCTTAAAGACTCTCTGCGGGGAACAGACTTTGAAGATGACGTGAGTGTCAGTCATGCCGTGAAAATATGTCCACGCCTACTGGACAAAAGCTTTTACCAGCAGGTAATACATGCTCTTCCAAAACGTTGGCGTACGGCTACAGAACTTGATGGAGACTACGTAGAAAAATAGGACATGGAGAAGATATATTGATGTATAGTGTAACATAAAATGTTCTGAGAAAAAAATGTGGGATATTACTTATTGAACGACCCACGTATGTGAGGTGCTTGTGGAAAGACTGTTAGACGCAGAGAAAAAGCAATCTACACACAGAAGTTAACGCCAATCATTACAATATCTGCACTTACACCTCTAACATCCTTTATACTTTCCTAGCTGCGTCGCATGTCTGCGGTCAAAATGTTTCCGCTCGTCATCGGCTAGAAGTGCTGATGATCACAAATTTACTTCATCTCTCTTTAGCAACTGCTTACGACAAAATACCTACCGGTATAGTTTTGAAGAGTTACAATTCGAAGTGTTTTTTAGTTCTGAGCGACTGAGTGGACTCATGATGAACAGGTAAACCCGATTGCTCGCAAAAACTTACCCGGTCTCGCAGGCTGACCTCCGATTTCTTCACACTTTGTCCGCGATGGCAGCTGCTCCTGACTGGACGCCATATCCACTGTTGTGAAGAAAGGCCAAAGTTAGTCTCCTGTTTCTGAAAACACTTTAGAGTGTAAGATCACTGTTGTGTAAACTTTAGTGAACAGGACATGCAGGCAGGAGCTCAGATCAGGCTAAAACTCAATGTAATTGGGGAATACCATTACGAGATGACAGCTCTTGGCATCTGCGGGCACAACGCCATGTTAATTTCGATTTTATTTTAAAATGTGGTTTCTGCTGGCGGTGTTATACTCCAATGATCCAATGAGACTATTCTGAACAGGCGTTTTGTGGCTAAGGCACCGGCAATCCAAGTCCAAACACTCGGGGTCTTCCGTTTAAAACATTTGCCAGCGCCATAATCGTCAGGAGGAGCTGACGGCACTGTCGCTCGTCAACTTGCCCGACATTGGCTACACTACGCCTCCGTTAGTTGTGAAGTCATAGATTTTTACACGATAAATTGCACTTATGTTAGCACATGTTTTGTCTCTCTAATAAGGACATTCTATTGGACGTCAGCTATGAAAAACTTAATACATATATATACTCGTATACTACAAGGCAATAGGTAATTCGGATGTATAGAATGAAGCGGAAACTAACTGAATGCTGACGAAATAATTGTCTAAACACAACTTATATGAAAAGAATCAGTTGGGTTTCAAATGTGTTTCAGGTAACGTACTGTGGATGGCAGTGTTTAGATTAATCAATTAAGCAACCCTTGACTTATTTGTACGGCATATCGTAAGTAGGTGGAGAATACAGGCAAATTTTACCCACTTCATATGTAAATAAGGGTATGAGTTAAGCATTTACATATGAAGTAACAGGACGGAAAAAGAATTGTGACAGAGGTAAATTTGTATTTCTTTTGCTCTTCCGAACACACAAGTGTGTCTACCAACCTTTTCCTATATAGTAGAACATCCTCAGAAGGGACTCTTCAATTTAATTTCAAATATCTCGTTGGTTCCTCCAAGGTACTGTATATTGTGCTTTTCCAAGTTCGTTGTGATATCATTATTCCCCCATTTCTGAGCTAAAGTTAGTTTCAAAGAAGAGTAAACCTATTTTTTTTTCTCGCGTTATAATTTGTTCATAGCTGAAAATGGATCTTTTGCAACGTATTTATCGTCACAGAATGTGTGTACTGGGAAGACGTAGCTAAAACCTAATTTCTTAATACTCGTATGTATTGATTAGCAGCTGTTAAGTTTTGCTAAATGCTTTAGCAACATTGTGATCATTGTAAATAGTTGTTTACAGACACTGGCACTATACTAAAAGGGAATATTCCGTTCATCATATGTAAGCCTCAAAATAGCGGCGATAGATTTATTTGACCAGCTCTCTTTCTCTGGAGTTGGTGTGTCACAGAGAAACGGAGTCCACCGTTTTTTGTAATTTCCCTACCTCCTTTTCAAACCGGCGTAATTCGCGACATGAGCGAAACAACATATAGTCTATCCAACGTTTCTAAAAATAAAGCCTATTTGCCTCCACAGTTAAATGGTTTTTTTGCGCGACCCAGTAAATGAATAATCGTCAAAAACAGATATTTTCGTTGTATGTTATCGAAATCTACATGTGTAGTTAGAAAATTTCAGGAAGTCAGTTCTTGGTTGCCAATTTAATACGAGCTATAATAAACGAAAAAAAAAAAAGCTATGGCAACCACGACGCAGTACCTTTGTATATGAGGCATGTTGCATTGCACCACGTTCTGTGTTGTGTGTTTTGCCGATTACACATTACAGGTTTTCTCACTGTTGTCAAGCTACTTTCACAGAAACTGTCTTAATTTGGGTAACAAAACAAACATATCAAAATAACATTAATACACCGTAACGAGACACCGGAGATCACGTGTTTCTAGGACCAAAATACTTAGAAAATATCGCTGAACAATCTCCGAAATTAAGTCGGTGTAGTGTGTGTTCACCTTGCATACTCACGTAATTAGAATAACACCCTATCAAAGAGGACAGCCTCATTTCTAGAGGCAGTGAACGTGCTGCCACTCTAATTACCAGAACGCGCACAGTAATTACTGTTGTTTACTTATCTGCCCTTGATAAATCGTCAGGTCACATGACCTCGTAATCGATTAATCTTTGGCTAGTCAGTTAAGACTGAGAGGGATTGTATCATTATTCTTCACAAAGATCGCTGATCATCTTGATGTACCACTCACCACGCAGGGCATCAGGTAGAATATTGTAGCTTATTGGGACAGGAGGCCATGCGAGGCATTCACAGACAGTCACTGATAAAAAGGATCTAACTACTTGGTTTTCTACCTTCAAAGAGCAGATGAGAGCACCATTAATAGCACGCTGTCTATTCACAAGGCTCTAAATATTTCCATGGCTCCCAGACCGCCCAGTCCTTGGATGAAATATGTGATCAACCTACATCACCTCTCCTCCCCTGATAACCTCGCTGTTGGGCGTCCATTAGATTCCCCCCGCCCCCTCTCCTCACCCATCCCCACCCGACGTGTCGGAAGAGGGAAGCAGCGTGTGAGAGAATAGGTCTCTTGGAAAACAAATGCTTTCTGGGAAATTAAAACAAAACAATAACCAAATTAAAGGTAGTATGCTCGAAAGCGCACATCTTTGAAAACCTGTGAGCTAGAATGCGTGTAATAGTTAACGTTATTCAATACCACTTCATGTATTCTGATATGCTTGGATCGTCCTTGTGTTGAAGACTGTCCCACTCTTGGCGGCCTTCCCGAGATCGTCCGGTGTTTGATAAGAGTTCTTGTGGTGACACAATCAGACTTTCAGTTGGGCGGAAGTATGCTCAGTCGGTTTCCTGTCAGCAGATACGGCATACCATTGCTTTTGGTTGATTTTAGGTATCTAGACAAATTACTTCACGGGGTGAGTGCTCTGTGCTAGTGCGTTATCGTACGGAAAACGAACATATAGTCTAAATGTTGATCATAGGGCCGGACAGTCACGTGCAGGATCCTGTACCGATACTACACTGCCGTAAAATTTCACGCAAGAGTGATGAGCGGCGACTGACATCCGTACAAGATCCCAGTCAGAAACATGACTCGTGACTGAGTTACCGCCCTATGAATCTATTCGGCTAGACGCTTGGGACATCCAATTATACCTAAGCCCACCCACATTTCTCCATTTTTATCGAGGAATGAGGCAAATCCGAATGTTATTGAGGTATGTTCCACTCGAGTTGTTAAGTTACACCCCCCCCCCCCCCAGCATCTCAATGCTGGATGGATTGTACTGTTGTACTATACTTTTAGAGGTGGAAATGATCGTATGAAGATGGCTGGATACTGCCTAGGTTGTCAAAGCCTCGCAGTTGCCTGCAAAGTGACAGCATTCAGTTCCGTTTTGTAGCTGCCTAAAGCTCCAGTAGCTTGGAAAGCGGCCCAGGCCCATGATCAGGTCACTGCCATGGTCTGCCCACAGACAATGCCCTCACTGATACTGCAATTCAGCAGGTGCCGACACTTCCGAACCGACAAGGTCGCATGCCAACAACCTGGGAATGGAACTGTCTTCAGGCGGCTTCGACTGATCATCTGCCGTATGAACAGGCAGAACTCAGACATCGGTCTTCACTCCAGAAGTTTCCAGGCAACACAGAAACACGGCTCTTCCGCAAACTTAGTACTATTTAAATCCTCAGGTCCAGCTCGTCGTCATCAGCTCCAGTAGCGCAAGCGAGCACATCGTTGTTCCGAGCGCTCCGAGACTGGGGCTGATAGAGTGCTGTTAAGGCTTGTCTGTGCTGTAGCGACTGCGGAAGGCAGATTGTCGAGTGCTGTTCTAACAGTGCAAAGTAAATTTCGTCGTGTTTCTCGCGTCGCAGTATGGGCAAGAGAAGTCGAGGATGGAAGGTTCGATCGTCCGGATTACCGAATGCGTCGATCGGGAACGGCAGAGGAAAGAGGAGGAAGATAGCACACCTCTCCCGCCTCTAAACATCCAGTGCAGAGGCGCACGATGGACGGTGTTGTTGATGACATCGCTGGCTGCTCCAAGCACGAAGTGAGTTTTTAGTCTGTTGACTGTAACACTACTGTCGAGCTGCTAACAGCGAGCATGGCCGACCATAGATCATTGAAGAGCACTGAGGCCGGCCGCGTCATGGAGGCACCACCTGTGAGGACGCCGCCGCCAAAGCAGCGTGACCAGCTGACCACTGCTCCTTAGGGGGCTACCCAGAATTGTAAACGAACAGGCTGTCAAGGAAAGGCTGCGGCGAGGTGGGTTCGGAGATGCGTCCGTAAAGCTTCACAATCGAACCAACAAAAGGAAGTCGCCGCTATTCATCGTCGACATGCAAATGGCTGACAGTACAGGCGGCATCTTCGACCTCCGGAAGCTACCAGACATTCACGTGAAGACCGAACTGGCCTGGACCTGAAGCTGCAGCGCTTTAGACGCTAACAAAGACATGTCGTCAAGTACTGTCGCAGTGCCGCGAAGTGGGTGAAGCGGTCTGGCGAGTACGAAAGTCGCGCTTATGGCAGGTGCAAAGAAGACACGCATACATGCGCTCGATGTGGTGGATTCCATATCTTCAGCTGGGGAAGTTGCCCAACTTTCTTAAGCTTCAGCCACACTAGAGGCCCCGAACCTGAGAACGCAGGGCGAAAGAAGGAGGGGACGGCGGCAACAGCCGACGAAATCAGAACGACAGTCGAGCCGGTGGCGGCTCCCTCTGCCTGTGACCGGCCAGAATGTCTCAACAATGGTAGGGAGGACAAACCGCAAACAGGAAACAGGGGCAGGAGCCAGAGCCTAAGAAGATGCAACTGCAGGCCGATATGTGCTCAACCAAAGGCGCGACGTCTTCGAGAAAGCAGCTGCGGCTCATAAGGCCATCATGGTGGCAGAGAGGGCCTCGTTCGTGGCTGTTCGCCCTGCAGAGGAGGAAGCACTGCGACAACTTCGTGCAGAGCTTGCTCGGGGTCTCTGATCAGCCGGAGGGGTGCTTGCTCCGGCAGGCACGTAGGGGAAGGACGCTGCCGGGAAGCCAACGGACACCCCACTGACAACGGCAACTACGTCGAAACACGTTGGTGCGACCTCTGACGTGGGTTTCACGTCAGAAGTCATCACGAAAGCCCAACAAGGTGGCGTGCATCTTGAAGTGGCTGCAGTGCAACTTACGGAGCAAGTGCGACTACTTGACGACCGACTAGGGAGAAACTGTGTAGTGGACAAAGGAGGAGAAAGTTACGCAGTGGGCAGACAACGTCAGCCTACTGTTGCGCCCAGTCACCACAGTCGTGGCTCAACATCGGGGCTCACAGCAGTGCCTGGTGCTGCCACACTGAGTCCATTGGTTTTGTCATAACGACCATTGGCTTTGACATGGCATCGAGCTTCATGATACCTACTGCAAACATATCCCATCCTTGCCAGATCTGTAAAAGATAGCAAGGAATCCGTTACTGTTCTTACTACCCCTCCAGACTATTGCAGAGGCTTTTTCCTGTGGCACTTGCCTTGGAAACTTTATCCCTCTGGCCTTAAACCCTTTGCTTTTTGAAAACTTCTATCTCCTACATGGGCCTGTATTAGTGGCTAATCCTACTCAGATGTACAAAAAACGTCACAGCCTCTCACCCTGTGAGATTCTCAGTTTGAAACTAACAACACTGAAGTGAGAGTAGATCTTTTGAGATGGTCACCATGTTGATGTGGATGTGGAGGGCTCCACCCATAAAAAATCATTGTCATCAGCACAGCTGGTCCCTACTATGATGTCCAACCTGTGACAGGCGTCGCCATACTTATGACGCAGCTACGTTTTCCGTCTCTGGACCGTGAAACATAAACCACCATCTAACTGCCTAAGTCGAGAGCCACGAGTACCTGCCGACACCTCCTAGGTCTGGATCAAGCCATGAGTTCCTGTCAGCCCAGCAACAGCCACCATCCATCGCCACTTTCCAACTTGCAGTACTGCACTTATTGCCCAGACAGTTCTTGCTAGACTCAGTTGCCTAGTCCCAGCTACCAACTGGCTGGCCATCGCTCGCCATTTACTGTCTGCCTGTTGCAGATGCACTGATCTATGTTCATGTTTGATTGTCAATAAAGAGGTTAGCAACAAAATAGATGCCTACATTGTTGGCACCTCCAGCAGAGAACCGTTCACTCACACTTCCCTGTGGTAACAGCCCATTTCAATTCGTAGGTAGTGGTCACCACTATGACGCAGACATTCAATTTTCAGCGCCACACGACAGTGATTGAATGTTCAAATGACGTCGCTGTGTTGTACACCAAATTGGAGAGCGGACACTAAGGTGACATGTCATGGGATACCTCCTAATACCGTGTCAGACCTCCTTTTTCCTGGTGGAATTGACTGAGCAAGTTTTTACAAGTCCCCTGCAGAACTATTGAGCCATGCTGCCCTACAGCCGTCCAGCATGGCCAAAATGTTGCCGGTGCAGGATTTTGTGCACGAAGTGACCCCTCGATTATCTCCCTCAAATGTACGATGGGATTCGTGCCGGGTGATCCTGGTGGTTAAATCAGTCGCTTGAATTTTCCAGAATGTTCTTCAAACCAATCGTGAAAAATTGTGGCCTAGTGACGTTGCACATTGTCATCCACATAAGTTCCATTGTTATTTTAGAACGTGATGTCCGTGAATGGCTGCAGATGGTCTCCAAGTAACCGAACATAAGCATTTCCAGTCAATGCTAAGTTTTACTGGAAGACCCAGTCCAGTCCATGTAAACACAGCCCACACCATTATGGAGCAACCACCAGCTTGCACAGTGCCTTGTTAACAACCGCGTCAATGGGTCCTGCGCCACACTCGATCTCTAGAATCAGCTCTTACCAACAGAAATCGGGACACATCTGACCAGGCCACTGTTTTACAGTCGTCTGGGGTCCAACCGAAAGAGTCACGAGCCCAGGAGAGGCACTTGCAGGTGACCTATTAACAAAGGCACTCTCATGGGTCGTCTGTAGCCATAGCCCAATTAACGCCAAATTTCACAGCAATGTTTCAAGCGGAGTTGCTTGTCTGTTAGCTCAGACAACTCTACTTAAACATTGCTGCTCTCGGTCGTTAAGTGAAGGTCGTTGGCTGCTGCGTTGTCCATGGTGACACCTAATGCCTGAAATCTGGTATTCTCGTCACAGACTTGATGCTAGATTTCGGAATATTGAATATCCCAAAGATTTCTGGAAAGGAATGTCACATGCGTCTAGTTCCAACTACCATTCCACATTGAAAGTCTGTGACTTTCGTAGTGCAGCCATAATTACGTCGGAAATCTTTTCACACGAACCACCTGAGTACAAATGACAGCTGCGCCAATGGACTGCCTTTTTATACCTTGTGTACATGATATTACCGCCTTTAGTATATGTGCATATCGCTATCCCATGACTTTTGTCACCTCAGTGTAAAGTGACAATGCGAGCCTGGTCGAAGTTTGAAACGACCCTTCGAGCCACATTGACAGAATGAGCAGCACACACATCATCAAGTTGACGATTGGACACACAGCACGCTCCCCTGAACAGCACAGGGACCGTAGCTCTACTTTTACCTGCGCTGAGACAGCAGTTTGGCTGTAGCGATTCCTTGTGCTCAGAAGAGAAGTGATAAAGAGACATCAGATGAAGAAAATGAAAACTATGTAAGGATCACACTCAAATTATGCTCTACGATATGCTTTACATATTCGAACTATTCGAACTGTCACCCCCTCTACGACATTTCCATATCGTCGCTTCTTTCAGTGTTAGGTCAACTATTACTTGATTTCTGACCAGATGTCTAGCTAAATCTCTCATCTTCTGGTAACGGTTCTCTGTAGATTTCTAATATCTTCAGTAATTATTCATTTTTACCTGCGACTTACGGTTACTTATTACTGACTAGCTAATCCATCCCTGAGACGAGATTTAGCAAGAGACATGGTTGGGCGATGCACAGCTCTACATAAAACCTTGGCTCTAGATAGTCACAGGGTCCACCCATACATGTCTGCTTTCGTGATCATTAGCTAAGATAGCTGAAGAAACAGTTACAGTTTGTGATTCTATTGTCAAACAGAATAAGCTCACGAAAGCTTAGTGAATTTGAAACAATAACAAAGTGTAATGAAATGAAATAATACTAAAGTAAGAAAAAGCCTCATTATATAGTAATTAACTAATGTAGATGACACCACAAGATTTAATTTGAACAGATAAATTATTCAGTCAGGTTATCATTCGAAATCGTAGTTCCAGAATAATGTAATTTAACAAGAAATAAATTAATAAAAATATTCAGTTGCAGTTGCGCTTGTATGAATGCATAATCCGAATAGTAGCAGAATACCCTGATATTACTGAATCATTGCTGGTTCATCAAACGAGTGGAGTGTCACACTTTGAACCAGCCATAAATAATGCAAGAGCAGCAAATAAATAACATTTAAATTCTACAGTGCACATTCTGTGATGATTGTGAACCGTTAAAGTTTCCGCTAGCTCACGGAGTCAGTCTCACTGGGTGGTACAGAACTGAACTGAATATGAACGAATATTAAGGTATTCGCAAGGCCGCTTGCTGCCTAAAAACCAACCCACTTAAAATAGAAAAAATGGACCAACGTTTGAATAATAACAAAGGCACAAATTAGACATGTAACTTAAATAAAACATCTCTCTCTCTCTCTTCCATTTCTATTGGGATCAAATACAGCATTCTCCGTGTAACAGTTGATACGTAAGTAATTAATCGTGGATGTAGTGCATATGGGCTTAAAAGTAACAAAGATATACATTAAAACATATGAAATTATAAACCCCGTCTGTTCAAATGATGTATCTTTTCATGCTCAATCTAGTGGCGGATTCGAATCTTATGAACAGTTTACCGTTTCTGAGGTACCAGTGAGAATGCTGCTGTAATGGAATGGTTAGTTTCGCTGTCTTCTGTTCCTTGGATTCGATTCCCCAGATTTTTTTCGGCTGTAGGGAGGCCTGATACAGGTCGACTCAGCCCTTGTGAAGCCAAATGAGGAGCTGCTTGAATAAAGAAGTAGTAGCATCATGAGGATACATGTACTGGCAATAATGGCGGGAAACATTGGTGACCTCCACAGATCGCTCCGCATACTGTCTTCTAGTCATATCGGCCAGTTGGAAAAGATCTGAGGCCTAATACATGAGTGGTGTTTACTGTACTTCACTAAGCTTGTAGAGTTTTAGCACTGGTCGAATTAACTTTAGTTAAATAAATCAGAAAACAGTTAATCTTTTATACATTAGTAATAAATCAGACACATTTACATAAATAAAAATATAAACTACTTTATATAGCATTCAATAAATTATGTTTAATATACTTCTCTAGAATATAAAGTTCTTAAAATTGAAAAAACGTAAGCTTGAATTATGGCTACTGCTGATTCTAGGATTAATAGTTTTCTGTAGTGCTACACTAACATTCAACACATCACTTGACACATCACTATTAATTGTTCAACATATATAAACAAAAAAGTAAATGTCCTTTTGTTCAACATCGTGTATTTCAGAAAGTTCTTCATGGATTGCTGTGAAACTTTGTCACAAGAATTTTATTTGAATGTTTGAGTTTTTACGTATCTACTAGAGCACCATGTTTATATATACAACACCGTAAACATTTATGTACCTTCTTGAGTATCTAAAAATATGTATGTATTCGAATGCAATACTGTGAAAAAACTTTCGAAACAATTGATGAAGAACTTAAGAGGATTTAAGATTCTGAACAAAAGAATATTGAGTTTTACATAAATAAAATGAAAGTGTTCATTTGTTAAAAATCGTAAATCTCAAAAAGGTTCTTCACCAATTACTTTGAAATTTTGATACGACATTGCATTCAAATACGCACATGTTATTATATACATATTTTAATAGATTTAATATATAAATAACTATGTAATATATAATGTGGAAGTGTTATTATCAAAATCTTGAAATGTTCTTGACTGATTTACTTCACATTTTGACACAGTACTCCGAGGAACATGTTATAGACTATGCATTTTTAATATATATAATATACTGCTATACATGCAATATATAACGGGGAAAAATTGTTATTGAGACTCTCAAAAAGTACTTGACCATTTTATTTCAGTTTTTTGCACCTTACTCTAATAAAAGTTTGGTCTCATACTGGCTGCATATTGTTTAATACTCGTAACATGTACTTATATATAAAATATATAATGCTGTAACACTGTTAGGAAACACGAAAGTTCTACTTATAGCTTATCAACTCATAGAATACTACTACAGAATCTGAATTTTTAATATCAGTAAACAAAGCTGAAGGTTAGAGAAGCGGAAGAGGAGATGGGCAGAGCGTTGGGAAGAATTTTACATAGAAAGCAGAAAGGAAGACATGAAGAGAGATGTGGCTGGAGGAGACGGAGAGAGATGGAGAGATGGGAGGACAAAATGCACATAGAAAGGAGTGGAGAGGTGATGGACAGAGAGAGGGGGAGAGAGATGGGGCAGGAGGAAATGGTGACAGAGGGGGTAACAGAAGCTGTACAGAGAAAGTGGGAATGAAGTGGTGGACAGAGAGAGAAGGAGAGAGAAGGGCAAGAGGACGTAGAGAGAGAAGGGAGGAGAATATGGACAGAGATAGGGGAAAAGGTGATGGCCAGAAACAAGGAGAAGATAGAGAGAGGAGAGGGGGTGATAGAGAAAGGGGGAAGGGGTAACAAACAGACAAAGAAAGAGGTAAGAGATGGGCAGGGAGATGAAGATTTATTCCGTTTTCTAAGCATATTAGAAATGTGTGCTTTCTGTCTTTTTTTCTTTTCCATTTAACCAGATTGGACTACAGGAATCCATGGCCTGGAACAGCTAGCAGTTAATAATTTGTAGCGATTATTGTAAGAGCTTTTATTTGCTGTGATCACCTAACTTCTCTAGTTTCCGTCAAAATTTTAATATTAAAGTCTTAAGAAATGCACATTAGTGCCTTGTGTACAGTGATATGTTAGGATTTGCGCTAAGATTCGGTATCGAATTATTATAGAATTACGAAGTATTTGAAAGTAGCTATCTTCCATCATTTTGTAAATGTTGGCATTGTACCAGTCACACACACGATACCAGGCTCGCTGTCGACCTGTCGCATTTTGTTTCTTGGGAAACACCGTCGACTGGCAACCTCTTTGTTGTGAGCTCATGGCCTGCTGTGAAAGCCCAGGCAATCATCTCTCACCTCAGCTCCCTCAGATGAACCAACTCTTACATTTTACATATCAAAACTTCCACTGTCTGATATCTCGCCATCATATGAGCTACGTCACATACCGAAACATTTTATCTTTCAAGGAGCACGTTAGTAATGCCTCTAGTTTAGTTTTCTCCAGATTATGTATTATTAGTTTGCACGCAACGGTTTGTCTAGAGGAATAGCTTAACAAGTGCTTTTCTGGATGTCTTTTAAGTAGTGACTAACAACAAATGAAAATTTCTTGTGATGTTTTTCGTGGTTTGACTGCGTTGTGTAAGATAGTTTCTTAATAAAACTGTTTGACTTTGCTACTGATTAACTGACAAAATTACCCCACAGATTGTTATCAAATAAGGTGAAATTTTATTTTATTTCATTACAATTTGCTTTAATGAGCGCTTTCGGCTCTGAAGCTTTTTCCAAACGCGAACATTTGCACAAACCTCACAGTGACCATGCTTCCTCCATAGTATAAGTTCCAGAATAAATTATACACACAAGAGTGAAATCATAAGCAGCGAAACCCGTTTCCAAACATCATAAGCACAGACAAAGTAACACGTTTGTCGTGTAAAGTGACTTTCCAGATTCTGATGTGTTTTATCAAGTTTTGATCCATTCTTCTTCTTCCTGCCTTGCATCAATTTTAGTCGAGCTTTGTGCTTCTTGTACGAAATTCTGAAAACTTGCCGATTTCGTTTAACTGTTCTAAGTTTTCCTTCGTTTCAAGCAGAAAGCGAAACTTAACATTGGTCTCTATTCTCCTCACAATTCTCGTTCCTTTTTAGAAATATTTTCTCTCGTACTTCACCGATAATTCGAAACATGAGCTGGACATCGTAATATGAATTTGTTCCCTTGTGAGTTTTTTATTTTTATTCCCATACTTCCTTTATAGTGTATAGATATCCCAGGTATGTTCCGAATTTATAATGTATTAAGTCGTTTTACGTGATCGAAATCTTTCTCTTGATCCACATATACCATGAAGCTATCCTAGTTCTCCTTTATTCTTTCTTTCATTTCCAAACATAAATAATTCATTTTTTATGTATCTTCAACTCTTATGAAGCCTAAATAATCTTTTAGGGAGAGAAGTAGCTGTGCAATGGCGCTACTGACACTTCCTTCGTACAGTTATTACTATGAAGAGCGACTGTATTCCATCAAACTCTTATGAAGCCTAAATAATCTTTTAGGGAGAGAAGTAGCTGTGCAATGGCGCTAATGACACTTCCTTCGTACTCTTATTACTATGAAGAGCGACTGTATTCCATCAAATGATGATGATCATCATCATTAGTTTTATGCTATATTAGCAGGTCCTTTGCGTCTCCATTTTCTGCGATCCATTGCTTCCTTCTTAAGGCTGCTGTATGTTGTATCGTCCATCACGTCGTCCAGTATCTGAAATCTCTTCCTTCCTCGTTTCCTTTTTCCTTCTACATAACCTTCTAAAGCTGTTTTTATCAGTCCTTCATTCTTTCTTAATATATGCCCAACCCAATTTTCTTTTCTTCTTTTTATTACATCTAGTAACTGTCTTTTCTCTCCCACTCTTCTCAGTACCTTTAATTTCTTACTCTGTCTATCCAACTTATTCTTTCCATTCTCCACCATATCCACATCTCAAAAGCCTCCAGCCTTGTCTGTCTTTCTTCCTCAAAGTTCATGTTTTAGCACTGTACAAAAGAACACTCCATACAAAACATTTTATGAGTCTTTTCCTTAGTTCTCTGTCCAGACTGCTGCAGAAAATTCTCCTTTTCTTATGAAATGCCTCTTTTGCCATTGCTATCTTTGTTTTAATATCTGTGCTGCACTTCCAGGCGGTGTCTATCCTGCTTCAAAGATACTTGTAATTTTGCACCAATTCTATTTCTCCATTCAGCATAATTTATATTTATTTTCTCCTAGTGCAAATGCTTTTGTTTTCTTTGTGTTAATTTTCATTCCATAATTTTTCCGTTAGCTTCAATGGTGTCCACTAAATCGTCTAATTCTTTTTCCTCTGTGGCTAGAAGGACTATGTCATCAGCAAACCTCAAACATCCTACTCTTATTCCTCCAGTTTCTACTCCTTTGTCATATAATGAGCATAGGTCATTCATATTTTCCAAGTAGAGTTTGAAAAGGGTAGGTGATAGAATCCTTGTCTTACTCCTATTCATAGTCCGATACAGTTTGTACTTTCTCTTCTCACTTTAACTGAGGCATTTTGATTAAGATATAATGAGTTTACAAGTCTTCTGGTTTTCCAGTCCACTCTCTTTCCCTTCATTATAGTCGCCAGCTTGTCCCAAGCCACATTGTCAAATGCCTTTTCTAGATCGATGAAACAAATATAGAGGTCTCTTCCTTTTACAGTAAACCTTTCTCCCAAAATTCGTAGGAGCCCTATTGCATCTCTGGTGTCCGTATTCCGTCTGAAGCCAAACTACTCCTCGCCAAGATTCACCTCCATTACTTTTTCTAGTCTCTTATTAATTATTTTTAACATCGCTTTGGCTGCCTGTGAAATGAGGCTGGTTGTCCTGTGTTCACTACATTTCTTCGTTCCTTGTTTTTCGGTAATGGAATCATTGCTGTTGTCAGAAAGTCCTCAGGCCAATCACCACTGTCATATATTCTATTACATAACCTCAATATTTCTCTTATTTCATCTTGGTTGAAGCATTTTAATATTTCTCCCGGTACCGTATCTGTACCACCTGTTTTGCCATTTTTCATTGTAGCTATGGCAGGCTTTACTTCTTCCATTATGATTGTTGGTCCTTTCTCGTCGTCACATACACTGTTGAGTGATTCAAGTTTCAGAGTTTCTGGTTTGCGATCTGTGTCATGTAGATCTTTTAGCTATTCTTCCCATCTCTGGAGGACATCGTCACGATCTTTGTACACTACCTCTTCGTCTTTACTCAAAATTTCCATAGCAGCACTTCCTGCACTTTTTTGATCCCATGTCATAGTCTTTACTCTGTCGTAAGTAAGTCGTATCTTCCCTTCCTGTCCAGTTCTTCAATTGCGTCAAATTCCTCTTTTAGCCATTTTTTCCTAGCCTGCTCTGTTTCTCTTCACAGTTCATTATTTAACCTTCGGTATGTCTTTCTTGCATCTTCAGTGTTCTTTTTTTCTCTCCTCCTTCTTGGAAATTGTTTCTTGTGTGACCCATGTTTTTTTTGCCCTTTTCACTTTTACAAATCCTATATTTTGCTGTCCTGCTTTAATGATTCCTTCTTTCATCATATTCCAGTACTCATTGAATTATCAGGTGGTTCTTTGTCTCGTAATGTGTTTAGAAACTAAAGTGACAGCATTTCTGTAGTTTGTTCTTTGTTGGTATCTTATCTTCTCTAGATCCCACTTCTTCACCATGGTCACTTTTTCAGTTTTTTCATTATTATTTCTATTTCTGCCATAAGTAAGTTGTGGTTGCTATTAATATCTGCATATGGTAATGTGTGCACCTTCTTGATTCCATTCCGGTATCTTTCTTCTACCAGTGTAAAATCGATTTGGTTTCTGTGTTTATCCCCTGGTGATTTCCAAATGTAGAGCCTCCTCTTGTGGTTCTTGAACGATGTATTTGCCATTTCTGTTTCCAAGACCAAGACTGCCTACTACGTTTCCCCCTTTCCCTTTTCCCACAATGACGTTCCAGTCTCCCATTACTAACTTGCAGCATTTTTCATTTTCGTCCATTATTCTCTCTATTACACTGTACGTTTCCTCTACAATTTGGTCATCATGTTCTGAAGTTGGCATATACACCTGGACAATCAGTAAATCTTTTTATGCTCCTTTCAGCCGTACACCAATAGCCTTGTCATTTGCATAGTCTACATATTCCACACTTTATCCAATTCCTTTGTCATAATCATTCCTACTCCATTCATTGCTTTTACTTTTCCTCCTGACTAGTACAATACCCCCCCCCCCCCCCCCATGAACCATGGACCTTGCCGTTGGTGGGGAGGCTTGCGTGCCTCAGCGATACAGATGGCCGTACCGCAGGTGCAACCACAACGGAGGGGTGTCTGTTGAGAGGCCACACAAACATGTGGTTCCTGAAGAGGGGCAGCAGCCTTTTCAGTAGTTGCAGGGGCAACAGTCTGGATGATTGACTGATCTGGCCTTGTAACATTAACCAAAACGGCCTTGCTGTGCTGGTACTGCGAACGGCTGAAAGCAAGGGGAAACTACAGCCGTAATTTTTCCCGAGGACATGCAGCTTTACTGTATGATTAAATGATGATGGCGTCCTCTTGGGTAAAATATTCCGGGGGTAAAATAGTCCCCCATTCGGATCTCCGGGCGGGGACTACTCAAGAGGACGTCGTTATCAGGAGAAAGAAAACTGGCATTCTACGGATCGGAGCGTGGAATGTCAGATCCCTTAATCGGGCAGGTAGGTTAGAAAATTTAAAAAGGGAAATGGAGAGGTTAAAGTTAGATATAGTGGGAATTAGTGAAGTTCGGTGGCAGGAGGAACAAGACTTTTGGTCAGGTGATTACAGGGTTATAAATACAAAATCAAATAGGGGTAATGCAGGAGTAGGTTTAATAATGAATAAAAAAATAGGAGTGCGGGTTAGCTACTACAAACAGCATAGTGAACGCATTATTGTGGCCAAGATAGACACAAAGCCCATGCCTACTACAGTAGTACAAGTTTATATGCCAACTAGCTCTGCAGATGATGAAGAAATTGATGAAATGTATGACGAGATAAAAGAAATTATTCAGGTAGTGAAGGGAGACGAAAATTTAATAGTCATGGGTGACTGGAATTCGTCAGTAGGAAAAGGGAGAGAAGGAAACATAGTAGGTGAATATGGATTGGGGGGAAGAAATGAAAGAGGAAGCCGCCTTGTAGAATTTTGCACAGAGCATAACTTAATCATAGCTAACACTTGGTTCAAGAATCATAAAAGAAGGTTGTATACCTGGAAGAATCCTGGAGATACTAATAGGTATCAGATAGATTATATAATGGTAAGACAGAGATTTAGGAACCAGGTTTTAAATTGTAAGACATTTCCAGGGGCAGATGTGGATTCTGACCACAATCTATTGGTTATGAACTGCAGATTGAAACTGAAGAAACTGCAAAAAGGTGGGAATTTAAGGAGATGGGACCTGGATAAACTGAAAGAACCAGAGGTTGTAGAGAGTTTCAGGGAGAGCATAAGGGAACAATTGACAGGAATGGGGGAAAGAAATACAGTAGAAGAAGAATGGGTAGCTCTGAGGGATGAAGTAGTGAAGGCAGCAGAGGATCAAGTAGGTAAAAAGACGAGGGCTAATAGAAATCCTTGGGTAACAGAAGAAATATTGAATTTAATTGATGAAAGGAGAAAATATAAAAATGCAGTAAATGAAGCAGGCCAAAGGGAATACAAACGTCTCAAAAATGAGATCGACAGAAAGTGCAAAATGGCTAAGCAGGGTTGGCTAGAGGACAAATGTAAGGATGTAGAGGCTTGTCTCACTAGGGGTAAGATAGATACTGCCTACAGGAAAATTAAAGAGACCTTTGGAGAGAAGAGAACCACTTGTATGAATATCAAGAGCTCAGATGGCAACCCAGTTCTAAGCAAAGAAGGGAAAGCAGAAAGGTGGAAGGAGTATATAGAGGGTTTATACAAGGGCGATGCACTTGAGGACAATATTATGGAAATGGAAGAGGATGTAGATGAAGATGAAATGGGAGATAAGGTACTGCGTGAAGAGTTTGACAGAGCACTGAAAGACCTGAGTCGAAACAAGGCCCCGGGAGTAGACAACATTCCATTAGAACTACTGATGGCCTTGGGAGAGCCAGTCATGACAAAACTCTACCATCTGGTGAGCAAGATGTATGAGACTGGCGAAATACCCACAGACTTCAAGAAGAATATAATAATTCCAATACCAAAGAAAGCAGGTGTTGACAGATGTGAAAATTACCGAACTATCAGTTTAATAAGTCACAGCTGCAAAATACTAACGCGAATTCTTTACAGACGAATGGAAAAACTGGTAGAAGCGGACCTCGGGGAAGATCAGTTTGGATTCCGTAGAAATGTTGGAACACGTGAGGCAATACTAACCTTACGACTTATCTTAGAAGAAAGATTAAGAAAAGGCAAACCTACGTTTCTAGCATTTGTAGACTTAGAGAAAGCTTTTGACAACGTTAACTGGAATACTCTCTTTCAAATTCTGAAGGTAGCAGGGGTAAAATACAGGGAGCGAAAGGCTATTTACAATTTGTACAGAAACCAGATGGCAGTTATAAGAGTCGAGGGGCATGAAAGGGAAGCAGTGGTTGGGAAAGGAGTGAGACAGGGTTGTAGCCTCTCCCCGATGTTATTCAATCTGTATATTGAGCAAGCAGTAAAGGAAACAAAAGAAAAATTCGGAGTAGGTATTAAAATTCATGGAGAAGAAGTAAAAACTTTGAGGTTCGCCGATGACATTGTGATTCTGTCAGAGACAGCAAAGGACTTGGAAGAGCAGTTGAACGGAATGGACAGTGTCTTGAAAGGAGGATATAAGATGAACATCAACAAAAGCAAAACGAGGATAATGGAATGTAGTCAAATTAAATCGGGTGATGCTGAGGGGATTAGATTAGGAAATGAGTCACTTAAAGTAGTAAAGGAGTTTTGCTATTTAGGGAGTAAAATAACTGATGATGGTCGAAGTAGAGAGGATATAAAATGTAGACTGGCAATGGCAAGGAAATCGTTTCTGAAGAAGAGAAATTTGTTAACATCGAGTATAGATTTAAGTGTCAGGAAGTCGTTTCTGAAAGTATTTGTATGGAGTGTAGCCATGTATGGAAGTGAAACATGGACGATAACCAGTTTGGACAAGAAGAGAATAGAAGCTTTCGAAATGTGGTGTTACAGAAGAATGCTGAAGATAAGGTGGGTAGATCACGTAACTAATGAGGAGGTATTGAATAGGATTGGGGAGAAGAGAAGTTTGTGGCATAACTTGACTAGAAGAAGGGATCGGTTGGTAGGACATGTTTTGAGGCATCAAGGGATCACAAATTTAGCATTGGAGGGCAGCGTGGAGGGTAAAAATCGTAGAGGGAGATCAAGAGATCAATACACTAAGCAGATTCAGAAGGATGTAGTTTGCAGTAGGTACTGGGAGATGAAGAAGCTTGCACAGGATAGAGTAGCATGGAGAGCTGCATCAAACCAGTCTCAGGACTGAAGACCACAACAACAACATAGTACAATACATATTCATCTGACTGCTGCTCTCCACATCCATTCCATCTTACTTCAGCAACTCCTACGAGGTCCATATGATTCTTTTCGATCTCTCTTTTAAGGTTTTCTAGTTTTCCTGCTTGTAGCAGAGTTCTAACATTCCAGGTATCAATTCTCGTTTTACCTCCGGATACTGATTTAACAGAGGAAGCCATTTTTGTGCATAAAAAGGAGACTACATTATGCAGGGAAGATAATCTGGGGTGGTATTCCGTTGCCTCCCGCAGTTCTGGATGCCGCCCCTAACATAGGATACAGACGCCTTTTGCAGGCGCCCGCTCCGGGTCAGACGCTGCATGAGAAGTATAGGTTTGAAAATGAAAGGCCCCTAGCCCTCGAAATCTAATAGCTTCAGGGTCGGAAAATAACAAGAGTTGGTCGAGGGTGGTCAGATAGGAAAGGTAAAAGTGAGGAGCCTGGCATAAGTAAGTGGAAGCAATGCCAGGACTCAGCTCGGGGCCCCGTGGTTGCCAGCGACGTACTCACTAGGTGTGAGTCACTAATGTCTGAGGGAATTGCAACACAAAAAGGAGAACAAATGCCTGAAATTTCACAGATTACATACATGACAATATTCAGATGATTGCAGACCTGTACATTATCTTTCGCTGCTAGAGCTGCAATATGCTGTAGGAGTAATAATAGTTACTTGTTGACTAGAGATGTTTCTGGGAATAAATTTCTTTTACTTCCGACAGTGAACAAAATTTTTTTTGGTTCCACAAGTTTGAGTCGACGAAGACTATCTTAATGTATTCAGAAAAAAATTCAGAGCCAAATACATCTAATGGAAAGTCTACATTTTAAAACAATAACAAATGCCATAATGAAATGTACTTCTCACATACAAGTGAAAAAATTGAGACTAGCGGCCGAGCGGTTCTAGGCGCCACAATCAGGAACCGCGCGACCACTAGGGTCGCAGGTTCGAATTTTGCCTCGGGCATGGATGATGTTTGTGATGTCCTTAGGTTAGTTAGGTTTAAGTAGTTCTAAGTTCTAGGGGACTGATGACCTCAGAAGTCCCATAGTGCTCAGAGCCATTTGAACCACTGAGAATGTGACGTGGCATGCCTATTTTAAAACTTGTCCTAATACAATAAAGCCATAGTGGCATCGTCAGACACACATAACACAATACACAGTATCAACTTACCAGCGCCACAGATATTTAAAATATAGAGTACACTAGGCCACAGGGGCAACGGAGTCACCCTGTTAAGAGCGATACTGTTCATAACAAACTGAGTTATCGTAGCTACAAAAATACGTGAGTTCCATAATCTCGTCAGATATCGCTACTGCATATCTCGACAAGTTCGGCAGTTATGCTGAAATGGAGCAACAGAATCCATTTCATAAGCGATAAGTGCGTCTGGAGCTTTAGCGTGCTGGCAGCACCTGGCCTTCCTGCTATTTTACGCTACCAGAGCAACATAGAGCCTCCAGAGAAGAGAAGAGCACCTGTGTCTTTTTATTTTCCCTTGCACGGGCCTTTCTTTTCCTACCTTACACTGTGTGAGTGAGTAAATGGTAGAATTCGTTTTGAAATTCGCTCCAGTAGGTCCAGAGCTATCATAGCGCAGTGACTCGTAGTGCCAGCTTAATTTGTTGGTGGGCAATGCTGAAACCAGAAAGGTTGGTCGGTGGCCTAGGACGATAGTTCGTTTTTGCATGCCACACGTGGACAGCGGGAATGGGAATTTCACTTTCCCCTGCAAGAGAAGTGAACACTATCAGACAAGGGAAGTGTAGATTACTCTACCGTTGGGCCTCGTAAGATGCAGACACTTAAAGTGCTTCCCTGGTATCGTGAACGTAGGTATTCGGTTAATTTAAATTGAGATTACAGTTAATTATTTTCATTTCTTTGCAGAGATTGGGCAACTGTTCTGCGATACTTTTTATTTCAATTTTCTCGTGTAAATCTGTGCGGAATGTAGTTTTGTGTGACCCACTTTCTATTGTTAGGGAAGCTGTTCTACATCTACATCTACATTTATACTCCGCAAGCCACCCAACGGTGTGTGGCGGAGAGCACTTTACGTGCCACTGTCATTACCTCCCTTTCCTGTTCCAGTCGCGTATGGTTCGCGGGAAGAACGACTGTCTGAAAGCCTCCGTGCGCGCTCTAATCTCTCTAATTTTACATTCGGGATCTCCTCGGGAGGTATAAGTAGGGGGAAGCAATATATTCGATACCTCATCCAGAAACGCACCCTCTCGAAACCTGGCGAGCAAGCTACACCGCGATGCAGAGCGCCTCTCTTGCAGAGTCTGCCACTTGAGTTTATTAAACATCTCCGTAACGCTATCACGGTTACCAAATAACCCTGTGACGAAACGCGGCTCTCTTCTTTGGATCTTCTCTATCTCCTCCGTGAACCCGATCTGGTACGGATCCCACACTGATGGGCAATACCCAAGTATAGGTCGAACGAGTGTTTTGTAAGCCACCTCCTTTGTTGATGGACTACATTTTCTAACCACTCTCCCAATGAATCTCAACCTGG
The DNA here is from genome assembly GCF_023898315.1 of Schistocerca nitens. NCBI lineage: Eukaryota > Metazoa > Arthropoda > Insecta > Orthoptera > Acrididae > Schistocerca > Schistocerca nitens. The sequence continues at coordinate 1,141,952,537 of NC_064614.1, read as the reverse complement.
TACCCGCCTTACCAACAATTTTATATGATCATTCCACTTCATATCGTTCCGCACGCATACTCCCAGATATTTTACAGAAGTAACTGCTACCAGTGTTTGTTCCGCTATCATATAATCATACAATAAGGGATCCTTCTTTCTATGTATTCGCAATACATTACATTTGTCTATGTTAAGGGACAGTTGCCACTCCCTGCACCAAGTGCCTATCCGCTGCAGATCTTCCTGCATTTCGCTAGTACTCTCGTAGATATGATGTTAAAGGATCATGAGCAGCTATATTTGCAGTGCATTGTTATCTTTATGTTATTTGTGTGCATGGTTCTAAGCATTGTATCTCCGCGGGTTTTGAGGGAATCTTCTTTGTGACTTGTTGACATAGTTTTGGCCTTCAGCCGATCAGTCGCCTTTAATTTAAGATTCTTGATCAATAGCCTTGCTTAAACGATAGAATTTTAAGCCCTGAGTATAGTGGGTACTTACAAGCATTTGTAATTTTTACTTGTTTCGCATTTTCTAAGTTTACTGGAGTTTGGCTAATTCTGGATTTCAGCTGATAATGCGGTATTTACATAAAGACTCTTAGTCAATGGTCTGCTTACTTAAATGATAAAATTTAAAGTCCTGAGTGCTTCACTCTTGCGTGCTTTCCGACATTAGGTGGGACGCAGAGGAAGTCGGCAGCGATGAAATTGTGCACCAAAATTGTACACGTACACGGCTTCTCCGGATGCCACAAATGAATACCGTCTATGTGCACAGATTAAACAGTTTGAGCATGCAGTACTGCTCTTGTGGGAACGGCAACTGAAGATGCAGGTTGTTTGTAGCCATTTACGTGACGAGGTTGCTGAACGAATGAGATTACTTATGCGTGATTGTACTTCCTACTAGAAGATCTACATTGCGTTTTTAGCTGAGCTTTGGCCAAGACATCAGGTCGAACTAAGCATATTATAGATGCGAAGTTATTATGTGACTGACTACTGTGATTCCATCTTATTTTATAAAGAGGTGGTGAAAACGAACCAATACTTAAGATGCTTAGTATGATCCATCAGAATTAATTGTAAATGTCTGACGAAACTGGCAAATTGCGCAAGGAGATTATCATCGAGGGTCAGCACATTCGAGATGTTAATTTATTCTAATCCCTGCTACAGGAGTTTGGCTATGACAGAAAAGTCCATGGGGGACAAAGGGGTTTAGATGCCCCTCAATAGCGACATAATTAAGAAAGGGATAATCAGTGGCAGTACTCAAATTATGAAAGGGATAATGGGTGGAAATACTCTCCATCCTACCAGCACAAAGCAGGTGGGGATGGAGCATTGGGCACAATGAGCGGTGTATGCATCAGAAATACAGTAAGCGTTGTCAGAGTTAAGAGAACTCGAGACCTTCAAATGATGATGTACGCCCACATGACATGGAAATTCGTGGCACAGATCTGCATAACAACGGACATCATTAAGTGAGGAACGAAAGTAATAAGGAATGACTAGCCATAGAGGTGACAAATCATGAAGATAATGTGGAGCCGAATGTAAAAGGAGCGACGACATTTTATATCATCTTTGAGGAGATTTGGGAGATCTTGTTGAAGGAGAATGAGGAAGTGAGCACTAATACGTACGTCATTGTAAATGTAAGTATTGAAAGTGTAGCCGGCCGAAGTGGCCGTGCGGTTAAAGGCGCTGCAGTCTGGAACCGCAGGACCGCTACGGTCGCAGGTTCGAATCCTGCCTCGGGCATGGATGTTTGTGATGTCCTTAGGTTAGTTAGGTTTAACTAGTTCTAAGTTCTAGGGGACTAATGACCTCAGCAGTTGAGTCCCATAGTGCTCAGAGCCATTTGAACCATTTTGAAAGTGTAATATGGTTCAAATGGCTCTGAGCACTATGCGACTTAACTTCTGAGGTCATCAGTCGCCTAGAACTTAGAACTAATTAAACCTAACTACCCTAAGGACATCACACACATCCATGCTCTAGGCAGGATTCGAATCTGCGACCGTAGCGGTCGCTCGGCACCAGCCTGTAGCGCCCAGAACCGCACGGCCACTCCGGCCGGCGAAAGTGTAATAGTTCAATGTATCTTAGACATGGAGCGGCAAGCCTCTGTGATAAGAGAAGCTGCATTTCTTAACTGCCAGTAAAAGAAGTTTGGCTGGTTTTGCGATACGGAAGACTAACACATCCGAGCAACACCAGGGAAAAGGGTGGATGTCAAAAGTGAGACGCGGATTGAATTTTAGTGCCAGTCGTATGTTCTAAGTACAAACATTCTTGTGGTGCCAGAAAACGTGATGAAAGCGGAGAAGGCACAAGGAAGTCGTCCAAATTGCGATTGTACACAAACAGGCACAAAACTGAAGATGGGGACAAAAGGGACCAGTTTCCAAAAAATCAGATAGTCGGTTTTATTGAAAGCACACTGAGTGCCAATGAAACAGAAATATTTGTGCAATAATTTTGTTCTGTATCTACTGCTGGTCCTTTCGTGCACTGATGAATGTGTGTCAGAATGCGGTCGTATTGTAAACGCTCCAGTCCAACAACATTTCGTGGTCCGTCACCTTGAACATAGCCCATGAAGCCTGCAATATTTCTGTATAATGTGTGTGATTGCTTGTGTGTTCGACCACCTCTACGTGAGTATAAGAGTCTATCATATTACCTCTAGTATTACGTGCGTATCGTCATTGGATAAATCCTCCCCGGTTCGAGGATAAGTAGTTCTGGTTCTCATGGCTTAAAATAACGTTGAAGAATATGTGGAAATAATCCATTCCAAAGAGAGTGAGTTTGGTCGAGGCTGAATATTGTGCTGTGGAAGACTTCTGAGCGATATGAATGCAGCATTATTTCTCACAGAACATTGAAGATCCTCTGGTTATTACGAGTGTCGACGTCGATGAATTAGAGGAAGTAAGGAAAATGGGTTCTACGAAAGGTAGAGGCTGTAGGCTCCCAGAGAGCACCATGCTGATGTAGGAAGTGAAAGATTTTTATTGAAGCTTTATTTGCCGACCGCCAGGGAAAGCTCCATGCTTGTCATGCTGTTCATACTCTGAGGGAGACGCAACAAGAAAAATGGTTCAAATGGCTCTGAGCATTATTGGACTTAACTTTTGAGGTCATTCGTCCCCTAGAACTTAGAACTACTTAAACTAACCTAAGGATAGCACACACGAACACAGGATTGGAACCTGCGACCGTAGTGGTCGCGCGGTTCCAGACTGTACCGCCTAGAACCGAATGGCCACTCCAGCCGGCCACAACAAGGAAATATGATTGAAGTGCAAGTATGTGGGATGAGGAGAATTAATTTTACAGAGATAATACTCGAAATTAAATCTCTTGTTGTTGTTGATGTAGATTAATAGTGTATTGTGATTTTGTTTTTCCACCTTTTTCTGCTATAGAACTCAAGATATAGGGAAACCACTGAGCAATATTATTGAGAAGAACGATGTAGATGATGTTGATGATGGCGATCGTGAATAAGAATTTTCTGTATGATGGTGCAGAAACAAGGAGAATACTCAAATTGGTAAGAGGGACTCTGATGCAAGAGGTAATGATACGGAGATCCACTACAATCCTGGTGTAAAGTAATCAACTTTATGTGCTGAATTACCCTGGCAAGAAGAAAAAACCACTATAAGTGTTGAAACTGAAGTAAATAATATGCATGTGAGATTTTTCACCATGTCCATTTATATTTAAGCTGTGAACTGTATACTAATGTTTAGATTATAGCTGATCTTCCGATTACATTGTGGTGAGAAGTGAGGTATCTGTTCCTTGGCCCATGAAGACCGACATGTCATGAAAATCTATGACGTCACAAGTCTTTATGAGGAAGGAGTAGCAACTGAAAAGGGAAAATTTGAGCGTAGCAGATGGTTTGGTACAGGAGCTGCATGTGATAAAATAGTGTGGGGCAGACTAACCAGTTACGAATAGTTTCTGGCACAACAGGTTTCATGTGGTTCAGTACTTGAGCAAATGTCAACAGTGGTGAGTAGAGAGACTTCCACAGTTGCAGTGGTGATGTAGCTTTGATAAAATGGCGGTATCAGGAGTTGGGACCTACCCCTTCCTCAGTCCTCGTTCTATTAATTGAAGACAACTTGCTGACAACCACATCGACCTGCCAATTGTAGCGTCCTTTTCATATACACTTGGCCAATGACTAGATATTATAGTGTTTATGTATTTATCGAGGAGTATGGAAGGTTTTTGTAAAAAGAGTGGCAGTGTGCGGGCGTCGGAGAGGCGAAGGACCTCCTGTGGCGAAGACGGACTACAATAACTTGGGCGTGAAAAATGCATGGGCCACTCCTCTTCGCAGTCGGGGGACGTAAGATATATAGCCAGCGGATTCTCTGGCCGTCTTTCGTTAGCTAACGTCAGTGCCTGCCGCAGATGGGGAGTGGGTCACATCACATTCCAGGGAGACGCGCTGACATCATGCACGTGCGGTCAGTGGTGCTGTGGCTGCAACAGATGAGGAACCGTCGCAACAGACCAGCTGTCATCAGACGAGTAGCGGACCCCACGGCCCTACCCTCTCGTTGGATTTGGAACGAGTGAGGTTGAGCCAGTGGCGCGTGTCGTTGTATGTACTGACAGTATCTGAGACTGCATACGCTATTCTCGTACCATATGGTGGGTGCGAGGATCAGTGGCAGCCTTGTGTCCAAAAAAGAGAAGTTCCTTGCCTGGCGTGCTCAGCACTATGTCCATCAATGAGAGGTTGGTAAGTCACTACTGGCCATTAAACGTTGCTACACCACGAAGATGACGTGCTACAGACGCGAAATTTAACCGACAAGAAGAAGATGCTGTGATATGCAAATGATTAGTTTCTCAGAGCTTTCACACAAGGTTGGCGCCGGTGACGACACATACAATGTCTTGACATGAGGAAAGTTTACAACCGATTTCTCATACACAAACAGCAGTTGACCGGTGTTGCCTGGTGAAACGTTGTTGTGATGCCTCGTGTAAGGAGGAGAAATGCGTACCATCACGTTTCCGACTTTGATAAAGGTCGGATTGTAGACTAACGCGATTGCGGTTTATCGTATCGCGACATAGCTGCTCGCGTTGGTCGAGATCCAATGACTGTTAGCAGAATATGGAATCGGTGGGTTCAGGAGGGTAATACCGAACGCCGTGCTGGATCCCAACGGCCTCGTATCCTATCAGTCGAGATGACAGGCATCTTATCCGCATGGTTGTAACGGATCGTGCAGCCACATCTCGATCCCTGAGTCAACAGATGGAGACGTTTGCAAGACAACATCCATCGGCACGAAGAGTTGGACGACGTTTGCAGCAGCATGGACCATCAGCTCGGAGACCATGGCTGCGGTTACCCTTGACGCTGCATCACAGACAGGAGCGCCTGCGATGGTGTACTGCACGACGAACCTGGGTGCACGAATGGCAAAACGTCATTTTTTCGGATGAATCCAGGTTCTGTTTACAGCATCATGATGGTCGCATCCGTGTTTGGCGACATCGCGGTGAACGCACACTGGAAGCGTGTATTCGTCATCGCCATACTGGCGCATCACCCGGCGTGATGGTATGGGGTGCCATTGGTTACACATATCGGTCACCTCTTGTTCGCATTGACGGCACTTTTAACAGTGGACGTTACATTTCAGATGTGTTACGACCCGTGGCTCTACCCTTCATTCGATCCCTGCGAAACCCTACATTTCAGCAGGATAATGCACGACCGCATATTGCAGGTGCTGTACGGACCTTTTTGCATACAGAAAATGTTCGTCTGCTGCCCTGGCCAGTACATTCTTCAGATCTCTCACCAATTGAAAACGTCTGGTCAATGGTGGCTGAGCAACTGGCTCGTCACGATATACCAGTCACTACTCTTGATGAACTGTGGTATCGTGTTGAATCTGCATGGGAAGCTGTACCTGTACACGTCGTCCAAGCTCTGTCTGACTCAATGCCCAGGCGTATCAAGGCCGTTATTACGGTCAGAAGTGGTTTTTCTGCGTACTGATTTCTCAGGATCTATGCACCCAAATTTCGTGAAAATGTAATCACATGTCAGTTCTAGTATAATATATTTGTCCAATGATACCCGTTTATCATCTGCATTTCTTCTTGGTGTAGCAATTTTAATGGCCAGTAGTGTACGTCGAGCGGTAGGTGATAACTGATATCTGTTACACTGTCAGCTGACTTCATGATGGACAAGTTCTGCCTGTCACAATCATTTCCGAGGTTTGACAAGCCCATCTAATGCTTGTTGGAGCCGCACTGCGACAAGATCCCAGATCCCCATCGACGTTATGGTCCACCGGAGCACAAAGGAAAGCCACACGCCAAGAATGTTGATATGAAGAGGTCAGTGCAAGGTGCTATGGAGTCTTCGAGATGACACTTGAAACGTGAAGAGAGATGCAGAGGCGACTTATGCTGCCAAGGAAGACTACTGGGTCACCATAGGAAACATAATGTGAAGTGTTCCTTTCCCTCAGACCTAGCCGCCCAGAAAATAGTGCTCGCTTTACCGAAATAATGTGAAATCAACCCTAACATCGTGTGGAGGTTGTTTTTGCACATATAGGAGTATGAAATCACTTATTCTCGAAATATTATTGTCCAGCAAGTGGTGTACTAAATGTGTAAGATGTAGTGTCATTTTTCTTTGTGTGGAAATAATTTCTTGATATAGCTGAATAACTAATAACATACGTGATTAACTACAACGGAAGTTTACACATTGAGCGCTCACTCATTTGCAAGTGATTCATGCCTGAATTCCATAGTTCGTCTTGTATTATGTGTCTGATTTCTCATTATTTTTGATTGTGCACTTTTTTGTGTTCATATCTACGTCTATTACTTTCATTCAAGTATCTTTGGTTGCTATCATGTGGTTTTGTAATTGAAATGTATTATAAATATTTATGTACTTTTGAGCGTCTATTATACGCAAATTCTTGTCTTGTATTTCAAATAAGTAACACTCTGTCTCATGCCAAATTGTAAATGGATGCCAGCAGAAGGGCTAAACTTGTCAGCTGTGCATTTAGCAAATGTTTTGATAGTATTTTTTGACTATAGCACTATAACGGTGAGTCATTCGAATCTTTTGATATACGCATTTCTTTTAAATATTGAAGTTTATTGTATATATCTCAGCTAAACAATTGACACTACCACAATACAATTTTTCCTCATAGAGTGGTATAGACATTTTTGTATTATTTCTTTATGTCATTTCAGCAGGATAAAGCACGACCTGTACGGGCCATTCTGGATGCAGAAAATGTTCGACTGCTGCCCTGGCCAGCACATTCTCCAGATCTCTCACCAACTGAAAACGTCTGGTCAATGGTGGGCGAGCAACTGGCTCGTCACAATACGCCAGTTACTACTCCTGATGAACTGTGGTATCGTGTTGAAGCTGAATGGGCAGCTGTACCTGTACACGCCGTCCAAGCTCTGTTTGACTCAGTGCCCAGGCGTATCAAGGCCGTTATTACAGCCAGAGGTAGTTGTTCTGGGTACTGATTTCTCAGGATCTATGCATACAAATTGCGTGAAAATGTTATCACATGTCAGTTCTAGTAATATATATTTGTCCAATAAATACCCGTTTGTCATCTGCATTTCTTCTTGGTGTAGCAATTTTAATGGCCAGTAGTGTATTTCAGTGATTACTCGATGTTCAATGTATTACCAACGTTCTGCAGAAAGCCATTGCGCCGATTTTCTACCAGCTACAAAAATCTAATGATTTGTGAAACATGAAGGCACCATGAGAATATTGCGGTGCATGTTGACAGGAACTAAACAGCTCATTTGATTACAGGTGAACCTTTCAGAATGTGAATATTTAATCCAGAACAGTGTGCGTTGCATATCAGAATATATCAAAAATATTACAAGAATAAGAGACTGTCAATTCAAATGCACCACTCCTATGTAGTACAGACGGTTAAAGGTTCGCAATGTATCGAGAGGACGACCATAGTGTGGGACGTGGTCTTACTTCAGTAGCTGCATGCATATTAGGTGCAACGGTTTTAGAGCAGGCAACAAGAAATAATTTTTCTTACTCCTCAGGTGCCTGCTATCTCTTTGATACCGGCCGACACAGTTGGCCAGCGTTGCGAGTCGTAGCGTTCACTCACAGTCTGGGTGTTCTTCAAAAGTTCACTTTCAAACCCGAAAGGATTTGAACCATTCGTAAGTACGTAATATGCGTATTGCTTCTGTTTCATTCGTTTGTATTGCTATTGAAGACAGTCCTCTGCAGCCTGGCGCGCCGCGAGGTCCATAATGGTGCCCTAAGAACTGCGCGTCATGACAAAAAAAAAAAAAAAAAAAAAAAAACGTTCAAATGGCTCTGAGCACTATGGGACTTAACATCCGTGGTCATCAGTCCCCTAGAACTTAGAACTACTTAAACCTAACTAACCTAAGGACATCACACACATCCATGCCCGAGGCAGGATTCGAACCTGCGACCGTAGCAGTCGCTCGGTTCCGGACTGAGCGCCTAGAACCGCGAGACCACCGCGGCCGGCTCATGACAAAAGCACCACCATCCAGACGACGGCTTACGCCATATACACATTACAGCTAATGAACATAAATACAGTTAAGTATTAATCATCTTATCCTCCATTGCTTCAGTATATTTAATTAAACTCTTGTATTGTTTTCCTCGTGAAATGAATCAATCTCATCATACACCTGTCTACTACTCTTCCCCCATACTCCATCCATCCATCTCACCTCTTTTCAAATACTGAATGTAGAAGTTATGTTATTCTAATGAATGTAACTATAAAATGTGCTTAAGCACCAGTGAATAGACAGAAGGAGAAGGAAAATTTCACTCCGGCTGCAGATTCCCGATCTCTATCTGTTACTGGCCTTAGTGCAGTTAACACGACGAAGCAGCTTGCAGAAAGCTCCTTTCTTTTTGTCATTGCGTAGGTATTTACTTGGCAGTTTTTATAGATTATCCAATTATTCTTGATTGCTCTTTTCATCTGTTAGCAGCCTGACTGGTGGAAACCAGTTATGGTATTATGAAATACTTATGTGATTGTACTGTCAAAAAAAGTATATATATTTTAATCTCCGTGGTCAGTATAATATTATTTTTCTAAAATATCCTTGGCCGATGACCAGATATCTTATCAGCTCTGTATGTACAACGCCTTGTGGCTCCTCTCAACAACTCTCTTCGTACATGCACATGATCGCCCTTTTTATCACGGCCTATCAGATAGGTGTCGAACCATTCATCTAATTTTGGAGGTGCATAATGTATTAACGTGTGTTCTGCTAATTATCTACAATAGAATACTAATGATTGGTGGTTATAGTAGTTGCAGCTGACGGATAGTGTAAACAGATGTTCAAATGGCTCGGAGCACTATGGCACTTAACAAAAAATGGTTCAAATGGCTCTGAGCTATATGGGACTCAACTGCTGAGGTTATTAGTCCCCTAGAACTTAGAACTAGTTAAACCTAACTAACCTAAGGACATCACAAACATCCATGCCCGAGGCAGGATTCGAACCTGCGACCGTAGCGGTCTTGCGGTTCCAGACTGCAGCGCCTTTAACCGCACGGCCACTTCGGCCGGCGGCACTTAACATATGAGGTCATCAGTCGTCTAGAACTTAGAACTACTTAAACCTAACTAACCTAAGGACATCACACACATCCATGCCCGAGGCAGGATTCGAACTTGTGACCGTATCAGTCGCCCAGTTCCGGATAGAAGCGCCTAGAACCGCTCGGCCACCGCGGCCGGCCTAAACAGATGTACAGTGAAATAAGAGCTCACTGTTATGATTCTTACCTCTTTCAGCATCGCCGTCTTCCTCAGATGACACTACAGACGGGACACATTCCATACCCTCTTCTGTCTGAAAGCAAATCTCGCCGCTTTCCTTTTTCCTTCCGAACGGGCAGACGCACAGTTCGTTTGAACAGCTGCAGCTTTTAGTACCTGCGTTGAAGAAAATGCATTACTTCTCTTGTTTAGTCACAAAATTTCATCAAAAAATGCAGCTAAACTCAATCATCACTGTTCTATGGCAGTACAGGATACTTGCAAATTATTTCTATGCCTATTTTACAATAAAGCTCAGTTAGCAAAATGGGGTCTACAGAGGGTAGCGTAGGATCGTAGGTTTCACTCACAGGAAAGCCTCAGCACAATTTGAAGACCTCCTTTGCTAAGCTCTTAAAATAGACACAAATTATCTTATGGAACCTTACAGGGTGTGAGTACCCCAGCGTGAACTGTATGTAATTCAATGTTCGGACGAATTACTGACGTGCTGGATCCCTGTGATGCTGGCGCTCCCACGAACTCTAGCGCTCGCTAGGTCTGTGCGCGTCAGGGAAAGGTTACTAAGGGGTTATTTGTAGTCTAATCTGCAATTAGCAACAGCCGTAACGCTAAGCTGTGGATGCAGGATCATACTAGCATCAATTTTTCTAATAACTTACATAACTATCAGATGAAGGATGCGAGTAAAAAGGTGTCATTAATTGAGAACAAAAATAAAATTCGTGTCACCACAGGTGGCTTACACACCTGAAGAAGATTTGGTCTTGGTCGATCTTTCGTGTTATAAAAAATAACATTAAGTTAGTACAGAATGAAACTTGGAAAAACTGCGCAATATCACATATAATTCCAAACTGGGAGGCAAGCATATGAATGAATTCAAAGAAAGGGCACAAGCGCCATAACTTCCCTTATCAAGTTATAACGAAAATTACATTACGCCGGACCAAGGAATGAGTGAATATTTTATCCTGTATTGTTGTACGAGGGCAGTTCAATAAGTAATGCAACACATTTTTTTTCTGAGACAGGGGTTGTTTTATTCAGCATTGAAATACACCAGGTTATTCCCCAATCTTTTAGCTACACAACACTATTTTTCAACGTAATCTCCATTCAATGCTACGGCCTTACGCCACCTTGAAATGAGGGCGTGTATGCCTGCACGGTACCATTCCACTGGTCGATGTCGGAGCCAACGTCGTACTGCATCAATAACTTCTTCATCATCCGCGTAGTGCGTCCCACGGATTGCGTCCTTCATTGGGCCAAACATATGGAAATCCGACGGTGCGAGATCGGGGCTGTAGGGTGCATGAAGAAGAACAGTCCACTGAAGTTTTGTGAGCTCCTCTCGGGTGCGAAGACTTGTGTGAGGTCTTGCGTTGTCATGAAGAAGGAGAAGTTCGTTCAGATTTTTGTGCCTACGAACACGCTGAAGTCGTTTCTTCAATTTCTGGAGAGTAGCACAATACACTTCAGAGTTGATCGTTTGACCATGGGGAAGGACATCGAACAGAATAACCCCTTCAGCGTCCCAGAAGACTGTAACCATGACTTTACCGGCTGAGGGTATGGCTTTAAACTTTTTCTTGGTAGGGGAGTGGGTGTGGCGCCACTCCATTGATTGCCGTTTTGTTTCAGGTTCGAAGTGATGAACCCATGTTTCATCGCCTGTAACAATCTTTGACAAGAAATTGTCACCCTCAGCCACATGACGAGCAAGCAATTCCGCACAGATGGTTCTCCTTTGCTCTTTATGGTGTTCGGTTAGACAACGAGGGACCCAGCGGGAACAAACCTTTGAATATCCCAACTGGTGAACAATTGTGACAGCACTACCAACAGAGATGTCAAGTTGAGCACTGAGTTGTTTGATGGTGATCCGTCGATCATCTCGAACGAGTGTGTTCGCACGCTCCGCCATTGCAGGAGTCACAGCTGTGCACGGCCGGCCCGCACGCGGGAGATCAGACAGTCTTGCTTGACCTTGCGGCGATGATGACACACGCTTTGCCCAACGACTCACCGTGCTTTTGTCCACTGCCAGATCACCGTAGACATTCTGCAAGCGCCTATGAATATCTGAGATGCCCTGGTTTTCCGCCAAAAGAAACTCGATCACTGCCCGTTGTTTGCAACGCACATCCGTTACAGAAGCCATTTTAACAGCTCCGTACAGCGCTGCCACCTGTCGGAAGTCAATGAAACTATACGAGACGAAGCGGGAATGTTTGAAAATATTCCACAAGAAATTTCCGGTTTTTTCAACCAAAATTGGCCGAGAAAAAAAATGTGTTGCATTACTTATTGAACTGCCCTCGTAAAAAGTGAAGAGTATGTTTCCCGCCACAAGCCTATGTTCTATTTTACGCTACAGACATCTTACTGTTTACTGAACCCCACGTGATTACACTGAAATTTAACTACCCTGAAGTGCCAAAGAATGTAACCACGAGAATTCAAAACGAGAGATATGTGAACAGTCAGAACACAGCGCTGCTGTCAGCAACACCTATATAAGACAACAAGTGTTTGGCGCAGTTGTTAGATCGGTTACTACTGCCACAATGACAGGTTATCAACATTTAACTTAGTTTGAACGTGGTGTTATAGTCGGCGCACGAGCGACGGGACACAGCATCTACGAGGTAGCGATGAAGTGGCGATTTTTCAGTACGACCATTTCACGAGGGTACCGGTGCAAGTATCCGAATCGTTCATCGTGACAGAAGTACAACCTTTCCGTACATTGCTGCAGATTTCAGTGCTGGGCCATCAACAAATGTGAGCGTGCGAACCATTCAACGAAACACCGTCGTTGCGGGCTTTCGGAGCCGAAGGACCACTCGTGTACCCTTCATGACTGCACGACACGAAGCTTTACTCCTCGCCTGAGCCCGTCAACACCGACATTGGACTATTGATGACTGGAAACATGTTGCGTGGTCCAACGAGCCTCGTTTCAGATTGTATCGAGCAGATGGGCGTGTATGCGTGTGGAAACAACCTCATGAATCAATGGACCCTGCATGTCAGCATGGGACTGTTCAAGCTGGTGGAGACTCTGTAATGTTATGGGGCGTGGTGCAGTTGGAGTGATTTGGGACCCCTGATACGTCTAGATACGACTCTGACAGGTGACACGTACGTAAGCATCCCGTATGATCACCTGCATAAATTAACGTCCATTGTGAATTCCCACGCGCTCGGACAATTCCAACAGGACAGTGCGACACGCCAGGCGTCTAGAATTTCTACACAGTGGCTCCAGGAACACTCTTCTGAGTTTCAACGCATCCGCTGGCCACCAAACTCCCCAGATATGAACATCATTTAGCATGTCTGGAATGCCTTGCAACGTGCTGTTCAGAAGAGATCATCCCCCTTACGGATTTATGGACAGCCCTGCAGGATTCATGCACTACTTCAGACATTAGTCGAGTCCATGCCACCTCGTCGTGCGGCACTTTTGCGTGCTCGCTGGGACCCTACACGACATTAGGCAGGTGTACCAGTTTCTTTGGCTCTTCAGTGCGTATCTTCCAAACCCTCACTCGACAGCGTCCTTACCATATCTGAATCTGTGTCTGCAGCAGCAGAAAACGTACAGCGACAACAAGCTTGCCCGCGGCTGATCAGCAAGCAACGTATGGAAGCCACTTCCTAAATGACGTCCGCCTACGCACGCCCTCGATGCGGTCAGTTGGATTCGGCAGTTCTTCCCAGCAAAACGGCTGAGTACGACTTTAAACTTGATGAACTAAGGCTCATCGAAAACTCTGTCATCCAAAGAAATGAGTGAACATGAAGTGTTCGCGCCAACTTTTAGAATCGGAGTTGGAGAGTTTTCACTAGTTGGACAAGAGTGTGAAGTTGTCTAAGTCTCGGACCACAGTGTCCTTCCTGCCCATGTCACCAACAGATATGCAAATGGCAAATGTGGTTCCCAATTAAAATGTCCATAAAACTGTTTTATCTTCCACAAGTGTGGCAACCGTATGGGGACCAATCAGACGAGTTCTTACAAAAAAGCATATTCGCTCCCAAAATTTTCCACTACTCCATTTAAACACATAGACGCAAGTACGCTTCACCTCTCCCTAAGTGGTGTAAGTGGTGTCCTATTTCCACGAGGGTGAGGAAATATTTTGGGAGACAGCAGCCACTCGCGCCAGGCTGCCGGCTTTACTGCACTTAGGATCTCTATCTGTTTATCTCGAAGTCAGGACTGCACTGTACTCCCCTATCTTCCAAACACAGATGCCAAAGTGCGGCTATTGAATTCGTCGATGAGGTCCTCACAAATAAAACGAAAACAAATTCTGACTGCCTGTTTCCGCACGGCTACCTACGGCCCTTCTACCTCAATGGTCAGGACACTCACAAGGAGCTCGGAACATACGCCATTTACTTCAGCTCAGGAGACGCACACTACTTCTGCCAAGAATACCAGGAACTCATGCAGCTCAGTAAAATAAAGAAATTAAAGGCAAAAATGAAATGAAAACTAAATTAAAATCAATTTCTTCAGTTTCTAAGACATTCATTATGGGATGAAATAAAGAATTTGGTATCAGAGTTACCATAGCGTAATTCGAATTTACTGTCCTATTGCGTGAAAGGACGAAGTTTCAAGTGACCGACGCTTTACAAGTTTTGTTTATAATCACCTACAGAGTTTCAGAAGACGACTGCACGAAAATACAAGATATGCAGGAAAATTATACTTATCAATGAACAGACCATCCCTACAAGTTTCGATTCGTTATACGTGTCATGGTATACATGAACTAGGGGACAAGCGTGTCAGAACTTGTACATAAATCGTTCGCTCCATATTGCTGCATCGAAATACTTTGTGCCTGCAGGCAGCCAAATCAATGAAGAGATTTCCAAAGCGGCACGCACATATTGACTTTTGCCGCAGCACAAGGATGCCAGTTTGAGAGGTGATCTATCCACTGATATGTACCTATTTTCTGTATGTCTTTTAGGCTTTGCTCGATCGTCTTCTGAATCCCCTGAGTTCCTTTGGAATAATCCTGTACCTACAATCAGTATTAAGAATCTGGAGATGCACTTCAGTCCGCTCCCTACTATTGCACTAGCGAACGTCAAGACAAAATTTGACCAAATATAGCGGGTACGGAAGCATTTAAGCAGTCATTTTTCTCCAATACCATGTGAGATGATACAGGAAAGAAACCATTAAGTACCTTACAATGTTCCCTCTTCACAGTAGTTTGCAGAATACGTACGTAGATGTAGAGTTGTAGCAGATAACCCTTGCTTCCTTCCCTGCACAAGGCCAGCCTCTTGTGAGTTAAAGCAACAAACGACAGATAACGCCACTTTCAGATGACAAAATACTGCCACGGATATAGATGCAGAAAAATTTATAGTCCTATAAGAAAAGCTTTTCACGTTGCCAGCCTAGATACTTTTCCATATCTTATAGTCATCGAGAGTGTGGCGTTACCAACTCGTAACTCGTAACTTTCATTAAATCTATAGGCATTGTTTGAGGAGCTTCAAGCCCATGGTCTGCGTTTCTGGATCAATAAGAGATTTTTCGAACAAGTCGTAAAACACCTGGGGCAGATACTGAAGTACGCCTCTGAAAGACTGTGACGGATGGAATTAATAACTAGCTAGTCCACAAGCAATTACAAAATTTACAATCCTTCTTAGGCAAAGTTAGTTATTATGCAAAACTAATACCACGGGCTCAAACCTCCTATCAGCTTAATAAATTAAGAAAACTGACATTACATTTTTATTGTCAAAAGCGTACTAGAATGTCTTTCTTAGGCTTGAAAGTGCCTTAAAATAGACTCTGTCCTGTGTTGTTCACATTTTAACAGAATTCACATCTCTTATCGTCACGTAAGAATCCCGACAGGAGAGAGTGGGCTAATGGGTTTTCGTTCGAAATATCAATGGTGTCACGACGAAACTACTAACAAACTGAGAAGGACTCAATGTCCGCCATACATCGTGTTAGAAAATTCCGTCTTCATTTGTATGAAACAAATTTTATTTTGAACATCGATCATAAATCCCTAATTTCACAGTTTGATCCCCATTGTAAGCTTCTTCATAACACAAGGCTATATTTCTTCTTAGACTCCAGTTAGTGACACAGCCTCTACATCTACATCTACATACATACTCCGCAATCCACCATACGGTACGTGGCGGAGGGTACCTCGTACCACAACTAGCATTTTCTCTCCCTGTTCCACTCCCAAACAGAACGAGGGAAAAATGACTGCCTATATGCCTCTGTACGAGCCCTAATCTCTCTTATCTTTGGGGTCTTTCCGCGAAATGTAAGTTGGTGGCAGTAAAATTGTACTGCAGTCAGCCTCAAATGCTGGTTCTCTAAATTTCCTCAGTAGCGATTCATGAAAAGAACGCCTCCTTTCCTCTAGAGACTCCCACCCGAGTTCCTGAAGCATTTCCGTAACACTCGCGTGATGATCAAACTTACCAGTAACAAATCTAGCAGCCCGTCTCTGAATTGCTTCTATGTCCTCCCTCAATTCGACCTGTTAGGGATCCCAAACGCTCGAACAGTACTCAAGAATAGGTCGTACTAGTGTTTTATAAGCGGTCTTCTTTATAGATGAACCACATCTTCCCAAAATTCTACCAATGAACCGAAGACGACTATCCGCCTTCCCCACAACTGCCATTACATGTCTGTCACACTTCATATCGCTCTGCAGTTTTACGCCCAAATATTTAATCGATATGACTGTGTCAAGCGCTATACTACTAATGGAGTATTCAAACATTACGTGATTCTTTTTCCTATTCATCTGCATTAATTTACATGTATCTATATTTAGAGTTAGCTGCCATTCCTTACACCAATCAAAAATCCTGTCCAAGTCATCTTGTATCCTCCTACAGTCACTCAACGACGACACCTTCCCGTACAGCACAGCATCATCAGCAAACAGCCGCACATTACTATCCACCCTATCCAAAAGACCATTTATGTAGATAGAAAACAACAGTGGACCTACCACACTTACCCCGGGGGAACTCCAGATGATACCCTCACCTCCAATGAACACTCACCATCGAGGACAACGTACTGGGTTCTATTACTTAAGAAGTCTTCGAGCCACTCACATATTTGGGAACCAATCCCATATGCTCGTACCTTAGTTAGGAGTCTGCAGTGGGGCACCGAGTCAAACGCTTTCCGGAAGTCTAGGAATATGGCATTCGTCTGATACCCTTCATCCATGGTTCGCAAGATATCATGTGAAAAAGGGGCGATTTGCTTTTCGCAGGAGCGACGCTTTCTAAAGCCGTGCTGATGCATGGACGGCGACATCTCTGTCTCAAGGAAATTCATTATATTCGAACTGAGAATATGTTCGAGAATCCTGCAACAAACCCATGTTATGGAAGAGTTCTTAATCACAATGCGCAGAGTATTGACAGGAAAGAGGCCATGAATTGCTGCTTTGTAGGGTAATGTCTGCTGTGTAGTGAAATTGGCCAGAGCGTTTGACAGTGAGCTGACATGGCGTAGACACCGCCTTAATGTAACAGACTGTGTCCTTTTGTTAGCTACAGACAACTCTCGACGCCAGGAAGTGACTCCGCCCATGCTCTGAACCTCGTGCATTCAAAAGATTGGAGGATGTGCAGGAACAAGACGTTTATTGGCTCCGAGTTGGCGCCACCATAGAGAATATGGCCCAGAACTGCCAAGCCTACGTCCACAGCCAGGCGGTCTGTGTGTACCGTCTCAGCTCCTGTCTTTGCCTTTAGTAGTCCTGACAAGATATGTGCGTCGATTTCGCTGTGATATTCCAGAGAGTAACTTTATTTGCTAGTTGCCGAGGCCCTTCCCAACTTTCTAAATATGACAGGATGGTACTACAGCAATGTCAGTTATCATTCATGCTCTGTCCACCATATTCGCAATAGAAAGAGCGCATGCAACGATATATTCTGACAATGGCCATGAATTGAAGACATCTGCGCTACTGGACGTCGTCAGAACTAACGAAACAGCAGAGTTCGCCATTGCTCCCACTCTGCGTAAAAGTGTGATGTGGAGTGGCTAGTCAGAACATTCAAACCGCAGGTGCACAACTCTGGGAAATGGGTCACCAACATTCCTCACAATATACCAACTCAATTGAGTAAATGTACAAGGTATGATCGAAGTATTACAAGGACACTGACCACGTACCGTCTTCTATCTGTTGCGTCAGAGTCAGCGCGTCCACTGTCTATGAACACAGTCTTCTTATCACGTCGCCCCACTTGTATGAGCTCGAACTTTCGATCGGATCACCAAGGTGGACGAAGCCGTCTTACTCAGCAACAGGGGGCGACAGTTATTTGAAATGACGGCCAATCATGAGCAGCTCTAGCTGCAGCAAGCAGCCAGTCTCCCTTGACGCCCTCCCCCATCTACCACAGCTCACTGAGCTCCAAAACCACGACAAGACAGCTGGACAGCTAGTCTACCTACCACCGTTATGGCTTCTGCCTCCGCTTTGGGCTAAAACATGGAGTTGACAAGCAGCAGTGAAACTGCTGTCAAGCCGTATGGAGGAGCCCATGAAGGTGCCACAATTGCCTCTTCTGGTGCACTTCTAGTCCCCACTCCCCCGCGGGCAGGCGTTAATAGCGCACCGTAGACATATGAAGACATGGTACTGCCAACCACGGTTGCGGGATTGCCACACAAACTGGACGATAACTGCAACGATATCTCACGGGAGCTTTCACAGCTAAAGTGCAAAACTGGTCAGCTTCAGTCCCACGGGCCAACCAACGGGGCAAGGTATTTGCAATCTAAATTCAAATGGCTCTGAGCACTATGGGACCTAACATCTGAGGTCATCAGTCCCCTAAAACTTAGAACTACTTAAACCTAACTAACCTAAGGACATCACACACATTCATGCCCGAGGCAGGATTCGCACCTGCAGCCGTAGCGGTCGCGCGGTTCCAGACTGAAGCGCCCAGAACCGCTCGGTCACACCGGCCGGCCATTTGCAATCTAACAGTGATTCAGATTCTCCACCCATCCTGAGTATCGGTTCGGACGGCTTCGGTCTGGATATACATCAAGTTGATAGACAGTTCCGTGTAATACGCAGGTGTCACAGTCGGTGATGATATACAGCTGGCCGGCCGAAGTGGCCGTGCGGTTAAAGGCGCTGCAGTCTGGAACCGCAAGACCGCTACGGTCGCAGGTTCGAATCCTGCCTCGGGCATGGATGTTTGTGATGTCCTTAGGTTAGTTGGGTTTAACTAGTTCTAAGTTCTAGGGGACTAATGACCTCAGCAGTTGAGTCCCATAGTGCTCAGAGCCATTTGAACCATTTTTTTTTATATACAGCTGCTAATACCAATACTCTCTTACTTATGAAGTTTTCGTCTGCATGCTGTATGATTACTATAGTTTTTCAGATTGGATTACTCTCTCAACGGTTTTATCACGCTTTATGACAATCTTTGCTGAATTCTGTACTTCGTTTGTGCTCATCTATTCGTCATGTGAAGGCTGTTGTATCTGACCACAAGAAAATGCCTGTTTGTTACACCAGTATCTGTGTCACCATCTCAGAGTGTCTTAGTGAACTTCGTGCATGGTATTATTATAATGTTATGTCCGAATAGGACAGGAGAATTATAAAGGCTACATCTACAGCCACATTTTCATTTACATACTCTGCAATCCACAATACCGTGGGTAGTCATTTCCTTTCCTTTTCCACTCAGAAAGAAAGCGAGGGAAAAACGGCTGTCTGTATGCATCTGTATGTTTCATTATTTCTTTCGTCTTTGTGGTCTTTACACGATATGTACATTGACGGAAGTAGAGTTTATATCTACATCTACATCATACTCCGCAATCCATCTAAAACTGTTTGGCGGAGGCTACTTTTTGTACCACCAACTGAGCCCTCCAGTCCTGTTCTTCTCGCGAATAGCATGTGGGAAAAACGATTGGCGGTAAGCCTCTGCATTGGCTCTAATTTCTCAAATTTTCTCCTCATGGCCAATACGAGAGACGTATGTAGGGGGAATTAAAATGTTGTCCGACTCTTCCCGGAAAGTGCTCAATCGAAATTTCAGTACGAAATCTCTCGGTGATGCAAAACGCCTCTCTTGTAACGTCGCCGCATGGTTTGAGGCGCCATGTGACGGATTGTGCGACCCCTCCCGCCGGAGGTTCGAGTCCTCCCTCGGGCATGGGTGTTTGTGTTGTTCTTCGGATAGTTTAGGTTAAGTTAGTTTAACTATTGTTTAAGTCTAGGGACCGATGACCTCAGTAGTTTGGTCCATTAGGATTTCACACACATTTCTTGTAACATCTGCAAACTGAGTTTGATGAGCATTTCCGTAACGCTCTCGGACCGACTAAACGATCCCGTGACGAAACGTGCAGCTCTTCGTTTGATCTTCCCTGTCACTTCTATCGGTCCTATCTGGTAGGCATCCCAGATAGATGAACAATGATCAAGAATGGGTCTAACAAGCGCCTTATAAGCCACTCCTTTCGCAGATGAGTTACATTTCCTTAAGATTCTTCCTATGAATCTGAGTCTGGCATCTGCTTTTCATGCTATTTGTCTTATTTGGTTATTCCACTTAAGGTCAGTCCGGATAGTTACTCCTAGATATTTTACGGCAGATACTGTTTGCAGCTGTTTGTCGTCAATAGTGTAGCTATACAGCAGTGGATTTCTTTTCCTGTGTGTGGACAATGTGTTACATTTATTTACGGTCAGGGTCAACTGCCACAGCCTGCACCATTCGTCAATTCTCTGGGGATCATTCTGGAGATCGTTACCATTTTCCGGCGTTGCTACTTTGTTACAGAAAACCGCATCATCTCCAAACAACCTTAGGGAGCACCCGACGCTCCCTAATAGATCATTTGTATGTATTGTAAACAGTAAGGGTCTTATCAGACTTCCTTGGGATACACCGAAAATTACCTTTACATCTGTCGATTTTGTTCCGTTAAGAGCGACGTATTGAATTCTGTCTGCAAAGAACTGTTGAATCCAGTCGCAAATCTGTTCCCATACTCGATAATCTCGCTTTTTTTTCAGTAAACGGCAGTGCAAGACTGTGTCAAATATCTTTCTGAAGTCAAGAAACACGGCATCAACCTGAGCGCCATTGTCTACATCACTGTGGATCTCATGGAACAAAGCGAGCTGAGAGTCGCAGGGTCTCTGTTTGTGGAACCCATGTTGATTTTTATAGAGGAGATTTTCCTTGTACAAAAACGTCATAATTTTTGAGGATAAAACATGCTCCATAATTCTACAACAAATTGGCGTCAACGAAATAGGTCTATAATTGCGTGCATCTGTCATACGGCACTTCTTAAAGAATGGGCATGACCTGCAATTTCATCCAGTCGCTAGGTACCCTTTGTCGCCAAAGCGATCTTCGATAAATTCTACAAGAGGAGCAAGTTCTCACTCAAAATCTTTGTAGAATCTTATTGGTATCTCATCTGGTCCTGACGCCTTTCCACTGAATTCGGAATTTCGGCCTTCTCTCTGTCATCTTCCGTATGCCAGTATGATCACTGAGTGAACGAATAGATGATTTTGACCCACTTACTGATTTTACATACGACCAAAACATCATAGGGTTTTTACTCAGAACGGTTGACAAAGTTTTACTCTCAAAGTCATTGAACTCTTCTCTCATTGATCTCCTTAAGCTTATTTTCGCTTCGTTCAGCTTTTGTTTGTCGCCTAGGTTTTTATTTCTCTTGAATCTGAGGTGAATTTTTCTTTGTTTACGTAGCAGTTTTCTAACACGGCTATTATATCATGGTGCCAGTTTCCCATCCCTTAAGACCTTCCTCGGAACATATTTGTCTAGGGCATATTACACGATTCCTTCGAATTTTTTTTCCACATCCTCGTCCTGATCACGAATATTTGTTGCTAACTGCCCAGATATTCTGAAATTTGTGTCCTGTCACCTTTGCTAAGCAAAAATATTTTGCTGCATTTCTCAACATACTTTGTCAGACCCGTTATCCTAAATGCTATCACAGCCTAATGATCACTGATACCTTCCTCTAAGTTAACTGATTCGATAATTTCAGGTCTTTTTGTTACCAGTAAGTCTAAGACGTTGCCCTCACGAGTTGGTTCTCTATCTGCTCTAGTATCGTCGGTATGATGACATCATGATCACTAATACGTGTCTCTATACTGGCACCGTCGATAAAATGAGGCCAGTTTGTAGCAATAAAGTCTAAAATATTTCCATTCCGTGTGGTCTCACGAACATGCTCTCACGAAAGTTTTTAGAGACTGTGTACAAAAGCACTCCACAAGACTGCCTGTCCGTGCACCGTGCAATGAATCCATAGACGTCCCAGTCTATAGACGATAGGCCTACGTCGCCTCCAACTAATATTGAATTATCTGATTATTTCTGCGCTACTGAACGAAAGCTCTCTTTGTTACTTGTGAAAGCCGCAGGATCGATAGTTCCTTAATCGTCGACACAGGACGAATTAGCTGACGTTGACGTTGCTTTCTATGAGTCGTGTCACTTCCTGCTATTTCATGTTGAGGAGATATTCCATCACGTGGAACACAAAATGAGTTATGAGATACTGCGGCAACGTGCCACGTAGGGCACCAATAGGGAACAAGAACGCTCCCTACATCAGAAGCAGAAAGGAACACGCCAACTACATTTGTCGTGTTCAGTAGAAGCCTACTTTCGCTGGGTTTTATGTTGTCTCGAGAACAAATCGTCCAAATCGTCACTGGTAAGATTTGTTGTAATAAGATGACGGGAAACGTTATGTTGATGGTTAAAGAGTTCTTGTATTTAGTTATTTTCGCATTATAAATTGAATTTAATATGAGAATAAACGGTTTCAAGGGAACGACCCATTGAAGATTCGTGAAAACGTGTCGTTCTTGTTAGGATTTGTTATAATTAAAAGCCGGTTAATAATATTTTGGCAATTAAAGCATTTAGAAGATTGTAACTTAAATTACGAGGCTAATGGTATCAAAGTTAGAGCGTAGCCCAGTTGGATGAGGCGCCACATTACGGAATTGTTCTTCTCCACCATGTTGTTGTTGTGGTCTTCAGTCCTGAGACTGGTTTGATGCAGCTCTCCATGCTAATCTATCCTGTGCAACCTCCATCTCCCAGTACCTACTGCAACCTACATCCTTCTGAATCTGCTTAGTGTATTCATCTCTTGGTCTCCCTCTACGATTTTTACCCTCCACACTGCCCTCCAATGCTAAATTTGTGATCCCTTGATGCCTCAAAACATGTCCTACCAACCGATCCCTTCTTCTAGTCAAGTAGTGCCACAAACTTCTCTTCTCCCCAATCCTATTCAATACCTCCTCATTAGTTACGTGATCTACTCACCTAATCTTCAACATTCTTCTGTAGCACCACATTTCGAAAGCTTCTATTCTCTTCTTGTCCAAACTATGTACTGTCCACGTTTCACTCCCATAAATGGCTACACTCCATACAAATACTTACAGAAACGACTTCCTGACACTTAAATCTATACTGGATGTTAACAAATTTCTCTTCTTCAGAAACGCTTTCCTGGCCATTGCCAGTCTACATTTTATATCCTCTCTACTTCGACCATCATCAGTTATTTTGCTCCCCAAATAGCAAAACTCCTTTACTACTTTAAGTGTCTCATTTCCTAATCTAATTCCCTCAGCATCACCCGATTTAATTCGACTACATTCCATAATCCTCGTTTTGCTTTCGTTGATGTTCATCTTATACCCTCCTTTCAAAGACACTATCCATTCCGTTCAACTGCTCTTCCAAGTCCTTTGGTGTCTCTGACAGAATTACAATGCCATCGGCGAACCTCAAAGTTTTTATTTCTTCTCCATGGATTTTAATACCTACTCCGAATTTTTCTTTGGTTTCCTTCACTGCTTGCTCAATATACAGATTGAATACCATCGGGGAGAGACTACAACCCTGTCTCACTCCCTTCCCAACCACTGCTTCCCTTTCATGTCCCTCGAATCATAACTGCCATCTGGTTTGTGTAGAAATTGTAAATAGCCTTTCGCTCCCTGTATTTTACCCCTGCCACCTACAGAATTTGAAAGAGCGTATTCCAGTCAACATTGTCAAAAGCTTTCTCTAAGTCTACAAATGCTAGAAACGTAGGTTTGCCTTTCCTTAATCTTCCTTCTAAGATAAGTCGTAAGGTCAGTATTGCCTCACGTGTTCCAACATTTCTACGGAATCCAAACTGATCTTCCCCGAGGTCGGCTTCTACCAGTTTTTCCATTCGTCTGTAAAGAATTCGCGTTAGTATTTCGCAGCTGTGACTTATTAAACTGATAGTTCTCCACCATATATTTTCTAAAAGACTGTGGGACTTTGCTCTGTCAGATGCGAGTTTGTTCAGATTGGTAAATTTTATAAGCTAAAGTCCTTACAGAGTGGACATGTATCTTTGATTTTTGTCTTATTGTGCATTGACAGATATTTAAGTTTTTATTTGTGTGTACCACAGACAGAAAAAATATAACCAACAGATGACCAAGAGAGGAAATGTGCGTTTTAATGAAGCTAACGTAGGAATTTTACACGCGTCCATTTTCGCGAAGAAACCATATGGTTTGCGAGCCAAATAAGGCAGACAACTGCTGCTGGGGTTCTCTGAGAGCTCAAAATTGTGTGAACCAAATCGTCCCGTGTGCCGGCGGCACTGTGTCGCGTGATGTAGGATAGCCGGCCGCGTGCAAGTCAAAGTTAGCTGCCTCGTGTCGCGTGACGACGGCTTTCTCATTGTCTAACTCCACCGAATGTGTTTACGATCTGCACTCTTAGGAGGCAGCCGGTGCTTCTCTTAAGCGGGTCAGACTCTCGTGGCGAGCCGTGTGTGGGAGTTTGTCCAGAAACCAGTGACGGGCTAGAGGCGCTTCACTGTCATATGATCCTCTGTTCTGGTCGAATGGGAAAGTTATAACTTCAAAATTTCTTTCAGGCCTGGCGGTTAACTTTGAGAAGCGCCTTAAGAAGGAATTTAACCAAAGGGGATCAATTTTGGGCGTAAAAATCGAGCGTTGTGAAACCGTTACTCTATGACGATCACAGCGGAAAGGATTATTTCGTGAGGGTTTCATGCTAGAACGCTTTCTGCAGGGCTCACTGGAAAATTGTTACTGGACATTCAGTTATTATTGTTTTCAATGGTTAAGATTTCATATGATAAATGGTGTTATCATTTTTGAAATTACCTCACCTGCGGACCTTTTATAATCATTTTGTTTTTCTTAAGTTATGTGACAATTTCGGAAGTGTCAACGCAGAGCAACGTTTCTATGATGCTTAACCATGTCTCTTGTGTATAAATGTTTCAAGGCATATACTAGAGCGTGTTGAAAAGCAATGCTTCCGAATTCTGCACTTAGAACTAATACACATTCAGGTATCACTTGTCATCCATATTACTCGGTAGACTTTCCCACTTAGCTGACGAAAGTTGCAAACCTCTGCCGCTAGAGGGCTCCAAATGTAACATGACAGTGTATAATGTAACTATAATATGGAGTCGCATTAACGTGACCACCTGTCGAAAACCTGAATAACTACCTCCTGCAGTGCGGACCGCTTCGAGACCCGCACGAAGAGTCAGTGTGGTTCTGGGTGGTACCGACAGGGATGATGCGGAGTCATGACGTGGCCAGATGCGTTAAGTGTCTTGGTTGAGGATTCACCGCACGAAGAGCCCGATCGAAGTGGTCCCACATTCTCGATTGGGCTTAAATCCTGGGAGTTTGATAGCCAGGGGAGTACAGTAAATGCCTCTTGGTGCTCTTCAAAGGCCGGCCGGGGTGGCCGAGCGGTTCTAGGCGCTACAGTCTAGACCCGCGCGACCGCTACGGTCGCAGGTTCGAATCCTACCTCGGGCCTGGATGTGTGTGATGTCCTTAGGTTAGTTAGGTTTAAGTAGGCCTAAGTTATAGGGGAATGATGACCTCAGAAGTTAAGTCCCATAGTGCTCAGGGCCATTTTTTGCTCTTCAAAGCACAGAGATACGATGCAAGCTATGTGAAACGTTTCATTTTCCTGGTGGTAGATACCTTCGTGCCAAGGGAAAACAAACCGCTCATAGGGATGGACGTGATCCCTAAGCGTAGATGAATACCTGTGTTTATCCATTGTGCCTTCCAGAATGACGAGATCACTCAGACGATGCGACGAAAATATTCTCCAGACTATAACAATCCCTCCTCCGGCCTGGACAGTTCCGACCATCCTTGCTGGGTGTTTGGTTTTAGATGATGGTTCAAATGGCTCTGAGCACCATGGGCTTAACTTCTGAGGTCATCAGTCCCCTAGAACTTAGAACTACTTAAACCTAACTAACTAAGGACATCGCACACATCCATGCCCGAGGCAGGATTCGAACCTGTGACCGTAGTGGTCGCGCGGTTCCAGATTGTAGTGCCTAGAACAGCTCGGCCACCCCGGCCAGCTTTTAGATGCCTCACGCTATAAACGTCTATCATCTGAGAAAGCCATCTGCTGCCACTCACCGGTCATTCGGTTGCGGTATTGGCGTGCAAATTTCAGCCTTCTTCGCGTATGAACAGCAGTCAGCGTGGCTGCATGAACAAGGTGCCTGCTGTAGAGGCCCATACGCTGAACGCTAGTTCAGGAAACACTGTTGGTAGCCCTTTGGTTCATCTGGTGATGAGTTGCTCAACAGCTGCACGTCTGTTTGCCTCTACACATCTCCACGGCCTTCGTTCACCCCTATCATCAGAGCCCATGGTGCACCAAAGTTGCCTCAGCGCAGGTTTTGAATAGATCCATTTTGCCAAGCATGGTACACTTTAACCAACCACGGCGGCAGATAAACATTTTACAAACTCAGCCGTTTCGAAAATGCCCCACCCTTGGCCCAAAAGACGACGATCATGCCCTTCTGGACATCAGGTAACCGCTTCCGCCGCATTACGACAGTGTCTGCACCGTCTCCCCCCCCCCCCCCCCCCCGCCACCGCCACCACCGCCACCGCCACCGCACGCTTCATATACCCTGCACTGCTAGTGCTGCCATCTTGCCGTCCGTGAGTGGTTAATTGCACGTTGAAGTCGAACATGGGAGATGGTCATATTGATCTAACCGGACCGTATACGTCGGTGTTCGAGAAACAGCGTGCTGTAGTCGAGTTTCGAATTCGAAGATTCCGTCCAAACTTGGAACGATGAAAGGGTCCTGTAGCCACCTTTCATTGCCAACTCTCGTAGTGGTCAAGTCGGCAAAGAGGTTTCCGCTACCTGTAAGAAATCCACCTGCGATAGGTTGGTGGCGGAAATGGCATCCTGGGGTTTTCCGGTCCACGCGGAGCGTGGAAGAGGCTGGAGAAGCGGGAGGCAGTCTGCCGCCGGTACGGGAAGCGTACACAGCTGTGCTCCAGTAGCAGAAGGGTGAGTTGGACTGACCGCGTGGCGCGTTGTCGCATAGAGAGGGGAGCTTTTAGCTTTTGGTCTCGAATCTCGTCTTATAAAGATTTATTTGCTGGGTTGCAGCAGGGAATGCAAGGCTTTTGTAAACTTTCAGTTTGATTCCCAATGCAGTCTTGACTTTGATCCGTGAGAGGAACGCAGCACAAAGGAGTTGCATATGTTGAATTGCCCTCGGTTCAGTGTGAATGTTTATGTGCCTACAATTGTGTGTGTATGCTTCTAATCTTTTCCGGATCTTGGTAATTTTTGTGTATTTGTGAATTTTCTTTGTCTCATGTGATTAAAATTTGGCCACAGTCCATAGAAATTGTCTCCGCGGACCGAGTGGGCCCGCGAGTCTGTTATGAAACGTGTCGTATTTCACAAGCAATTGTACATAGTTAGCATGCAACAGCAGGCTATAGATGCACTACATCAATGTTTTAAGGAATAAATAATTTTGCCTTCAATCTTATCTTGTGTACCGATGTTACGTCGCCGTTACCTTCGCCATTTACCTTGTAGTTTTCCTTGTTGGCCCACCGATAGCGTTTCCATGTGCACAGGTGTAGTGATTAGTGTCCCTTTTTTTATCTGAAACAAATGCTCTGGAAGAGATTGTGTTTTCACGAATCTTGCTGCAGGCTGCACTTACGCATGGTGTTCACGCCCTCTTTACTTTACTCAATATTTGATTCACGGGAAGAATGCCTGGATCATATTAATAACTACATCCCATTCTTTATCAATGACTTTACAATGAATGTTCTTTTGTGAGTTTTTCTTATTAATAAATTAAGTAATTTTCCGACTCAGTGCTACCCCATTTTGTCGTGTGGCTAGAGTTGGTGGCGACCCTATCTTTTATATTGATTTCAGTGTCAAATAGCATTTACTTATTCAAAGTGCGCGTGGCTCTTTTAGCTATAAGGATACATTCAAAGGGCGCTTCATGCTTCTTGCACATAGCGTCCTTCTATTCACGCCACTTACACATGGCTTACCCTGCTCACGGATTTCGGTAAACCAGAGATCTTCTGATGCGCAGTGAGGATTAGTTATTTTCGGTTGGAAGTGCTAATTGGTATATTGTCTTTCTGTGATACTGAATTTACGTGAATTTGTGATATAGGTGTGCATTTTCTTACATGTTTTATCTTGTATATGTATTACTGTATAAATATTGTGATTTAGTATTCAATTGTGTTACAAGTTTGGGTTGATTCTTGTCCTGTGGCGTGTACCAGTGTCATATAGTAAATCTTGGGTGCTTTTTGGGGACTGTGAGTCCATTAGGAGACTTTGGCATTATTCTTGTTGTATTTTGGAGCACGGAGTAACTATCCTTATGATGGAGACGCGTAGCCGTTCAGGGAGCCGCGATCGGAAAAACCTGCCAGAAAATAACCCTGAACAAGGACGAGGTCAAAACGTCGAGTCCGACCAGGAACGAAACGCGGAAAACGCAAGTACAAGTGTTGTCCATCCTGAGCCCGCTGTAGTGATTTCGAATCATTCGATAGATGCAAATTCATTACAGGCTATGCTACGACAATTACTAGACAGTAATAGGAGACATATCGAGGAAGTGAATAAAAAACAAGCAGAAGAAAATAGGAGATATAGCGAGGAAGTGAATAAAAAACAAGCAGAAGAAAATAGGAGGCATATCGAGGAAGCAAATAAAAGATTGACTAGTGAAATAGTACAGGGTGTTGGGGAGAAACTGGCGATCATTGACCAACGCATCTCCGCCTTAGAAGAGGGGCAGCAAGTCATTAGCAAGCAGGTGATGGAGCAAGAAGAAAGGTTCGCTGGGAATATACGTATACTAGCAGAACAATGCCAGAGTGAACGAGCGGCTCTTGAGTCCCGAGTAGGACAAAATTCCGCCAGGGATCTCCGCGCGTTAGCAGAACAATGCCAGAGTGACCACGCGGCTCTTGTGTGCCGAATAGAGGACACTGCGGCTAAGTGCCCGGTCCATATTAGCGCGCAGGTAGAAACCCTCAGCCAGGCGATAATAGCTCTCGAGCGAGAGCAAGGGCTTACGCAAACAAAACAAGACACGGCCCACCGAGAGATGCGAGAAGAAATAGCCAGGATCTCAGACGCAGTGGCGCGTAAGTCTGACAATAATAGGGAAACGATTACCTCGTCATCAGCGGATGCAGACGAAAAACGGTCGATAACGAAATGTCCGCGTGGACAGTGTGAAATAAAAATACAACAAAGAGGGGTTACCGAGGGAATATGTGAGCGCATGGCCCGTTTAGAACTTCACCTAAAAGGGTTAAAGGCCCATGAAGTTGAAAGAAATGAACGAAAGGGCCATTATTCCGACGATGATTCCGGGAACGATGGCGAATTTGATCATCGTTATGATCGCGGATCTCGTACCAGGTGGGAACGGCGCGGATCCCCTCAGGAACGTTCGCCAAGGGAAACTCACGAATTTGACTTTAAACATTTTCTGACCATGAGGAAGTTTGAAGTCTTCCGTAACTCGGTTACGGGGATTCACCCGCGGGCCTGGTTACAGCAGTTCGAGTTCTCCCTCCCTCCTACGTGGCCCAGTGCGCACAAAATAGAGTATATGTGCGGCTACCTCGAAGGTGAGCCAGCGGCGCGGATGAGGTCAATTGCACGCAATTGCTACACTGTTGGGGAGTTTCGTCAACACTTCCTGTCGATATATTGGTCAGTGGCAGCGCAAAGTCGTGTAAAACACGGACTCATTATGCTACCAGAGTTAAACAGGTCAAAGTTCTCCAGCCCTGTGCAGATGTTCGAGCACATGCTGCAGGCGAATGAACATCTTGACGATCCTTATGGACCTGCAGAAATTATTCGTATTTGCCTGGGAAAGTTTCCAATGCAGTTGCGGCACGTTATCCTTGCAGGACGATGTAAGGATGACGTAGAGGGGTTTCGCAATTTCCTTTTAGAGCTTGAGTGCGATGCGAATGGCACCACGCAGAATTACGGTCAGAGCGCCTACGAGCAGCGGGCGCGCGAGCGAAGCCGCAGCCGTAGAGACAGGTGGCACTCCAGACGTAACGGGTCGCCTCAGAGTTACAGGGCGCGCGAGCGTTGGCAGCGTCGCGATTCCTCACGGAACGCGGGCAGGACGAACGATGCCAATCGTCATCATTCGCCGAGAGTAAATCAAAGACACCCCCGGGAGTTTAGAAGATATGGTAATGAACAGAGATATTGGAGTAATTATAGCGGACCTAGGAACGGTAGTCGTGACCGACCACAGAATAATTATCGAACAAGCAACAACAGGGGTGCTGTAAACAGTACGGGTGGTCCGCCAGTGGGTGTTGAAATTCGTCCCGCAAACCCGCGGCACAATCCGACAAATGCCTCTAATCAAAGGGATCAATGACTGTTGGCTGACTCGGTTGGCGTCAAACTTAATGAGGACCGGTGTTATTGATGATATTGATGTGCATTTGATAAAGGAAGACGTTATTATGGAAGATTTGTTTAGGGAGGGCCACAGTATTGGTGTTCCCGCGGTAAACCCAGTCGCTTCTGTTTCGTAAAATTACAGTGCTTATTTTCCAATGTTTTGATGCACTCTGGTGTGATTAAAATTAACGTGTATATTTTCTATGAATTGTAAAGGGTCCCCCAATATGTGTGTAGTTATTTCTTCTTGTCAGCAGAAAGGAGTAGTGTTGTGCAGTTTCAAAACATCTGAATGTGAATTATTATGAGGCTCATATGAAGCGTTTCCTATTACAGTAAGATGGCTTTCGTTCTTTGATGACTAAAAAGGTATCGGGTGTGTTGGCGTGGCGAGTCAATGGTCGTAAGGTAATTCTTGATGATAAATTACAGTTTTAGTGTTCTTATTCCCCTTAGGTGAGCATGATTCAGTGAGATTTTTCAAATGCACTGCGATGTTAATGAAGCAACTTGGTGACTTGTAGGTGAAGGACTTGTGTATGAAGGGAGATTAATAGTGTTTGATTTTCAGAGTTGCCATCTTATAAGATATTTGGAAAGTGTTACTTGCCGTCACATACTACTAGGTACGGTTGAGGACACCAGAATGTGAAACCCCAGAAGACGTAAATGGAAACAGCTTATTAACTCAAGCAACTTGATATTTAATAGAGAATCAGTGCGACTACCTCCAAGCTGAAATAACATGACGGTAGGTGAGGATCCCTGGGGACATGTGGTGAGTAAGTGTGTAATCATTATGAGTATCTTATGATAGCAGTAAGTTGGGTACTCATGGCCCTGGACAATGGATTTCTTTTGACAGTATTTTTTTATGTACTTATAGGACGAAGTGTTTATGTGTTTGCTAATAGGATAGGATGATTTTTATTGCCATTTTTATGCCCACTGACCTTTTGCATTAGGCTGATGAATAGATGTTGAAACATTTACCATTTCAGATGTGACTTGAATGAACCTTCTGTGTCTCATTAATCATAACTTTTATTATGCAATGTCCATAGAAAAGAAGTCTCGGAAATTTTTCACAGATCAGCAAACATGTTCTGCAAACCTTGGAGGAGCAGTCAATGAACAACGATATGGGTATTGGTGTTGAAAGGAATATTTTGTTTATATGTGGGAATTGTAGTCGGGCTATATGGTGATGGTGACTAGTACGAGCTGTGTAGATTGTGCGTGAGAGCGTAGTTAGGAGTAGGTAGAGTTTTGTGTCTGTAGCTAGCAGCGGCGCCAAATCCTATCCAAATCCTGACCAAACCTTGTACAAGATCTACCCTGAATGACAGCAGATGTAATGCTGGAACTATATTTTATAAAAAGGATTTTTTGTTTGTTTGAATATTGGTTATTTAATTTTCTTCGTTGTTCTTCTTATTAGTAATGTTAAGAAGGCCCTTTTTGTCAAGTTAATTTTGGGCACTATTCCATGTATTGATCAGGAGTGATAAACTCCGAAGATTTTGTGGTAATCTGTACACATGATATTTTGTAACGATCCCTGTGAGCGCAGTTCTTAAGTGGGTGCAAGGCCGCCTAGGGAGCCTCCGCCTCAGAAAGCACAGGGCTTGGTCCACCGGCAGGCGTTGCAGAACCCTGGTATCAACGGCGAAGCAGTGGTGCGGCGAGCGGTCACAGCTGTTTCCCCATCAGAGGGGAGGGGATGCTGGTCTTCCCCCAGGCGCAGGCTCACACCGGAGCCCGCAGGTGTGTCACCACGGCAGCGCCAGCTGATGGCCGGCGTTCCACCCCATGCGCTAGTCATCTGACAAGCGAAACGGAAAGTATGACGCACACCAGGCGAGGCCGCCGATTCCTGAGCGCCGCTAGTCCAGACGGCTGCTGCGGTGAGGTAACGCCCACTGCCCGGAGGGACACGGGTCCCACCACTGACGCATCAGCTGAGACGGTGCAAAGAGGTGATAAGCGGGTCTCAAGCCCGACACCCGCACGAGTTTACGTCGACCTCGATGCGACGCAGAAGAGCGCGTGTCTCCCCATTGACACGACAGGAGACGGGGGCGTGTGTCGGTAAAACACATTCCTCCACAACACACGGACGACAACCGCCAAGCCGCCTTCTCGATGATGAGGCAGGGCCCACAAGTGGCGATGTCCTGCAAAACTGCAACGCCGAACCATCCCACAGTATGGACGCAGAGGGTGGAAACGGGCACGAGGCAACGTCGCGGGGTGCTGTCTAGGATGATCAACCTGGGTTACAACGGATGTTACAATCAACGCCGCTGCGAACTCCCCAGTTCAGTGTTGTGGTCCCCTAGTAGCTTATCCTCCAAGTCGCCTTTAGAAGAGACGCCCACCCCAGCACCTAAAGAGAATACCCAGTGAAACAACCATGTGGCGAAACTGAAAAATGACAGCGTGTCAGCGAGTTGATTTCTGGATGTGTTATTGTACTCATATCTTATTTTCCATAGGTGACTATTTACCAGCTGTCATACCATTGGGTTCATTAATGATTTTGTATCACTGTATTTGTCGTGAATATTGTATTTTGCACTTTCACTTGCATGTTTTTATATATGTCAGCACCAGATGATACTGCTTTGGTTCGTGATAATGATTTTGCATCATTGTATTTGTTTATATATTTATATATATTATGTACCTGTTCACCTATGTCTCTATGTTAACTTTTGATAGTTGGTTAAGGCAATTTTAAAATAATATCTCATGGTTGTGGTCGTAGTAGGTCAGATGACATGATGTTAGCGTAGGATATCACGCTTAATTTAATTTGTTCTGTTTGCTTTGCGGACCGCATGAGGTCACAATTATTGACTAAGGTCAGATAAAGCTCACTTGGATATAAGAGATTAATCAACTCTTTTGTGCTGCTGTTTACTGTTGCAATTGTTACTCGTTAGGGTATGTTTGTTTCGAAGACTGTTGGCGAATCTCCTAGCATGGCGAGAAAATTCGCGGCACAGTCTTCTCCGGGACGTTTGGGGTGATGAAAGGGTCCTGTAGCCACCTTTCATTGCCAACTCTCGTAGTGGTCAAGTCGGCAAAGAGGTTTCCGCTACCTGTAAGAAATCCACCTGCGATAGGTTGGTGGCGGAAATGGCATCCTGGGGTTTTCCGGTCCACGCGGAGCGTGGAAGAGGCTGGAGAAGCGGGAGGCAGTCTGCCGCCGGTACGGGAAGCGTACACAGCTGTGCTCCAGTAGCAGAAGGGTGAGTTGGACTGACCGCGTGGCGCGTTGTCGCATAGAGAGGGGAGCTTTTAGCTTTTGGTCTCGAATCTCGTCTTATAAAGATTTATTTGCTGGGTTGCAGCAGGGAATGCAAGGCTTTTGTAAACTTTCAGTTTGATTCCCAATGCAGTCTTGACTTTGATCCGTGAGAGGAACGCAGCACAAAGGAGTTGCATATGTTGAATTGCCCTCGGTTCAGTGTGAATGTTTATGTGCCTACAATTGTGTGTGTATGCTTCTAATCTTTTCCGGATCTTGGTAATTTTTGTGTATTTGTGAATTTTCTTTGTCTCATGTGATTAAAATTTGGCCACAGTCCATAGAAATTGTCTCCGCGGACCGAGTGGGCCCGCGAGTCTGTTATGAAACGTGTCGTATTTCACAAGCAATTGTACATAGTTAGCATGCAACAGCAGGCTATAGATGCACTACATCAATGTTTTAAGGAATAAATAATTTTGCCTTCAATCTTATCTTGTGTACCGATGTTACGTCGCCGTTACCTTCGCCATTTACCTTGTAGTTTTCCTTGTTGGCCCACCGATAGCGTTTCCATGTGCACAGGTGTAGTGATTAGTGTCCCTTTTTTTATCTGAAACAAATGCTCTGGAAGAGATTGTGTTTTCACGAATCTTGCTGCAGGCTGCACTTACGCATGGTGTTCACGCCCTCTTTACTTTACTCAATATTTGATTCACGGGAAGAATGCCTGGATCATATTAATAACTACATCCCATTCTTTATCAATGACTTTACAATGAATGTTCTTTTGTGAGTTTTTCTTATTAATAAATTAAGTAATTTTCCGACTCAGTGCTACCCCATTTTGTCGTGTGGCTAGAGTTGGTGGCGACCCTATCTTTTATATTGATTTCAGTGTCAAATAGCATTTACTTATTCAAAGTGCGCGTGGCTCTTTTAGCTATAAGGATACATTCAAAGGGCGCTTCATGCTTCTTGCACATAGCGTCCTTCTATTCACGCCACTTACACATGGCTTACCCTGCTCACGGATTTCGGTAAACCAGAGATCTTCTGATGCGCAGTGAGGATTAGTTATTTTCGGTTGGAAGTGCTAATTGGTATATTGTCTTTCTGTGATACTGAATTTACGTGAATTTGTGATATAGGTGTGCATTTTCTTACATGTTTTATCTTGTATATGTATTACTGTATAAATATTGTGATTTAGTATTCAATTGTGTTACAAGTTTGGGTTGATTCTTGTCCTGTGGCGTGTACCAGTGTCATATAGTAAATCTTGGGTGCTTTTTGGGGACTGTGAGTCCATTAGGAGACTTTGGCATTATTCTTGTTGTATTTTGGAGCACGGAGTAACTATCCTTATGATGGAGACGCGTAGCCGTTCAGGGAGCCGCGATCGGAAAAACCTGCCAGAAAATAACCCTGAACAAGGACGTATGTAGAATAAGGCGGTATCATTTTAATAATTTTGCTTAAAAAGCTTTAAGAGTTTCCACACAAGTAATTCAGAGACGTTACTTTTCCGCACGCCCTCGTAATTGGTACATCCTCTATTTTGGTAACCACATTTTATCAGCTCTTTAAGCTGGCGTTTTAACGTTCTAAGCGCCCATTTTTAATGGTGTTTTTTTTTCTCTTATACTTCTGCATTACCTGTTAGTTATTAATATTTTTCCAAGACTCCGGTGGGCTGGTTATGTAAATGCCAGTGAACCAGAAGTATATCTTCAATTTTATGAAGTAAAAGTTGTTAAATACAGCAGTAACTAAAAGCCTTTTATTGTTTCTTAAGGTTACAGATACTGTTTAACTTGAATGAAGTGAATGTTGTTTTGTGATTCAATGTGAGCGTATGTTTTTCAATCGATTGTATTCTTGTTGTCTTGGGTCCAAGCCTAAGATAATAAAACATCCCCGCCAAGATTATTTCTGGCACCTTACCATATACTAGCTTCATAATTATCACTTTGAATGACCCTAGGACTGTCACGGTGGACTCGAGTGGCCCGTAAAAACATTGTAACAATTAACTTGATTTCACCTACACCTGTTATACGCATCCAGATAACATCACTGTCAAACGCAAATTCGACCTCTATAGACACAATATTTTTGTAATCTGCAGTCAGCGCTCCCCGTGGCGTGTCATACAACTTTCCGATATACGCTTCATGATTCGCTGAATATTTCAGAACTTTATACTTCTGGTTTCAGCCAGGTTCTGATAATGATCTGAGCGCGATAAATATCCATAGTGGTATGGATTCCCTTCCTCTTTCGTGCTTCTCCTCTTCATTTGAGTAACCTAGTTTGTTTACTGATCGTTTCCTCCACTGAACTGTGTCATCCCTTCATACTCCGTAGACGCAGAGCCACGTAGTGAATTAATGTCAGATATCTCCCTCCACGCTTTTATCCTTGATGCCACAAGAATACAATACTTTGTGTTTTATTACTCTATTCTTAGACTTGTAAGAGATCATTCTGCGACACTGTATGTTAGCTGAAGTCAGTCGAAACCATAAATCATGAAACGCAATTGGTATTTTGCTCATCATGCAGATGATTAATCTACATCTCTTTTAGTTCGTCTTTAGTTTCTTTGTGTAGTTCTGAGTAACTATTGTGAATATAACAACACACTGGGCACTTGTAGCTAGTGAGATGGAATAATACTGGCAAATTATGATCAATTAAATAGATGCAGTTATATTTTTGCCATGCAAAGAAAATATGTTTTTAATCATCTATTTAAATTAAGTTTTTGTCGTTGCTGTTCTTAATGACTTTTGTACACAAACAAAAACTTATCAGAATGGAAGTGGGTAGAAGCTAATGGAGGAAATAGTAATTTCTGCGTTTATGGAGTTCAGAGCAGTGTAGGATAGATATGATTGTCCTCTGTTCAGAGAACGAGAAAGGTGAACTGGGGCTCTAACAAATATTGATCTATAGCGGCAGAAATAAGGATTAGGTCTGATTTTATCCGTGTTGCTTGATGGCTAAGGGTGATAAATGCATAGCCGCATGTTTTCCGTTCACTTCCACAGATTGATGGTCAGCGTGTTTGTTTCCTGTGAGGAGGAGCCAGGTTCGATTCCCGGTACTGCCTGGGATTTTTCCTTGGACTGGAACGGGGTGCACTCAGCCTCTTCATGGCAGGTGAATGACAGGAATCAGCTCCAAGGTAAAGAAAGCCGACAACAGCCGGGAGAGAGGTGTGTGATCCCATGCACGTCCATAATGCATCCCCTAAGGCCTTTTTAAGAGGATGACATGGTGGTCGGTCTGTATCCATTGGCAAAACTGGATTTTGATTTTCTTGCCATTGTTCTCCAGTTTTATCAAGACCGGTGTAAGGAGTACGTCAGAACTCTCCATTACATTGAAAACAATATAGCCATTTTCACAGACGAACGTGGGTTATATTTGTTGTAGCTACGTTACACCGGTTTTACGTATAGACTAATAGGAGCGGGCTTAGGGTGCCGAGAAGAAGGGCGTAATGTGTCAACTCCCGGCCTTTCCTGGCTGCTCGTGCCGGTCGCTTTTCCGGCATTTGGAGGACTGGTTCTGTTCTTCAGAGTGACAATAATGGGTCGGTCTCTATCCAGTCTGGCTTAATTGGTGGTGGTCTGGACTGACTGTGCTGTTTCGATGGGCGATTTCCATAGGACAGTCGGTGCTTTTTTACGCCTTTTAGGAAAGAAACCTGAGAAAGTCCGGGCATTAAGCAGCATCTTACAGAAAGTACTACGAGCGTTAGCAGGAAATAATCAGCTGAAATGCCTAAAACCTGCTATAGAGACTGAGTAGTTGAAATGCCCGAAGATTAAAATAATGTCGTGGAGTGATCATGCAGCTCGCGAAAACTGGAGTCAGCTGGAAATCTCTCGAAGGGAGGATGGGAGTCATGTGTGATGGAACTGAGTTTTTAAAAGTGTTATGCATATTATGATGGCAGAAGGAGAAGGCTATATAATGTAGATTGGCAATGACAAGAAACGCGTTTCTGAAGAGAAATTTGGTAACATCGTACATACACTTAAGTGTATGGAAGTCTCTTCTGAAGATATTTGTCGTAGCCTTCTTGCATATCAAGTTGGCGACACCAACCGCAATCGGACTTTGGATTTGCCAGTCAGCGTTCTCTGTCTTCCTCGTTCCATTTAATCTTCTCCAGTTAGTCCCATCACACACATATCGTCTATGATCTCGTCAATCCATCTTCGCCATGGTCTTCCCCTTGGTCTGTTACCTCTAGTGTTCTGGTGATCTGGCGCATTGCAGGTCCATACCATTTCAGTCTCCTCTCTTTAATCACAGCCAAAATGTCCAGTTATTTACACAGTTTCTGCAATTTGCAGTTTCTCTTTTTCCTCCAGTCGTCTCCGCCCTTCACCGATCCAAAAATCTCTCTCATAACAGCATTCTCAAATGTAAGGAGTTTTCTTTCTATCCTTTGTGACGGAGTCCAGGTCTCTGATCCATACACGATGACAGGTTGTATTATTGTGCTGTAGATCCTAATATTCATCGATTTCGATAGAAGCCGGAACTTCAGTAGCTTTCCTTGTGCAAACCATGACGTGTTTTCTGCTTGAATTCTTGCCATTATTTCCTGTTCTATCTCGTTCCTTTCACTGAGTAATGCCCCATAATATTTGAACTTTTACCCTTTCAAAGATTTTATCATCCACGTCTAAAAGTCCGTCATCGTTCCTCTCTTTGCTCACTTATCCACATTCATCTTCAAACCTGCTCTCATTTCCCTTTCCATTAACACTCCTGCAATCCGAACCTGGTCTTGCTCATTTTGTGGAAGCGAAATGTGCGCGATATGAGTGTTGACAAGACGTGAATAGAATATTTTGAAATGTAGTGCTACAGAAGAATGCTGAATATTATGTGGTTAGATCGCGTAACTATTGGGGAGGTACTGAATAGAACTGAGGAGAAAACAAATTTGTCGTCGGTCGGTTGATGGGGTACCTTTTGAGACATCAAGGGGTCATCAGTTTAGTGATTGTAGTACTGGAGGGAAATGGGGAGACGTGTTGGTGAAAATTGTAGAGGGAGACCGAGAGACGAATACAGTAAGCAGAATGTAGTTTGCATTAGTTACTTTCAGGTGGAAGCTTGCTCTAACAACAACGTGTATGAACTCGGGGTTGACTTTTCCTAATTGATCAACAAGTTGTTCTTCTGCTACGGAAAACTGAAAGAGTTGGGAAGTGCGTATTCTGTGCATCTATGTGAAGGGCTCAGCTGTTTTCTGGTTTTTGAGAGAAATAGTGTGATTTGATGGCCGAGCACGTGGTAAGTGGATAGAGGTCTCATGTGTGAGAGTGGAGAC
The DNA here is from genome assembly GCF_023898315.1 of Schistocerca nitens. NCBI lineage: Eukaryota > Metazoa > Arthropoda > Insecta > Orthoptera > Acrididae > Schistocerca > Schistocerca nitens. The sequence continues at coordinate 1,141,913,119 of NC_064614.1, read as the reverse complement.
ATCGAACAGCTGGAGATAGTATTCGATAACAACGAGATAAACTTGGCAATTTCTTTCTAGCACACAATAAATTCAATGTTCCAGTGGAAATTTGTGGTAATTTCCGTGTCCTTCTCTTTAAATGTAGGCTGTTATCTTGTATTGTTTATGGAAGAGATGATACCAAGTGGTTATAGACGTATGGTGATAGATGACGGTGCTAGTTTTACTACGTGACGATCCGATGTGAGAGATTTTGAAAGCAATTGCTTTACGTAGTGCATTGAGTGATAGTATAGGAGGAGTGACAATTTGAAAACTGCAGCTGACGTGAAAGCAAGGTTGGCGACCTTTAATTAAACTTGTTTTCATTTGTAGCAATGTAAAGAAATAATCGTGTCCTTCAACAAATGTTCTATGGAGGAACATGTCCCGTAATTTGTTTCGCGCACCGCCTGGAGCTTAGAGTGCTTCGGTTGTGGCCTCCAGACGCTGTAGAGACAGGACAAAAAGCAGCTTTATAAAACTGCGACGAGAAACCTCGAGCTCTACATAAAAATGAAGAAAAGGATGGAGGCGTACTGTTAACAAAACATATGGTTTCGAGTCTAAACTTACAAAACCTGATCTACAGTAGACGAAGTTGGACAACAAGCTAAAAACCCTCAATGTATTTACGCGATCTGGAAATACACACAGAAAACCATTGTATCGACCTTGCGTTGTATTTTGAAGGTAATGTGTACAAAGACGGAAAGCTAAGTCTACTCAAGCTTTTATTGTTAAGACAAGAAATAGCTACACGAATTACATCGGCACGTTATGATCGCTCTCAGAATGCACGTGTCAGTCGTTGTATCTAACTGTGCAGCGGGAAGCTCGTCCGAAGCTTTTTTAAAGAGATTAAGAACCACCTCCGAACTACTGCCTGTCAAGGAACACACAAAAGCATTATTAAAGCGAAGTTTTATGCAAGATTAATTATGATGACACAGCTGTTGACATTTCTGAAAGCAAGAGTAGATAAAAGGATTTATACGCATAATACTAACTTTCTAGTCTAAAGTTAATATCCGTCATTTCACACCCATATATGTTTACTTCCTTTAGTTTCAGGGAATAAACTGCACCGGCCTAATTTCTTTCGTTATTATTCTAAGGTGAAAATGGTTATTTCGGTTCTTTCCTACGTGTGCCTTCCCATCAAAAACGCGAAACCACGTAATTCGAGTTGGTTACTTCCATCGGTTGGATGTACTTTTACTTTTCATAAAAGGAAGATAATTCTAGTCAGAAAGATAACTTCCCAGCATGGAGTCCACGATTTGTTACCTTTAATTTCTTTCTCATTACTTTTTTTCGAAAAATGTAATCTTAAATTTGTAGGGCAGAGAAAAACGTGAGAACTAAAAAAGTAAGTCTGTCCCTCATTGTTGCTGCTCTCGGGCAGTGCTTCGTAAGAGATAAATATGAAAACTGATATGGACTCTGGACAAGGAAACGTTTCGGAATGTAAGATTTTCAAGCATAATTGAAGATAAGGTTAAAAGAAACTGTATCAAATGATAAATTTTATTGGCGATGCGAAGAACTAGCTTCCTCTTGCTGAACTTTCTGATGAAGTTACCAGTAGGCGTGAAGCACAATGAAGGCTTTAGTGGCAATTGCGCCGGGGAAAACAAAAATCACTTTGTTGTTAGTTTCGGCCGTGGGTTGTGGACAATACTGGAACTAACAGTGTTAATCATAAGCATTGGCTAAGTGAAACCGTAAAATCGTACATTAAGAGCACACTTCAAGACAGACGTAACAAACATTGGATGCTTTTCAGCAAAGGATAACAAAACCTTTTTATTTATTCAGTGAACACAACACTCATTTTTAAGAACATCTGCCGGCCAGCAGAATGTGACAGAAAGTCGTGAATCGTTTTCGACGCACAATGAGAAAGGTCGATTCTCCACGGATGTAATGTTTCGTATTATTGTACTAATTTTTGTGATAATATGTAAGAAATCTGGTTTTCCTTTGTATTATTGTATTATCATTTAGAACTCAGGAGACGATAAACGCAACACCTTAGTTAGAAAGTCCCTGAACTCAGTGGTGTAGTACACGGCTAGAGAAAATATCTTCCAATCAGTCATCGAATAAGTAAAGTGGGAACCGCATTACATAGATCAGCCTGAAACACAGAGTGGCTGTCACTCCACTTTGCTCCTAATTTTCTCAAAACGCCGTAGAGGGCATTTACTTCCCTTGGTTTCTACGTGCCTCAATTAATAGTGTAAATTTGTTACTTCATTTTATGAATTAATGTACTAACATTCTAATACACAACAAGACCTGGCGCAATTTTCAAAATGTAATTTCTGTACATGAACCTTCTGTCGGATCGTAATAGCTGGATTATAAGTCTTGCAAGAGCTTCAGCTTATCTTCATTTATTCACCATCACCAGCCTGGCGGCTTCTTTATTCTGACTAACGTCACGCGACTTCAGCTGGGGTATTTTACAACACTTTGGACAAGATACATGTATTTCAGTTTTTATGAAATTAGTAATGTGGAATGTGAGGCGCATATGTTTTTCAAATATAGCAAAATTAACCATAAGAAATTCATGTACCAACAAATATGTGGTGTAACTGTAAACACGAACATTGCAAAAGCACCTAGCATCTGTGAGTACCTGCCAGCGTTGTTAAAATTATTCAAAACAGCTGGCAACAATCGGAACATGCAGTTCTAGTTCCACGCCCAAAAATCCGATCCATTTTCTCTATTCTGAAGCTGTGAAACAGCGCCTTCTGGATTCAGGATGTCTATGCTCTAATTTCATCATCTAGTAGATCCACCTCAACTATGAAATATATGAGGTATACCATTCTGTAAGTTACATTTCGTTAGGCATGTGACAAACAAATTCTCACTTCAAAATATGTCTTGCTTCAGTACTGGCTAAGTCTGGTGACCATGTCTCTTACACTAAGGTTCAAATGGCTCTGAGCACTATGCGACTTCTGAGGTCATCAGTCGCCTAGAACTTAGAACTAATTAAACCTAACTAACCTAAGGGCATCACACACATCCATGCCCGAGGCAGGATTCGAACCTGCGGCCGTAGCGGTCACGCGGTTCCAGACTGAAGCGCCTAGAACCGCACGGCCACACCGGCCGGCCTTACACTAAGGACAGTAAGATAGCAAAAGTGGAGGAAGAAGCTAGCAGCAGCAATAGAAAAACGTTACACAATGAAGAAGCAACGGAGAAGTAGAGAGTATCGCCAAAAGTAGAGCAACATTGGCTGAAAAGGAAAAGCAATGCAAAAAGGGGTACACAAGGGAAACGTTGTCAGTGAGAACGAGAAAAACTTAAAAAGCAACAACAAGACACTAATGTTCTTAAAATTTCTCCTCAAACTTTCGGAAAAGGAGTCTGCAGAGCTAAGAATGTCACCTAATAAACAAGTAGTGGACCTACAGAAAATTTATGCAAATTGTCAACAGCAACAAAAAGATAGAAATGGTTGTCGGAGAAACGAGGCTGAAGGAAAGATGTGACAAGACTTACATGGTATCTGCGATGTGATTAAGATCTTACACTGAAGCGCCAAAGAAACTGTTATAGCCACACGTGTTCAAACACAGGTGTATGTAAAAAGGCAGAATACGGCGCTGCGGTCGGCAACGCCTATGTAAGACAACAAGTGTCTGTCGCAGTTGTTAGATCGGTTACTGCTGCTACAATGGTAGGTTATCAAGATTTAAGTGAGTTTGAACGTGGTGTTATAGTTGGCGCACAAGCAGTTGGACACAGCATCTCCGAGGCAGCGATGATGTGGGGATTTTCCCGTACGACCATTTCAAAAGGGAACGGTCAATATTAGGAATCTGGTAAAACATCAAATCTCCGTCATCGCTGCGACCGGAAAAAGATCCTGCAAGAACAGGACCAACGACGGCTGACGAGAATCGTTCAGCGTGACACAAGTGCAACCCATCAACACATTGCTGCAGATTTCAATGCTGGGCCATCAACAAGTGTCAGCATGCGAACCATTAAACGAAACATCATCGATATGGGCTTTCGGAGCCGAAGGCCTCTCGTGTATCCTTTAAAACTGCACGACACGAAGCTTTACACCTTGCTTTGTCCCGTCAACGCCAACATTGGACTGTTGATGGCTGGGATTTCGACCCTTCGTACTGTTACGGATTTATGGACAGCCATGCGGATTCATCGTCTCAGTTCCCTCCAGCACTACTTCAGACGTTAATCGAGTCCATACTAAGTCGTGTTGCGGCACTTCTGTGTGCTCGGGGAGCCCTTACCGATATTAGGCAGGTGTACCAGTTTCTTTGGCTCTTCAGTGTATATATGACCATGATGATAGCAGGATGTCCCCTGGCAGGAAGGATGTCAAATACATAGAAGATTGTAATGCAGGAACGTACATCAACATGAATATTGAAGAGGCTTATATCTGTTAACACAGGAGTATACACATGTAAATATAGGACTTTTGTTCTTACCGACCACCTGACGTACCTCCTACAAAAGATCCGGAGGTTTGCATGTGCTTACATCATGAAAATGTGCAGTGACTTGGGAATAAACTTTCTCACAAGCAATATCATTTGCTAGCCGCGCGGTCTAACGCGCTGCTTCCCGAGCGCGAAGGCGTGCTGGTCCTCGGCACGAATCCGCCCAGCGGATTAGTGTCGAGGTCCGGTGTGCCGGTAAGCGTGTGGATGGTTTTTAAGGTGGTTTCCCATTGGCCTCGGCGAATGCGGGCTGTTTCCTCTTATTCAGCCTCAGTTACATTATGTCGGCGATTGCTACGCAAACACTGGCTCCACGTATGCATACACCATAATTATTCTACCATGTAAACATTTCGGGTTACACTCGTCACAATAACCCTGAGTTCAGTGTAGGGCGGCGGTGAGGTGGGTGGACTGCTGTGGCCTGTTGTGGGATTGTGAAACACTGAGGGCTACGGCAGGACGAAGCCTCTCCGTCGTTTCTAGGTCCCCAGTTCAGTGTACACACACTATACACACTATCATTTGCACGCATTGCAGATGCACTGCTTGCTGAAACATTTTACATATCAGATATGAACTACACAGAGCGCGAATGCCAAACTGCGGAGTAGACACTATGGATAAATTTCTTTCTGAAGGTGATGTTACCAAAGACTTTACCAGCATTCAGTGGGTCTGTGGAAAATAGGCTGCAACAAAAAATAGCTCCATGATCACCGCAAAAACATGTGCCCTTTTAAAAAGGATGACGTTTCCCTGTCCATGTCTTTAGCAGCGTTGAACACCAAAGAAAACTTTGTGTACTGAACACAAATCTGAAGGATGGCGAAATATTATGCATTCTGATTTCTCAGCTGTGAAATGGAATGACAACAATGAAAATTTATGCCGTAGCAGGACTCAAATCCTTATTTCCTGCTTATCGCGAGCGGTCGCATGACCATTTTTTAAATTTTTATCTTTCTTTTTTTCAGGATTTTCCGCTTTACGTGAGCGCTAGCCTTAATCGTTTTCTTTTATTTTTATTTATTTTCTGCAGACATGTGCTCTAAAAAGGAACAATAGCAAACAAATAAAACTACCTTTTTGTTGGTATTACAAAATGAGATTAACAGTTTCTTTGTATATATACATATATAAGCTGAAACGATAACTACACTCATGCTCATAAATTAAGGATAATGCTGATACATGGTGAAACAACGCTCTGGTGGGCGGTTTGCGGGTTTAAATCATCTCGGGGTATGGCCATGCGGTGCATTTGACCTGCGGTCGTCGCACGGTGGCTCTGGCAGCAGTCCACATAAGCAGAGGTGTGATGCTGCATGTCGAAGTACGGCGCAGCGAGTAAGCGTGCAGAGGGTTCCAGACCTGCTAATGGTGACTGTCTGTTGCAAATGGCTCAAAGAACACATATTGATGACGTTGTGAGGGGTAGAATACTAGGGCGACTGGGGGCTGGTCGAACACAGCAGGTCGTAGCACGGGCAACGATTCCAGTAGACAGGACACGTGTCCAGGCGCTACAGTACGGGACGTCCACAGTGTACAACAACACAAGAAGACCGACATCTCAACATCAGTGCTCGCAGACGGGCACGGAGTACTGCAGGTAGCCTTGCTCGATACCTTACCGCAGCCACTGGAACAGTTGTCTGCAGACACACAATCATGCACTGAGTCATGCTGTCACGTAACTTGCCTGCCTGGCAAGTGTGAACGCAGCCCTACTGTAGCTTCAGGATGCTCCACAGCAGGCCCTCCAGTACCTGCTTGTGCCGTGCAAAGTTTCCCGGGGCGCCACCAATCGGTCACTGAGGCTTTGCCGCCACATCTTACCACACTGTCTGTCTGCCAGCCAGCAATGATTGCACAGCCTTGATCACGCCGACACCCATCTGCCGTCCAGCAGGGTGCTGCGGTCGGAGCAGCTCTGCTAAGTTGCTGCATACTTCTGTCACTCAGTCCAGCGCCACTGGTTGATGGTCCTGGGTTGACGTCGGGATCCACGCCACGCAGCAGCTCTACTGCATAGCGCCTGGGCGTTCCTGCAGCTTACTTCCACATACCGCCTTGATGTCTCAGCTCCCCGTATCCAACGAAGTGCTGCCTTCCAAAGCACTAGAACCAGTGACCAATGAGCACGGAATGTTGAGAATATCGAGAAATTCATGGCCGCAGCCAAAGCAAACCGGTATCTTTGCAGATACCATGTATCAAAGTGGAGCAGCGTTCTGCCCTGTTTTGTAATATTTTATTCGAACCTTGGCTCCAGTCTGTAGAAAAATTCCCGTCACACTCTTACGGACAGAGACCGGAGGAATGGCGATCAAAAGTGATGACCCCATTAAGGTTTCACAGAAACAGATAAATTCACTTGCACTTGGAGGAAAGGTTGGAGGAAAGGTTAGAGCGAGTGCAGCTGAAAAGAAAGAAAGAAAGGCGACACCTGAGGGGCCTAGGGAACCTGACACTGGCGCTACCCCTGTGGAACAGTCTAATGTAATAACCAGTTTTCCACCAGTTAATCTCATACTCTCTTTTTGGGGAAACCCCCAAAGAACGTACGAACCTTTTTCGCAGAAAGTAAAAGATGTTGATCATACCTGCTTCTCGCCAAATGGTTTTTAGGTGAATGACGTGTGCTGGAAGCTATCGGGAGATGCACACAACTATGTAGAGTCAGTAGGCACATTAAGTAATGCAGAAAGATTCGTTGTCTTGGCTAAGCGAGTGGCATTGGCGTAACCGGACAAGAGAAGTGTGAGTTCGGATACAAGTTGTTGACAGGTAGAGGGATGGAGAGGATTTTGAGGCAGGTGAATGATGGAGTAGATAGTCGCCTTCCCTCTACGTTCCCACTAAAATCGAGTACTCCAGTCAAATTTTATGGATCAGAAGAGGCAGAAAACGGGATGGCGACTGAAGCAGCATAAAAAATACTTATAGATACAGGTGTTCAAATGAGAGTAGTGTTATTAACCCAGGCGATAAGCAGGCACTTGAAGCTGCCTCCCTGTCTCACAAGGGAACCTCCCCATCGCACCCCCCTCAGATTTAGTTATAAGTTGGCACAGTGGATAGGCCTTGAAAAACTGAACACAGATCAATTGAGAAAACAGGAAGAAATAGTGTGGAACTGTGAAAAAATAAGCAAAATACACAAACTGAATAGTTTATAAGAAGATAAGCAACATCAAGGACACCGGGAACGCGGGAGCGCCGTGGTCTCGTGGTAGCGTGAGCAGCTGCGGAATGGAAGGTCCTTGGTTCAAATCTTCCATCGAGTAAAAATTTTAAATTTTTATTTTCAGTTTATGTGACAAACTTATGTTTTCATCACTTTTTTGGGAGTGATTATAAGATCCACAAGAAAACCCAAATCGGGCAAGGTAGAAGAATCTTTTTACCCATTCACCAAGTGTACAAGCTAGGTGGGTCGACAACATATTCCTGTCATGTGATGCACATGCCGTCACTAGTGTCGTATAGAATATATCAGATGTGTTTTCCTGTGGAGGAATCGGTTGACCTATGACCTGGCGATCAAATGTTTTCGGTTCCCATTGGAGAGCTTTCGTCTACTAATCGCACGGTTTTGCGATGCGGTCGCAAAACACAGACACTAAACTTATACAGTGAACAGAGACGTCAATGAACGAACGGACAGATAATAACTATGCAAAAATAAAGAAAGTAAAGTTTTCACTCGAGGGAAGACTTGAACCAAGGACCTCTTATTCCGCAGCTGCTCACGCTACCACGGGACCACGGCGCTCCAGAGCTCACATTCTCCATGATGTTGCATGTGTCGCCCATGGACTGCTCAGTTTGTATATTTTGCTTATTTTTTCACAGTTCCACACAACTTCTTCCTGTTTTCTCAATTGATCTGTGTTCAGTTTATCAAGGCCTATCCACTGTGCCAATTTATAACTAAATCTGAGGTGGGTGCGATGGGGAGGTTCCCTTGTCAGTAGTGTTATGCGGACAGAGATTTTACAACTAATGGAAACTCCTTTGTCGAATTGTTGTGAGAGAAAATACGGTTTAAGAAAAGGATAGGATTTTGATACCGCTCTTCGGAACGATTTTCTGCATCATCTTCAGTATGTTGTCGATAATAGGTTACAAGCTGTCTAATTCGGTGACGCAATACACAGATTCGGCGCCAGCAACATTACACAAAAGCGATAAGTACGGAAAAAAGGCCAATTTGCTGAGTTTACACTGAGCCACATACCTTACTGTAAGAAGCCAAGCTCTCTGGGTGATAACCGAAATTCTAGCGGCTGATGGAACTATCTTTTTGATTGGTACACTCAACCACAATTAAGTTTGGTGTTGTTTTCATGCTCATATATGTAAGGTCTTTGGAAGGCAGGCACCGTGAATGGGAAAGTATGTATGCCTATTTGCTTAGACAGTTTCAGTTTAATAGACGGGGCCAGTAGACAAGAGATGATTTACAATGTATGTTGAGTACCAAGCAAGATACACACAAGAGATGCCACGAGAGGTCATCCAGACAGACAACAGCAACAGGCTCCAGATGGCGCTCACAAACCCAGACCTCTTCTGCTTCTGAGCCTACTCCTAATAAATTTTCCTATTTATTATTGTATAATAGTGCACCCTGCCATACAAGTGATTATAGCTATTTCATACAATGGCAACCCTTAAGGAATTATAGCGCGCAATCATATTTCTTCTACTGTAGACATTTGGGAGGAGTGGATAGAAGCACTCAGTTGCAACATTCACAACATGAGGACAAAGCTTTCGTATTACTGACAGTTTTCGACAGTCATCATTTTGATGATTAAGAAAAACTTTAAAGACTGTGTCGAATAAAAAGAAAGAATACTGGAGAGACAAAAAAAATACTAAGCAGGAGAAAACTTTTCTTATTTTTTTTGTTATAATGCATGCGTTTTTTTAATTCATTTTTGTAGCAATACTGCGTGTCTATTCTGTGACTGCTACAGTCTATGATTGCTAATCCGTTTCCTTTCCAGGAAGATATCTGTGAAAGTTGTACTCTGTTTTGAGCATATTTTTAAGACGTGGCCCAACTGGAGCACGTCTTACAATTAACCCTGAATTCACTAAAATAACTATCCACAAACCAGGAGCTGTCGGTGATGCACTCCGCCCGACTTGAACACAAGAACAATGGCCAACGGAAACAACCACTGCAATTACAGATGGCGCCCCCGCCGATTCCGGCATTCAATTGAAAAGTGGAGTACTGGAAAAACTATAACCAGGGGCGGGAGCAGTTTTACCTCTTGCAACAGAGCTCAGGTGATGTGGAAGGAAAATAAAAAATTGTAGAATCTTAGAGAATGTAACTCATCGACGAAGGAAGTCGCTTATAAGGCTCTTGTTCGCCCCATTCTTGAGTATTGTTCATCTATCTGGGATCCCCATCAGCTAGGGCTGATAGAGAAAATCCAACGAAGAACGACGCGTTTCGTCACGGGGCCGTTTAGCTGGCGAGAGAGCGTTACGGAGATGCTAAACAAACTCCACTGGCAGACGTTTCAAGAGACGTTGTGCATCACAAGGAGATTTACTACTGAAATTTCGGGACCACTTTTCAGAAGGAGTCAGAGAACATATTACTTCCCCCAGCATACATCTCGCTTATTGACCACGAGGAGAAAATTCGAGAAATTATAGCCTATACAGAGGCTTATCGACAATCATTCTTCCCACGCACTATTCCCGAGTGGAACACGGTTGGAGGGATCAGATAGTGGTCCCGAAAGTGCCTTCCGCTACACACCATTAGGTGGCTTGCGGAGTATGATGTAGATGTAGATACGTTTTACTCGCATATGCAGATCGAATTGTTCTGAAACGTCTTCAAAAACTGTCCCCTACTTGTGAACCAGTGACTTTCTATGATTCTGATGTTAAAGAACTGCTTGACGAATATTTCGAATCCCAAGTTCATGTTACTGGTGCCAGACAGATTTCTTCGGTGATTCAGGAGGTCAAATAAAAGCTATACAGGGTGAGTCACTAAGTATTTCCCCTTGAATAACTGTGAACGTATGGTACTAGCTGAAAAGTTTATGGGACAAATGTTGCATGGGACAACGGGGGCCATAATACGACGTTTTTTTTTGTTGCAGGGATATGAAGGTCAACTTTGTTTTTTGAATGGGATGCTATAGTTTGCTACTTATTTTCTGATAGCGGGTATCGAGACGAATCCAATATATTATGGTCCCCGTTGTCCCATGCAACTTTTGTCCCTCAAACGTCTCAGCTCCTGTCAGGGTACTTTCGGAGCTGTTCTGGGAGGCAATAGTTAGTGATTCACTCTGTATATGAGCGGATTACTCCGTTACAGGGCCTGACTCGGAAATGTAAATTTTGTTGTCAAAATTATCAATATAAGAAATCTTATGCAATCTCAATAATTCGTGATATGCTTTTCATGCACTCTCCTAACTATAAATTAAAGAAGGACCTGCTTACTCTAACGAAGGCGTCTTTAGAAAATTGTTTGCCCCTGAATAGAACATACGAACAAACGCCTGTATCATCTAAAGAGATGATCAGTTCTATCGCAACGCTCTACTCCAAAAAGGCCGGGCGCAGGGCTGAAGTGTGCACACACACAAAAAAAAAGTAGTAAAAGTCAAGTACTCCTCATAGCGAACAAATGCAAATTCAAAAATTTCCATACACATGAATGCCATCTTTGCTGGCAATAACAAGTCGTTAACTATAGCTCTTAGATTTAACAAAGTGCCGATCTATTTTTAAACTAACAGAGGATCTTCAATTCCGCTCGTCAACTTGCAGGCGTATCGAAATCTACAAATGCCAAAGTTAACAGACTTTCCAAGTTCGCTGTTCATTTATAGCAGTCAGGAGATTATAATAAAAGGACAATTCTCAGTGGATATTAAGTAGAAACCGTTTATAAAGTAGGTTACATTCATGATTTTAAATTCCAATGAAGCAACGAATTTATGAGGACATCATGTCTTCAATGCTTTGGACTTCACCATTCACGTTGTAGCAAGTAAAATTCAAACATATTCTGAATGGAAAGTTAAATCAGCTCTTAAAAAATGTATATTTTCCGAAGGAACACACAGTGTCAAAGGTTAACAGGCACACACTACACTGAAGCTGAATACGGTACAGATATTTTTCGAAGCGTACAACATTCCTTTTTGTGTTCAAAGATACAGCGAAGCAGGAACTCGACCATCTTGAACAGAACGAGATTAACGAAGCCACAACCAGCAGCAAATGACAAACGCCGGTTATAATTGTACAGAAACCCAATGGCTCACTTCATATCTACGGAGATTTCAAAGGGATGGTTCATTCTCAATCTATTGATTCATATTCTATAGCCAGGCCAGAACTGATGTCAAAATTAACTGGTGATGTGTACTTTGCTTAGCTTGATCTTAAAGAAGCTTACTTGCAAATCCATTTGGACGAAGATTTATAGTAATAAATGCTGCATTTAATCTACACCAACGATACTCAAAGTGAAGACCTGGGACACCGAACGCCTGTGCGAGCACTCTTCCAAAATTTCGACTTATGGAGCAAAGCACATCGAGGCTTGAAAAACACAAAGAACTCTTATAAATATCATGTCAACGCTGGTTTTATACAACTTATTTTTTCCCCTCAGTGTGTAACAGCGAAAAGCGAGGCAGTAAGCAGCACAGTAAATATACAGTGCCGCCCGGAGCAGCCGTGCGGTCAATGTAGCATTGTCATGGTTCACGCAGCTGCTCCCGTCAGAGGTTCGAGTCCTCCCTCGGGCATGGGTGTGTCTGTTGTCTTCAGCGTAAGTTAGTTCCAGTTAGATTAAGTAGTGATAAGCTTCTGGGACCGATGACCTCTGCAGTTTGGTCCCATAGGACTTACCACAAATTTCCAATTTCGAAATGTACAGTAATGCTACGACAATGCACTATAAACAAAATAATTTAGCTCAGTACGAGTTGGTATGTGGTGACAATACTTGTCACTTCTCACGCACGAAAGGTGGGAATGCTCTGTCTCTCTTCTCTCTCTATCTCTTTGTGTGTGTGTGTACTGTCTCATCTATACACATCGCGAGCATCCCATTTCACTGCCTCTTTCTCTCTCCAATCCTCAAACATCTCAAACCATCTCGAAGGATTTAATCGATTTACTATCTACGGTTCACCACCCTCTTCCCACAGAATTTGCTATTCGTGTTTTTTGACTATAGATGTAAAATTCAGTATCTTGTGGCGATTTTATTCTGTTTGTCTTATTGTAAACTGAAACTTGGTCTAAAAAGCACTTAACTAAACTGTAGAATGAAATAGTTTTCTTGGACCATTTTTATTTTTAAAATGATGAAATATGCGGGAAAACAATGACATTTAGTGTGTGCGCGTGCGCGTTAGAATGTATGATGAAGCAATTTTCGCTGCTTCTCAAGTGCTACATGCTTCTCAGTTAAGAAAGCCAACTATCCACAGTAAGGGTGGACACTTGTTACAAAACGTACTTCCGCTGCATTTCTCCTCTCCATTGCGGCATTTGCTTGATCTGCACACTGTAATTACATTTCAAATCAACCAGGTGCAAATGTAAGCACTATATTAACTGTTCGTAAATCATTTGATTACTGCACTCCTTACTTCTAAACTGGCAGAAATTGGAAAACTTCGGGCTGTTAATGCTTTACGTCTGAATATTGTTGAATGTAGATTGTTTTATCTCTATTTAGTGAGATGCATTTTCCTACCACTAGTTTGTTGTCCTGTGACTGTTGCAAATCCAGCCGACCTTCGCCACAGTACCCCGTTCTCCCTGCAACTACTCGGGCCACTTTCGCCTCCCACACGCTCCTCTCTCCCACCACAGCGAAGTCCTCATGCTTTGTCCCCGTGGGAGCGCTGACCCAGAGTCGGACGTCGTATCTGCCAGAGGTATCCTCTTATGTGCTACACCTGAACGCATCATACTCCACGTCACATACGTCAGTGTCCAAGGTCTGCTATTTAACTCGAAGAGTTCCTCTATATACACTCCTGGAAATTGAAATAAGAACACCGTGAATTCATTGTCCCAGGAAGGGGAAACTTTATTGACACATTCCTGGGGTCAGATACATCACATGATCACACTGACAGAACCACAGGCACATAGACACAGGCAACAGAGCATGCACAATGTCGGCACTAGTACAGTGTATATCCACCTTTCGCAGCAATGCAGGCTGCTATTCTTCCATGGAGACGATCGTAGAGATGCTGGATGTAGTCCTGTGGAACGGCTTGCCATGCCATTTCCACCTGGCGCCTCAGTTGGACCAGCGTTCGTGCTGGACGTGCAGACCGCGTGAGACGACGCTTCATCCAGTCCCAAACATGCTCAATGGGGGACAGATCCGGAGATCTTGCTGGCCAGGGTAGTTGACTTACACCTTCTAGAGCACGTTGGGTGGCACGGGATACATGCGGACGTGCATTGTCCTGTTGGAACAGCAAGTTCCCTTGCCGGTCTAGGAATGGTAGAACGATGGGTTCGATGACGGTTTGGATGTACCGTGCACTATTCAGTGTCCCCTCGACGATCACCAGTGGTGTACGGCCAGTGTAGGAGATAGCTCCCCACACCATGATGCCGGGTGTTGGCCCTGTGTGCCTCGGTCGTATGCAGTCCTGATTGTGGCGCTCACCTGCACGGCGCCAAACACGCATACGACCATCATTGGCACCAAGGCAGAAGCGACTCTCATTGCTGAAGACGACACGTCTCCATTCGTCCCTCCATTCACGCCTGTCGCGACACCACTGGAGGCGGGCTGCACGATGTTGGGGCGTGAGCGGAAGACGGCCTAACGGTGTGCGGGACCGTAGCCCAGCTTCATGGAGACGGTTGCGAATGGTCCTCGCCGATACCCCAGGAGCAACAGTGTCCCTAATTTGCTGGGAAGTGGCGGTGCGGTCCCCTACGGCACTGCGTAGGATCCTACGGTCTTGGCGTGCATCCGTGCGTCGCTGCGGTCCGGTCCCAGGTCGACGGGCACGTGCACCTTCCGCCGACCACTGGCGACAACATCGATGTACTGTGGAGACCTCACGCCCCACGTGTTGAGCAATTCGGCGGTACGTCCACCCGGCCTCCCGCATGCCCACTATACGCCCTCGCTCAAAGTCCGTCAACTGCACATACGGTTCACGTCCACGCTGTCGCGGCATGCTACCAGTGTTAAAGACTGCGATGGAGCTCCGTATGCCACGGCAAACTGGCTGACACTGACGGCGGCGGTGCACAAATGCTGCGCAGCTAGCGCCATTCGACGGCCAACACCGCGGTTCCTGGTGTGTCCGCTGTGCCGTGCGTGTGATCATTGCTTGTACAGCCCTCTCGCAGTGTCCGGAGCAAGTATGGTGGGTCTGACACACCGGTGTCAATGTGTTCCTTTTTCCATTTCCAGGAGTGTATTTCAAGATACAGACATCTATGTAATAAAACTCTGAGACCTGGCTCATGCCAAGAATTCCTACCAGTTCCGTAAATCTATTCACCAACTTCTTTTTAAGACACGACAGATGTAACAATGAGAGGTATGCATAAACAACAATGAAGATAAACAAGAGGATTATATGTTCCGAGAGAGCAAATGCGTTAACAAAAAGCACCTAATCTGTGGCTTTTACAAGCCTCGTATAGCAGGCAGGTTGGCCTTTTTCAAAACTCCTTCCTCTCTCGAATCAATATGATTACCGGCAGTGACACTAACATAACTTTTTCTGTGCAACAGTCCCTGCAGTGTGAAATTCAGGTGAGTTATCTCTTCTCCAAATTTTGTTACTTCACCTGCACTTACTTATCACATGGCCATTAGTCACAATCTTACAGATATAGTTGCAAACACCCGATCAAAATTCGTACTTCTCAAATATCGGCACCTGGTGCGTCTGTCCATGGCATAGTTTTCATGACATATTCACTAGAATATACGAGAAAGAAACCGCAATCGACTACATACAGAAACTTTGAACGCAAAAATACAGTATATCTGAACTTACAGATGAGGCCCAACAAATAGTTTTCCTGGAAATAAGTGACAAACTTCGTGAATTTACGAACAAACTGACTGAACTTTACGACAAACATGCTCCCCTAAAGATCGAAAAAGCGAGTAGGAAACCTACAACTTGGCTAAATGATGAGTTAAAATAGCTCTTGAATATCAAAGACACTATACATCGGGCATTCAGATTATGCCCTATAACTGAATATCATGATTTTTACCAGCAGAAGCGGACTAGAGGCTGACAAGCTGTGAGAAATTCTGAACTGAGGCATGCCCATTCAGTAACTGACAACAGATGAAGGTCACCTATCCTATAAAAAAACTCTCGTATTCTTGGTATAGGTAATTGCTGCAGCTTATGTCATTGTCCCAGCCGATGGTTTGAACTGGTACTTCCCATCACCTACAACCACAAATAAACCTCAAACAAAACAGAGAATTATTGATTACTACAGGGATATTAACGACCGTAGCCTCGTAAAATTCTGTCTTAAGCATGCATATCAGATCACAGTCCAAATGATGAAGCGTATCATTGACCCACTACTGACCAGTATAACAGACATCTTCAATCACTCCTTGACCACAAGCATTTTTCCCGATACTTGGGAACAACAGCATATCGAACTAACAAAAAACAGTGTTACCACAGCACCCTCCGATTACCGACCTATATGCATTCTTCCAGCCCGGTCCAAGGCCTTAGAATATATAGTACGCTGTCAGAAAATCGAACCTTTAACTAATACCCAATCAGCATTCCGAAAACATTGCAATAAAACATCTGATTTACTAAAAGTAACAGATTAGACGCTACTTGATCTTTCTCTTGACGTTGCAGGTTGATTGGTGTGAAAAGCATACAGCTAAAGTTTAATTTTAATTTTGACAAATTTAATTCGAAAAAATGGTTCAAATGGCTCTAAGCACTATGGGATGTAACATTTGAGGTCATCAGTCCTCTAGACTTAGAACTACTTAAACCTAACTAACCTAGGGACATCACACACATCCATGCCCGAGGCAGGATTCGAGCCTGCGACCGTAGCAGCAGCGCGGTTCCGGACTGAGGCGTCTAGAACCGCTTGGCCACAGCGGCCGGCTTTAATTCGAAATAATTCGCTGAAGACGACTGTCTTGTTATCATGTGTGTGTGCCAGGTGTGGATATGAGTGGTCGCCTAAACATTTTTTTTTACTTGTAGTTTCGTGCATCGAGGGGTAAAGAAAGTCCCTAAACAACAAAAACAAAATTAAACCATAAACACAACGCAAAGGCCCCCTTCTGGTGGAACAAACATTGGACACTACGCCCATGGCTACCAGTGACGAGGTGTCTGCAGATCCCTCTAACATACCATTGGCGCCAGATCCGTCCGTATCCACAAAGAAATGGTCTGTATGGTTCTGTCATTTGTTATGGTCCATAAAATTGAGACACAGTAAGGTCAGCTTCTCATAATTGGCACGCTGCAATTTTGCGGAGCGTCCAAGAAGATGTTACTCAGATGACTACCAAAATGTTGGGAGCAGCACAAGTGGCGTTGGAGACGAATGAATCACTTCAATACGAAGATAAAAAAAATCAAGCAAGTCTTTATCACCATCCCAGTAGCGGTGCAGGATGATCAGACTCTTGAATCATATAACTACATGCATCTTAGTATGTCGATAAAATTTCATATCTGGGATAAGGAAGGTAGTCAGACACTCTGCAGTCGGGGTCATGCACTAAATGAGGACCAACACCAGTCTTACCAACCTCCACAACTCCAGGACAGACCAACATTCCAGATGGTGTTTATCCATATTAAGCAGATGGTATTGGACACAATGGAGAATCTGCCCTACATATAGAATGGAGTCTCTGGCGATTCATATATTTGCAGTTGATCAACTATCAGGCCGCTTCGGCGTCTGAACCGAGGAGAGCGTCATACAGTGAACGCCAGACCACCAGCCAAGTAACTGAGGGTGGGCAGCTTTCTATTGGATTTTGGGGATGGCCTCGCATCATATGGCTATAAACATCATTGGCCCTCTGCAGCCGCTCACTCGGCATATTAAAGTTGACGTAACTGAAGTCGATAATAAAACTCCTTAATGTGAGATAGTGTCGGCGAAATATACGCCAAAGTAACTGGTGGTCTGTGACAGGCCGTAGCCAATTCTTCAATCAGATTTCCCAGAAGCTGCGCTGGCAGTGAGTCCACATCTTCATCATTGTGGCAACATATACAGCAGCTGCTGTAACCCACACATTGACCATTCTGAGACCACCTGCTGTGGTAGTGTGGGTGAGCGTATCGTATCACATTTTGATGATCATTCCCCATTGGTGAGGTAACCAAAGACTGCCTGTAAACTGTATGCTGTTGTCGTTGGCACTGAGAGAACCATAGCCAGACGGGATATCCTAGGTGGCAGATAGACACTGACATAAGCAATCCACTGAATCACGTTCAAAGACCACAGCGAGCTGCTACAGATATGTATGCCTGTTATAAGATGATTATAGGCAAGGTGTGCCATACATCAACCATCACATGTAAAAATGACCCACAAACATTAGACGATATCCCAGACGTTTCATCATATTGTAGAAGGTGCATGAAAGTGTTAATGAAGGACTGTAGGAAGGGCAGCTGCCACAACACCTCAAGATAATCGTGATGACCTATCCTATGAAAAGTGTGTGAGAATTCTTTGACATTAGGGACCTGTACACAATACATGCCTCTGCCAGTGTGATGACTTTGTAGTCACTGAGTTCTGTCTGGAGGTTGCTGTTAGCAGCAAGATATGTCTGGTTCATGGAGACTACTTGGAACAAGACACTGAATTTTTAAATTCAATAAACTTTACCAGCAGCCGTACACTTTAAGATATTTTGTTTTATTTCGAAAGCAACTAGTTTTGGCAATTCATTTTGCCATCTTCAGGCCCTTGCATAATAAAAGAGTATACATGTAGTAATATAAGTGTGAACAAATCAAGTTTACAAGTGACAGGTAATCATAATAGCGCTTAAGCTTAAAAATGATGAAAGTATTGGCGTTAAATCAATGTCTACATCCGGTACAATAAACTAAAACATGTGTATGTACTTGTTAGTAGCATTAAACCAAACCTGTATGTATATCCGGCATGTGTACATGTGAAGGGCTTATTTTAATAGTGTTACAAGTCCATTACCTCCACCTTTCTGCCTATAATGCTTCTGAAATTAATGAGCCAAACAAACAGATGGAAAGGTTCATTTCTAGCAAGAAGCCATATGCTTGAATATTTCTGGTATCTCAACTGCAGATTTTTCTGCGCTCATTTAACTTTAGGAGTCTATCTCAAAATGAACAAAAATGGACTTGTACTACTATTGAAATAAGCCCTTCATATTTGTTAGGCATAAAACTATTTAACATCACAGATTTACTAGGGAACAAGTCAATTCTTTAAAAAGATCAGCACAAGACAGCGAACAATCAAGAGCTCCGTAGAAACTAAGCTCATCTTTTTTCTTAATAATAAAATCCTATAAAATTCTGAGTAACAATCTTCATTTGAAGTGAAATGTTACTTAGTAAGCCATGAAATACAATAGTATGCATATTTACAGCCTAGCCAATATCACGGATCGTAAGACAAGTAGTTGTCACAACATCAAAAACAACATGACGCAAAACCCAACGGCAGTCGGCATATTAAAAGAAAATAGCATGCATAGCGAACACTAAGAATATTCTCTATCTTTTGGCCTAGGTTGTACAGTAAATCGGAATAAAAGATATGATTGGTTTTCTTTATAACAATTAACACGTCGGCATTACCACAGTGAAACAAATCAACAAGAAAGTCAAATCCTACTTAAGCAAGCCGAGTCCTCTACGTTCACAGCAGAGAATATACAATTTCACTGGGAGTATAAGGAAATACCTAACACGACCGATCTATAAATGTCAAACCATTTAAATACTAAGCAAGTTTTTTCGTGATAGGGAATGTGGGCACGGAAAAAAAGGTAAATTAGTGTGCGAAGACCCCCATATTGTCGTAGTTGAACCCCATAAAGCGAGTATCAATCTATTTCCATGTACAGCAAAACGCATCTCTAGTAAGAACATCATAACATTCTCCCTGAACTGTAAGCAGACGGACGACAGTGAGATGCTGATTAACATGGTTGGTTGTGTTGGGGAAGGAGACCAGACAGCGAGGTCATCCGTCTCATCGGATTAGGGAAGGACAGGGAAGGAAGTCGGCCGTGCCCTTTGAAAGGAACCATCCCGGCATTCGCCTGGAGCGATTTAGGGAAATCACGGAAAACCTAAATCAGGACGGCCGGACGCGGGATTGAGCCGTCGTCCTCCCGAATGCGAGTCCAGTGTCTAACCACTGCGCTCGGTGATACACTAACATGGTCCTAATCATAGTCATCAGGTGTAGTTAAGAGATACCGAATTCCCACAAATGAATTTGGGTCTAAAAAACAACTGGCTTAAACGTGGTAGCTGACAATAGGCAGCACTAGTTCCCATTATAAGGAAGCGTTAAATGCTTCATTGCCCTAAGTATAAAAGTAGCATATAAGATACCAATAAACTAAAAACGTGGTCACAAATAAACATATGCTTCCTGCCACGGGAGTAGACTGCTATAAACCGGATACAAAAAGTTGCAGAAAACAAGATCTACGACTTTATAGGAAGGTAACGTATAGTAAGCTTCAGGTAAACAATCAGTGCATTATAGTAAGGTTGAACAATTATATTCATGCTAAGAATCTTAGACAACAAAATATAGGAGAAGAACTGTATATTGTCGGAAACATAATGATGAAACCTGTAAGAACTTAAAAAAATGTAGAGGTACATAAATAATACTAAGCAAAAGTGGCACCTATCATCCAGAGAAAAGTCCTCAAAAATAACAATATGGAATTTACTACAATAAGCCAAAAATTACGTATGACTAGACCCGGCCGTTCCAAAATCAGTATGGTTTATTCTAGCTGAAATGGCATTATAGTTATGACAGAGATCGTTCCACTGGAATACAGTGAGTCGCTATCAAACTATATCTCTCACTCGAATTGCCGAAGCATGTTGCTTTCGAAATAAAATAAAATATCTTAAAGTGTACGGCTGTTGGTAAAGTTTATTGAATTTAAAAGTACGTACCAGCC
Source organism: Schistocerca nitens (assembly GCF_023898315.1). Taxonomy (NCBI): domain Eukaryota; kingdom Metazoa; phylum Arthropoda; class Insecta; order Orthoptera; family Acrididae; genus Schistocerca; species Schistocerca nitens. Next base: position 1,141,892,338 of record NC_064614.1, on the reverse strand, counting down.
GATGTACCCTGACCAAGAGAGACACTGAATGTGGACAGCCAAAATCCTCATAGACATCTTGAAATCATTGTTGAGCAGCATAAGGGGTTGGTAATAGTGAACCCCTCTTCTGGCAGATGGTTTGGGAAGCAGTATAAGGAAGGCATTAACAAAGGTGGGTGGAATCTGCACTGCAAGGATCATCAGTTGTTGGTACATCATAGCCCACTGGGGCATCGCAACATCGTGGAACGTATGATATCAGGACACCATCTGGCGATTTGTTTACTGTCCCATTGTGGAGGGTGTCACCGGTGTTCTCCATCATTATGGGGTCGAAGAGGGTTGCTGCATCTCCATCGAGAGCGTGAGGCACAAGCAGAGGACTTCATGCATCTCTGGAGCTGTGTGGTCTTCTGTGACACGGAACAGCCAGTAATGACTAACCGTGAATTTACTTTCAAAATATTTTCTTAAAGAATTTACTTAATTTACTAGCGATTCATCAAGAACATTAACACATTTAAGCGTGGAAGTAGTTGCCAGGAAGTAACTGATGAAAATGTAATTACTTTTAACAAATGGGAATTTTATTCATAAAAGCCTTTTCAAAAACAGATTTAAAATTTGTAAGCAGAAAAGCACCCTCGAAATATCAAGTTAAAATTTTATTTAGAGGCAGAAAGAACAATATTGACAGTATGAACCTTCGGGCTGAGAAGCTTGCCGCTCACTTTCAACACGGCTGTAGTCACGACTGCTCACAACAACTTCTGAAGGACTACACTGGTGCAAATCTGCAACACACCAGATTACTTTAAACTAAAAATTTTAACAACTCACACAAACACATTAACTATGCACCCCGTAAGAGGGATGGAAATGGTACAAACGCTCACACTAAGAAATTATTTGTCACCGAAAGTGCAATTTGTTTTTAAAAGGACTCTTACGGTAGAAGCGTGACAACTTTATAAAAATGACTATTTAAATAAAACCCATGAAAATTCAGACTTACATAAAATGTACAAGATGCTCTACATTGCACATATATCGCCTCGCAAGATGATAGGCAAGACGAAAACATATTTCAGGAATTCGGCCTTTACACCTTAAGCAATAAATTCGTTAACACCGAATCCGACAAACATGACAGAAGCAGCTATTGACGTACGGCAGACCGACAGACACTAACTGCCTAACAAATGCGGACGAGAGACAAACGAGCAAGCTGGGGGACGAGAGACTGATCAAGAAAACAAGTAGAATTTAACAAGTGACTGGTACAACATATCACGAATCGCTTAACTTCTAATAACTGCGATTTCTGGCGAAGACCTGGCGCAGCACCCCCAAAAACGCTCTCCCGAACCGTCCGCTGCCGACCGCTTCAACGGACGCAGGAAGGTGCGCCGATCTCCCGTCTCAAGGCGTCGCAGCTCGCACCGGCCAGTCCGACGTCGTGGTTTGATCCCTGTTGCTCTCGTGTCGACTGGGAAGCCACTACCCCTTTCTATACGGCGCGGCCCACTGGACTCACGTGGGGACCTCACATGCGCCGACGCTCAAGGCGGACAAGTCATCGATCAATCCAACCGACAGACATCCTGGCACTCCAGACGGCCGACCGACATTGACTAAGCGATACACTCGGTCGGACCCACCCCTGCAGAGGAAACATGCCCTCAGGCTACCCGACATCCCTGCCACGGGAAGAAACCGACCTACCGATCAATCCAACCGCCAATGTCCATTGCCTGAACAAACTCGAGCAGACGGCCTAACACATACTAGCAGTCCGGATGACAGAGAGGCACTGACTACCCCACACTGACGCGGCTGACCAACTGACCGACTCGCCGAGGCAGACAGACTGCCTCACTCAGACTGACCAACTGCCGAGCTGATAGCGCCCCTTAAATGCACGTGAACTGGCAACCTTTCCGCTTTTCCACCAGAGGGAGACACCAAAGCTGCGACTGCCACAGCGGCGCCACCGCCAGAAACGGAGGGCGACTGCTTCACACTACGCGCTGCGGCGCGCTCTTCAAACAGCATTTTTTTTTTTTTACCACGGCTCGATGATCCTAGAAGGCGCTTTAAGCATCCTTTTGGGGTGACAGGCGCCAACCATCTGACATATCTAGCCTGAGGATCAATGCTCTTCGACGTCTAAGACGTTCATAGGTAATATGATGCAGGGCTGGTGGTTCACCTCCAATCCAGTCCTGACTATGCATGCGCGCTAGTGTCCCTTCGAGATGGCATCGCATAATCATAGTGATTCTGTTGCAATTTTCCAACCTCAGCCTGAGGTCCTGGTGATAGCAGTTGGGCATATCATGGAAGGAAACGGCAGATACTGCCTCTCACAGTTACTCCTCGTCTCCATTATCTTCTGCCGACACTATGAATCCTCAAGGAGGATTCAGCTTCCATGAGCTCCTACTCCGCCACATCCTCTGTATTGGGAGGGAGGTCGTGGAAAGGTAGGTATCATGATAAGTAAAGAACGCTGGCCGTATCTCAGCATCAAGCGTCTCTGCCGTAGTCAAGACGACTCGCTGAATGTCCAGTGACATATGTGTGTCCCTGTCTGTTACTGTGAATACTCCACCAGGTACCGATGAAGCAAAGATCTTGCACCACCCGTTGCAGTTCCTGGCACGTGCCAAGGTGTGGAATTTGATCCTGTGGCGAAAAGACACAACTGAAGTCACCCCATAGGATGATATGATTGTAGCGTCCCTCGAATAAGGGCGTGACATGATCCACATAAAACTTTGAATGGTCTCTCATCATTCCATACTGGAGGGGGGTGTACACATTCCTGATATGTGACAGAAAGTCCCCTTAGTGACGGGAGGTAGGTCATATCATCGATCATGATGTTTTCCTTCACAAGAGTGGTTGTACTTCTGTCCACAACATATTGTGGAACATCTGCAGCTAGACCTTGGAACTGACAGTAATGAGGTTGACGGTGGCAATCCAATAGGCTTGTCAAGGTGGACGAGACAGAGGGCAGTACTGATGGTGCCTGTTGGGAGAGGTTGAAGTGGGGGACCTGAAGAAGATCCCAGTTCGCCAACAGTCCCCTCTTATATCCTTCAGCATTTAATGGGCGTGATGTAAAGCAACTGAAACTGCTTTAGCTACGGCAGCAGATGTCATGTCTTTGACATCATCAATCCACACAGTCAGGCTTGTGCAATAATCATCCCTCCGAATTAATGGGGCGGCAGAAGGCTGCAGCACATCTGAAAAGCGTACTGAAACTGAATCAGTCTGCTTTCCACTATTCGGAAGCATGTTGCTGTGTCATGCCACTTGCAAATCCACTACCGGTCGAATCCATTCAGGGCAACCGTCGATCATATCTTCCTGCCGGGAAAGGTCACCATTATCGAGATCTTCATCCTCTGCAGACGTCATCCGGCAGATATCGGACAGAGCCAAGTCGTCGTCATCAGAGACAAAAGCGTCAGTCCTCACCACCAAGTCTGCAGTGGCTGACCTCTCCTGTGGGGCTCTTCCCCCTTTGTGGTGCAAGACCAGTGCTTGGGGGGTGATTTGAAGTGTGTATTGTCCATGTATAGTGCTCTGCTCCCGCATTGGGGGACACTCATTGTTGATTGGAAATGAAGTTCTGTCGAGAGTCGAACATCCGATGGTACAGATTCAATGATTCCCACATGTGTCAATGGGAGCACCATTGGATTGGATGCCATCTTCTCCTCCACCAGCGGCAGTTGCGTGATGTGACATTGTATACAGCTTGATCTGAGATGTCCCTCTTGTCCACATCATGAACAGGTTTTAGTCTGACCGTTGTAAATTATGACGGCACAGCATCCGCCGACATTCAGTAGGGGGAGACATGTTAAGTAAGTTCTATTCACACGTGTTTCAACCTGTTCAGATCTGCGTACATGGTTAATTGTATTGATTTTTCCGCCAAATGGCTTATCTCACTGCCATAGTGTTTCAACGCTGCTATCACCATCTCTGCTGTCACTTTAGACGGCAGATCGCACACACATACCATCCTCTGGCCGAGACCTACATGTTCCACTCCCACGGGGCCAATGTGTCCATCCGACTGTCTCAATTAGATCGCTCATGTTATTGAGGATCCTTTCACAAGCCGCGTCGCTCACCAGTTTCGAGGCGACCATGCCACTCACGATGGAGAGGTGATTGTTCTAGTTCATGATAATCGATGCGAATGTCGTCTCGAAGAAACTGTTCAGTTTCCAACGCTTTTGTTCGCACATATTGAAGTCCTCTTAAAACCATTGTCCTTTTTAAAGCCATTTATGACTTCTTTCCTCTTCCCCATCAAAATTTAAAACTAACCAGTCAAGCTGATGGCCGTCTTCTTGGAGATTTATTCTAATAAGCAAACCTTTGGATGAATTTTTGATATTAACGTAGATCTATTTATCCTTCGGTTCCACCTTCCAGAAACATTGTTAGTGCGGTGGTTCCTTCCACTGCAGTTCCATATATCACTTGGCGTATTCTTCTCAGAAATAATCGCGTAAGTCGTGATGCTTTTGGTTGTCAGACGTGTCTTCCTGAATAGACAGCCAACCGTCATCCAGTATTCCAGAAGAAAATATGCTAGAACTAACACATTCTTATGTAACAGTGAGGTTCTTTGCTTTCCTCATAAGGAGGAACAAGTCCGCAACACTGAACTTTTGTTCCACAAACGAAAATGGCAACTAATGATCTTTGTTTCTGGTGATACAGACGATAGCAGTTTCGAAGTTCATCGTGACAGAAGCAGGGTTCCAAGCATGCATGTAGGTTTTAATAGTTAAATAAAAGGATTATCTATTCCCATTTTTCTTCGGTACCACAAGATTTACAGCTGGAATAGTATTTGTTTCCTCCCAAGAAGTTGTTAGATGGGTGAGAAGTATAAAGGCATAAACAGCAATCCAAACTATTTGTTCGAACTTTTGAACGTTCCATCCGCAAAGAATTATTCACAGCTTGATGGACATTAAAAAAAGAAAGAAAGTAAATGTTGCCATCATTAAACAGTAAATTGATTTCTTGAAAAAACATTCCTCCAAAATCAGTCGGATCTTGCCCAGGTCCCATGTACTTTCTCATAATGCGATGCAGTTATTATGCATGCATGACCAAAGGAACAGGCACTGCGGTGACTACAGCTGTTATAAATAAATGAAATGTAATAACATTTGCTAATACGAACAAACATCAGATGTTTAACGGAATGGTGACAGCGAAAATTTTTGCCGGACCGGGACTCGAACGCAGATTTGCCACTTTACGCGAGTCGTCACCTTAATCCATTTGGATATCCCTGCGTGACTCACAGCTAGCGTGACAACCTCTTCTCGTAAAAACATTACGTACTACCTGTATAGGGCCGACCGCTGTGGCCGAGCGGTTCTAGGCGCTTCAGTCTGGAATCGCACGACCGCTACGGTCACAGGTTCGAATCCTGCCTCGGGCATGGATGTATGTGATGTCCTTAGGTTAGTTAGGTTTAAGTAGTTCTAAGTACTACGGGACTGATGACCTCAGATTTTAAGTCCCATAGTGCTAAGACCCATTTGAACCACCTATACAGGGGAGGGCATTTTAACTGAAATTCGCTGCCTGGTATTGGCTGATAGATTGCAGTACCTGTGTCGTGAATAAGAACAATGCAATTTCCTTCAGAGATGCGTACATGCAGTTGACGAACTCGTTAGTTGGTCAACAGCTCCCATCTCGGCAGCACCCCATCAGAGCACTGTGTTTCGTTTGTGGAGTGTAACTACCGTCTAATACACTACTGGCCATTAAAATCGCTACACCAAGAAGAAATGCAGAAGATAACGGATATTCATTGGACAAATATGTTATACTAGAACTGAAAAGTGACTACATTATCACGCAATTAGGGTGCATAGATTCTGAGAAATCAGTATCCAGAACAACCACCTCTGGCCGTAATAACGGCCTTGATACGCCTGGGCATTGAGTCAAACAGAGCTTGGATGGCGTGTACAGGTACAGCTGCCCATGCAGCTTCAACACGGTACCACAGATCAAGAGTAGTGACTGGCGTATTGTGACGAGCCAGTTGCTGGGCCACCATTGACCAGATGTTTTCAATTGGTGAGAGATCTGGAGAATGTGCTGGCCAGGGCAGCAGTCGAACATTTTCTGTATCCAGAAAGGCTCGTACAAGACCTGCAACATGCGGTCGGGCATTGTCCTGCTGAAATGTGGGGTTTCGCAGGGATCGAATGAAGGGTAGAGACACGGGTCGTAACACATCTGAAATGTAACGTCCACTGTTCAAAGTGCCGTCAATGCGAACAAGAGGTGACCGAGACGTGTAACGAATGGCAACCCATACCATCACGCTGGGCGATACGCCAGTATGGCGATGAAGAATACACGCTTCCAATGTGCGTTCACCGCGATGTCACCAAACACGGATGCGACCATAATGATGCTGCGAACAGAACCTGGATTCATCCGAAAAAATGACGTTTTACCATTCGTGGACCCAGGTTCGTCGTTAAGTACACCATCGCAGGCGCTCCTGTCTGTGATGCAGAGTCAGGGGTAACCGCAGCCATGGTCTCCGAGCTGATAGGCCATGCTGCTGCAAACGTCGTCGAACTGTTCGTGTAGATAGTTGTTGTCTTGCAAACGTCCCCATCTGTTGACTCAGGGATAGAGACATGGCTGCACGATCCGTTACAGCCATGCGGATAAGATGCCTGTCATCTCGACTGCCAGTGATACGAGGCCGTTGGGATCTAGCACGGCGTTCCGTATTACCCGCCTGAACCAATCGATTCCATATTCTGCTGACAGTCATTGGATCTCGACCAACGTGAGCAGCAACGTCCGCGATAGGCTACAATCCGACCTTTATCAAAGGCGGAAACGTGATGGTACGCACTTCCCCTCCTTACACGATGCATCACAACGTATCACCAGGCAACGCCGGTCAACTGCTGTTTGTGTATGAGAAATCGGTTGGAAACTTTCCTCATGTCAGCACGTTTTAGGTGTCGCCACTGGCGCCAACCGTGTGTGAATGCTCTAAAAAGCGAACCATTTGAATATCACAGCATCTTCTTCCCGTCGGTTAAATTTCGCGTCTGTAGCACTTCATCTTCGTGGTGCAGCAATTTTAATGGCCAGTAGTGTAAGTAGAAGCGAATTAATTTTTATTTACTGTGTGCACTTTAGTCTAGCCGGCCAGTGTGTCCGTGCGGTTCTAAGCGCTTCAGTTTGGAACCGCGTGACCGCTACGGTCGCAGGTTCGAATCCTGCCTCGGGCATGGATGTGTGTGATGTCCTTAGGTTAGTTAGGTTTAAGTAGTTCTGAGTTCTAGGGGACTGATGACCTCAGATGTTAAGGCCCATAGTGCTCAGAGCCATTTGAACCATTCGAACTTTAGTCTAAATTCTTAAATTTCTTGCGTGTTTGTACATCTAGTACCCACAGTTCAGCGTTTTCATAGCACTGTAGTGTATATTTCCGCCTTTTGTATCACGATCGGCTTTTGTTATCGTGTGAACAACCAGCTACGGCTACAGAAGTCGTCAGTTGGGTGGCAGCTCCAGTTTCTGCAACTGCAACATGTCTGTACCTACAGTTCCGCAATTCAGTAACTGTCTAATCTAAGGATCCTCGTCATTAGGATGTATATGGACTGTGATTGCTGTGTTCAGTTGTGAGCTATTTGGTAATCCTACCCTCAGAACTCCAGGTGGTGTTGGCTTCGATCACACCGCTTGAGGCTGTTGCCGAAGGGCATCGCTGTGGGGGTTGGACACGGGGATGCAAGATATGCCTAGCACGTACATCGTGTCTACTGATCGGTCCACCTCTCACCTGTAGTCAAGTGTGAGGCTGTTTGATTCTGTGGCAGGCAGTGAAAGATTTCCCAAGGGGCCCATGAAGAATCCGTCTAACGAACAGGTGTCAGGCGCTATTTGTGGCTGACACTGATCCTGAGCCAGATGCATTCGCTTGCCCTGTTTCACAGGAAGTGTCACAGCATATAAGGTTTGAATACGTCCAGAAATTAGGATAACTCGTAGCTGAGAACTTTTATAGGGCCCTATAGACATGTGACTACCAAGGAGGGGACGAAACCCAATGTGCATTCTGTGTGCATGTTGGGTGGAATAATTTCAGATGTGGAACAGGTGCTTCCAGATGCCAAGCCATGACCTGAAGCAACCAACTGCAGTTGGTGGTTCATGTTGATGCTTACAGTGTGTGTCACTTTGGACTGGAAGAGATTCCCTTTGGTTTCGGGCGACTAGCTGAACTGCTAAGGACTGCCACTCCTGCTTGCGAGATGAAGGCATTGTTGACAGGACCGACTGCAGACCTTTGGTACAAAGCTTAAATAAGGGGTCTGAATCAGCGGTTCAGACGAGTTTGTGACAGTCTGGTTGCAAATTTCGTGTTCCGTTTAACAGGGGTCCACTACACACAGGAAGCGCCTACATGGGTAGCGGAGGTTTTATGGCGTGGATCGGGCGGTATTTTAGGTTAGAGGATCTCGGTAAAGTAGAGAAACTGCTTCAGTCTCAAAGGGCGTGAGACATTCAAAGAAAGAGTATAGACTTACGAAAAGTCAGCACTGTGGCTACAAACTGTCGTAGCTGAAAGCCCCACGCGCTAATAGAACTTACGCTTAAATCGTTGTAAGTACCGAAAGCTGACTAAAGCTGGAGATAAATTCAGCCGAAATTTTTACCAAGGACTTAACAGCATTCAGAAAGGATAGATTAAATACAGTGGGTCGCAGCGTGTTTGCAGTCTGTTAAAAGTAGTTTATCTTCTAGCGAAACTGATGTAGATACTTCTTGTAAATTGCTATAGGTAGACAACCAGAATAAATTTAATAATTGGTTCCTTTTACCACACCACCAACTCAGATGATTCAGTTGCTGTACAGTTCAAAGTGAACTTGTATCATTCCAAATAGATACTTCGCTCATACAGCTGTAGTTGGTGCTGACTTCAATCTACCCTCAAGATTTCGTCGAAATTACACGTTCAAACCCGGTGGTAGGTACAAAATATTGTCAGAAACTGTTCTAAATGTTTTCTCCGAAAATTATTTTGACCATTTAGTTGAGGAGTCCGCTCGAAGAGCAAATAGTTGCGAAAACATCCTTGACCTCTTAAAAAATAATCTTAGAAAAATAGATGATATCGTGATGGATAGAGGGATTATTGTCTACAAGATCGTTGTAGTGAGACTGACCACCACAACATCGAACTCCACCAAAAATAAACGGAAAATCTATGTATTTGAAAAAATCAGGTAAAAATTCGCTTGACGCGGTCTAAGAGGCTGTCCTTCCCCACTATGTGAGTGCAAACCACATGTGGCTTGAGCTGAAGCAAACAGTATCGGCGGAAATTGAGAGACTTGCACCGTATAAGTCAATACTGATCACCCATGGTACACGAAACAGATCAAGAACTCTGTTGTAGAAACAACTAAAAACGTGTCAAATTAAAAAAAAAAAAACATAAAAGTTGGTCATGTCCATTATAATTATCCGGGCTGTTATGCCGTGGTCGGTTGATGAATTCTGAGGTGATTCCCAACGTTTCGTCTCCGACTGCGGGAGATATCTTCAAGGGGGTCCGTAGCTTGATGGTCCAACACACACACTGGCTCGCTACTGACTGCCACTAAATTCGGTGTCCGCGCGCCCCCGCGCCGCGGCGTGACGTCACGTGTTTTGAAAACGTCAGTGCAATTGGCCGCTGTCCGTCGCCGTCGATCGCCGTTGCCATCACCCAGTAGTGGACGAGTGGTACACATCTTCTTTAACACCGGCATCCATATACCGTTTAATCTGACGCCCTCCTCCTTTCGGTTGAAATTATTTGGGTGTTTAGCGATTTCGATTGCCTCCCTGTAGAGCCTTTCGTAGTATCCGCTCGTGGCCGCTAGTACTTGCGTCTCCTCGAAACGAATATTGTGGTTCCCTGGCTGGAAAGCATGCTCCGCAACAGCTGATCGTTCCGTTTCTCCTCTTCTACAATTTCCCTTGTGCTCTTCCAAACGTTTAGAAACAGTTCTGTTGGTGGTACCCACATAAACATCACCACAGCTGCATGGGATCCTATACACTCCAGATTTTTCCAATGGTTTGCGAGCGTCCTTGGCAGACCTAAGGTATTCCTGTATCTTCCTGGTGGGCTTGTAAATTACGGTAATAATCCGCTTCGTCAAGATCCTCCCTATTCTTTCCGTTACATTTATAACAAACGGCAGGAAAACCTTAGATTTTGCAGTAGCCTGTACGTCAGTATGATTTCTGCGTAGCTGCCTCAACGCACGTTTTATTTCGGCGGACGAATATCCGTTCTTCGTTAGTGCATTGTGGAGATGTTCCATCTCAGCGTCGAGCAACTCAGGTTCACAAATATTTCTAGCTCTGTCCGCTAACGTCTTGATAACACCCCGCTTCTGTTGTGGGTGGTGGTTCGAATCCCGGTGCAAATAACGGTCCGTGTGCGTGGGTTTGCGGTACACTGAGTGGCCCAAACTACCATTTTCGTTTCTAAACACAAGCACATCGAGGAAATGTAGTTTGCCGTCTACCTCGTCCTCCATAGTAAACTGAATTCTTGAGTTTATACTGTTCAGATGTTCGTGGAACCGGCTTAGTTGCTCCCTACCATGTCTCCACAACACAAACGTGTCATCCACGTATCGGAACCATATATTTGGTTTCTTGCTGGCAGTACCTAAGGCCTGTTCTTCGAATTTCTCCATAAAGAAGTTTGCTATTACGGGACTTAGGGGGCTTCCCATAGCTACGCCATCCGTTTGCTCATAAAACTGTTCATTCCACTTGAAGTATGTGGTCGTCAAACAACACTTAAACAGCTCTAAAATATCGGCAGGAAAAATTCGATCCAGCTGTTCCAATACATCATTAAGTGGAACCATGGTAAACAGCGATACCACATCGAAGCTGACCAATATGTCCTCCGGCTGGACCACTATGCCATTCAATCTGCTGATGAAATGTGTCGAATTCTTTATATACGAGTCCGAACGGCCCACATGTGGTTTTAACAGCGTAGTCAAAAACTTGGCTAACGAGTAGGTGGGCGAACCAATGGCACTTAGTATCGGTCTTAACGGAACATTTTCTTTATGAATTTTGGGCAATCCATAAAGCCTCGGAGGTAGCGCAACCGAACTGCAGAGACCTTTCTGTACACTCTCTTCAATGGAGGACTTTTTTATTAACCGCGACACAGTTCTGAGAACGTTGTTAGTGGGGTCCTTATTCAGCTTCCTATATGCTTGCGGATCCAGTAGATCCGTAATTTTTCTCTGATAGTCGGCCACATCCATAACCACCGTTGCGCTTCCTTTGTCAGCTGGGAGAACCAAAATACTGTCGTCGTCATTCAGGAGTTTTAAAGCTCTTCTCTCACCCACAGTTATATTACAGTTAAGCCGGTTCCACGAACATCTGAACAGTATAAACTCAAGAATTCAATTTACTATGGAGGACGAGGTAGACGGCAAACTACATTTCCTCGATGTGCTTCTGTTTAGAAACGAAAATGGTAGTTTGGGCCACTCATTGTACCGCAAACCCACGCACACGGACCGTTATTTGCACCGGGATTCGAACCACCACCCACAACAGAAGCGGGGTGTTATCAAGACGTTAGCGGACAGAGCTAGAAATATTTATGAACCTGAGTTGCTCGACGCTGAGATGGAACATCTCCACAATGCACTAACGAAGAACGGATATTCGTCCGCCGAAATAAAACGTGCGTTGAGGCAGCCACGCAGAAATCATACTGACGTACAGGCTACTGCAAAATCTAAGGTTTTCCTGCCGTTTGTTAAAAATGTAACGGAAAGAATAGGGAGGATCTTGACGAAGCGGAATATTACCGTAATTTACAAGCCCACCAGGAAGACACAGGAATACCTTAGGTCTGCCAAGGACGCTCGCAAACCATTGGAAAAATCTGGAGTGTATAGGATCCCATGCAGCTGTGGTGATGTTTATGTGGGTACCACCAACAGAACTGTTTCTAAACGTTTGGAAGAGCACAAGGGAAATTGTAGAAGAGGAGAAACAGAACGATCAGCTGTTGCGGAGCATGCTTTCCAGCCAGGGAACCACAATATTCGTTTCGAGGAGACGCAAGTACTAGCGGCCACGAGCGGATACTACGAAAGGCTCTACAGGGAGGCAATCGAAATCGCTAAACACCCAAATAATTTCAACCGAAAGGAGGAGGGCGTCAGATTAAACGGTATATGGATGCCGGTGTTAAAGAAGATGCGTACCACTCGTCCACTACTGGGTGATGGCAACGGCGATCGACGGCGACGGACAGCGGCCAATTGCACTGACGTTTTCAAAACACGTGACGTCACGCCGCGGCGCGGGGGCGCGCGGACACGGAATTTAGCGGCAGTCAGTAGCGAGCCAGTGTGTGTGTTGGACCATCAAGCTACGGACCCCCTTGAAGATATCTCCCGCAGTCGGAGACGAAACGTTGGGAATCACCTCAGAATTCATCAACCGACCACGGCATAACAGCCCGGATAATTATAATGGACATGATATTTCCGGCCGTGAAAGTTTACATTTTAGTATCAGACGCCTGTACGGGGAGGAGATGTCAAGAGAAGTACGACGCCTGGAAGGAGTCCAGAAGAAGAGAGTGCAGCTTTTGTGTTCCCTCACATTCCTGTCTCGTTGCAGAGCCGTCGGCGTTATACCGAAGTTTCTGAAGATAAAGCGACTGTTCTATTCGGGAAAGGCACAACGCATTTTCAAACGGACTGAGGAGGCCTTACTACGAGAGCGCATTCAGCAGACCCGACGGGACTTGGCAAGCACAAACTGTAAGTTAATGTCTCTCCATATTACGATCAATAATAAACTGTGCAGCGGTGACTGGGATAAAATTGATAGACTACTGCATGATACTATGGGGAAGCGTATGTTGACGACGTCTAGTAGACAGAAGAAGGAATTTGATAATTTGCTACCTAATCAGACTGTTCGGCATTTAGACGTTTCCCGGACCATTATCAATTTGTCCAAACGTTCGTTATCTGACGATGAGATATCTGTGCTTGCCAAGGGAGGAAATTTTGCTGTTAGTCCGCGTTTTGTGCCCACGGAAGAAATTATAGCCAATGTAGAAGCAGGAATTCGCAGTGTAGATTCTGTAACAGCTGAAGAAATCCGTATAGAAACAGTGAGAATATTAGCGAATGCAAAACCGCTGAAATGTAATATAACTGTGGGTGAGAGAAGAGCTTTAAAACTCCTGAATGACGACGACAGTATTTTGATTCTCCCAGCTGACAAAGGAAGCGCAACGGTGGTTATAGATGTGGCCGACTATCAGAGAAAAATTACGGATCTACTGGATCCGCAAGCATATAGGAAGCTGAATAAGGACCCCACTAACAACGTTCTCAGAACTGTGTCGCGGTTAATAAAAAAGTCCTCCATTGAAGAGAGTGTACAGAAAGGTCTCTGCAGTTCGGTTGCGCTACCACCGATGCTTCATGGATGCCCAAAATTCATAAAGAAAATGTTCCGTTAAGACCGATACTAAGTGCCATTGGTTCGCCCACCTACTCGTTAGCCAAGTTTTTGACTACGCTGTTAAAACCACATGTGGACCGTTCGGACTCGTATATAAAGAATTCGACACATTTCATCAGCAGATTGAATGGCATAGTGGTCCAGCCGGAGGACATATTGGTCAGCTTCGATGTGGTATCGCTGTTTACCATGGTTCCACTTAATGATGTATTGGAACAGCTGGATCGAATTTTTCCTGCCGATATTTTAGAGCTGTTTAAGTGTTGTTTGACGACCACATACTTCAAGTGGAATGAACAGTTTTATGAGCAAACGGATGGCGTAGCTATGGGAAGCCCCCTAAGTCCCGTAATAGCAAACTTCTTTATGGAGAAATTCGAAGAACAGGCCTTAGGTACTGCCAGCAAGAAACCAAATATATGGTTCCGATACGTGGATGACACGTTTGTGTTGTGGAGACATGGTAGGGAGCAACTAAGCCGGTTCCACGAACATCTGAACAGTATAAACTCAAGAATTCAGTTTACTATGGAGGAGGAGGTAGACGGCAAACTACATTTCCTCGATGTGCTTGTGTTTAGAAACGAAAATGGTAGTTTGGGCCACTCAGTGTACCGCAAACCCACGCACACGGACCGTTATTTGCACCGGGATTCGAACCACCACCCACAACAGAAGCGGGGTGTTATCAAGACGTTAGCGGACAGAGCTAGAAATATTTGTGAACCTGAGTTGCTCGACGCTGAGATGGAACATCTCCACAATGCACTAACGAAGAACGGATATTCGTCCGCCGAAATAAAACGTGCGTTGAGGCAGCTACGCAGAAATCATACTGACGTACAGGCTACTGCAAAATCTAAGGTTTTCCTGCCGTTTGTTATAAATGTAACGGAAAGAATAGGGAGGATCTTGACGAAGCGGAATATTACCGTAATTTACAAGCCCACCAGGAAGATACAGGAATACCTTAGGTCTGCCAAGGACGCTCGCAAACCATTGGAAAAATCTGGAGTGTATAGGATCCCATGCAGCTGTGGTGATGTTTATGTGGGTACCACCAAAAGAACTGTTTCTAAACGTTTGGAAGAGCACAAGGGAAATTGTAGAAGAGGAGAAACAGAACGATCAGCTGTTGCGGAGCATGCTTTCCAGCCAGGGAACCACAATATTCGTTTCGAGGAGACGCAAGTACTAGCGGCCACGAGCGGATACTACGAAAGGCTCTATAGGGAGGCAATCGAAATCGCTAAACAGCCAAATAGTTTCAACCGAAAGGAGGAGGGCGTCAGATTAAACGGTATATGGATGCCGGTGTTAAAGAAGATGCGTACCACTCGTCCACTACTGGGTGATGGCAACGGCGATCGACGGCGACGGACAGCGGCCAATTGCACTGACGTTTTCAAAACACGTGACGTCACGCCGCGGCGCGGGGGCGCGCGGACACCGAATTTAGCGGCAGTCAGTAGCGAGCCAGTGTGTGTGTTGGACCATCAAGCTACGGACCCCCTTGAAGATGTCTCCCGCAGTCGGAGACGAAACGTTGGGAATCACCTCAGAATTCATCAACCGACCACGGCATAACAGCCCGGATAATTATAATGGACAAGATATTTCCGGCCGTGAAAGTTTACATTTTAGTATAAAAGTTGGTGATATTTTACCGAAGCTCGAAACTTAAGGCGGACTTCAATGCGAGATGCTTTTAATAGCCTCCACAACGAAACTCTCTCTCAAAATCTGACAGAAAATCCAAAGAGATTCCCGTCGTATGTAAAGCACACACGCGGCAAGACACAGCTCACTGCACGATACCAATGGTAAAATTATTTATGATAGGGCACTATAGCTGAGTTATTAAACACAGTTTTACGAAATTCCTTCACCAATGAATGCAAAGTCAATATTCCAGAATTCAAATCAAAAACAGCTGCCGACTTGAGTAACTTAAGAGCAGATAACCCAGATGTAACGAAGCAGTTTAAATCATTTGACAAAGGTAAGTGTTCTGGTCCACACAGTATACCAATTAGGTTCGTTTCAGAGTATGTTGATAACTCCATGCTTGGCAATCGTATATGTATTAGGAGTGATAAACAAGTGTTCGTTCGAAGGGTGTACAGTCCAGAATCGGTATACCTACCAGGCAGAATCACCGTGAAGATTGAGGCATTCACCCCACAGGTAAATCAAGTTGAAGATACCCCTTAGGTAAAACACTGTGTGCTACTGAGTGCAGAAGTCCGTAACTGTCTGGTGTACATTCTTGTCCGACAGGAATCGTCGACCATTCAAGGTCTGTTTTAAGGAACAAAAGGTGTGATAATCTTATGGGAAGAGATGAAGACTTTGGGGGGAATTCTAAGTGTCTCCCAGTTGAGCTGACGTTGACTTCCGCGTTGCATTTAAGGTATGGGGTGTCTTTTGCGGATCGCGATCGGTCCGGAGTTAGCGCACCATTCGTCAAAGGTGGTTTACGACAGACATTCTGCACTCGTACACAATCTTCGTTCTCTGATGGATGTCTATCAGTGTTTTTCCTCTGGCAGCCAAGAAAATAATAACAGCACATTGGTCCTGATTGGACACATTTGGGAATAACGTCGCCATAGTTCACGTTTACCAGACGCCTGTCGGAAAGACACGAATGTCACACTGATACCATGCCTACATGTCGGTGCTTACATGCCCTCAACAGAGTCGCTCTACATTGCATGTACGCTACAGCAACGCCCTCAAATGTAGACCTTTTGTTCACCTCGTATACAACCACCCCCTCGATAAAAGATGCGAACCAAATGCCTCTTTATTAACACGAAATAGTGAGTCATATAAACAGGAGATCTCAAATTGATTCATTATTACAGAGATCAAGAAGACTTCTAACTCTGTTCCTTCCAACCTTTAACCTAAGGGTCCAGACAAAATCACTGAACAGTTGTGAGGCACTGCAGCAGAACAATGAGTAATGTTTATGAACAAAGATTAGACTGAGGATAGAAGTGAATGAACTCAGTGTAAATAGTGAATCAGTCGCATTTTGTGGTGTTTGTGAAGTGAACTGTAGTTTTGACATTTTGGTTGAATTCGGCGACGAATTCTTTTTGTACGAGGGAGGAATTGTAGAGGACAAGGGGTTATTGTTAGGAAATATGGTGCGAAATTGTGATTTAGTACGTTTCAGTGCGCGATGCGCCAGCCTCACGGCAGACGGCGGACGAAGGCTGGCGGGCGCGTTATGAGGGTGACACAGTTTTGCAACGAGCGTCGGTATGCGTGTTCGTGCACGGCAGCCATCAACAACCAGAACGAAGCATTAGCAGAATTACGCAGGCGCGGGCCACGTGTGGCGCGGTTGCGTTAGCCAACTCATCGAGAACGTTCTAATAAACACGGCGCCGCGTAACCGGCGGATTCAGCAGCGGTCTGCACTATTTAAGGACATCAGAGGTGGGCGTCGGCATTCGGTTCGACAGATTGGGCGTTCGGTCGCTGGGCGTCGTCGTCATCAGTGACGCTGTCTCTGAGGACCGGCCGGTGGAGGGCGTTGCTCGCTGCTGCACCGGCGACTCCCGGAGTCGTCACGAGCCGCAGCATTTGCAGGAGGCGCGCTGGGCCGGGCCTCGTGCTGCTAACCTCCTACCACCTGCGCAGCCGCCGACCGAGCACGGCGTCGCATTCCCCAGGCTGCGTACATCAGCACGTCTCCACCACGACTCGAGCGGTGGGGCTGAGCTACCGGAAAATGTATTGGAAGAGCCAACTATAACGAGGAAGATTGCTAAAAACAGCCACCTGCTTCTACCCAGTTACGCCCTACAACCCCAACCACGTCACCTGCTCCGGTCATCCTATTACACAACTAATGAAATGGCATGCCTATGGAGTATTGCCTCACAAGGGGAGGCCGCCAATTGTGAAATTCAGATTCGATTCATCCTGCGCATAATAAACGCTCATGGCCAGAGGTGTAATGTGGCAAAGCACCAAGATGCACTTCTCAGCCGTTGTCGAGAAAATCGACAGTTAAAAGAAACCGTTGCGGTGCAATACTCACGTACGATTAATAGTTTTCCACAGCGTCGTGGTGCAGCGGTAAGCGCTCGGGTTCATAATCCGAAGGTCGCCGGATCGAATCTCGCGCCATGCAACCTTTTTTTTTTAGTATTTGTTTTTTGTAATTCAAATATATATATATATATATATATATATATATATATATATATATATATATATATATATATATATATATATATATATATATAATTCCCGGCAATCAGTTACATATATAAACTATTAATGAATTGCTTATGCATGTTGGTGAAGACGGATCGCTCTTCAGTTGTACCGCCTCCATTTTTCCCTTTTTTTAACAGGGTGTACCAAAGCTCTCCCGTCCGCACTGATTTTTGACAATGTTATAAGTTGCGCTAGGGACCGCATCTACCTTCTTTCGAAGTTAGCAGGCAACTACGCTGTTATGCGGCGGCTCGTTTCGGCCCATTCAACATCTGTCCTTCAAGTGTAACGAGCGAGTAACGGAGTTTATATTTCATACCTGCCACAGCGAATTTGTCTTCGTGGGGTCTCTATTCTAATTCGAACGTTTGACTTACGCTATACGTATTCGTTTCGGAATATCGTTTCTACGTCTTCCGTTAACTATACGTGGTTAAAATTATGAAGACAATTAATAACATTTGTGAAATACAAATTTGTTTGCGGAAAACATAATGATGTTCGAAGTCGCCAGTTTTTCCACGACAAACGACTTTCAACAACTTATTATATGCATAATTGTTGCAACTGATTGCCGGGAATTATATATATATATATATATATATATTTGAGTTACAAAAAACAAATACTAAAAAAAAAAGGTTGCATGGCGCGAGATTCGATCCTGTGACCTTCGGATTACGAACCCGAGCGCTTACCGCTGCGCCACGACGCTGTAGAAAATTACTTATCGTAGAGAGTATTTCACGGCAACGGTTTCTTTTAACTGTCGATTTTCTCGACAACGGCTGAGAAGTGCATCTTGGTGCTTTGCCACATTACACCTCTGGCCATGAGCTTTTATTATGCGCAGTATGAATCGAATCTGAATTTCACAATTGGCGGCCTCCCCTTGTCAGTTGTGCAACTGGATTCGTGACTTTGTCAGAAAGATCACAGTACGTAGTAATCGTCCGAAAATCATCGAGTGGAACAGAAGTGATATCTGGCATTCCCCAAGTAAGTGTTATATTCTCTGCTGTTTCTGATTTATATAAGCGATTTAGAAGAAAACGTGTGGAGCCCTCTAGACTGTTTGCAGAGGATGCTGTCATTTACATTTACAACCTAGTAAAGTCATCAGAAGATCAAATTCAACTGAAAAAAGTCTTAGGTACGATATGTGTATGTTGGGAAAATTGCAGTTATCTCTAAGTAACGATTAGTGTGAGGTCATCCACATGACTACTAAAAGATATCCGTTAAATTTCGGTTACACAACGAACCACACAAATCTACAGGCTGTCAACTCATCAGAATACACAGGAATTACAATTGCTAACAATTATCATAGAGTCAAGTTGCGGGGATTCCTGTAGGAATCCGATGTCGTATCACAGGTGTTGCTGGCAACGAGCCCCAAAAGTTCAGTGACAACTGTGGTGTCACCGCCAGACACCACACTTGCTAGGTGGTAGCTTTAAATCGGCCGCGGTCCATTAGTACATGTCGGACCCGCGTGTCGCCACTGGCAGTGATCGCAGACCGAGCGCCACCACACGGCAGGTCTGGAGAGACTGACGAGCACTCGCCCCAGTTGTACGGACGACTTTGCTAGCGACTACACTGACGAAGCCTTTCTCTCCTTTGCCGAGAGACAGTTAGAATAGCTTTCAGCTAAGTCCATGGCTACGACCTAGCAAGGCGCCATTAACCATTTCAAGATAGAGTCTCACTTGTATCATCAAGAATGCTGTATAAAAATGATGGAATAAAGTTAAGTATTCTAGCAGCTACGTACTTTTCTTTATAGCATTCATTACGTATCCTGTTTCAGACCTATCTCTAGCCTGCGTCAGTAACGCGTGCCTTTCGGCTACTTCAGTGTGGCGTAGCTGTCTTGTTACGCCACAACAACAACTTCCTCATTTACACTCTTTCTGTTCCTTCTAGATGCTCTATCTTTGCATGTAACGCAGTTTCAATCGTGACCAGCGTCTGATCAGTACGCACAATTGCCATTTACCAGTCAGCCTCTCTGGTTTATCAAGATTAGCTACTAGCAATCCACTGGTCAACTTCACCTTATCGGTGCCAAAATTATCTTTATTTACGGGCACCACTTTCTGATCACGTTTTCCTTGTACTTGTACAATGCTTCTACTCACAAAGAATCATGTTGTGTCCAATACCTCATGTTCTGTAAGTGGTCTGCCACATATAACAAATTCACGAGCTACTCTGGTTCCACAATCAGCCATAGCAACTTACCTCTGCCTTGCGATACATTATTATGGGAATTAAGCCTCAGCAATGTTCGTAGTTCAAGATTTTCACACTTGAGACAAAGAAACATTGCGACAGTACTTCTCTGTAGAAAGCTTCCCCTAGCTGGAATGTTGTCCCTCTGGGGGTAACCGTATGTTGACTGAGGCCAGTTATGGAATCAGAAAGTAGAAATATAGGATCTTATAGTAACTTCCTCATATACAAGGCAAGACTTCTACATTTTTCTTAAAATGCTTTGCCCCAACATGAAAAACTGCTATTGCGGAACCCAAAGTTTTCACATTACAACAGCAACACCACGCAAACTATAGTGTGGCCGCCTTTGTGGTTGCCTCTCATGTTTATCACTTGTCTACTTCCCGCTTGCTTGCTCTTATATCCCTTAAAATCGCGTTGCTGGCATCCGTCACATAATACCACCTATTACATTGAAGCTGCTGACATTGTCTCTGGACATGCCCTGTTCGTCAACAACTATAGCACTCTACGATAGTAGTAAAGAAACTCGCCTATCACGTATTCCTGTGGTATATTAATTTCCTCAAATTCTGTAGCCAGCTGGGCAGTAGAGTCTAAATTCTTTGGTACAGGTGTCATAACCATTCTGGACATATGCGGTTGCATGTCCCTTCAAACGGCATCCAGTTCCGTACGTTTGGCTTCCTGGAGCATGGCTATATTCACTGCATCAGGATGCCTTGCTCCAACTCCTTAAAGGTTAAACGTCTGTGTGTTTATTAACTCCCAAACCCCGGAATACCTGACATATTTTTTTGCGTATACTAAGAACAGTAACTTTGCTATTTACAGTAACTGCTCTTGCGTCCAATCCCCAGTCTTAGCTTTTAGTTGTATATCATATAGCTGTAGAGCTATAAACCATTCTCAGTTGCTTACCCACGATCGTTCCTTCTCGAACAACCATGAAGAACATTCCTTTCCAAAATTTGGTTCCAACATCTTTAACAGCAAACACGAAAATTTCTTCTGTGTAGATGTGAAACCGAAAAACAGCCCAAGTATTCTCACACTGTTATGAGATAAAGTTTTCAAATGGTTCAAATGGCTCTGAGCACTATGGGACTTAACATCTTAGGTCATCAGTCCCCTAGAACTTAGAACTACTTAAACCTAACTAACCTAAGAACATCACACACATCCATGCCCGAGGCAGGATTCGAACCTGCGACCGTAGCAGTTCCGCAGTTCTGGACTGCAGCGCCTAGAACCGTACAGCCACCGTGGCCGGCAGATAAAGTTTTGTTAGTGACTATTTTCCCCTCTTAAATTTATGAGTTTCGTTCAATAAACTAAATCATACCATTATAAACGGGAACTATTCTAATGAAATGGAATATAACTTATAACACTGCGATGGAAGTCTGTCTTAAAAACACAAATACTATTCATAATGCGAACCCCCCCCCCCCCTCCACATGGCCTGTTCAAGGAACATCTCAGAACTACCATATAAGTGCGAGAACCTGCCTGTGAGTGTACACACATAAGAAACCCACTTCACAAAGAACCAAGTCTGTTAAAAAAAAAAAGAAACAAAACAAGAACTTTCACAATTAGTTCCATCGGATAATGAATCAGTGTTGCTAGAAGCCTGATGATGCAGAAGATTTCTTTATTGACTGTCAGCCTGGAAGCATGATCAGAGATGGAATAAAAATCTGCTGGTGAAGTATCTGCGTCGCTGGTGATATTCGAGAAAACAGCTACGGCAGATTCCAATTCATATATGCTACCTTGATATCGCACCTTAGGTGAGAATCATTCAGAATATTTAATGACATGAAAATAACAATCAATTTAGCATGATAGCACTGTGCCACTCTAGGAAGTAACTCAACAGTTATAAAGTTACCAGACATGCTCTGTGAAGTTAGAGAGTCTCAATTACACAGGAGCTTGAAGAATACATTTACACAGGCGAAATGTTTGCGGAACTTGCTTGCACCTGGGCAAAAATTGTATTTAAAACATATGGCACACGCAGCAATCGAACAGGGGTCCGAAGAACCAGCCAATGAGTTTTATTCTTTTTTTGGTAACAAGGGTTATTGCTGGAACTTTGCTCTTTTTATGATAATGGCCTTTTGCCCTCCACGATCCTGCCAAGGTGGCGAGGACTACATGTATCAGTGAGGCAGATAGCCATGCTGTAGGTACAAACACAATGGGTAGGTATCTTTGGAGAGGACACACTATCCTACGCTTTCCGAAGAGGGGCAGCATCCTTTTCAGTAGTTGCATGAGTAACAGCACGGATGATTGACTGATCTGGCTTGTAAATTAGCCAACGTGGTCTAACTCTGCTGGTAGTGTGCACGGCTGAAAACAAGATGGAATTGCAGCCATTACATTTTCTGAAGGCATGCAGCTATCCTGTATGGCTTAATGACGATGGAGTCCTTTCGGGTAAAATATTGTCCAAGTAAAATAGTCCCCCATTCAGATCTTTTGTTGTGGACTACTCAGGATGATTTCGCCACCTGGAATAACAAAACTGGTATTCTACACTTCAGAGTGTCGAATAGGCACCCTTTTATTGAGTAGGTAGGTTAGAGAATATAGGAAAGGAAATGGGTAAGCTGAAGTTAGGTACAGTGGGATTAACAAATTGCTTTGGTAGGAAGAATAGCAGACGATTAAGCTGTACAAATAGGTTGTAGACACTGAAGGGCTTCAGAATGGTTCTATAATGGTAAGAAATGGATTTAGAAAAGAGATTTTAAACTGTAAGGCATTTCCAGGGGCAGATGTGGACTCTGACCACCGGCCGGCCCTGGTAGATCGCACTGGGCCCCATAGGAGATACTGAATTTAACTGACTATAGGGGAAAATATAAAAATGAAGGAAATGAACCCGGCGAAAGAAACAGACGTCCAAAAATGAGACTGATAAAAAGTGCAAAAGGCGAAACAGGAATAGCTAGAGGCTGTTGAAGTATGCGTTATTAGGCTGAAGATAGATTAAAAAAACTTGTGGAAAAGAGAAGCGCCCTATGAATATCAAAAGTTTGGAAGACAACCCAGGATTAAACAAAGAAGGGAAAGCTGACAGGTGGATGGAATGCGCAGAAGGTCTATACAAGGAAAATGAAGGCAATATTAAACAAAGGCAGGAGGAAATAAATGAAGATGAGTTAGGAGATATGATACAGCGAGAGGAATTAGGTAGAACACTGAAAGCCTTAACTAGAAACCAGGCTGCTGGAATAGATAAAATTCACATAGATTTAATGAGTTCCTTGGGAAAGACAGCCATGACAAAATTCTTCCACCTTGTTTGTGTTATTTATTAGACAGGCAAAATACCCTCAGACTTCATGAAGAAAAATATGGGAGGTGATACCAACAGTAAAACTATCAGACGATCAGTTTAGTAAGCTACGGTTGTAAAATATTAACAAGAATAATTTACACAAGAACGGAAAAACTAGTTTTAGCCGACCCTATGAAATATTTTAGAAGACTGATTAAACAAAGACAAACTTGCTTTTTAATATCTTTTGTAGATTTTGCGAATGCTTTTATGAGTATGGACTGTTTTTCAACTACTGCAGTAGGGATAAAATAAAGAGAACAAAAACTTATCTACAAGTGCAGTTGCAAGAATCGAAGGATATGAAAGTGTTGAGAAGGGAGTGAGATAGGGTTGCAGCCTTACCCCAATGTTGTTCAATCTGTACGTTGAGCAAGTAATAGAGAGAACTGAGGATATATCTGGAAATAAAGGTCAGCGAGAAGAAATAAAAACTTTAAGTTTTGCCAAAGACATTGTTATTCTGTCAGAGACAGCAAACGACTTGGAAATGTAGTTGACCGTAATGCATAGTGTCTTGAAAAGAAAGTGTAACATGAACATTAAAAAAAGTCAAACAAAGTTAATGGGATGTAGTCAGACTTTATTAGATGATGGTAAGGGAGCAGAATAGCAAATATAAATTTAATTGTTACTAAATATTTTTCAAGGTGTTGAAATGTTCCTTCTATTTAGTTATGCATCGTTACCTTTTTGTATCTCTCTTCCTCTGTTTCGTTCTATCTACGCTAGAGCGTGCCGGACTTGTGTGTGTGTGGCCAAGTCGCCTCATTGACACGTGCTTGCCTGCTTGATACATTGCTCAGAAGGATTGAATTTAAGCGGCCGGCCCAACGTTTAGTTAAATGATCTACTGATTATTATGTTAATATTGCGCAACGGATAACGTGGGGGAGGGCTCAAACAACCAAGTGGGCAAGTCAGTAAAGGCCACGCTCTATCATGATCTGTAAGGACACCAGTTTCTTGGCAACATTGCTCTCTCACAGGACTGGGGTTTTTAATGATCATTAAATTCATGACATTGCTCTCGATACAGGACTGGGGTTTGTAATGACCATTAATTCCATGACATCCAGTTTATAGATCATTTATTGTCTAGATCCCAGAAATTTTACAAACTTAATAGGACATTTATTATCTATATTTCCCAAAACTTTACAAATTTAATAATTGCAGCATACAAGGTCAAGTCAAATATCTTCTAGTTTTGTCTCACACTGAAGGTGCTTAAACTAACAGGCATCTCGTTTCTGCTTAAGCTCTGGGAAAGAGGATGGGACTACGTTGCTGCCCTTGTGGTCCATCTACTGGGACAGCGATCGAAATTCGCACCCAAGATTACTACTAGGACCGAATAACAAAAATTATCTTTGGCGGAAAAACGGGGAACAAAGCAGACACAAACATCTCCCATATTCACAAAAGAAAGCAAATTCTTAAAAATAAAACATCCTGTGAAATATCGCACACACAAATAATCAGTTAACAGCACACATAAGCATCTTCACCGTAATTAATTTCCAAGAACGAACTGGTAGCTCGCTGGTAGTGCAATTCAGCACCATGTGGGTGACCGATACCAACAGTTAATTTCTTTGTACTCACTCTTCTATTCGTTCTTGCTTTCCATACTTTACAATCACTGACACTCTCAACCTATTCTTTATCAAAGTAGTTAGGACATGCTGCTTGCAAATGGGGGTTAAAGAGGAACCGTGAACAAAATTTATGAGATGGCCCAGAAAAATTTTACATCACACGCTTAGAACCTTAAGTATGTCACACACGCATCTCCCACCAGATTTCACACGGAATCGTCATCCAAATTACTCATCAGCCATTACGACCACGTGTTAACTAGGTGGGGTGAGGCCCCATGTTACTTTAACATTGCAAAAAAAAAATGCTGCGTCTGGAATGGAAATTATACGATTTTTTTAGAGCTATTGCTGCTCTCGTGTGCTGAAAGCACCAAGTGATTTCAGCACTATAAAGGGATAACGCGAGCCCCATGCTCGCCTCTGAAAAAGAAACCCTATCTGAAAACTTTAACTGTAAACGCAAAATTTCTAAAAAAATGAATGAATAGTCGTTACGACACGCTAACCATTTCAATCCTGAAAAAGAGCCGATTAGTAACAGTGTAAAACATAATACCTCATCCCACGATGAAATTGGCGGCAAAGACGGAGATTGCCCTCGATTCCGTCCGCTCAGTTCAGCCGCTACCCCAAGAGTGACCATCATGGCGGCCCTCAACGGCCGTTCCCTTACATGGAGGGGAGGGGTACGTGTTACCAACCCCAGACTACCCCCTGGCAAACAGGTGCATCATCTCTGTCTTTACTCCACGCTTAGGTTGGCACTAACTGACCTACAGTGTGACCACATCTCTGCCTTGGCACTACCAGCAGACGAACTCTTAATACAAACCCCAAACTTAATCAACCCAAGGCAACGTAGTGGGATTAGGGAAAGGAAGTGCTTTTATGTAATTATGAACTGAATTAAATAAACAGGTAGTCCACTTCTTCACTCGAGATATCACACTATTTAAACTAAAAAAATGTTGAACGTATATTCAATATAATGCAACAAAAACCTAATTGTAATGAGATGGAACAAACTGTTCCCTCTCAGTGTTTGTCTGGAATGCAGCCTTTTGTGGAAGTGAAACGTGGACAATGAGCACTTCAGACAAGGAGAAGATTGTAGCTTATGAAATGTTGTGCTGCAGAAGAATGCCACGGATAGGATTAGTAGATATAGTAACTAAGGCGGAGATAAAGAATCGAACTGGGAAAAAAGATCACAAAAAGTAACTAAAATAAAGGATCGACAAAAAACACACCCTGAGGCATCAGGAAATAGTCAAATCGGATAATGGAGGGAAGTGTGGAGGGTAAGAATTGTAGAGGGTGACCAAAACATGAATTCAGTAAGCAGATCCGATGGATACAGATTGCAGTAGTTATGCAGAGATGAAGAGGCTTGCATAGTGATGAGAGCTACATCAAACCAGTCTTAAGACTGAGGTCCAAAACAACAACAAAACAAACAATGGGGTTTGGTCAATGAAGATATAGCACATAACACAGGCACATGTATACATAGGCGACATAGAAGCAATGACTATTTTACCCAAGTTGACTCTGTGTGACATCTGTGCTGTGTTGAGGTCGAATGGTTCATTATATGCGATCCTTTTTTAATGCAACTGTTGACATATCGTTAGAAACGATCTGTCAGGGAAAGGTATTTTGAATACTCTTATGTAATTTATCTCTATGTGGAGTACTTTTATAACAAATGATTGAACAGTTAAAATTACTTACAATTAAAAATAAAGAAACAAAGTTAATAAGTAGGCAAATGAGCTGTGTAGTAAAAATTCCGATGACATGAAGCATTACTTACCTGGTTGACGCTGAAGGACTGACTCGTCCCCTTCTTTGACTGGCAAACATGACTTGAGTTCACCGTTGACCCAACAGGCTTTTATTATTCGGTCCCTGGAGAAAAACGATGGGAAAGGACAGGTGCAGACGCCGCCACCACATACGCACTCAATCCGTACATTACCTGTAGATATCATTATAGCTGTTAACATATTACATAAGTTTGAGGATCAGTGGTTGGCGCTTGGAAATTGAAAGACGTAACAAGAGCTTGGACGTGAGAAGTACATGTATGATTTACTATAAGAAAATTCAATGTGCTAGAAAAAAAATTTCCAGTAAGTCCAACCAAGTTTTCTTGTAAAGCGCTATGTCAGAGGGGAAATGAAAGTGAGACGGAGAGGAAAAGAGAGGTGAACAGGAAAAGAAAGAGAATAGTGAGGGAAAGGAGAAGAAAGATAGAAAGTTTTTATCCTCACCATCAACAGATGTTATCGACAGCGCATTTGAGGCATTGCAAATGGCTTTAGTCAAGCGCCGCCAGGGGCACGACCGCTGGGTCTCGTAGTCTCGGCCGACACCCGCTTGGCGCTAGGCGAGTGGCTGCAGGACTGCCTTGTGTAGTACAGAAAATTCGTAGTTACAAACCATGTCTATCTTCCATACGTACACCGACCCTGTCCGCGGCCTTGAATTGCTGGCAGTCGCTCTGCTCCCGACGAACTT
Source organism: Schistocerca nitens (assembly GCF_023898315.1). Classification (NCBI taxonomy): domain Eukaryota; kingdom Metazoa; phylum Arthropoda; class Insecta; order Orthoptera; family Acrididae; genus Schistocerca; species Schistocerca nitens. The sequence continues at coordinate 1,141,864,753 of NC_064614.1, read as the reverse complement.
GGATTTATTTACAGCTTATTGTTCGTATCAAGAGCGGATCCTTTAGTGGCCACGAGAGATTACTCAATCGTCTTTTCAGTCCAGGTTATAACAACCAATTATGGATCCCAAGTTTATAGATCTGCACTAACAGCTGTTCACTCCAGTAACAACAGTTTGCGGCCCAAGAGCAGCAGCACAATGAACGGCAGACCATTCTCCTCCAGCTCCTTTCTCAGCAGCAACAATCACGTCAATTGGTGGCCACAGCTACGTTTCCATTGCAGCTACCTGCCTCCAACGAGTAGTCATAGAGCTGGGAAGCATATCTCCGACGTTTCGAACTGTACTGTTTTGCTTATAGCGTTTCTGCTTTGCTTTTATTTTCTAGTCGTCGTTTGTACAAAGTGGTTCAGAAATAGCAGACGCTCTCGGACGCTATTGATTAGTATTTGGGTCTGTTAACCCAATACCACCGTCAGCAGATACACTTGTCACGACAAGGGTCTACTCTAGTCTTCCCCTTGTGTGGAATTTCACGAGCCAGCATTATAAAGTTTAGTATGTGCAACCATTGATTCGAGATATGGCGCTCCGTTGACAGGGAGCCCCCACCTACGGCTTTGAAAACGATGGTAATGTTTGTGAAGAGCTCTTTTTTCTTTTTTAGTCCACAGTCTTCTGACTGGTTTGATGCGGCCCGCCGCGTTTCCCTCTCCTGTGCCATCCTCTTAATCTCAGAGTAGCACTTGCAACCTACTTCCCCAGTTATCTGCTTGACGTATTCCAATCTCTGTCTTCCTCTACCGTTTTTATCCCCTTCCGCTCCCTCTTGTACCAAGGAAGCTATTCCCTGATGTCTTAACAGATGTCATATGATCCTGTGCCTTCTTCTTGTCAACGATTTCAATATATTCCTTTCCTCTCCGGCAACAGCCTGGCCGCAGTGGATACCGCGATTCCCGTCAGATCACCGAAGTTAAGCGCTGTCGGGCGTGGCCGGCACTTGGATGGGTGACCATCCGGGCCGCCACGTGCTGTTTCCATTTTTCGGGATGCACTCAGCCTCGTGGTGACAATTGAGGAGCTACTGGACCGAATAGTAGCGGCTCCGGTCAAAGAAAACCATCGTAACGACCGGGAGAGCGGTGTGCTGACCACACGCCCCTCCTATCCGCATCCTCAGCTGAGGATAACACGGCGGTCGGATGGTCCCGATGGGCCACTTGTGGCCTGAAGACGGAGTGCTTTCCTCTCCGATTCTGCGGTGAATCTCCTCATTCCTCCCCATATCAGTCCACCTAACATTCGTCTGTAGCACCATAACTCAAATGCTTCTTCGATTCTCTTCGTTTCCCGTTCTCGCACTGTCCATGTGTCACTACCATTCAATGTTGAGCTTCAAACTTATATTCTCAGAAATTTCTTCCTCAAAATAAGGCTTATGGACTTCCTGGAATTTTTTTCTGGCACATTTATTTTCCTTCTAGTGAATCGTACATGTACTTCTCACGTCACAACACTTGTCACGTACATTCTCAGAAATTTATTCCTCAAATTAAGGCTTGTTTGATAATAGTAGACTTCTCATGGTCAGGAATGCCCTTTTGACAGCGATTATTTTTTATGTCCTTCTCGCTCTGTGTGTCATAGGTTATTTTGCTGCCTAGGTAGCAGAATTCCTGAACTTCATCTACTTCGTGACCGTCAATATTGATATCAAGTGTCTCGCTTTTCTCATTTATGCTACTTCTCATTACTTTTATCTTTCTTCGATTTACTCTCAATTTATATTCTGTACTCATTACACTGTTCATTCCAATCAGCAGATCCTGCAATTCCTATTCGCCAACAACGAGGATAGCAACGTCGTCAGCGAATCTTTTCATAGATATCCTTTCAACTTGAATTTTAATTCCAGTCTGAACCCTTCCTTATTTCCATCATTACTTCTTCTATGTGTAGAGTGGACAGTTGGGGTGAGAGACTACGTCCCTCTCTTACACCCTCTTCAATCCGATCACTTCGCTCTTGGTTTTCCACCTTTATTATTTCCTTTTGGCTCTCATACTTGAATATTAGCCGTCTCTCCATGTAGCTTACCCCCGTTTTCCTCAGAATTTCGAACACATTGCACTATTTGACACTGTCCGGTAAATCCTATGAACGTGTTTTGATTTTTCTTTAGTCTTGCTGCTAATATCAACCTCAATGTCAGAACTGCTGATCTGCCGCTTTTACCTTTTCTAAAGCCAAATTGATCGTTATCTGGCAATCCTCAATTTTCTTTTCTATTCTTCTGTGTTTTATTCTTGTCAGCAACTTGAATGCATGAGCTGCTAAGTTCACTGTGCGATAATTCTCACACTTTTCGGCTCTTGCAATCTTCGGCTGTTGTTGCATGAAGCCTTTCCGTCAGTCTGATGGTGTATCGCCAGTTCCATGTATTCTACACACCAACGTGAATAGTCGTTTTGTTGCCACTTCCCCTAATGATTTTAGAAATTCTGATGGCATTTTATCTATCACTTCTGCCTTATTTGACCCTACGTCTTTCGAAGCTCTTTTAAATTCCGATTCTAGTACTGGATCCTCTGTCTGTTCTAGAAGGTGTTACAAAAGGGTACTGCCAAACTTTCAGGAAACATTCCTCACACACAAATAAATAAAATATGTTATGTGGACATGTGTCCGGAAACTCTTAATTTCCATGTTAGAGCTCATTTTAGTTTCGTCAGTATGTACTGTACTTCCTCGATTCACCACAAGTTGACCCAATTGAAGGAAGGTAATGTTGACTTCGGTGCTTGTGTCGACATGCGACTCATTGCTCTACATTACTAGCATCAAGCACATCAGTACGTAGCATCAACAGGTTAGTGTTCATCACGAACGTGCTTTTGCAGTCAGTGCAAAGTTTACAAATGCGGAGTTGGCAGATGCCCATTTGTTGTATGGATTAGCACGGGGCAATAGCCGTGGCGCGGTACGTTTGTATCGAGACAGATTTCCAGAACGAAGGTTTCCCGACAGGAAGACGTTCGAAGCAATTGATCGGCGTCTTAGGGAGCACGGAACATTCCAGCCTATGACTCGCGACTGGGGAAGACCTAGAACGACGAGGACACCTGCAATGGACGAGGCAATTCTTCGTGCAGTTGACGATAACCCTAATGTCAGCGTCAGAGAAGTTGCTGCTGTACAAGATAACGTTGACCACATCACTGTATAGAGAGTGCTACGGGAGAACCAGTTGTTTCTGTACCATGTACAGCGTGAGCAGGCACTATCAGCAGCTGATTGGACTCCACGGGTACACATCTGCGAATGGTTGATCCAATAATGTGTCAATACTCATTTCAGTGCAAATGTTCTCTTTACGGATGAGGCTTCATTGCAACGTGATCAAATTGTAAATTTTCACAATCAACATGTGTGGGCTGACGAGAATCCGCACGCAATTGTGCAATCACGTCATCAACACAGATTTTCTGTGAACGTTTGGGCAGGCATTGTTAGTGATGTCTTGATTGGGCCCCATGTTCTTCCACCTACGCTCAATGGAGCACGTTATCATGATTTCATACGGGATACTCTACCTGTGCACCTAGAACATGTGCCTTTACAAGTACGACACAACATGTGGTTCATGCACGATGGAGCTCCTGCACATTTCAGTCGAAGTGTTCGTACGCTTCTCAAAAACAGATTCGGTGACCGATGGATTGGTACAGGCGGACCAATTCCATGGCCTCCACGCTCTCCTGACTTCAACCCTGTTGACTTTCATTTATGGGGGCATTTGAAAGCTCTTGTCTAACAACCCCGGTACCAAATGTAGAGACTCTTCGTGCTCGTATTGTGGACGGCTGTGATACAATACGCCATTCTCCAGGGTTGCATCAGCGCATCAGGGATTCCATGCGACGGAGGGTGGATGCATGTATCCTCGCTAACGGAGGACATTTTGATCATAACAAAGTGTTTGAAGTCATGCTGGTACGTTCTGTTACTCTGTGTTTCCATTCCATGGTTAAAGTGATTTGAAGAGAAGTAATAAAATGAGCTGTAACATGGAAAGTAAGCGTTTCTGGACACATGTCCACATAACATATTTTCTTTCTTTGTGCGTGAGGAATGTTTCCTGAAAGTGTGGCCGTATCTTTTTGTAACACCCTGTATATCGATTCCTGTCTCTTCTTCTATAACTTCATACAGGCCTTCCCCTCAAAGAGGCCTTCAATTTACTCTTTCCACCTATCCGCTCTCTCTCCTCTGCAATTAACACTGGAATTCCCATTGTGCTCGTAATGTTATCACCATTGCTTTTAATTTCACCTAAGGTTGTTTTATTTTTTCTATACGTTGAGTGAGTCCTTCCCACAACCATTCGACTTCGATTTCTTCACATTTTTCATGCAGGCGTTTCGCCTTAGTATCCCTGCACTTACTATTTGCTACATTATTATGCGACTCGTATTTCTGTATTCCCGAATTCCCCTTAACATTTTTTTACTTCCTTCTTTCATGGAACAACTGAAGTATTTCTTCTGTTACCAGTGGTTTCTTGGTATTTACCTTCTTTGTAAATACATTTTTTCCAACTTCTGAGATTGCCGTTTTTCGAGATATGTCCATTCCTCTTCAACTCAGCTACTTACTGAGCTATTTGATATAGCACTATCTGCAGCCTTAGAGAACTGCAAGCGATTCAGTGCACAAATAAGTGGGATACGGAAGGCCCGAAGAATGAAGAGATCTGCTTTCTGACTAGTCTCTTAAATTTCATCCTACTCTTCATCGCTACTAATCTGCGATCTGAGTCTATATCTGCTCCTGGGTAAGCCTTACAATACAGTATATGAATTTGGAATATGTGCCTGGCCATGAAGTAAACTAAGTGAAATATTCCCGTATTTCCCGGCTTTTTCCAAGTATAGTTTCTCCTCTTGTGATTCTTGCACAGAGCATTCCTTATTACTAGCTGAAATTTATTGCGTAACGCAATTAGTCTTTCTCCTCTCTCGTTCCTAGTTGGTGTTGTTGTGGTCTTCAGTCCAGAGACTGGTTTGATGCAGCTCTCCATTCTACTCTATCCTGTGCAAGCTTTTTCATCTCCCAGTACCTACCGCAACCTACATCCTTCTGAATCTGTTTAGTGTATTCCTCTCTTGGTCTCCCTCTACGATTTTTACCCTCCACGCTGCCCTCCAATACTAAATTGGTGATCACTTGATGCCTCAGAATATGCCCTACCAACCGATCCCTTCTTCTAGTCAAGTTGTGCCACAAACTCCTCTTCTCCCTAATTCTATTCAATACCTCCTCATTAGTTATGTGATCTACACATCTAATCTTCAGCATTCTTCTGTAGCACCACATTTCAAAAGCTTCTATTCTCTTCTTGTCTAAACTATTTATCGTCAACGTTTTACTTCCATACATGGCTACACTTCATACAAATACTTTAAGAAAAGACTTGCTGACCCTTAAATCTATACTCGATGTTAACAAATTTCTCTTCTTCAGAAACGCTTTCCTTGCCATTGCCAGTTTACATTTTATATCCTACCTACTTCGACCATCATCAGTTATTTTGCTCCCAAAATAGCAAACCTCATTTACTACTTTAAGCGTCTCATTGACCAGCATCAGTTATTTTGCTCCCCAAATAGCAAACCTCATTTACTACTTTAAGCGTCTCATTTCCTAATCACCCGATTTAATTCGACTACATTCCATTATTCGCGTTTTGCTTTTTTTGATGTTCATCTTATATCCTCCTTTCAAGACACTGTCCATTCCGTTCAGCTACTCTTCCAGGTCCTTTGCTGTCTCTGACAGAATTACAATGTCATCGTCGAACCTCAAAGTTTTTATTTTTTCTCCATGGATTTTAATTCCAAATCCGAATTTTTCTTTTCTTTCCTTTACTGCTTGCTCAATATACAGATTGAATAACATCGGGGAGAGGCTACAACTCTGTCTCACTCTTCCCATCCACTGCTTCCCTTCCATGTCCCTCGACTCTTATAACTGCCATCTGGTTTCTGTACAAATTGTAAATAGCCTTTCGCTCCCTGTGTTGTACCATTGCCACCTTCAGAATTTGAAATAGTGTATTCCAGTCAACATTGTCAAAAGCTTTCTCTAAGCCTACAAATGCTAGAAACATAGGTTGGCCTTTCCTTAATCTATTTTCTAAAATAAGTCGTAGGGTCAGTATTGCCTCACGTGTTCCAACATTTCTACAGAATCCAAACTGATCTTCCCCGAGCTCGGCTTCTACGAGTTTTTCCATTCGTCTGTAAATAATTCGTGTTAGTATTTTTCAGCCGCGGCTTATTAAACTGATAGTTCGGTAATTTTCACATCTGTCAACACATGCTTTCTTTGGGATTGGAATTATTATATTGTTCTTGAAGTCTGAGGGTATTTCACCTGTCTCATACATCTTGCTCACTAGATGGTAGAGTTTTGCTAGGCCTGGCTCTCCCAAGGCCATCAGTAGCTCTAATGGAATGTTGTCTACTTCCGGGGCATTGTTTCGACTCAGGTCTTTCAGTGCTCTGTCAAACTCTTCACGCAATATCATATCTTCTAATTGCTCTTCATCTACGTTCTCTTCCATTTCTATAATATTGTCCTCAAGAACATCGCCCTTATTTAGACCCTCTATGTACTCCTTCCATGTTTCTGCTTTCCCTTCTTTGCTTAGAACTGGGTTTCCATCTGAGCTCTTGATATTAATACAAGTGGATCTCTTTTCTCCAAAGGTCTCTTTAATATCCCTGTAGGCAGGATCTATCTTACCCCTAGTGATGTGTACCTCTACATCCTTACATTTGTCCTCTAGCCATCCCTGCTTAGCCATTTTGCACTTCGTGTCGATCTCATTTTTGAGACGTTTGTATTCCATTTTGCCTGCTTCATTTACTGCATTTTTATATTTTCTCCTTTCATAAATTAAATTCAGTATCTCTTCTGTTACCCAAGAATTTATATTAGCCCTCGTCTTTTTACCTATTTGATCCTCTGCTACCTTCGCTATTTCGTCTCTCAAAGCTACCCATTCTTCTTCTACTATATTTCTTTCCCCCATTCCTGTCAATCGTTCCCTAATGCTCTCCCTGAACCTCTCTACAACCTCTGGTTCTTTCAGTTTATCCAGGTCCGATCTCCTCAAATTCCCACCTTTTTGCAGTTTATTCAGTTTTAATCTACAGTTCATAACCAATAGATTGTGTCAGAGTCCACATTTGCCCCTGGAAATGTCTTACAATTTAAAACCTGGTTCCTAAATCTCTGTCTTGCCATTATATAATCTATCTGATACCTTCTAGTATCTCCAGGGTTCTTTCATGTATAGGGCTACAACCTTCTTTCATGATTCTTGAATCAAGTGTTAGCTATGATTAAGTTATGCTCTATGCAAAATTCTGCCAGGTGGCTTCCTCTTTCATTTCTTACCCCCAATCCAATATACACCTACTACGTTGCCTTCTCTCCCTTTTCCTACTATCGAATTGCAGTCATCCATGACTATTAAATTTTCGTCTCCCTTCACTATTTGAGTAATTTCTTTTATCTCATCATAAATTTTATCAATTTCTTCGTCATCTGCAGAGCTAGTTGTCATATAAACTTGTACTGCTGTAGTAGGCATGGGCTTCGTATGTATCTTGGCCACAATAATGCGTTCACTATGCTGTTTGTAGTAGCTTACCCTCATTCCTATTTTCCTATTCATTATTAAACCTACTCCTGCATTACCCCTATTTGATTTTGTATTTATAACTCTGTATTCACCTGACCAAATGTCTTTTTCCTCCTGCCACCGAACTTCACTAATTCCCATTATATCTAACTTTAACCTATCCATTTCCCTTTTTAAATTTTCTAACCTACCTGCCCGATTAAGGGACCTGGCATTCCACGCTCCGATCCGTAGAACGCCAGTTTTCTTTCTCCTGATAACAACGTCCTCCTGAGTAGTCCCCGCCCGGAGATCCGAATGGAGGGCTATTTTACCTCCGGAATATTTTATCCAAGAGGACGCCATCATCATTTAACCATACAGTAAAGCTGCATGCCCAAGTAAAAAATTACGGCTGTAGTTTCCCCTTGCTTTTAGTCGTTCGCAGTACCAGCACAGCGAGGCTGTTTTGGTTAGTGTTACAAGGCCAGATCAGTCAATCATCTAGACTGTTGCCCCTGCAACTACTGAAAAGGCTGCTGCCCCTCTTCAGGAACCACACGTTTGTCTGGCGTCTCAACAGATACCCCTCCGTTGTGGTTGCTCCTACGGTACGGCTATCTGTATCGCTGAGGCACGCAAGCCTCCCCACCAGCGGCAAGGTCCATGGTTCATGGGGGGTCTCGTTCCTAGTACCAAACTCATATTCTCCTGGAACCCTATCTTTTCCTTCTTCCCCTACAATCGCATTCCAAAGACTATTAGATTTTCATCTCTCTTTGCGTACTGAACTTCCCATTCAACATTCCTATATACTTTCTCTATTTCATTATCTTCAGTTTGAGACATCGGCATATATACCCGAAGAATCGTCGTTGGTATTGGTTTGCTGTCGATTCTGATGAGAACAACCCTAACACGGAATTGTTTGCAGTAGCTCACTCTCTGCCATAGCTTCCCAGTCATAACGAATCCTATTCCTGTTGCACTATCTTCTGCTGCTGTTGATATCACCCTATACTCATGAGACCAAAAAGCCTTATCTGTGGTGTCACCGCCAGACACCACACTTTCTAGGTGGTAGCCTTTAAATCGGCCGCCGTCCGTCAGTATACGTCGGACCCGCGTGTCGCCACTATCAGTGATTGCAGACCGAGCGCCGCCACACGGAAGGTCTAGAGAGACTTCCTAGCACTCGCCCCAGTTGTGCAGCCGACTTTGCTAGCCATGGTTCACTGCCTACTTACGTTCTCATTTGCCGAGACGATAGTTTAGCATAGCCTTCAGCTACGTCATTTGCTACGACCTAGCAAGGCGCCATTATTAGTTACTATTGATATTGTGAATCATGTACCGTCAAAACCGACGTTCATCGTTAATGGATTAAAGTTAAGTATGCCACCAGCTACGTCCGTTTTTCTAAATTCTAATTTCCTTGTCATGTTCCAGACCTCACGCCAGCCTGCGTGAGCTAAAACGCGTGCATTTCGGCCTCCTTTAGTAAAACGGTGTTGGCTCTCTTGCCAACCACAACATTATCTTCCTTAGATTTCACTTCAGTGACCCCAACTACATCTAGACTGAGCCTTTGCATTTCCCTTACCAGATGTTTTATTTTCCCTAACATGTTCAAACTTGTGACATTCCACACTCCTAATCGTAGAATACTATCCTTTCGTTGGTTATTCCATCTTTGTCTCATCGTCACATTGCTCTGGTCCGTATATGGGCTTAATATGGAATCTTTTGCCAATGGAGAGATCATCATGACGATTTTTCAATTACAGGCTACATGTTCTTTGTTTAATGCAATGGTTTCCTTTGCCGTTTGCATTCTCGTGCTGTTGATCACTGTTGATTCTCCCGCCTTGGAGGCAGTTTCGCACCCCAAGGGCAAGAGAGTGCCCTAAACCTCTGTCTGCTCCTCTGCCCCCTCGGACAAGGCCGTTGGCAGAATGAGGATGACCTCTTATACCGAAATTCTTCGGTCGTCATTGCTGATGATTTCTTATTCAAAATGAAAGCGGTGGCGGATTTCGAACCCTGCTTAAAACTTCTAAAACTTGCGAGGTTGATTTGGCAGCTCAGCATGCTTTGACAAATGATATTCAAGTTTCCAAAGTTATTACTCAGTGTCACAAGCAGTGGCCACCTGTGATAGCGACTGATCGTTTATTGTGCTTTTAAGTCTCACCGAAGTCCACAGGCTTCCAGATCACCAGCGGTTAGTGCGAGACTTAAGCACGTATACTATTCTACTCCCTCCTCAGTCTCAGATGAACTTTTCTATAATAATAACCGCGCAGTTCAGAAACGTCTTCCCTCCTTGGCGTGCAGGGGTAAATCGCACATGCCGGAGAAACACCAGTTCTGTCCTCACTGTGGTAGCGGGCATAACAAAAGACGATGCCTGCATCACGCAGTGGGCTGCTGCACCTGTGGCAGAGGCCATCACCTGGTCGCTGCGGGTCAACAAGTGGTCCACCTGCTGCATGCTCACCTGCGGCATGAGGGCAACAATGTGGTCCACACCGTCTGGCTGAAAAACCGGCAGTTACAGCGCCACCGCAGCAGCTCACTTTGCACTTGACTCAATTCGATCAGTCTGTGGATTTCCAGCTGGTCACCAGCGCTGCCGTGTCTTCGATCAACAAGCACACGTAGCGCTGTCTCGGTTCACCTTCGATGCGATGGGCCCAGCGCCACGTCTTGTTTTACTGCCACAAGGACCATTCCTTTCCTTGGAGAACTGTCGCTGGCAGCTAAGTACAAAAATATTGAATACGTACTGACATTCTTTGCTAAGCACTCTCACACTGCCACTAATATTTTCGGCTTCGATACCTTTTCCAGTTTTGGATTCAATGTAGAGGACCAAGTTAATTCAGTGTCAGACAAAGTGCCTTTTATGATCTAAATGCATTCTGCACATAAGGCGATTTTTGAACCAACACTCGTATGTGCATGTAACTTTAAGGCTTACATTTCTCTGAAGCCTTTCGCAGTGCCAGTCTTGAATCCCATTTGGAACAGATGGAGAAAAACAGTTTACGCTGTCGGCCTAAAAGTGCAGTTGTTTCTGAACGAAATCGCACAGTACGCCAAGTTTATTTCCCATGTCAGCAGATCGCTCACCATCTGAATCAGCTATGCAAGGAGGACATCAAATTTATGCTGTCGGAATTTCTGTTGTCACCCGCTGCTCAAAAGGCTTTTCAGTGCCTTAGAGGACGATGTCAAAGCAGCGTCATGTCTGATGCAATGGACAATGGGCCTGCCATTGAAATCAGCCACAGAAGCGTCCCAGTACAGCATTGTGGCGGTTTTGACCCACAAATTGTTGGATTCTTCTTAGCACCCAATTGCCTCCACCTAGAAAACGTTAAATGCCACGCAGATGAACTACTCTCAAACAAAGAAGGAGGCTTTAACGATCGTTTATGGCATTAAAAATGACTTGTGCGTTTGTATGGCAGCAAATTCTACTTGTTGACTGACCACAAACCCTTGATTTTCTTGTTCAGGCATCATTATAATGTTCTGGACAAGACAGCATAGCATTTGTAGTGCTGGGCATTGTTCTAGAGTTGGGGGTACTAAAATCCTTTTTCGATCCACCGCCAAATACGCTAATGCAGACACCCTGTATCCACCTCTCTTGGCCTTGAAGCGGAGCTAGATCACTTGGAAACTGTTTGTCTTCCCCTGGGTCAGCACCTCTAATAACTCTGGGCAAATTCTCGCTGGAGGCACGTAACCTTGGCGTCGTCTCACGACCTTTGCTCAGGAAAATTTTTTCAGTGGTTCTGAAAGAGTGCTAGGCCATGTCTCTCTGCTAGCCTGATCCAGCTTCTTGAAATCATTTCGTGTTGTGCTACCGGCACAATGTCACAACAGGCATCAATGTTGATCATAGAGGTCTCTGACCCATGAGTCGTCATTCTGCTCCCACTTCAGCTCCATTTCTCCAGCTCCTTTATATATCATATTGGGGGATGAGACACAGGAAGAGGTTGGCCTGTTGGCACATCCCCTGGGCCAGCAAAAAATGCACTTGCCGCTCATGCTGTGCCTGCTCCTCAGCTACACATCAGCAGCACAGTGGTTATCTCCATGACCACACCTTGGCCTCCAATTGAAGACTGTTTATATTTATTTTGTTGAGCCATCTCTGAGCTCTGTGTGAATGCTGGTGATGAACACACTCTCCAGCATTCCATATGTGGCACATCTTCTGTCCACTACCTCTCCATCCTTCTGTGACCTCAAAGGATATTTGACATTGGGAGGCACCATGCACCTTGATATCAGACAAAGAGCATAGTTTATGTTCACTCAGTTCCAGTCCTTCTGCCACCATAATAGCATCGACCATATGACCACTGCTCCTTTTCAACCCACCGTGGCGTCGCAACTAGTAAGCGATCGCCCATTTGTCTATTAAAAACTTTACTTCAGAATGTATGTGGGCTGCCATGTAAGCTGGTAGAGTATTATACGGTCAGTAACGGACGAGTTGTGTCCTGCAGTCTGACGTCACGACCATCTGTTGCAGCTGCGCATATGAAAGCAGTGGAGTAGCCTGGCAGGCCACTTTCATTATACGAAACTGAAAATATTAATAACTAGTAAAGGAATAACCTGAGGAACGTCATAGTTGATGTACATCGTTCTGTTGTGAAAACAAACAATATGTCAAAGTCTGAGATCAAAATTAGTTGTATTTTGGAAGTTAGTAAAATTAAAAGAAACGTAATTTTCCGACAGTCAAGAATTTAAATAAATAAAGTGATGTAATAGTTCACCTTCAGTGACTATGTACGATGATCTGATAACACTTTCAGTGTTCATATATAAATTTGGAAAGTTTTAGTTTCAGAAAACCTCTGTGACATTTCTATAATAATAATTTCAAGGATTCTAAGTAAATATGTTTATTGAGTGTTAGGGTGCATGTGAATGAGAATGCGTGCATGAGAGTATGTGGGACGTTATTATTAAAAAATCATTCATGGAACTCTCTACAGGAACTGGCAAGTGTTCCAACTCTGTAACGTGGAAACGAATCCACTAATGGTTCCCCTACTAGTGAATGTCGGATTTCCAAGTATGTATGTTTATGTATAAGACAGCCAGAACATTCGCGACTACATAATAAATTTCCAGATGTAGAGTAAAGCTTATAGTTCATTTTGTTTTGTTTATTTAATTAGAGAGTTTTGTGTTACTTATTTTGATGACATCAATGAGCCTAGAGAAGTGATTGGTGCTTTCTAGATTTTGGCGCGAGCCGCGCCCTAGAAGTGCTGACAGCCAATGAGAATCGAGACGGTTGGCCACCTAGCGAGGAGATGTAGTTTTGAGTGTGGGAGAGTGAGAGGGGAGTCTTGACCTATCTTTGATTGGAGGCGGTTATGCTAGATGTGACTTTTCGCATTATGTGTAAGATGAAGTCTTGGGATGACTTCCGCGTTATAGTGCAGTGTTAATGGTATGTGGTAGTGACCAGAAACTGTTTATGAAAACTTTAAAGTGTTGTGATAATTCGTTCCAACGAAAATCGCGAGTGAACTTTAAATTATTTAGCGTGGTGGTACTGAGTGTATTCTTACTGAGTATTTTATGGCGAGCATAACCGTTTACTAAAGACAACCACTGAATACCGTGTGCAGAAGTAATTGGCCGATCATTGACTGTTACAAGTAATTGGTTTCGGAATTTGGGAAGGTAAAAGTTCTGGCGGTTTTAGGTACGGTGATAACTGTGAGCAGAAACTTTAGTAATTTTCGTAAATGTGGGCTGATGATCTTGCTTAACGGCAATAAAGATCTATTGTAGGTTTAAATTTGAAACTCATGTTTAAAGTACGAATGACATTTCTTTAAAGTACATAGAAAATTTTCAGCAAATTTTACTTATAGCAGCCTCCGGCGTGCAGCTATGAGGTTACAGTTTCCTCAACACTGCTTTTCTGTGATCTCGTAAGTAGCTGCAGTCAGGAGTTTTACATGCGAATATCTACCGCTGTAAAGATGTAGGTGAACCAAAATTATAAAAGAAATTGCATTGCAGCAGCAACGTATAATCCGTCGCAATTGGTGCATCGCACACACGCACGTAAAAAATCCGTCGCACCACGTACAACACAAAGGCTGAAAGGATGGCCCACACTTTGGGAACCCAGATGAAGCTTTTCTGTCATAATCGACCAAGGATACCCTTTTCAATTTCCTTATCATGTATAGGTCACCCATTCCTCTGGAAATAGAATCAGCCTGGACGAAATCTTGGATTGGAACAAGCGTCGCACACTGTTAGACCTACTTCATCCCATGCAGTATGCCCATCATGTGTAAAGGCCCACCTATGCATACGCCATCTGCATCTGGACATGCAGGTTCAGCCAGGATAGACAGTGAACCAAAGGGGTGAAAGTTGGCTACATGGTCCAACAACTGTTTCATGTCACAGCTGGGCACATTTTCATGACCTGCCATTGCAAGAAACTTAGCTGTGAACTGCCTTTACTTCTGTTTCTAATCCCGGTACAAGACACCAAGGACACCACCTGTTGAGTCTCTTGCCCCTTCCCCACATCTTCTGCACCACGGTATGTACTCTGCTCATATGTCCCCATATAACTGCACCAAATGACCCCACTCACCTGCTGATGGATAAAGGGATTGCACTTTGGGAATCTGTGTAGATAGAACCGCTCCTTTTGTCCCAACCTACTTTGAACCCAGTGACATTATAGTAGTTTTATGGCGTGGGCATGGTGCTACCTCCACTGCACTCTTGCAGTTCATGACTGGACTACCTGCCACGATATGGGCTGAGCCAGGAGTCCCACATCTGCCGGCCGAGAGTGCTGTTTCTCTACACTCCTACCTCCAGAGGCACTGGCATTGGCCAGGACTTTTTTGGACTTATATGCTGATTGCAGAGGGTAGAGATTTAATGTCCCCATCAGTGGACGTTATCGATAGTGTTAACTTCAACACACTCTATAGCCCCTGAAAGGTATAATGCAATTTTCTTAGTGATAAAAATAGAAACCATACACAGCTAAATGGAAGGGTTATGCCTACATTAGTGAACTTTATTTACATTTGTGACACCACATGAAAAGGTCAGTACTCTAGCCATGACATCACAAGCCACAGCCCCTTATCACTGACATCATCAACATCATATGACATCTCTGACGAATTTCACAATCCAAGGAGTCACACCTCATTCCTTGGAATATTGGCAGCCATTAATATGAAGCAGTCTCAATGTAGCCAATCTTGGCCCTTTTCAAAGGATCCACCCAATCAGAATATTCTGCGCCATGTTCAAAAGTATGTGAATGACGTGAATTATCTGTCAAAAAATTACATAAAGGGAGTAACATACAATATTTCAATATCTAAAATATGTAAGTTTTGTCATCAGCAACACACACCTTCACACACACACCTTCGCACCGCCACCCCCCCCCCCCCACCACACACACACACTGTTTATGTGACGAATTTACATGTTGAGCATCACTTGTCAAAATCAACAGTCGATATCTGTACCTAACTTGGTAGTCGTTGTAAGGCACAAAGTACCCTCAGATTAAATATTTCCATATTTGTTTTGTCCTAAGGTGCTGATCAAGTGTCACAATGTTATTCTCTCGTCTAAAACAACAGGAAATCTATGTCAGCATCACAAGAAAATGCAGTGTTTATGTGAAGTGTCACAATGCTGTTTACATACATGCACACACACAACACACACACACATGTACACACACACACAGACACTGTCACATTTATATAAACATGATTCCTAAAACCCTGAAATTAAATGCTCCCATTCTATTTCTATGTCTAAATTGTTACAAAACAAATGTGGCTCTATATTAGTATCCCAAGCAGGTAGGCGACATTCCATTTTCAGTGACATGATGGACCAAAACGAACTTGGGCAAATCTATAGCGGCACAAAACACGTGTTGGTGCCAAATCTGTGTTTAGCAAGCAAAAGAAAAAAAAAACTAAGCAGGCTGTTTGAATTACTTTCAACTACTGGGAGAATGTAACTAACGTAACCTTATGTGTAAAAGAGACTGTGAACAAAATCGAAACTGAAAGCGAATCATTTTATGGTGAAAGGAGGTAACAACACACACACACACACACACACACACACACACACACACACACACAATGTGTGAGGTGTAACAATGTTATTTTCAAGTTTGAAATTTTCATCAGAAAAGCTAATGTCGATTTTTATTACATTACATCAAGGCATACCGGAGGTTAAGTGAAAAAGGAACTTTTGCAGAAAAACGAAGACACTTACCAATCGAAACTGTTATGCCAAGGCTCCATATTTTCATAATCAACTGCTGATTAACATCAGAATGTAACCTCATAGTTCCAAACTAAGCTATATAAACTTCACTTAAAACTTCCGGGCTGATAGGCCGTGGTCGAAGTATAAAACTGTCTCCTGACGTTTCGTCTCCGACTGCGGGAGACATCCTCGTAGGTAAAGCGCCTTACCTCCGAGGATGTCTCCCGCAGTCGGTGTCAAGATCCCCTAAAACGTTTAGAGGCTTTATTTCCTTTTTATAGTAAACTACTAAGTGATACTAAAATGTAACGATAATGCTCCAAAAAAGAAATGTAATTGCAAAACAGATCCAAAGGCAAACAACAAAATGGAACTCCTAACAGTGAATATGTCGTAAAAAAGCATGTGTATATATTTTCTACCGATTTTTTACAACTGTGGACATATGGGCTAATGGTAAGGTATTAATTTAGTCTTGCAGTACGAATTGTTTTTCAACTTCTTCTGATAATGCTAAGTTGGGCTGTTGTCCAGTGGAAACTACAACACACCTTTCCCTTTTATACACCCATATCCTAGCAAAACTATAACGAACTGCTCCATGTTACAACGAAATGAACGAAATTTTTAATACCTCTCTGTTTTCAAAACATGTCGAGCTTCCATATATTATTCTTAAAGTAATATCTTGATATCACAATGTTTGGTACAGGCTACCTCCCCTGGTGTTTATAAGTGAAACTGCATCTTTTTAGTGTTACTATCTCTGAAAGTCTTTGTGTACTATCTGTTTTTTTTTTTTTTTGAAAATGTGATTGTGGCTACTTTTTTCCAAGTTTTCCGTCTTTGAATTGGGTGCGCAAGTTCAATTCTGCTACTGTTGACCTCTACTAATAGGGAATCCTTTCTTTTGGAACTACAAGATCCGCTTAAGTAACTGAAATCTCCATTCTTCACCCAGTGTATGGGAGGTGCCCATTTATCTTTGAATTGCAAAGTTTCGACAATTTGTATACGTCAGAGTTGTTACTCTGGGAACTTTGCATAATTTACTAGCACTTTGTCAATAATTTCTTCTCTGCTGGGGCCACAACATATATAAGGTCAAAATATGAAAATTTCACATAAATTAGTTCCTGTTTGGCTGCAAAATATTTTATTTAGCTTGTGCTGTCGTATTTCTTCAATAAAAGGTTGTATTAGCTAGTATGCCATTATCAATGGCACCTGTTAACATTACAATAAATATAGCTTACTTGTGTCTATGTACGTTTCATACAAAGTTTTTGTACAGTATTACTAACATCTAGGTGCAGTGGCATTCTTAATGTGTTCCATAGTGGATATTCATCTGATTACAAGTTGTTTGTATGATGTAATTTCGTCCTGTTGTGAATATTTGTCTGGTGACAAGTTGTATGGATTACATAATTTTGTCTGTCTAGAATACTATTTTTGACAGATAAAACGACCATCCTCTCTCCTATGATGTTTTATGTTTACAGAGTAAGTCGTGTCTCAAATGTCACCGGTGAACACTGTGTACTAAAAACATTAGAATTCTGTTGTTAACTGCAGTTGAAGTTGTCTATTGCTATGTATATAATGAGGTTTCCAATCATTTCCATTTCATAAAATTTCAAAGAAGATTATTAGATAATTCTTATTTTTAAAATTGGTTTGTTCATTGAGAATGTCGTTGGTACATTTTTTCATGAGTGTAAATTTTCAGTACTTCCAAAATGTTCACAGCAGGTCCTTCAGATACAGTATGTAGACATTTTAAACCATTGTCGATGTGTTCTTCTGTGTGGTTTTGGTTATTTATGTGTAAGTAAAAGATTACTGATTGAATTTACTGTTTCTAGTATGTTCCTTAACTCAAATTGTAAAGCTTCCTGCCATTTGCCCAATTTAAAGCTATGTGCAGTCGATACACGAAATATTGTAGAGACCCGTGCTGGAATAGATGTAGGCTTTTGTCTTTCTTGATAACAGTTTTTTTCTTAAATTATTGTTTGTGTGGAATGCTAGTTTTATATTTGTTTTCTGTATGAGGTCGCTCAGTTTGTTCGATATGTTGGTCTGGTTTTACATTTGTGTTATTTTTCTAATGTTGTAAATTCCTGTAAGAGTATTGCTTTTTATTCTATGTGTTGTTCATATAGTTGGGGAACTATGTCCAGGTTGAAATTATTCTTTTGTGCTAAATACTGTGGTACTGTAAGCTCATTTATATTACATTTTATATTTGTGTGAGTTGGGTGACAAAGTTTTACTTATGATTTTATGTATAGAGTTTGGATTACTATAGATTCGAGTTGTGATGACTATTGCTATTGCATATTTGTAAGTCCAGACAATATATAGTTTTTCTATCTCCATTTTGAATTATATCTTTGGAATGAGGTGTTTAGTTTCTGGGGAATTGCTTGAATGTCAGTATCGCCTACTAGTGTTTACTATCATCTGTTAGTAGTAATTTTTCATCCACATAATGATGGCGACATATAATTTGGCAAAAAAGAATTAATCTGATAGTTAACTGCATCAATAGCCCATTATAGCTAATGAGTAAGAAGATTATCTAATTAATATTTCATCTTTCATCATTTAACAAAAAATACACCATTCAAAATCGTGAACATTAGCAGATACTATAAACAATATCGAAAGACCTCAATCACATACGTTTATCTCATGTGATAAACAAATCTATGTACAAGCATACCAGTTTCTGGAACACCTGAAATTATAGAAAAACAACGTGCTATGATACAGGCAAGTTCCTATCACACAAGCCTACAAAACCAAAAATCCCCTGCAACCTACTTCATCCCAAAATTATTTACAATTCAATAAGAAAATCTATGCACAGGCCAATGGAGTACCAATGGGAAAACGTATTGCAGGTGCAGTTGGGTTATGTTCAGTAACACAACAGAAGAAAAATTTTTCAGTTTAGATTAGCCATTTCTTACCAAAATCATACTTTACCAGCATCATGTAGAAGACACATTACTACTAATAGCTGGAGACAATAGTCAAACAGTTCATGAGAAGCCAAAAACCCTACATCCAAAAATAAAATCACAATGGAGGTAGAAAAAACAAATCTATAAATTGTCCGGCATTAGAAATAAGCAATAGCTGTAGCTGGCACATACCCGAGTATAGGAAACCAGCCACTACAGCTAACATCATATATAAAATTTAATGTCATCCAGAATGAGAGAAAGATGTATTTTTCAAAGCAATGGTCAATATAGCCATAAATCTACACCTGCAATAAGATGCACTACTAAATTAACTTACAGTATTAGAGTATGCAGTGCAAATGAATAATTTCAACAAAGATATAGTTCTGAAACTATTTGAATGACGTAAAACATAAAATAATACTCATATATAAAGGCATAACATTGAAAAGAGAATACAGAAGAAAAACAAGATCAATATATGTAGCAACGACGTACTTAGGCAACATATCGAACAAAATGAACCAATGTTAGAGATAACTATCACACGCGCTTGTTCGGAGAAGCTGTAGAAATACAAAAACACGCGAACAGTTTCAACAAGAAAGAGGAAAGCCTTAAGGTAAACGGATCTTGGCTTTCCGTACTGCAGCGAACGACCGTCGCAGGTAGCAAGAGGAGAACCGCACCGGAAATGACCGCGGAGAAGCCCTCAGACGTTGGCGCGCCAGGTACATATAGTCTGCGGCCGCGAGCTCGGCTCCAGTTCACCACTGGAAATGTAGGGCGAAGCTTTGACAATGCCAGCCACTCGTGCTGCGAAGCGTCCGTAAAATCATTAGATGAACGTCGGCCGAAGAACACGAGACAGAAGCCAATAAGCAGTTTGTCAACAAGAGGTCACGAAAGCCTTAACAGTTTTTTAACGAACTGTAAATTAGCATTTTGTACAAAAATAAGTTAGGAACGAATCTAAGACCAATAAAAGCAGAAGCCAACATCTGTTCCAACATAGTTACCTACAAAATTTCTTGTAATGACTGCACTACACTTTACAGTTCGATTTAAAGAACATAACAGAAACTGTGAAAGTAATGAGTCAGGATTTACCTATATCTCAAGAACCAAAGCAGGAAACATCGAAAATGGCTTAAGAGGGGGTAGGAAGTGAAAAATATAAAAAAAATGCTGACAAAGTTCCATGAATTTATTTCTGAAATATAGGCAGTGGAAATTGATGTGTTCTGTACTGTCTCTCCTGCTCTAAGTTGGCCTGTTTGACGTCCTACCCCCCTTAAAAATTCTACATACAGCACCTAAAGGACCTACCATGAACATTTTGGAAATACTGGAAATTTACATGCATACAAAAAATATACCAACTACATCCTCAACGAACAAACCGATTTGAAGCATAAAAATTAATAATAAATCTTTCTTGAAATTTTAGAAAAAGAAAACGATTAAAACCATATGATACACAAGAACAATAGGCAACTTTTAACTGCAGTTAACAACAACATTGTAATCTATTATATACAATCAACATTTCTCACCTTCAGAGATACAATTTGCTTTGTAAACATAAAGCATCATAGAAGCGAGAACTGTCATTACATCTGTAAAATTTAATATTCTTAACTAATGTGAGACTGGAAGACAGCCTATCCCTAATGTTATTCAATCTATATACTAAGCAAGCAGTTAATAAAAGGGAAGAAAAATTTGAAGTAGTAATTAAAATCCAGGGAGAGGAAATAAAACCTTTGAGGTTTGCTGATGACGTTGTAAATCTGCCAGAGCCACCAAAGGACTTGGAAGAGCAGTTGAACGGAATGGAAAGTGTCTTGAAAAGAGGATATAAAATGAACATCAACAAAAGCAAAACGACTGTAATGGAATGTAGTCGAATTAAGGCCACAGGAATTAGATTAGTAAATGAGACACTTAAAGAAGTATATGAGGTTTGCTACCTGGGAAGCAAAATAACTCATAATGGTCGAAGTAGGGAGGATATAAAATGTAGACTGGCAATGGGAAGTCAAACGTTTCCGAACAAGAGAAATTTGTTAACATCGAGTATAGATTAAAGTGTGAGGAAGTCCTTTCTGAAATATTTCTGTATGGAGTGTAGCCTTGTATGGAAGTGAAATATGGACGACAAATAGTTTACACAAAAAGATAATAGAAGCTTTTGAAATTTGGTGCTACAGAAGAATGCTAAAAATTAGATGGGCAGATCACGTAACTAATGAGGAGGTACTGAACAGAATTGGGGCGAAGAGAAATTTGTGGCACAACGTGAGTAGAAGAAGGGATCTTTTGGTAGGACACATTCTGAGGCATCAGAGAGCTTCAAGAGGAGGTATGTGAAGTCAGCAGAGTAAATGATAGGATCATGTATGTTAAGATGATGTTTGGCGGAGAAATGGTAACAGTGCTGACAGCCTATGCACCCCAAGCGGGATGTTCAGAAGTCGAGAAGGAAAACGTTTGGAGAGATTTGGATGGAGTAATGGTCGGAATACCAAAGGATAAAAGAGTAATAGTCGGAGGGGATCTAAATGGTCATGTTGGCGGAAGGAAAGGTGGGGAAGAGAGGTGGCATGGAGGCTGACTGCAGTACAGTTTTACTGCCACCAACTTATATTTCGCAGAAAGACCACAAAGATAAGATAAGAGATATAAGGGCTCGTACAGAGGCATATAGGCAGTCATTTTTCCCTCGTTCTGTTTGGGAGTGGAACACGGAGAGAAAATGCTGGTTGTGGTACGAGGTACCCTCCGTCACGCACCGTATGGTGGATTGCGGTGGATTGCGGAGTATGAATGTAGATGTAGATGTAGGATGGGGGTATGGCAAGAGAAATTAGGAAGGAAAAAAGACAGTGGAGTTTGCAGTGGCATTTTATCTAGTGATTACAAATACCTATTTCCAAAGAAAAAAACTAATAACATACAGGAGTGGCGAAAATAAAAAACCAAATTGAATACATATGATGTAGAAGGAAAAATAGTGGGGAGGTGCGAAATACTAAGGTCATATATGGTGAAGGAAGAGCAACACAACGTAAGTTGATTGTAGCAGATTGTGAGATGAAAGTATGTAAAAGACAGAGACACATAAACCAATGTGAAAGGAAAATTAAGTGGTGGAGGTTAAAGCATAAAATTTGAGAGAGGACTTTAGTGAAAAAGTACTGGGAAAGGTAAAATTGGCACAGAGTGTGCAGGAGTGGTGGAAAATAAATAGTGCTTTTATAAGGAAGACCGGGGAGGAAGTGTTTGGGTTAACATCTGGGAGAGGGGTGCCAAAAGATAAGGAAGTATGGTGGTGGAATGAAGAGGTGCAGAAAGTTGTGAAGGAAAAGGAAGACGCTAAGAGGAAGTGGGATATGTCCAGAAGTGCTGAGGATGGGCAAGCATACAAAAATGCAAAGAAGGAGGCAAAACGAGCCGTGGCTAAAGCTAAAGCGGAATCAGTAACGGAGGCATACGAACAACTACAGAAAAATCAGGATATGAGACAACTGATACGGATAGGCAAATCAAGAGATAAAGCTTCTAAGGATATAACAGCAATAAAACAAATGAAAGATGAAACGGGAATAATTCTGCATGACCATGGAAAAATAATCCATAGATGGTTGAATTATTTTGAGAAATTGTTGAATGAAGAAAATGTAAGAGTGAAAACTGAGGAAGAAGGGGCAAACGAAGGATTAACGATGGATATAAGTAGAGATGAAGTCGAATGGGCAGTTGAAAAGATGAAAAATGGGAAGGCAGTTGGCCCAGACCAGATCCCCGTTGAGGTATGGAAGCGTCTCGGTAAAAAGGGAATTTAGCTCCTTTGGGATTTAATGAAGAAGATTTGGCGACAGGAGGAGATGCCAGACGAGTGATCCCAATATTTAAGGGGAAAGGTGATGTGCAGGACTGCAGTAACTATAGAGGTATTAAACTCATGGCACACACAATGAAAATTTGGGAAAGAGTTATAGAAGCAAGATTACGCAAGGAGACTGTGGTGTGTGAAGAACAGTTTGGTTTCATGCCTGGAAGAGGAACGACTGATACAATATATGCTTTAAGGTGGATGGTGGAGAAACACGGGGAGCTACAAGCCGATCTACATGTGGCTTTCATTGATTCGGAGAAAGCATATGACAGAGTCCCAAAGTACGAAATATGGAGAAGCATGAGAGAGCAGTGCATGCCAGAGAAGTATGTGAGGTTAGTGAAGGAAATGTACAGAGGAGCAATGACGCAGGTGAGAAGTAGTGCGGACATTACAAAGGAGTTTCCAGTAAAAGTAGGGTTACATCAAGGGTCTGCGCTTAGTCCCTACCTCTTTGACCTGATTATGGATGTGCTGGTGAAAGATGTGAAGAAGGAAGCACCGTGGAATATGATGTTTGCGGATGATGTTGTTCTTTGTGAGCAGAGCATCGACAGACTTGAGGAAAAGCTGGAGGATTGGAGGAAGGCACTAGAAGAAAGAGGGATGAAAATTAGCCGGAAAAAGTCAGAATACTTAGCACTGAGCCGGCCGGTGTGGCCGAGTGGTTCTAGGCGCTTCAGTCTGGAATCGCGCGACCGCTACGGTCGCAGGTTCGAAGCCTGCCTCGGGCATGGATGTGTGTGATGTCCTTAGGTTAGTTAGGTTTAAGTAGTTCTAAGTTCTAGGGGACTGATGACCTCAGATGTTAAGTCCCATAGTGCTCAGAGCCATTTTGAACTTAGCACTGAAGGATGTGCAGATGAGGTCTTTCAAGCTCCAGGATGATGAGCTGAAATCGGTCTGCAAATTTAAATACCTGGGGTCGTACATACAGAGGGATGGAGGACTGGAAAGCGAGATACAACACCGAATAAATTGCGTTTGGAAACAACTGGAGAAAAATGAGTGGAGTGTTGTGTGACAAGAAGGTGAGCATTGGGTTGAAAGGGAAAGTGTAAAAGTTGGTGGTTAGGCCTGCTATGATATACGGGGCATAGACGTAGCCAATCACAGTAGCCTAGGAAAGGAAGATGGAAGTGGCGGAAATGAGGATGCTTAGGTGGATGTGTGGGGTAACAAGGAAGAACAGAATTAGAAATGAATTTGTTAGAGGAGCCGTGAAAATGGGACTAAGCTGATACGGACACTTACAGAGAAAAGGGGAAGAGTATATCGGAAACAGAGTTGAAGATATAAAGATTGAAGGAGCGAGAAGTGGAGGAAGATCGAAGATGAGGTGGAAGGATAAGATATCCGGGGACATAAGGGAGAAAGGATGGAAGAAAGAAGAGGCAATGGACAGAGAACTATGGAGGAGGTGGATCCAGAAGAGCAACGCCGACCCTACGTGACGTGGGACAAGGCGACGATAAAGAAGAAGATTCTGAGGCATCAAGAGATCACCAAATTGGTACTGGAGGGAAATGTGATGGGTAAAAATCGTAGAGGAAGACCAAGAGATGAATACAATAAGGAGATTCAGAGCGATGTAGATTGCAGTAGTTTCTCGGAAATGAAGAGACCTTGCACAGGATAGAGTAGCATGGAGACCTGCATTAAACCAGTCTCCGGACTGAAGACCACAACAACAGAAACATGTCTATTGTAAATTTGACGTCTGTAACCAGGCATTGTATGAATGTAATTTTAAAGGTGCCTGGCATGTATCAAGGTATGATGTCTTGGCACACTGTGGCCACATATGATTAAAATTGTTCCGTTATTTCACAAGTGATGAATATTGCCCTCGTCTGCTGGCAGCAGAGAAGCCAAGAATTTTGTGGTGGGAATTTGCGCTGTGCCGGAAGACAGTCATGTGTCATGCACATGCTGCAAGAAGACATACAGGGTGGATCATCTAAGGGACGCAAGCTCTGCCATGACTGAGCTGGGGCAGGTGCAGATGGTGGTAGGGAGTTTGATAGAGTCAGTGGAATGAACATAATGTACCAGAAGACAGTACCAGTGGTTGGTGCCTGATGGCGTTCATTATGGGGCGTGGAAGGTGGTGGCTGTGGCCAAGATTGCGCTTGAAGATGCACAATGAATGGTAGCTAGTACGCAGAGCGGAGGGCCTCAAAGGGCTGGTGTGTGGGACGGTTAGTATGGGTGCAGTTACTGTGTGAACAAGTCGATAGAGCGATATCTCTCATTCCAGGTTGGACGCACAGAACTGCAGTTGACGCAAGGAGGTGAGTCCAGCAAATCATTATGTACACAATTTGAGTGGTTTGCACTTAGTGGTGGCATCCCAGTGGCTTTGTGTTTGAGATGGTGCACTATGTTGTGTTGAAACGTGCCCCCAAGTGTAGACATTTGTAAAATACTTTCTGAACGGAACTCTGCGCATGCTGATAATGGCTTGTTGGTGTATTTGGCACATGGGGCGTGGAATAGTGAGTGATTTTCGACAGAGCTCATCTAATTAAATCAGTACACACTGGGGGACATGATTAAGAAAATTAAATGTTATTAAATGTTTTTCGTTACAGATATGTATTAGTTTTTCACTTAGTAGTTTTAAGAATTGATCATGTATTGAATTTTTCTCATTGAACTGCTGGTTCACTCATGTGTATTAGTGTTCTGTTTTCTATTGCATTATGTGAATGAAATGTCATATATGTAAATGGATAACTATTTATTTAGACATAAGCAAGAGTAGCTTGGTAGTATTATAGGTGGATGGTGTCTCAGTTGCTGATGTCAGTAGCAATAAAAGAGCAAAGTGGAGTTACAACCTATATCTCTGATCATAGGTAAGTTTAAGTACTATAGGAGGAATTAAGTTTTTCAGTTTTCATGTATGATGAGCACAGATTGTCCGACGTTTTAAATCGTTAATTTCTTACTTAGTTAGCTGCTCTGGAGCCCAATTAAATTTGTTCCATATTTGACCCTGTTCTGTTACTGCGAACTTATATTTTGTATTTGTCCGTTCTAGCAACCCTTATGTTACTTCTGGTCACAGGACATTATATTATTTTACTCTAAATGGTTCATGTTTTGATAACTGATATTATATGATGCTAAATGAATTGTCGCTAAATTGGGTCCCTTTCTGTAGAATCCTCAGCCTCTGTCCCACTTCATATAAATCCACATTACAGCTTCATTTCATACCTACACAAATGTGTGGGAGCATATTTAATTTGGTACAAAGGCCAAATTACACTCGTCGAAAAGTGCAAAAGACTTGAGTTTGATCAACAATAGCACCCATGCATGTTTTCTAATGTTGCAGAACAAATCATTGAACAATATGCATTAGATGAGTATGTGCCAAGCAAGATCGTAAGAGATGGAAAAGAGCCACCGTGGTACAACAACCGAGTTAGAAAACTGCTACGGAAGCAAAGGGAACTTCACAGCCAAGATAAACATAGCCAAAGCCTTGCAGACAAACAAAAATTAAACGAAGCGCAATGTAGTGTGAGGAGGGCTATGGTAGAGGCTTTCAACGATTTCGAAAGTAAAGATCTATGTACTGACGTGGCAAAAAATCCTATGAAATTTTGGTCTTATGTCAAAACGATAGGTGGATCAAAACAAAATGTCCAGACGCTCTGTGACCAAAATGGTACTGAAACACAGGATGACAGACTAAAGGCCGAAATACTAAATGTCTTTTTCCAAAGCTGTTTCACAGTGAAAGACTGCACTATAGTTCCTTCTATAGGTTGTCGCACATACGGCAAAATGGTAGATGTCGAAATAGATGACAGAGGGATAGAAAAACAATTAAGATCGCTCAAAAGAGGATAGGCCGCTGGACCTGATGGGATACTAGTTCGATTTTACACAGAGTACGCGAAGGAACTTGGCCCCTTTCTCGCAGCGGTGTACCGTAGGACTCTAGAAGAGCGTAGCGTTCTAACAGATTGGAAAAGGGCACAGGTCATCCCCGTTTTCAAGAAGGGACGTCGATTAGATGTCAAGAACTGTAGACCTATATCTCTAACGTCGATCAGTTGTAGAATTTTGGAACACGTATTACGTTCGAGTATAACGATTTTTCTGGAGACTGGAAATCTTCTCTGTAGGAATCTGCAAGGTTTTCGAAAAAGACTAATGTGTGAAACCTAGTTCGCGCTATTCGTCCACGAGACTCAGAGGGCCATAGACACGGGTTCCCAGGTAGGTGCTGTGTTTCTTGACTTCCGCAAGGCGTTTGATACAGTTCCCCACAGTCGTTTAACGAACAAAGTAAGAGCATATGGACTATCAGACTAATTATGTGATTGGATTGAAGAGTTCCCAGATAACAGAACGCAGCATGTCATTCTTAATGTAGAGAAGTCTTCCGAAGTAAGAGTGATTTCAGGGTTGCCGCAGGGTAGTGTCGTAGGACCGATGCTATTAACAATATATATAAATGACCTTGTGGATAACATCGGAAGTACACTGAGGCTTTTTGCGGATGATGCTGTAGTATATCGAGAGGTTGTAACAATGGAAAATTGTACTGAAATGCAGGAGGATCTGCAATGAATTGACGCATGGTGCAGGGAATGGCAATTGAATCTCAATGTAGACAAATGTAATGTGCTGCGAATACATGGAAAGAAAGATCCTTTATCATTTAGCTACAATATAGCAGGTCAGCAACTGGAAACAGTTAATTCCATAAATTATCTGGGAGTAGGCATTAGGAGTGATTTAAAATGCAATGATCATATAATTGAAGCTAGGACTACGAAAACTGGTATTTGCTTTCTCAGTCAGAAATTAAAAAAAAAAAAAATGTTCCAGCAATTTTTGAAGTCCCTGAGGAGATAAAATTGTGAATTTTTTTGAAAATAAATCGTTATTAAAGAACTACTAAAGCGGTTTTAAAACCACAGCAATGAAAATTGGTATCTGACTTTTCGGACATTTAAGTATTTTTGGAAATTGAACCCTTTCAGTGAGTGAAATAAGGGATGGAACGTTTTGTGAAATTATTCATTGCGATAGCGTTTGCGAAGCTAAATCTGTGAAAACTGGTATTTGGCATCTCTGGTAGAAATAAAAAATACGTGTTCTGTTGTTTTTGTAAATTCAAACCCCAAGAGCGTGAAATAGGCGATGAAAAATTTTAAGAAAATATTCACTATATTAAAAAAAGTTAAATCCATGAACATTGGTATTTCAATTCTTCGTTAGATGTAAGAAATATGTGTTAGGGGTTGGAACTTTCTATGGAAATTTTACCGCAGAAACGCAAAAGGCATGATTAACAAAAATCTTGGACTCCAATTGCCAGAATCGCATTCTGGTTACAAGTACATTCGGAAAAGACCATGCTTTAGAAACCATAATTAGCCTGAAAAGTTTACAAGATGTTGCAATTTATGATCTAAATCAAAGAAACCTATTTAAAAATGACCACGACAAGCTTTGTCAGACTTGCATAGAAAGGAATGGCTCATCGATAAATTTTCAGTAGGCTATGATTATAAAATTATTTGTGACGTAATTGCCACGCAAACGTGACCGAAGCAGCAGGCGCTAAGCTAGTACACTATACCTGAACAAGCGGTACAGTACACGTGTTTTTAGGAGAAAAATATTTTCGCTCATGCAAGTGATTTCACAGTGGTTGTAATTTCCTCAGTCTCATGATTTATTTTTAATTGTCTTTTTTTAAAGTGATTATACAGTGGGGATGCTGCCTTCCAAACTCGCCCTCTCGTTCTTCTCGTATTAGGTAAGGAAACTTAACACGGTGTTGTGTTAAGTATACAATAAACATTACAACTTCCGTCTAAGAAGATGAACGTCGTATTTAGTTATTTGAATCCCATAATGAAGGGCCCTTTGAACAACTTCTGTAACTTAACTCATTTTTCTTGATGTACTAATATTTTGTAAAAACCCTGTATTGTAAAACAAACGAAAAAAGTTGTAAACTCCGAGCCCTTATTCGCCTTCAGATTGAATTCCATTGGCTACAGTTTTCTTATGGTAATGTTCAGAGATTTGGTGCATCTTATTAGTGAAAGCTTGGGAAAGGATGATGTGATAGCGGCATACAAGATTTCCTGTATAGGGAAATATGAAGCAGACAGCTGTAAATGCGACCGCAATGGGTGCCTACCATACTGCTGGTGGAAAACTGGCAAATGG
This sequence comes from Schistocerca nitens, assembly GCF_023898315.1. Lineage (NCBI taxonomy): Eukaryota > Metazoa > Arthropoda > Insecta > Orthoptera > Acrididae > Schistocerca > Schistocerca nitens. The sequence goes on along the minus strand of NC_064614.1, from coordinate 1,141,835,652 downwards.
TCTCAAGTTTATTTGCGACCATAATACACTACTGGCCATTAAAATTGCTACACCACGAAGATGACGTGCTACAGACGCGAAATTTAACCGACAGGAAGAAGATGCTGTGATATGCAAATGATTAGCTTTTCAGAGCATTCGCACAAGGTTGGCGCCGGTGCGACACCTACAACGTGCTGACATGAGGAAAGTTTCCAACCGATTTCTCATACACAAACAGCAGTTAACCGGCGTTGCCTGGTGAAACGTTGTTGTGATGCCTCGTGTAAGGAGGAGAAATGCGTACCATCCCATTTCCGACTTTGATAAAGGTCGGATTGTAGACTATCGCGATTGCGGTTTATCGTATTGCGACGTTGCTGCTCGCGTTGGTCGAGATCCAGTGACTGTTAGCAGAATATGGAATCGGTGGGTTCAGGAGGGTAATGCGGAAAGCCGTGCTGGATCCCAACGGCCTCGTATCACTAGCAGTCGAGATGACAGGCACCTTATCCGCATGGCTGTAACGGATCGTGCAGCCACGTCTCGATCCCTGAGTCAACAGATGGGGACGTTTGGAAGACAACAACCATCTGCACCAACAGTTCGACGGCGTTTGCAGCAGCATGGACTATCAACTCGGAGACCGTGGCTGCGGTTACCCTTGACGCTGCATCACAGGCCGGAGCGCCTGCGATGGTGTACTCAACGACTAACCTGGGTGCACGAATGGCAAAACGTCATTTTTTCGGATGAATCCAGGCTCTGTTTACAGCATCATGATGGTCGCATCCGTGTTTGGCGACATTGGCGTGAACGCACATTGGAAGCGTGTATTCGTCTTCGCCATACTGGTGTATCACCCGGCGTGATGGTATGGGGTGCCATTGGTTACACGTCTCGGTCACCTCTTGTTGGCATTGACGGCACCTTGAACGGTGGACGTTACATTTCAGATGTGTTACGACCCGTGGCTCTACCCTTCATTCAATCCCTGCGAAACCCTATATTTCAGCAGGATAACGCATAACCGCATGTTGCAGGTCCTGTACGGGCCTTTCTGGATATAGAAAATGTTCGACTGCTACCCTGGCCAGCCCATTCTCCAGGTCTCTCACCAAATGAAAACGTCTGGTCAATTGTGGTCGAGCAACTGGCTTGTCTCAATACGCCAGTCACTACTCTTGAAGAACTGTGGTATCGTGTTTGAAGCTGCATGGGAATCTGTACCTGTACACGCCATCCAAGCTCTGTTTGACTCAATGCCCAGGCATATCAAGGCCGTTATTACGGCCAGAGGTGGTTGTTCTGGGTACTGATTTCTCAGGATCTATGCACCCAAATTGTGTGGAAATGTAATCACATGTCAGTTCTCGTATAATATATTTGTCCAATGAGTACCCGTTTATCATCTGCATTTCCTCTTGGTGTAGCAATTTTAATGGCCAGTAGTGTAGGTAGTTTGCTGGTGTGGACATCTTTTGCATCAAGTATGCTGATGTGACAAACTTAATGACGGAAGTAAGCTTCGCATGATGTGTCACTACCAAATAACATAGCTCGATCTTGGACCATACATTGAAAGAACTGATACAATATACTGCAAAAGGTAACAGAAAAAATATATAAAAAGACGAACAGAAATGACACTTTTATTCAAAGATAATAATTACATTATCGTCACCGCGGTTTATGATGATCCACTGGAAATAACAAATGAGGGACATGGATGTGTTTTTTTTTCACGGACACAATAGCATGCTCTATAACGTGCTCCCATACTGGCCACAAGTTTAGTAGGATTTCTTATGGTAGGACAGTTGACAAGTCCTGGATGGTCGTTGGTGCATGTGGACGTGCTGCAGTACGTGTCCCTAACACATTCTACACCTGCTCGATGAGATTTAAGTCGGGAGAAAGGGCAGGGCAGCCCATTCGCTGGGCATCCTTTCATTCCAAGAGCTCGTCCACCTGCACTTTTCGATTCTGTCATCCTTAAAAAATGAAGTCAAGGCCGAATCCTACCATGAAAGACACTCATCTGGAAGGCATAGTGTCACAATAACGTTGACTGGCGCATGTACCGAGTTCAAAGATTTGGACGTCAGTTCGCCCATTCAGTATTATGCCTCCCCACATCATAGCACCTGCACCACGAAAACGATCATGTTCGACAGTGTTCTGGGTGCATCACGTATTCCCACGGCTCGACGTATGAGGGTACGTCCAGAATCAATACTCACACTGAATCTGAACATCCGAGATCATCTCGCTACCCCAATTGTCGTTGGGCGAGTCCTCATGCTGTCGGCACTATCACGGCAAACGGTGCAGCCGATGTGCAGGTGTCAACGGACAACCATCCCCACGCTGTCTCTGGGCCATTGTGCCTTGGTGTCCCGTTAAAAGTGGTTAACACTGGAGGCCTGTTTGACGTGACTCCCTTCATGCCTGTTGCACAGTGTAGCCCTCTTTTACTGCCGCAGTTCACCGTCATAAACGATCTCCTAACCACCGGGCAACGTGCTCTCGGTTTGGAACGCTCCCAATGAACGTGGAACAATGCTATGAGGAGTACGAAACTCCTAGGCCCTGCAGTCGTCGCACTTCGTCCTCCTTCCAGTTTTCCGATGCTTCCTTCCCGTGTGAGGTCATACAGATGTGTTGTAACGAGAATATCGCTACAATGCACCACATCTGCTCACAGATTGACGTACACCTTCGATTCACGCTGACGTCGCACCATCTGACGTCCAGCTTTCTGTGAAAGATTGGAAAACCTCCTGCAACATGCTCCCACATTTTATTCATCCCACCGAGTAGTCAGAGTTGAAAAGAGCTTTGGAGGATTTCAGATCAGATCAGGCAGAAAGGATAGATAACATTCCATGACAATTTCCAAAATTGGTAACAAAACGACATTTGACGTTGGTGTGTAGAATGTATGAGTCTGGCGACATACCATCTTACTTTGTGAAAAGTATCGTCCACACAATTACGAAAACCGCAAGAGCTGAAGTGCGAGAATTATCGTACAATCAACTTAACAGCTCATGCATCCACGTTGCTGACGAGAATATTATACACAAGAATGAAAAAGAAAATTTTGGATGTATTAGATGATGATCAGTTTGGTTTTAGGAAACGTAATGGCACCAGGGAGTCAGTTCTGACGTCACTGTTGATAATGGAAGCAAGAATAAAGAAAAATCAAGACACGTTCACAGCGTTTGTCGACCTGGAAAAGGCGTTCAACAGTGTAAAATCGTGCAATATGTTCGAAATTCTGAGAAAAATAGGGGCAAGCTATAGAAAAAGACGGGTAATATACGAGTGAAAGTGAAGAAGAATTACATGATGTGCTGAATGGAATGAACAGTCCAATGAGTACAGAATATGGTTTGAGAGTAAATCTAAGAAAGAGAAAAGTAAGGAGAAGCAGCAGGAATGAGAACAGCGGGAAACTTAACATCAGGATTGATGGTAACGAAATAGACAAAATTAAGGAATTCTGCTACTTAGGCAGTAAAATAACCAATGGCGGACGGAGTAAGGAGGACATAAACAGGGCCAGCACTGACAAAAAGAGCATTTCTGGCCAAGAGTCTAATAGTACCAAACATAGGTCTAAATTTAAGGAAGAAATTTCTGAGAATTTACATTTGGAAGAGAGCATTGTATGGTATTGAAACATGGACTGTGTGAAACCCGGAACAGAAGAGGATCCAAGCATCTGCGATGTGATGTTACAGACGAAAATTAAGTGGAGTGATAAGCTAAGAAATGAGGAGGTTCTGCGAAGAATCGGAGAAGAAATGACTGTATGGAAAACATGGACAAGGAGAAGGACAGGATGTTAAGACATCTATTAAGACATCAGGGAATGACTTTCATGGTACTAGAGGGAACTGTAGAGGGATAAAACTGCAGAGGGAGACAGAGATTGGAATACATCCGCAAATAATTGAGGATGTAGGTTGCAAGTGCTACTCTGAGATGAAGAGGAACTCGCGGTGAGTCACATCAGACCAGTCAGAAGACTGATGACTCAAAAAAAAAGTCTGTATATTAAGCTTCTTGCGTGTCCTCAAGCTTTTCAGAGCAGTGTATGTAAATAATCATTTGTAAATTCAAAGCCTTTTTCTTCCTGCAGTACTGCAGCGAGAAAAAGGCATTTCATTTACTGAGAAATGTTAGTTACGATAGTATATAGAGAATGACATATAATAAATTTCTACTGTAAAAGCTATTGATACTTTAACGTGTATGTAAATCACCACCTCAGTTGTTTTTCATAAAATGGCTAGTGCGGCATAAATTACGTATTTTTGTACGTAATTTATTCAGAATTGGGCAGATTATAAATTATTCTCTCATGTTGAGTGCATCATTTCCATAAGCAAGGAGAGCATGTAATTCGATGTATTGCACTCGACAATAATGTATTTTCTTGTTTTCTTCTCCTGTCGAGTGTCACTGTAAACCCAGCTCAGTTTACCGCTGCCTGCTGCAAATTCAAATGGTTCAATTCTCTCTGAGCACTATGGGACTGAACATCTGAGGTTATCAGTCCCCTAGACTTAGAACAACTTAAACCTCACTAACCTAGAGACATCACACACATCGATGCCCGAGGCAGGGTTCCAACCTGCGACCGTAGCAGCAGTGCGGTTCCGGACTGAAGCGCCTACAACCGCTCGGCCACAGAGGCCGGCTGCCTGCTGCCGCAGCACTTGTGTACAAGGTGTGGCTGGTCGGTTTCTGGTGTACTCGTGCCATGAGTAGACAGTTCCTTCGACTCGGCTTTTCTTGTAACGTTTGCATGTAGTTACTGGCGATAAATCACGAGGTCAGGTGCAAACTTACGTTCTACGAAAGCGGGTTTGATAAGTGTCAATGCACTCTATGAAGTCTCGGGGACTTGTGATCATTGAAATTTGAAGAAAGATGCTTCAGTATTCTATTCTAAAGTGATACCTACGTAAAGTTAACGTGTCATTGTTACACGTTATTCTACAGTCACCTGTTGTTGTTCGACGGATGCAACTGGTAGTTAAAAATAAAGCACTTTCTAAACAACTGCTGTGGTGGTGATTTACATGTATGTTATTTATCAAACATTTTAATGAAATATTCGGCATATCGAAGTTTCCTCCTGCATGCTAGTCAATCTGTGCGGAATAAATCAGAAACAGATTATCCTCTAGTTCTAATTTTCGTAAATAATGACGTCTCTACTATTGTTAATCGTAGTCTGTGTATTATGGAAAAATGTGGGCAAACTGTCATGGTACTCACGATTCTTATCCTCCTTGCGCAGAATTTCGGCATTAGCGCAGGCGGTGCCGTCGTTTGATTTCAGGCAAATCTGGGTGCCTTCCTCTATACGTTGAAAGTGGCAGATGAACCGTGTTCTCGAGCTGGTGCATCCTTGTTGTTTGGCTGTGGGGATGTAAACCTATTAATTGGTGGAGTGGCCGCAACGACTCCTTAATAACTAAGGTTAAACTAAATTTCACGGTGCTTAGGTACTAGAGGACACAGTCCTGCCCACCAACCTTATGCTGTCGTCACTGCATCAGGAATTGCCCTGTGACAGCACTTTAAGACATGTGGCCATCTTCCTGGTCTGAAGGCCGTTAGCTGTTCTTTCTAAAACGCAACTTCTTTAATTATTTATTTATCGTATCGTATAAATGATACAGCACAAATACATAGGAATAAAATGAATATCGACACATGACAGAGGTAAAATAGAAAGATAAAAGTATATAAGATTAGAGCTTAGTCTACAAGCAAATAAGTTGGTGTATAACTAGAAAGCACAATTTAGATCTGTCTGTAGCTTCTAAAACGACATTTAACTCCAGTAGATAATCTCGACGTGCGCATTTGTGCACAGCTTTTTGGGAGTGGAACAGTTAAATGAAATGTTCTGCACAAAGCTCCGCTTACGAAAAAGTCCCCTTATATCCCATGACAACTTCTTATTCTGTTCTAATTTAGCCCTTAAGCGGTAGTTGTGACATACTGGTAGAGTTCCATGTCTAAACATTTCTTCGGGTTCTCCAGTTGCCACTCCAGTTGCCACCTTCTGGTGAACTGTAGCAGTTCTGGTTGTTTCTGCTTCCCTCATTGGTGATAGTCTTGATTTGAGCCTGTTACTTCTGAATGATAGTTGCCCTCGATCAGTAGGAAGTTGCAGGTTACTGGAAATTCTTTTGTGCTGTCTAACGAAGACACCTGTTCTTCGGAGTTCTGGTGGAGTGATTGCAGACAGTGTAGATGCCGCTGAAATGGGTTGGATTTGATCGTTCTCGTCATCACCCTCATTGCCCCATTGAGATGAACGCCAGTCAGTGTGGGTTAGTAGCTACTTAACCAGACTATCGTAGTCGAGTAGATGAGGCTAAGAAAGTGGATGTACAGAAGTCGAGCCACATATTTTCTGTGTAATTTGTCACTCGTAATGAGACTTAAGTTCAAATCCGAAAGCATTATCGTAAATGAAATGCAACGCTTAGCACTGAAAGAACTTTTTTTTTTCTTCTAACGTTAACTTACACCAACAACAGAGCTGACTTCTTGGCTGGAGAGTGCAGCCATTTATACAAACATCGAATATTTCAGAAAGCTAGTATTTAAACAGACATCGAGTATTACAGAATATACAAATATTACAAACATAAAACATTTGAAGAACCTTTGAGAAATCATAAATACCTAACATCAAGTAACTGAGGGTGGTTGAACCATCACACGCCAGCCAGCAACGCCAGCCATTCTTCCACACTACATGCAGCATAACTGGCGGCATTGCCCCCTCTGCGGGAGACAGCGATCCTCTTTTACAGTTCTCATTGGAGGCGAATATAGCACCTTAAATCAACATTTTGTCAACGTATCGCGACGTGGTCGTGTTATTACACCCTTTTCATTATGAGGAGCATCGAAGGTAGTCCCCACAGTCGTGGCTTCGCTATCGTCGAGAGGGTCTTCAGTTTTCTTGAACCTCCCACCCCCCTCTCCCTCGTCCAGCTGCGCCTCTGGTCTGTAACAAGGTTTCACACGGAGGACATGGACGACTTTTTGCCCGTTTTACTTCTAATGGTCATAATCCTCGGCTTCATCCTCAGCTCCGACAAGCAACAAAAGATATCATACGGCCCCACGTATCATTGTAATAACTTTCCCGATAGTCCCATTTTCCGCACAGGCGTAAAAATTCATACTAGGTCTCCCGGGCTGTATCTCACAGGCCGGTGCTCGGCATTACTGCGCTTTCTGCCTCTATCCTCGGCCTCCAGGGTCTGTACGCGAGCCAGCTCACTTGCTACTTCGGTCTGGGCGAATAGGTGTTTCACATAATCACACTGAGCCTGGTTGAAATGGGAACAGTGAATTCATTGTCGTTTCAGCCTTACCACCGTGGAACAGAAACTGCATAAAAAGGGTGATACGTCTGATGTCAACAACTACCGCCTAATCTCTCTTCTGACTGCCTTATCAAAAAAAAAAAAAGTAATGTATCATAGAGTAGCTTCACACCTTTGTAAAAATAAAGTTTTAACAAAATGTCAGTTTGGTTTCCAGAAAGGGTTTCTCAACGGAAAATGCTATATATATACTTTCACTAATGAAATATTAAATGCTCTGAGTAACTGGAAGTCACCCATTGGGATTTTTTGTGATCTCTCAAAGCCTTTTGATTGTGTAAATCATGGAATACTTCTAGATAAGCTCAAGTACTGTGGTATGAATGGGACAGCGCTAAAATGGTTTAAATCATAGCTAACTGGAAGAGCGCAGAAAGTTGAAATAAGCAGTTCACATAATATGCAAAAAAACTGGTGATTTCTCAATCAGGGGAACAATCAAGAATGGGGTGTCGCAAGGTTCGGTCTTGCGTCCTCTGCTGTTCTTAATATATATTGACTTGCCATTCTATATTCACGAAGATGCAAAGCTTGTATTTCTTGCCGATGATACAAGTATAGCTATCACACCCAACAGACAAGAATTAACTGGTGAAATTTCAAACGATGTTTTTCAGAAAATCATTAAGTGGTTCTCTGCAAATGGGCTCTCATTAAACTTTGACAAAACACAGTATATACAGTTCCACACAATAAATGGAATGACACCATTAATAAATATAGACTTCGATCAGAAATCGGTAACTAAGGTAGAATATTCAAAATTTCTAGGTGTATCCATTGATGAGGGGTTGAACTGGAAAAAAACACGCTGAAGATCTGCTGAAACGTTTGAGTTCAGCTACTTACGCTGTTAGGGTCATTGCAAATTTTGTCGATATACATCTCAGTAAATTAGCTTACCACGTCTATTTTCATTCTCTGCTTTGGTACGGCATCATATTCTGGGATAACTCATCATTGAGTAAAAGAGTGTTCATTACACAAAAGCGTGTAATCAGAATAATTGCTGGAGCTCATCCAAGATCATCCTGCAGACACTTATTTAAAGAGCTAGAGATCTTCACTGTATACTCACAACATATATATAACGAATTCAAAAGTAATAGCAGTGTACATGGCTACAACACCAGGAGAAAGGATGATCTTCACTACTCAAGGTTAAATCTATCTTTGGCTCAGAAGGGGGTAAATTATGCTGCCACAAAAGTCTTTGGTCACTTACCTAATAGCATCAAAAGTCTGACAGATAGCCATATAGCATTTAAAAGGAAATGAAAAGAATGTATTAATGGCAACTCCTTCTACTCATTAGATGAATTTTTGGATATAGTGAGTGGGTAATTTCCCCAACCCCCACAACAAAATAAAAAAATAAAAATATTAAGTGTCATGTAATATTTTGTGTAATGTAATATCTTGTATAGACACCTTTTATTAACCTGACACATTCCACATCATTACGAAGTGTCGCATTCATGATCTATGGAACAAGTACTAATCTAATCTAATCTAATCTAGTCCCGCTTCGATATGTTGTTTGCCAGAACTGCCAGAACTGTATCCCAATTGTTCTGTTCCACATCAATGTACATGGAGTGCATATCTGCCAATCTCTTACAAAGCGTTACGTGAGATCCTTCGTCTGTGGAGAGTACGCAGTCGTCGTCTTGTGGTTGACGTCGCAAAGTGAAGTTACCTCTGCTTGATATGGGGTGCTCTGTTGTTCAAAACGATGTAACTTTATAATTTCCGAAGATTTGACAGTTGACAGTGACTTTTATAACAGAATGGCAGGTGAGGTATTTTTTTTTATTACATTATAGGCTGTTACCTACACTCCTGGAAATGGAAAAAAGAACACATTGACACCGGTGTGTCAGACCCACCATACTTGCTCCGGACACTGCGAGAGGGCTGTACAAGCAATGATCACACGCACGGCACAGCGGACACACCAGGAACCGCGGTGTTGGCCGTCGAATGGCGCTAGCTGCGCAGCATTTGTGCACCGCCGCCGTCAGTGTCAGCCAGTTTGCCGTGGCATACGGAGCTCCATCGCAGTCTTTAACACTGGTAGCATGCCGCGACAGCGTGGACGTGAACCGTATGTGCAGTTGACGGACTTTGAGCGAGGGCGTATAGTGGGCATGCGGGAGGCCGGGTGGACGTACCGCCGAATTGCTCAACACGTGGGGCGTGAGGTCTCCACAGTACATCGATGTTGTCGCCAGTGGTCGGCGGAAGGTGCACGTGCCCGTCGACCTGGGACCGGACCGCAGCGACGCACGGATGCACGCCAAGACCGTAGGATCCTACGCAGTGCCGTAGGGGACCGCACCGCCACTTCCCAGCAAATTAGGGACACTGTTGCTCCTGGGGTATCGGCGAGGACCATTCGCAACCGTCTCCATGAAGCTGGGCTACGGTCCCGCACACCGTTAGGCCGTCTTCCGCTCACGCCCCAACATCGTGCAGCCCGCCTCCAGTGGTGTCGCGACAGGCGTGAATGGAGGGACGAATGGAGACGTGTCGTCTTCAGCGATGAGAGTCGCTTCTGCCTTGGTGCCAATGATGGTCGTATGCGTGTTTGGCGCCGTGCAGGTGAGCGCCACAATCAGGACTGCATACGACCGAGGCACACAGGGCCAACACCCGGCATCATGGTGTGGGGAGCGATCTCCTACACTGGCCGTACACCACTGGTGATCGTCGAGGGGACACTGAATAGTGCACGGTACATCCAAACCGTCATCGAACCCATCGTTCTACCATTCCTAGACCGGCAAGGGAACTTGCTGTTCCAACAGGACAATGCACGTCCGCATGTATCCCGTGCCACCCAACGTGCTCTAGACGGTGTAAGTCAACTACCCTGGCCAGCAAGATCTCCGGATCTGTCCCCCATTGAGCATGTTTCGGACTGGATGAAGCGTCGTCTCACGCGGTCTGCACGTCCAGCACGAACGCTGGTCCAACTGAGGCGCCAGGTGGAAATGGCATGGCAAGCCGTTCCACAGGACTACATCCAGCATCTCTACGATCGTCTCCATGGGAGAATAGCAGCCTGCATTGCTGTGAAAGGTGGATATACACTGTACTAGTGCCGACATTGTGCATGCTCTGTTGCCTGTGACTATGTGCCTGTGGTTCTGTCAGTGTGATCATGTGATGTATCTGACCCCAGGAATGTGTCAATAAAGTTTCCCCTTCCTGGGACAATGAATTCACGGTGTTCTTATTTCAATTTCCAGGAGTGTATAATTTAAACACACCGTCTCACACAAATTATTCAAATCAACGGCAGTCTTGTACCTACATGTCGGCAGCTTGCGGTACGAAACTATTGTGGTTGCATCTGTCTTTTGCGATGTGTCATATCCGTCGTTGCGGGGACGTCTACCATGTTCCGATGGAGCATCGTTACTGCCGCTGAGGACTGCAGCAATACGCCGGCCCACGTCATCCTATTTCTCGTTCCTTGGTTGGCAAGCCACAACATAGGGTCGCCTTTTCCATTCTGGTGCTGCTGTTACGATAGCCATGCATGCGTGTTGGCTGTTCGCCTGAGGTAACTGTCGATCTCATTTTCCTTCACTGCGTTGCTTCTCGGACTTCTGTCACAACCGTCCGTTGCGCATTAGACCGGGGTTGACTGGAAAAGTAACGCGCTAATCCAAGCCTGTTCAAATGGTTCAAATGGCTCTAAGCACTATGGGACTTAACATCTGAGGTCATCAGTCCCCTAGACTTAGAACTACTTAAACCTAACTAACCTAAGAAGATCACACACATCCATGCCCGAGGCAGGATTCGAACCTGCGACCGTAGCAGCAGCGTGGTCCCGGACTGAAGCGCTTAGAACCGCTCGGCCACACGGTCGGCCTCAATCCTGTGTTGAAAGGGCGTCGGCGGTATTTCCCAGGATTTGCCCCTCTGTTTCGCAATGCAGTATCTCCTTGACACCGAGTTGTCCGCGGCGATTCAGCTGCTGTCGATCAGTATGAGTAACATCGGTGTGCAGCGAACCTCTCCAGATATATTATTGCGTGCCTGCTTCACCACAGGCATTCTCAGTTTCTCTTTGACCAATGCGATGGCAGTCGATGACGTAGGGCCTACAACCTATCGAGAAGTGGGTCAGACTTCTGGGGGACTTAAGGTCCGTCATTCCCAGGCTCTGTTTTATACTTTGGAGAAAACTATTCTTGTGCCTCGTTGTTTTGGCATCATCCCATTGTTTCTGCCACAGGAGGAAACGCATGAATTTGTTGCTTGTGGCTAGTATTTCTCTTAAATTCAGTACTCATTGATGTTGTTTTCATCCAAGTCCTCGCCACGCTTTTGATTGGATATATTCCAAGTATTCCCCGTAGCACAACACCTTAGATAGTAAGAGAAACTCCCTTCAACCGAAGAAGTATTCCGCGTTGGAACCTGTTAACTATATATTGTGGTGTTGTGAACAGAAGTCTGTGCGCCCAAAACACTCCCACTGTATTCCATGATCGAATGTAAGGATGGCGTTGTGATACGTTCTTATTGATTGCATTGTTACTTTATAGTCACAAATGGTTAGACTAATACTTCTGTTCATCACGTTGCTGACTCTTTTGCTTGTACCTTCAACATGTGCAACATAATTTTGTTTGTCGCAGAGGAACACGCGAAGGCAGCTAGTGTCGTATTTTCTATTTCTGGAACTGTTGCTTAATTTCATAATCGTGAGTCTTTAAAGTTTCCCTTTTAACAACATATACACGGTCTGTTCAGGTGCAACGAATAATTGAACGCCTTGGCACTACTGATGTATATAATAATTTTTCCATAACGTGCGGCCACAGGCACAATACATTTCTTTAAAGTAAGTACAGCCATTAGACTGTTGTTTATTTGCAGTGTTACATTTACACTTACACGATCATGATTTCGGCTTCAAAGTGCCATTATCAAGTGTTTTAAGTGTTATACGGTGCCTGAGATGGCATACTCTCGTTAGCGAAATTATCCATTGATTACCGTTTGTAGACCTCACCAAGAGGTCTGTTTCAATTTCGTGAAATGGCACTGTTACATGTGGGATTGGTAGCACATGATCTGGAGGTAAATGAGGCATGTACTTCCACTGATGCCCCTTGTGTCCAACCAATTTTGTATATAATTGTGTCTCCTGAGCCTCAGTGGCCATCTTGCCAATCGACACAATGGATCCTTCAGGCTAATCAATCAGCATGGTCGTCCATCACAACAATGAACGGTTTGCCAAATAAATACTGGTGTAACTTTTTGATGGCCAGAAAAACAGCAAGGCATTTTTTTCTCGCTTGTAGAGTAGTTCATCTCGGAATTGGAGAGAACTCTGGAAACATAAGCAATCACCATTTCAGCATCTTCCTGGGTGTAGAACTGCACCAACATCATAGCTGCTAGCATTTGTGTGAAAGTTCTGTCTCAGCCATCTCTTTGTAGAATGCTAGGGCTCGAGAATCTGTTAGCACCTCCGTAAGGAGAATGAAAGATCTTTCTTGCGTCTCGTTCTAGCAGTCCTTGCCAGATACGTTCCTTGGTACAGACTGTCATAGTTATTTCTACTGAACGATGCCATGCAACTGTTACAACACTGGACTCGTATTCGGGTGGATGACGGTTGAAGTCCGTGTCCAGCCATTCAGATTTAGAGTTCCCTGACTTCCCTAAATCCTTAAGCAAATGTCGGCTTGGTTCCTCTGAAAGAGCCATTGCTAGTCTGCCTTTGATGTCCTCCTCGCTCCGTCCGTCACTCATTATTTTACTGCCTCGGTAGCAGAATTCCTTAACTTCATCTACTTCGTGTCCATCGATCCTGATATTAAGTTTCTCGCTGTTCTCATTTCTACTACTTTTCATTACCTTCGCCTTTCTTCGATGTACTCTCAATCCATAAACTGTACTCATTAGACTGTTCATTCTATTCAGCAGATCATGTAATTCTTCTTCACTTTCACACAGGATAGCAATGTCATCAGCGAATCGTATCATCGATATCTTTTCACCTTGAATTTTAATTCCACTCCTGAACCTTTCTTTTATTTCCATCATTGCTTCCTCGATGTACAGACTGAACAGCAGGGGCGAAAGATTACATCCTTGTCTTACAGCCTTTTTAATACGAGCACTTAGTTCTTGGCCGTCCACGTTTATTATTCCCTCTTGGCTCTTGTACACATTGTATATTACCCGTCTCTCCCTATAGCTTACCTCTATTTTTCTCAGAATTTCAAACATCTTGCATCATTTTACATTGTCGAACGCTTTTTCCAGGTCGACAAATCCTGTGAAAGTGTCTTGATTTTTTTTTTTTTTTAGTCTTGCTTCCATTATTAATCTCAGCGTCAGAATTGCCTCTCTCGTGCTTTTACCTTTCCTAAAGCCAAACTGACCAACGTCTAGCGCATCCTCAATTTTCTTTTCCATTCTTCTGTATATTATTCTAGACAGCAACTTGGATGAAAGAGCTGTTACGATGATTGTGCGATAATTCTCACACTTTCAGCTCTTTCAGTCTGCGGAATAGTGTGGATGATACGTTTCCGAAAGTCAGATCGTTTGTTGCCAGACTCATACATTCTACACACCAACGTGAATAGTCGTTTTCTTGTCACTTCCCCCAACGGTATTAGAAATTCTGATGGAATTTATCCATCCCTTCTTCCTTACTTGATCTGAAGTCCTCCAAAGCTCTGTTAAATTCAGATTCTAATACCGGGTCCCCTATCTCTTCTAAATCGACTCCAATTTCTTCTTCTATCACATCAGACAAATTTTCCCCCTCATAGAGGCTTTCAGTGTATTCATTCCACCCATCCGCTCTCTGCTCTGCATTTATCAGTGGAATTCCCGTTGCACTCTTAATGTTACCACCTTTGCTTTTATTGTCACCGAAGGTTGTTTTGACTTTCCTGTATGCTGAGTCTGTCCTTCATACAACCATTTCTTTTTCGATGTCTTCACATTTTTCCTGCAGCCATTTCTTCTTAGGTTCCCTGCACTTCCTATTTATTTCATTCCTCAGCGACTTGTATTTCTGTATCTTGAATTTCCTAGAATATTTTTGTACATCCTCCTTTCATCAATCAACTGAAGTATTTCTTCTGTTACTCATGGTTTCTTACCAGTTACCTTCTTTGTACCTATGTTTTCCTTCCCAACTTCTGTTATCGCCCTTTTCCTCTTCATCTGTACTGCCTATTGAGCTGTTCCTTGTTGTTGTATCTACAGCCTTAGAGAACTTCAAGCGTATCTCGTCATTTCTTAGTACTTCCGTATCCCACTTCTTTGTGTACTGAATCTTCCTGACTAACGTCTCAAGCTTCAGCCTACTTATCATCACTACTATATTGTGGTCTGAGTCTATAATTTCTCCTGGGTACGCCTTACAATCCAGTATCTGATTTCGGATTCTTTGTCTGACCATGATGTAATCTAACTGAAATCTTCCCGTATCACCCGACTATTTCCAAGTATACCTCCTCCTCTTGTGATTCCTGAACAGAATATTCGCTGTTACTAGCTGAAGTTTATTACAGAACTCAGTTAAGCTTTCTCGTCTCTCATTCCTTGTCGCAAGCCCATACTCTCCTGTAACATTTTCTTGTACTCGTTCCCCTACAACTGCAATCCAGTCCCCAATGACTATTAGATTTTCATCTCTCTTTACATATTGCATTACCCTTTCAATATCCTCATACACTTTCTCTATCTCTTCATCTTCAGCCTGCGACGTCGGTATGTATGCCTGAACTATCGTTGTGTTGATTTGATGTCGTTTCTGATACGAATAACCTTGTTACTGAACTGTTCACAGTAACAAACTCTCCGCCCTACCTTCCTGTTCATAACGAATCCTACTCCCGTTATACCATTTTCTGCTGCTGTTGCTATACTCATCTGACCAGAAATCCTTGTCTTCTTTCCATTTCACTTCACTGACTTCTACTATATTTAGATTGAGCCTTCGCTGTTCCCTTTTCAGATTTTCTAGTTTCCCTACCACGTTCAAGCTTCTGACATTCTAAGCCCCGACTCGTAGAATGTTATTTTTTCGTTGATTATTCAATTTTTTTCTCAAGGTAGCCTTCCCCTTGGCAGTCCCCTCCGGTAGATCCGAATTGGGGGGGGGGGGGGGCTCTGCTCCGGAATCTTTTGCTAAGGGAATCATCATCATGACAGTTCTTCAATTACAGGCCACATGTCCTGTGGATACACGTTACTTTAATGCAGTGGTTTCCATTGCCTTCTGCATCCTCATGCCATTGATATTTGTTGACTTTTCCGCCTTCAGGGGCAGTTTCCCTCCCCAAGGACAAGAGAGTACCCTGAACCTCTCTCCACTCCTCCGCCTTCTTTGATTAGACCATTGGCAGAATGAGGGTGACTTTTTATGCCGGAAGTCTTTGGCCGCCAATGCTGATTATTAATCAAAATTTAAGCAGCGGCGGGATTCGAACCCTGGACCGAAGACGTTTCTATTTTGAATCAAAGACCCTAACCCAAGGCCACAGGTAATCCATCTGGTCTACATAACACGTTCTGTATCCGGGTTTAGGTTCATACTATGTCGATATACAACATTTGGTACCATTCAGATTGTCTGGCATCTGAAGGTCTGGGTGTCAGCAGAGAAAGGATTAATCAAATTTCACTGAAGAACGTTAGCGCGAGGCAGATATAATATAGAAAAAGTACGCTTTGATGAATTTAAAAAGAAAGAAAAGAAACATAAACAAAGAAAACCGGGATATCTTACCCATATACATCTAGATATAGATAGTATGCAAACACTGTAAACCGCATTGTACCACATACCAGAGCTTCATCCCATTACAGCAGCGTATGATGGAGCTCCAGAAGAATGATTACTTAAATGTCTCTGTCTTCGCTGTAATTAGTTTTATCATGTCTTCACTGTCCCTACATGAAAGATACGTAGGGAGCTGTAATGTATTCCTAAATTCCTCACTTAGTATTAGTTTTTGAAATCTGAATGTTAACAACGGTCTGCAAATTGCATTGAGCACATCAGCGTTTATACTCGTAATTTCATGTGAAAGATTTGCAAGTGAAAACTTTCGTATACTATCATCAAATTTCTACATTTCTTTGCTGGGCACCATTGTTCACAACTGCAATAGGAGAGGCAGAAGAGAAGGATTCACATCCCGCTGTCCATCTGCATTAATGGTTTATGGATGAGGAGAGAAAGTAATGGCGTCAGTGTATCGTCAAAGTCCAAATGTGTCTTTGATCAAGGTAGTCACTAAACCGTCTGCAAGAACTAGAGATGTCCTTCAGGGTTACATTCTGGCTGGTAACTTTTCGGTTCGTAATCGAACTGAAATACTTCAAGTCCCAAATATTTTACTGTGTATTGAATCAATTTGTCACTTCCACTAGCACCAGTTTCAGATAATTTAACTTCCACTGCACTGAACCTATCCGTATAGCACAGCAGTAAATCTTCATACGTGGCTGCCATGTTCTCACAAAGCTCATTTAACATGACTTAACTGCTCTGAAAATGCTAGTCAACAGAATGTCGGCAAGAGAAACAGTAAAAAATGATTACCATTTTTGGGAGAGACAATTTGCTGCACTATGAATTTCTTCAACAGCTAATATTTCCTCTCGATGCTTCAGATTACAATGTAATCTTGTAGCATCTCACTGTTAGACATTTCTTGTTACAATAATATGTAATGGAAAGCGTCGTCTATGAGACAGATAAAGCATTTTGTGAAAAGGTAACACAAAAAAATTATTGACATTCGAGTACTATCCTTGTCCTAACGCACTAGTGCTAGAACTGCTTTAAGGATTAAGGGCCAAAGTTTTAAATCCTTAGGGCACACGCTAGATGCCTCCTTGTTTCACAGATAAAGTAAAACAAATTTCATCACTACTATACTTGAACAGCTTTCTTTATAACGAGTTATTTGAACTCATCATCACGCTGCCCATATCAGTTGCAAATAGGGTTGCCAACTCTTTAAATTGGTGATAAGGGAAAACAGTGTGTAACAGAAGTGAAACCAAGGTATAAATGCAAAAGATAGGGGACCTAAAGTACTACTCGTACAGTATGACAAATGGTAAATAATCGTAATATTATTCTCTATAAAAAAAATTTTATCACTACATTAACAACACAAATTACGTACATTCCTGCAAACACAAAAACACAAACACCCGAACAGAGGTTCAACACTTGCCAGACTACACTTTAAGTAACTTAAAACCTTGTCTTTAATTACTGATGGCAACAGATCGTGCCTCTTTTTGTAAAAGTGTGTTAGAACGACTGAGCAATAGTGAAAGAGGAGTATATCGTCAAGCATCGAAGTGTAACGGGCCGACGCAACGCCGAACAAAAATCATACTGGCGAGCCGAAATTCACCCATGGGAGCTGACAGGAAAACAGAGTAAAGGAAGTGACAAAGAGCATCAAAGAAATCATCATCTAATTTAAAAGAATGAAATACGGGCTATATCATGAAAAATACGAGACCCAGGATCTTCGTCCAAATTAAATGAAAAAATGGGATTTCCCGGAATATACGGGATAGTTGGAACCCTAGTTGCAAAGCTAATAACGTTTTCAATGAAAATTTTTCACTGCTTAAAAAACAAATGTTCACTCGCAGCAGTTATCTTCACTCGTCATTGTGTCAAGATTCAAAAATGAGACTCAGACTCCAAAACTGTATCCTTAACCAAATTCTGAACCACGACACACGAACATTTCATGGCTCCTACGTAAGTATATCCATGAATAAATTTCAACAAACGAAGTTTATTTGCCTTTTTCTCTTTGCGACTTTTTGCAAAGATACTTTGATGATGGCATTACATGTAGTCCGATTCATTATTGCTTTGTCGCCGTTATTTCAAAATCAGAAAGTCCGTCTTTAACACTATCCTAACAACGTTATACAACTATACACCTTATATTGTGTTAAGAAAAAAATACTGCAACTTTATTTCTGCTCTTCGTGCAGATTTTAGAACACTCGTCCCTCTAGTGACTTTGTGGAGAAAAGACTGAAATGCTACCTGATTAGCAAGCAAAATTCTTTCGTATATGTTATGTGCTTTTCACTCTTGAAGGTTATTTTTAAGCTGCTTAGCTTTGAAAGAAAAGTAAACGTCAGAAACATCGGAACACAGACTCTCCTCATTGGACGGACTCCTTACAGTCTCTAACACTTTTCAACGACCACCTGTATCTCTGCTTCCTCCTCGTAATTTTTACTGTACCGTACTTTTATGTTTTTTACGGAGTTTATGTTCCTGTTTCAGTAATCAGAATACTTGGTGAAATCCATCATTACGTCAAAGTGTCAGAGAAAGAGAAAAATAACACAGAACAGTGCCACACTCAAAGCTTTCAGCTCTATCTGGAACTACCGACATACAGCATCGCGTACGCATTACACTACATTGTCAAATGTGCCCGTATCAGAGGAAAACCGTGAAGTATTTGATACACTTTTTCAGTCAAGCACCAAACACATGAGTATTATTCAATTTGTGATCTATCTTTTAAGGGTTTTGGTACTGTCATTTGGTTTTTGAGCAAATAATTAATGTTTCTGAGTGAAAAGGATGTGTTCAGCGCAACAAAAGTCATGTAAGAGACAGACAAGTATTTAAATTACTGATTTACACGAAAATATTAAGTAATTTGTTGCAAGAAGACCGTTACAAAATCGTCTATCATAAAATTAATTTTAACTAATTTTTCAACAATTTAATAATACAAGCATTGTTAGAAACTTATTAACATTATTGCCTCAGGCGAGTCTCATTATTGTCTCAGATCTTAGCTTTGTAATAACTGACTGAATGTATCAAATAAAGCATGAGAGTAAATAGAAAAGTGTCTGATTTTATGCTTTAAACATCAGCAAATTACTTAATATGATTTAATTTTAAAAATCGTAGTAGAACTACTCGTGTCGTGTAAGTCCAACGAAGCATAAACACCAAGCACTGTTAGATGCAGGTGTTTCATTAAATATTGCGTGATTTAAAGATGGCACGTAATTAGGAGTAACATTTCAAGCGGAATATTGTCGTGCCAAAAGTATGCCCTAGCTGCCGGTCTCACGCAGGCTTATGACACTGCTGCAGCATGTGTTAAAATGGACATGGAAAACAAGAAAGAATAGATATTAACGAAAAACGTATTTATTTGCAACATTTTACTTGGAATATCGCCAGGACTGAATTTATTCCGCCCGCTTTTAAGCTTTGGACCACGTACTATGCAGATGCAGGGGAATCCTCAGAAATTTACACAGGAAACAGGGAAGTGTTTACTTGGTTGGCTCTGAGCACTATGGGACTCAACTGCTGAGGTCATTAGTCCCCTAGAACTTAGAACTAGTTAAACCTAACTAACCTACGGACATCACACACACCCATGCCCGAGGCAGGATTCGAACCTGCGACCGTAGCGGTCTCGCGGTTCCAGACTGCAGCGCCAGAACCGCGCGGCCACTTCGGCCGGCCAAGTGTTTTCTTGAATGAGGGTGCGAGACACAAGCTTACAACACGCTGTGGGTATCTGGGATGGATGCAATGATCATTCTACCAATACTGTTGAATCCGTGGATCAAGATTTATGTTTTTTGTGATTACTCTAATTCGCTAAGACAAATGGTTCCTCGGAAAGGGCACGACCTGTTCCTTCCTCATCCTTGAGACAATCCGGGCTTGTGTGCCGTCTCTAATGATCTAGCTGTTAACGGAACGTTGGACCCTAATCTTCCTTCCTTCCTTATTTTAAGCAGAGACGGTTCATGCTTGTGGCACATGCTATGCCCCCGTGCTGTCAGTAGGCATACAGTCGCATTGCCTACTTTTTCAGGGCGAAATTAACCGTTCGTAGACTTCAATAGAGTTTAGTAATTTTGTTCATTGCGTTGTTATGATTGTCCAGTGCTTTTAAAGCACTGATATTTACAGGAGCCTATGTAATATTGAGTGCATTTTCGAAGAATACACTCGATGTAATTCTACGAGGGCCACTCCAAAAGAAATGCACACTATTTTTGTAAAAATACAGTTTTCATTCTGCATGTGTGAAAGTTTTAGTGTTTAGATACATCCTTCCTGCTTGTTTTCGAACTTAGTTCAACCTGTTTCCATGAGTGGCGCCGTCACAGCATGTCTTCAAGATGGCTACTACACTTGACGTTCGTCAGAAGCAACGTGCTGTCATAGAATTCCTGTGCTGTGAAAACGAGACAGTGGGAAACATCCACAAGAGGTTCAAAAAGGTGTATGGAGATGCTGCTGTCGATCGCAGCACAGTTAGTCGGTGAGCAAGCAGGTTACGTGATGAAAGCCGGCACGGCAGTATTGAGGATTGTCCTCGCAGCGCCAGGCCTTGTACTGCACACACTCCAAACAATGTGCAGAGAGTTAACGAATTGGTGACTGCTGACAGACGCATCACAGTGAACGAATTGTCACGCTACATTGACAGAGGGGAAGGAAATGTTTGCAGAATAATGAAAGTGTTGGCGTTAGAAAAGGTTTGTGACAGGTGGGTTTCCAGGAAGTTGACAGTGGCTCACAAAGAAACAAGAAAAACGGTATGCAGCGAACTTTGGAACAGTACGAGAATGGTGGAGATGAATTTCTTGGAAGAATTGCGACAGATGATGAAACATGGCTCCATTATGTTTCACCAGAAACGAAGAGGAAGTCAATGGAGTGGCATCATGCAAATTCACCAAAAAAAAAAAAAAAATTCAAATCCACACCTACTGCTGGAAAAGTTATGGCTACGGTGTTTTTCGGTTCCGAAGGACTCTTGCTTGTGTATATCATGCCAAGTGGAACCACCATAAATTCTCATGCATATGTGACGACAATAAAGAAACTTCAAGCTCAACTGAGTCGTGTTTTACCACAGCGGCAAAAGCAGGATGTTTTGCTGTTGCACGACAATGCACGGCCACATGTCAGTCAAAAGACCGTGGAAGCGATCACAAAACTTGGATGGACAACACTGAAACACCCGCCTTACAGTCCTGACCTGGTTCCATGTGACTATCATCTCTTTGGAAAACTGAAAGACTCTCTTCGTGGAACAAGGTTTGAAGATGATGATTCCATTGTGCACGCTGCCAAACAGTGGCTCCAACAGGTTGGTTCAGAATTTTACCGTGCGAGTGTACAGGCACTGGTTCCAAGATGGCGTAAGGCAGTTGAGAGGGATGGAAATTATGTGGAGAACTGAAAATATTGTTCCTAAAGGATGTATCTACACACTGTAAAACTTTCAAATATGTAGAATAAAAGATGGATTCAAAAAATGGTGTGCATTTCTTTTGGAGTGACCCTGGTATTTTATGAAATCATATTTCAGATATTACTAATCGGCACAAGAGCTTCATTTACATTTGTTCTGTTTTGCTGTGATCTACTGTGCTTTATTATGAACTTGAGCTCCCGTATTATCGACGGAGATTATGGGAGCCGATAGGTGTGATGTACATGTATATACAACCAGATGGTTACATATTCAGAAAAATTGGGTTATTTAATCAAGAGAAAGAGCTTCACAAATTGAGCAAGTCAATAACGCGTTTATCCACCTCTGCAAGCAGTTAGTCGGCTTGGCAATGATTCATAGAGTTTGAATGTCCTCCTGAGAGATATTGTGCCAAATTATGCCCAACTGGCGCGTTGGATCGTCAAAATCCTGAGATTGTTGGAGGGCCCTGCCCATAATGGTTCAAACGTTCTCAATTGGGGAGAGATCCGGTGACGTTGCTGGCCAAGGTAGGGTTTGGCAACCACGAAGAGAAGCAATAGAAACTCTCGCGGTGTGCGGGCGGAAATTATCTTGCGGAAAGGTAAGAATGGGCTGCCATGAAGGGCAACGAAACGGGGCGTGCAATATCGTCGACTTAGCGCTGTGCTGTATGGATGCCGCAAGAGACAACCAAAGACGTCCTTCTATGAGAAGTAACGGCACCCCTGATCATCAGTCTTGGTGGCTGGGCCATATGGCGAGCGACAGCCAGGTTGGTAGCCAGCCTCTGTATGGGGCGTCTCCAGACACGTCTTCGATGTTTATCAGGGCTCCGTTCGAAGCGGGGTTCATCGTCGAAGACAATTTTACTCCAGTCAATGAGATTACAGGTCGGAGACGTCTCTCGAGACGGCCCGGACAGCGGTGGGATAACAACCTGATTGTTGTTCAGCATGCACCCCTACAACCTGGACTGGTGGTCTGAGGTGTCGTTTCTTTTCGTACCAGGATTTCTTTGGCTGTCGTTGGCAGTACCCTTGCAGAACAGCGGAACGTTCATTGCAAGCCATCCTGGTCTTACATTTCAGCATAATGCCCGTCCGCACAAGACGACAGTTTCTACTGCTTGTCTTCGTGCATGCCAAACTATAAATGGCCAGCAGCGTCGCTCGATCTCCCCAGTCGAGAACATTTGCAGCATTGTGGGCAGAGATCTCCAACAATATTGGAATTTTGACGGTCTAAAGCGCCAATTGGGCGGAATTTCGCACCATAGAAGAATGTTGAAGATTAGGTGGGTAGATCACGTAACTAATGAGGAGGTATTGATAGGATTGGGGAGAAGAGATGTTTGTGGCACAACTCGACTAGAAGAAGGGATCGGTTGGTAGGACATGTCCTGAGGCATCAAGGGTTCACCAATTTAGCATTGGAGGGCAGCGTGGAGGGTAAAAATCGTAGAGGGAGACCAAGAGATGAATACACTAAGCAGATTCAGAAGGATGTAGGTTGCAGTAGGTACTGGGAGATGAAGAAGCTTGCACAGGATAGAGTAGCATGGAGAGCTGCATCAAACCAGTCTCAGGACTGAAGACCACAACAACAACAACAATACCTCAGGAGGGCATGCAACAACTCTATCAACCAATGCCAAGCCCAGTAACTGATTGCTTAATGGCCAGAAGTGGACCAACGCGTTATTGACTTGCTCAATTTGTGAAGCTCTTTTTCTTGAAGAAATCATCAATTTTTTTCTGAAATTGTAATCATTTGTTTGTCTGTATATGTACACAACATCTAGCGATTTCTGTCCCGCTCGGATAATTTCTCGTAGTGCGTTGTTTTTTTTTTCCTCTCTCTTGGAGCCTAATTCATAATTACGAATTAGTCTCCACACGTCAGCGCTTGCATCGGCGGGTAACTTTTAATTCTGCTCGACGATAAATCGACCGATGGTGCCAATGTAGAACATGTGACGACTGCTGGAAAGCCCAATGAAAATTAAACTAAACCTATACCAGACGTGTAAATGTGAAGTGTAAAGAAAGTACAAAACTGAGTGTATTTATGTCGATAAAAACCGTAGCTAATACGACAGATAACTGAATTGCGGTAGGGAGATGATGTTGAATGGAAAGGTACTGAGCCATAATAAATTTGTTAAAGTTTTTAAAAACACTAATGAATTTATTTTTAAAAGCCAAAAATGCAAGAATAACGTTAATAAATGGTCTTCATAACTGAGAAGACTAAATTTCAATAGCACAACTGATAGTAAACACCTCAAAACGGCCACAATATAAAATCACTTCCTTTTAGTAAAGAATATTACATGAAGTAGAATACATTTATTATCTAATGAAAATATCACCAATATCAAAATCGGCTACTGGCAGGAATTATCTAAACGCCATTGCCTTCTAAGTAGCCAACATGAGTCACAAATGTGGTTTAACTTTATGATGATAGAGGTGGTGGCAGAGGCAACGCCAGTAGCAATAATTCCTCCTTCTCTACTAACATAGGACGGTGGTTGCCACTATCACAGAACTAGAAACCTTCATTAAAAATTTCAAACATGGTACACAGACATATTTAACTAGACCACAGGTAACAAGAGATACAACCACCTATCCTGTAACACAGCCACAACTCGTTAATTATTTAGTAAAAATTAAACATACCACAAATGCAGAAAAGTACGAATGTTATGCAGGAAACTTTGACTTAACTACTGGGCCATAAAATTTTCCTTTAGATTTTTTGTATTAGTAGATGCTTCAGCTGAAGCTCGTGATATTAGCCAACAGGTAACTAAAGACATACCACAGAAATAAGGTAAGTAGATGAAACAATTTTCACGGACTATAAAGTACCATTCGTAGATCAGAAGATTCCAAAATCCATTTGGAATTTTGACAGCCACAAGCCCACACACATTGACGTATCTGAACTCAAGTAATACCAGGCAAAACCTTCATAAGTACAACTTTAAACACAGCTGTGTGCAGCAACCGTGAAAATATTTTTATAGTAAAGACAGCCCACTGGGTACAATGGATTTTACAGTCGAATTGGCCGTGGTTTCGACTCCTAAACTAAGGGAGTCTTCATCAGAATTTATATTACCTAAATATGGGGGATACAAAGTTAGTCATGAATAAGAAAAAATATAAGACAGTAATAATTAATAATCGTATATAAAGATGTACTTACATATGTAAGAAGTTGAGCATAACAGCTCTCGTCATACAATTTTAACGCCAAAAAGGCCACTTCACATAATAAAACATCCTACGTAAAAGTTTTACTGTCATTTCTAGTTAAAAATTAAAGATTGCCGCTAAGGGCTGCTTGTGTATACTGAAACACATTTACGAGGTGCGGCTAGAAAAAAACCGGACTGATGCTGGAAAAAACATTTATTTACAATTATTTACAATTTCATGTTATCTCCTTCAATGTACTCTCCTCCTCGGTCTCTACACCGCTCCATACGAATTTTCCACTGTTCATAGCAATGCTGCAGATCATTTTCGTAAGTCCATACATTACTTCCGTCGCTTTTTCTTTTACTGCTTCAACAGCCTCAAATCTAGTTCCTTTCAAAGCTGACTTGACTTTAGGGAAAAGAAAAAAGTCACAGGGGGCCAAATCAGGTGAGTAGGGTGGATGATCTAAGATGGGAATGTTGTGTTTTGCCAAAAACGTCTTCACTGACAACGCACTGTGAGCTGGGGCATTGTCTTGGTGAAGGATCCATGACTTTTTCTCCACAAATCGTTCCGTTTTCTCCGTACTCGCTCACGTAGGGTAGCCAGGACGCTAATGTAGTAATGCTGATTCACTGTTTGTCCCTCTGGTACCAAATCAATGTGCACAATCCCTTTGATGTCAAAAAAAAAAAAAAAAAAAAAAAAACAATCATCATTGCCTTGAATTGCGATTTTGACATTCGTGCTTTTTTTTGTCGTGGAGAACCAGGAGTTTCCCAATGCATCGATTGGCGTTTAGTTTCGGGATCGTAAGTAAAAAACCACGATTCATCGCAAGTAATAACATTTTGTAAGAAGGTGGGATCACTTTCAATGTTTTCCAGGATGTCAGAACAAATCATTTATCGGCGTTCCTTCTGTTCAATTGTGAGACACTTTGGAACCATTTTTGAACACACTCTGTTCATGTTGAAACTTTCATGAAGAATCTGCCTAACACTTTCCTTGTCAACTCCTGTTAACTCAGACACTGCTCTGATTGTTAAACGGCGATCTTGTCGAACAAGTTTACCGATTTTTTCCATGTTTGCATCAGTTTTTTCTGACAATGGTCTGCCAGTGCGAGTGTCATCACTGGTGTCTTCGCGGCCATCTTTAAATCGTTTAAACCACTCAAACACTTGTGTTCGCGATAAACAATCATCGCCGTACACTTGTTGTAACATTACAAACGTTTCACTTGCAGATTTTCCTAGTCTGAAACAAAATTTGATGTTAACACGCTGTTCTTTCTGTACACTCAACATTTTCCGACGCACAGACAAAACGTCAACTACTTAAAACAGACGCCACGGGCAGACTGAGTGCAGGAGGCAGATGAAACTCGAGCAGTAGGCGGAGCGAGAGTCACGTGACAGGCCACGCGACTTTCAGCCTTATTGCATTCGTTTTATTGTTTCACCAGTACTAGTCCGGTTTTTTTCTAGCCACACCTCGTATATGTATAACAACGGGCAACCAAGATACGGAGTCAAAATAGCCACAACGCGACGCCAAGTAACGTGCACACTAATCGGATGCTCACCGTGATTTCTCATTAAATCCAGCGCCCACTGACAAACGCTTGCTTAGAGAGCGCCGAGAGGAAGATGTAACGAAGATTACTCGTGGTCGGAAACCCAAGGGTATCATCCAGCAGATACCACCGCGTCTAGTACTTGCAAATGTCAGACCGGACACCAACTCGGTACCACAATGGACACAAACTGGTTGCAACTTCAGTAGCAGAGGACACGCCGAATACTGCGCGTCCTGCCGACGTAGCTTTCAACGAGCCACGTTCACGGCAGCTACCAACACTAGGCCCCGCCAAACCCGCAGTGGGCAAAGGCACCACTGTGGCCAACGGGCCACGGCCGACGCTTGGCGATAACACGTCTTCTCACTTGCGCTCTTCGCCGCCCGTGTCACACTCTCTTCTCCTCCAGGTCGCCGCAGCCATTAACTACCTTCTCCTCACACCTGCCCTCTACCGACGACAGCAACGCTCCACGCGCTCTAGCTCCCAGAGGGATTTCAAATCCGCGGAAATTACGCGAAATTAAACGCGGCCGCACGGTACACTAACTATAAGACTTACAACTCGTTACTGTCACATTTTTAGTGTTAAAATGTTAATAACATATATGTTCTAGTATCAAAGAGTAACTACATAATGTAAATATTCTTTGTAACCATGGACATCTTATCCCACTAAGGTTATCCTCTATCGGCTCCTTTCTCCCCGCTTTGTTTTTCCTCTCCTTCACCCCTTTTTATTTTCCCATCATCTGCCCAGGTTCCCCCAATCTGCCCTCGGCTGTGGTATGTCGTATTTGCCAACTTTTTAGTGCAGTGTTCAAGTGAATGTTCAATGGTGTTCGTCTTTCCAAAGTGTTGCGAACAGAAATCATGCTTTCGCTGGGTGTGAATTTTATGTCTCTTGCCAACAGAAACCAGATTGTCGCCGTGTTTTTTAATTGTCTGTCTATTATCTTACCTATCTGCTTCATATGTATATTATTAGCATCACCATGCCTTTGATCACCATGCCTTTGTTTCTACGTTTTAAGTTCCACGATATTTTCCGCCATGTTACCATTTAAGTCTCCGATTTTATCGCCTGTTTTAATTATTTATTGTCTTCCTCTTTTTAAAACAAATTCTGTAGGGTGAAGAGCGACATACTAAGCTGCTGCCAGCCCGCCCCCTTCGGTAGGAATCGAATCTCAATAAAGGAAAAATAAAAAATAAAAAAAATCGACTACCACATTCGTCTCTGCTGTTGAAGAATAAAGCCTCTTGGCTCTTCTGACTCACTAAGTATTTCATAAACGCATTTTCTGTGACAATATGAGGTAAAAAGTGTATTCTTATTCAAAATCTCTCCACCACTGTGGAAACAATTAAGTAAACATAATTATTTCAAGCGAGTTGTGTGGAAGACTGCCCATCTAGCTTCTTTTTGTCCTGATGGCATACAGGTGGCCATTACGTAAGATTAATTAAAATACACTATTGGCCATTAAAATTGCTACACCAAGAACAAATGCAGATGATAAACGGGTATTCATTGGACAAATATATTATACTAGAACTGGCATGTGATTACATTTTCACGCAATTTGGGTGCATAGATCCTGAGAAATCAGTGCCCGGAACAACCATCTCTCGCAGTAATAACGGCCTTGATACGCCTGGGCATTGAGTCAAACAGAGCTTGGATGGCGTCTACAGGTACAGCTCCCCATGCAGCTTCAACACGATACCACAGTTCATCAAGAGTTGTGACTGGCGTATTGTGAAGAGCCAGTTGCTCGGCCACCATTGACCAGACGTTTTCAATTGGTGAGAGATCTGGAGAATGTGCTGGCCAGGCAGCATTCGAACATTTTCTGTATCCAGAAAGGCCAGTTACAGGACCTGCAACATGCGGTTGTGCGTTATCCTGCTGAAATGTAGGGTTTCGCAGGGATCGAAGGAAGGGCAGAGCCACGGGTCGTAACACATCTGAAATGCAACGTCCACTGTTCAAAGTGCCGTCAATGCGAACAAGAGGTGACCGAGACGTGTAACCAATGGCACCCCATACCGTCACGCCGGATGATACGCCAGTATCACGATGACGAATACACGCTTCCAATGTGCGTTCACCGCGATGTCACCAAACGCGGATGCGACCATCATGATGCTGTGACCAGAACCTGGATTCATCTGAATAAACGACGTTTTGCCATTCGTGCACCCAGGTTCGTCGTTGAGTGCACCATCGCAGGCGCTCCTGTCTGTGATGCAGCGTCAAGGGTAACCGCAGCCATGGTCTCCGAGCTGATAGTCCATGCTGCTGCAAACGTCGTCGAACTGTTCGAGCAGATGGTTTTTGTCTTCCAAATGTCCCCATTTGTTGACTCATGGATCGAGACGTGGCTGCACGATCCGTTACAGCCAAGTGGATAAGGCGCCTGTCATCTCGACTGCTAGTGATACGAGGCCGTTGGGATCCAGCACGGCGTTCCGTATTACCCTTCTGAACCCACCGATTTCATTTCTGCTAACAGTCATTGGATCTCGACCAAGGCGAGCAGCAATGTCGCGATATGATAAATCGCAATCGCGATAGGTTACAATCCGACCTTTATCAAAGTCGGAAACGTGATGGTACGCATTTCTTCTCCTTACACGAGGCATCACAACAACGTTTCGCCAGGCAACGCCGGTCAACCGCTGTTTGTGTATGAGAAATGGGGTGGAAACTTTCCTCATGTCAGCACGTTGTAGGTGTCGCTACCGGGGCCAACCTTGTGCAAATGCTCTGAAAAGCTAATCATTGCATATCACAGCATCTTCTTCCTGTCGGTTAAATTTCTCGTCTGTAGCACGTCATCTTTGTGGTGTAGCAATTTTAGTGGTCAGTAGTGTATTAAACATTGGACTTCGCTCTAAAATTAACATAATAAATATTTTGAATATTGATAATTGTTTTCACACGTTAATGTCTGAAAAGTTCATTTTATTAGAATTTTTACGTGATTACAAGGATAGATTTACCTGCAGTAGGCAACAAGGCTTTGGTTTTCTTCACGTTAACTCTGAGTTTGCTATTAAATTTTTTTTCGTCAAGAAAATGCTTAACCAAAATAAGCCACTGTGATAGGAATGAAATTATTTATTGTGAGTACAAAGCTTTATGCTCCCTCTCTTTGCAACAATTGATTGAATGGGCAGTAACAATAGTAGTTTCAAGCTGCTCTGACTTTCTTTGAGCTAGGCGAGAATTTGGGCAACGTAATTAAACCATCAGAAGCAAAATTGTACCCATTTTATGGTTCAAATGGTTCAAATGGCTCTGAGCACTATGGGACTCAACATCTTAGGTCATAAGTCCCCTAGAACTTAGAACTACTTAAACCTAACTAACCTAAGGACATCACACACACCCATGCCCGAGGCAGGATTCGAACCTGCGACCGTAGCAGTCCCGCGGTTCCGGACTGCAGCGCCAGAACCGCTAGACCACCGCGGCCGGCTACCCATTTTATCATACTCTGTTCATCATAAGAACTATCGTCGGAGTATATGTAAGCTGCTCTTACGAGCGTACATAATATACGCGATGCCAACAGTGTATTAAATATCCTTTACCTTTTTCCCAATAATCCCGACCACATCTTACATGAAAATTAAAACATTGCCAAAGATGAGGGAGACAAGATAGAAACAGTAGAGTGCCTTACTATTTCCACTACCGAAAATAAAAACCAGTGCCCTTAGAACCAGTGAATACCTAAATTAAAGAAGTAACATTTTGTTTTGGAAATAAAATAGTACATTTTTAAAAAAGAGAATTCATCATGAGGCTGCAGCAGTTAATTAGTAATATGGACCTCGCGCAACCTTGAAGTAGCCCTGACTCTGTCAAGTGCAGAGGTGCCATCGGATTTCGGAAAGGATTGTCAACTGATTAAACTATAGTCACTTCTACAGATGAAATATTAGAATCAATAAATCAAAAGTTGTTACCACTTGGAATATTCTGTGATCTCGCTAAAGCTTTTGATTGTATTAGGAATGAATCCTTATACAAAAGTTAAAATATTATGGGATAACAGGAGTAGTAGGCTCATGGTTCTCATCCTACACTTTTAATAGAAAACGGTGTGTGTCTGTATCAGGCTTACCACATAAAAATAGTCATTTAAAATATGAAACCATCAAACAAGGGGTGCCCCAGGGCTCTATTTTAGGTCCCTTGTTGTTCCTATTATATATTAATGACCTTCAATACGCAGTGTCACAAAATGCAAATTTTGTCTTATTTGCAGATGATACAAATACTGGTATAAAAACAGTACCCGTGATCTGACTGAGGAATCAGCTAATGAAATATTTGTAAGTATCAGTGGGTGGTTCACACCAAATGGATTGTCACTGAATTCTGACAAGACCCAGCACATACAGTTTAGTACCTCACAAAGAATACCTGACCATATAAGTATAATGTACGCAAGCAATGAAATTAAAGCTGTAGACAACGTCAAATTTTTATGGATACAAATTGACCACAATCTAAACTGGAAAACTCACACACTAGACTTAATGAAACGCCTTAGTTCAGGTACATTTTCAGTGCGCATGATAGCAGAAACAGGTGATTTAACAATGAAGAAGTTAGTTTAGTCGGCCTGCTTCCATTCAGTAATGAGTTATGGAGTCATCTTTTCGGGAAACTCCTCTTACAAAGAGAAAATTTTCAAATTTCAGAAACGAGTCATTAGAATTACGTCTGGTGTCAGTCGTAGATCATCATGCAGAGACCTCTTTAAGAAACTTCGTATTCTAACTACTACTTCTCATTACATATACTCACTGATGTCCTTTGTCATTTCCAACATGTCTCTTTTTACACACAATAATGCAAAACATGATTATAATACCACAACAAAAAACAATCTGTATAAGAACTATAAAGCTTAACATTAGTACAAAAAGGAATCAAATACATCGGTACTCATATATTCAATAACTTATCAGAGCACATCAAAGGTCTTGTAGGTGATAAAGATAGGTTTCAGAGTGAATTAAATAACTTCCTGTTGGCCAACTCCTTCTACGCCATTGATGAATATCTTTACAAGGATTATAGCTCATAATTCTGTCTGCATTAGAATTGTACAACATCCATGTATCTGAGAAAAAAACAAACAAACCTTTGACTCTCTCCACATCCAAGGACTCCTCTCCGAGGGATCAATGGAAAACGATAAATGTAATGTAGATGGAAGTGTTTGGTGGTCTGTATCATACCTGCTTTATGTCACTTGCCGCTGTTAGGAATCCGCAATTTGGTCACACTTACCTCAATATTAAACAGATTGTAGATATTGAAAAGGGAAGCAATAATTACGTAAGCATTTGAATTCTCACCTAGGGACCTTGATACTCACATCTTATATTCGGAGAGCTGGAAACCTTGAGACACGTGTTTTGTTCCTGCCGCGACAAGCAAACTTCGTCGTTGGCGCTAATGCGAGCTGCTTCACATGTGCAGATGCCGGCAGAACAGTAGCAGTTGGACACTGTCCCTGCACACAACCAAATATGATATGTCATCTTAATGCAAAGAAATAAAGAGTTTAAAAGGTTAATCAACTGAAATAAATAGCCACTTAGTCATAGACATGTGTAGCCGACAAAGGACCTACGTTGTGCACACTGGCTATTTGAATATGCATATTTTTAAACAAGTTAACTAATAATCTCAATAATTTCTGGTGGTGCACTATTTATTCTTTATTCATATTATGACAGATACTCTCTCTCAAAATACCATTAAGAGTAATATTCGAATAAGAAACCTATAATGTACTATTTAAGAATTATTTCTTAATGGTATAAAATTTCAGTATAAAACTGTCGTTTTATACAAATTTGACAGTTGAGAGGCTTCCTTTACCAGGATGCAGATTATCTGGTTCTTTTCCAAGGAGTTCCTTGCGGGGTGGGGGAGTGGCTATGTATGTAAATGCCAGTATTCCATTTGAGTCCATAGACTTATAACGGCACTGCACTGAACAGATATTTGAATGAAACTTCCTGGCCGATTAAAACAGTGTGCCGGACCGAGACTCGAACTCGGGACCTTTGCCTTTCGCGGGCAAGTGCTCTATCAGCTGAGCTACCTAAGCACGACTCACGCCCCGTCTTCAGAGCCTTAATTCCGCCAGTACCTCGCCTCCTACCTACCAAACTTCACAGTAGCTCTCCTGCGAACCTTGCAGAACTAGCACTCCTGGAAGAAAGGATATGCGGAGACATGGCTTAGCCACAGCCTGGGGGATATTTCATTCTACATATTTGAATGTTGGGCAGGGGCAGTTGAATTCAGTGAATTGTTGTTGTTGTTTATTGATCCGCTAAATGTGACTTCAGAGCATTTCTGCTCAAGCTGGAGAGGGTTCTTGATTCACTTTGTAGGGAGTACCAGAAATTAATTATACGTGGTGACTTCAATATAAATTTTGTATATGATGGTGCAAGAGAAAGGGTGTTAGTAGATCTCCTAAATTCATATGATCTGATGCAGACTGTGTTTTCTCCAACTAGAGTGCAGGGAAACAGTAGCACAGCCACAGACAATATTTTTATTCATTCTTCATTACTAGATGGGCATTCTGTTAGTAAAAGGGTGAGGGTGAATGGTCTTTCAGATCATGATGCACAAATTTTAACACTAAAAAGCTTTTGTATTCAAAAAATGTCACATATAATTACAAACTATGTAGGAAAGTTAATCCAACAGCAATAGAGAGTTTTTTCAACCTTGTCAAGGAACAAGAGTGGCAGGATGTTTATAGTACCGATAGCATAGATGACAAATATAATGTTTTCCTTAACACGTTTCTCATGCTCTTTGAGAGTTGCTTTCCATTAGGATGTTCTAAACGGGGTACTAGCAGTAATAGGCAGCCCAGGTGGCTGACTAGAGGGCTAAGGGTATCATGTAGAACACAGTGGGAATTATATCAATATGATAGAAGTAGTCACAATCAAACTACAGTAGCCCATTACAAACAGTGCTGTAAAGTGCTTAATATGTTATTGGGAAGGCAAAGAGCTTGTGGTATGAAAATAGAATAGCTAATTCACAGGTTAAAATTAGAACCGTATGGTCAGTTTTGAAGGAAATGTCCGGTCAGCAGCACAAGGTCGACGATATAAACACAGTTCGTAATAAACATATATTTGTTACTGATATATCAGATATCTGTACAGTATTTAACAATGATTTTCTGAGCATTGATGGTGAATTAAAGAAAAATTTAGTGCTACAGGGAATCATATAACGTTCATGGCAGATGTCCTTCCGAGACTGATGTCTGAAATATTCCTCTGTGATACAGACAAGGGGAAGACTGAATCCATAATTACATCACTGAAGGCTAAAAACTCTCATGGTTATGATGGAGTGCCTAGCAGAATATTTAAGTACTGTGCTGCACATGTTAGCCCTGTATTTAGTCATATTTGTAATTTTTCCTTTAGGAATGGTCAGTTTCCTAAACGATTAAGGCACTCGGTAATAAAGCCGCTTTATAAAAAGGGAGAAAGGGATAATGTAGATAGTTTTAGACCTATTTCTATGCCATCAGTGTTTGTTAAAGTTATTGAAAAGGCTGTGTATGTCAGGATAATTGATCATTTTATATCACACGATCTGCTATCAAATGTATAGTTTGCCTTTAGAAGTCGTTTAACAACTGAAAATGCTATACTCCCTTTTATTTGTGAAGTACTGGATGGGTTAAACAAAAGGTTTCGAACGCTAGGCATATCTTTTGATTTAACTAAGACGTTTGATTGTGTTGATCACAAAATATTACTGCAGAACTTGGAACATTACGGACCACGGGGAGTAGCTCAGAACTGGTTCACCTCTTACTTTAGCAACGGACAGCAAAAGGTCATTATTCACAATGTCGAGAATAGCTGTGATGTGGGATCTGAGTAGGGTGCAATCAAGTGGGGGGGGGGGGGAGGGGAGGGGGGTGCCCCAGGGATCAGTGCCACTCCTGTTCCTTATTTATATAAATGACATGCCCTCTAGTATTACGGGTAACTCTAAAATATTTCTGCTTCATGATGACACTAGCTTGGTAGTAAAGAATGTTGGGTGCAACATTGGCTCGGTTTCGAATAGTGCTCTTCATGACCCAAGTTCATGGCTTGTGGAAAATAAACTAACGCTAAATCGGAGTAATACTCAGTTTTTACAGTTCGTAACACACAATTCAACAAAACCTGAGGCTTTAATTTCACAGAATGGGCATATGGTTAGTGAAACTAAACAGTTCAAATTTGTAGGTGTTCAGATAGATAGTAACCTGTTGTGGAAAGCCCACGTTCAGGATCTTGTTCAAAGACTTAATGCTGCCATTTTTACTGCTCGAACAGTATCGGAAGTGAGTGATCTTTCGACCCGAAAATTCGTCTAGTTTGCTTATGTCATATGTTATTATATTTTGGGGTAACTCTTCCCAATATACTAGGATATTTTTGGCTCAAAAACGGGCGATTTGGACAATAAGTGGTGTCGAGCCCAGTTCACTAGTCTGCGTATTTTGACATCGGTTCAAATGGCTCTCAGCACTACGGGACTTAACATCTGAGGTCATCAGTCCCCTAGAACTTAGAACTACTTTAACCTAGCGAACCTAAGGACACCACACACATCCATGCCCGAGGCAGGATTCGAACCTGTGACCGTAGCGGTCGCACGGTTCCAGACTGAAGCGCCTAGAACCGCTCGGCCACACCGGCCGGCTTTGACATTGGTCTCTCAATATATATGTTCCTTACTGTCATCTCTTTTTAACAATATTAGCTAATTCCCAAGAATAAGCAACTTTCACTCAGTTAATAATCGGCATAAATAAAACCTGTATTTGGACTGGACTTCCTTAACTCTAGCGCAGCAAAGTGTGCAGTATACTGCTGCATCCATTTTCAGTAATCTACCACTCGAATTCAATAATCTTAGCAGTAATCCACGCGCTTTCAAAACTAAACTGAAGAGTTTCCTCATGGGTCACTCCTTCTATTCTATCGAGGTGTTCCTTGAAAAATATAGCTGATTCTTGCTATATTGTTGATTGCGTTTACTTAAACTTATGGACTGACTTTTTTCGGGTTCATAAACATTTTATTTTTATCCTTTATTACTTTTATATTGTAATATCATGTACTGACACATTCCATGACCTTGGAGATTTGCTCCTCAGTTTGGTCCTACTGAACTTGACGTGTAAATAAATAAATAATCAATTTGTAAGATTTAAAAAGTTAAAGGAATTGGAATCTCTGAGGTATTTAACACTGATTATGAACATTTTTATGAACAACCTCAATTTTTTAATCAGGACGAAGAGTTGATACATGTTCTCACAAAATCAGTATTTTAGATTTAGAAATAACATATTGTAAGTATAAGCAAATACATTTATTAGAGAAGTACAATATAAGGAAGGGAATGTATCGAGCAATATAATTTTTCCTGTGTTAGATTAAAATACTATTCATTCCCTAGTAAGCAACATCGAAGTAAAATTATGAATAATCTTTTTGACTAAATGAATCGAACGGACTCTTATTACTAAAATCCCTTTAATTCACTTGTCTAAAAATCCAATTTCAGTACTGAGCGAAGCCAAGATATTGAGCTTGTCTTTTAAAATGGAGGTTAGACACTTGTTTTTTTATCGACTTCAGTTTTAATAATGACCTTTCTCCACTGCTGTTTGTGGGCATACTGATTAGTATGTTCAAAAATTGAGATTGTATGTTTCCTTACTTTGATGAAACGGGGAATGGAACACGTTTTAAACTGTCAAACTTCCGTGAACAATTATTTTAAAAGTATTAGCGGTTTTGCTAACTGAAGTGTCCCGCGTCTGACTGGGGGTCATTGGGAATGTGAACTGACATTGTGTGAGGCTTGAGAGGTGAAACCTGATTTAATTTAGCAGCTGTTCTCTGAAAAGTTCAGCCGAATAAGCCCATACAAAATAATTGCGCCTATTTCTTTTACAAACTTGTTACAACAATGCCAATTTTATTTTGGGCCTTCTCAATGGCATGAGACAATAGATTGGTTGTAGACAGCCACATCTAAGTGCGGCTCTGCTTACACACACACACACACACACACACACACACACACACACACACAAGCAAACAAACTTACGGCGAAACAGCAATCTACTTTCTGTCTTCCTGTTATATACTTCGTGGTTTTCCACTTGTCTATCAGCGTCTCTCAACAGGTGTTGAGGGACCAGAATTTTTGCATTTCCTTAGACATCACGAATGCTGCCCAATGAATGAGTCATGAATAATTGTACCAACACTCCGTAGCTCTACACATTACGTTAAATGAAAGAAAAACAATATGCTATCTATATCTATACATACATCCTCCGCAAGCCACTGTACGGTGAGTGGTGGAGGGTTACCTGAAGCACTACTTGTCATTTCTTTTCCTCTTCCACTCTCCAATAAAGCGAGAGAAAAACGACTTTCTATCTGCCTCCCCATGAGCCCAAATTTCTCGTATCTTACCTTCTTGGTCCTTAGGCGCGATGCATGTTGGCGGTAATAGAATCGTTCGGCAGTTAGCTTCAATTGCCGGTTCTCTAAATTTTCTCAATAGTGTTTCTCATAAAGAACGTCACCTTTCGTCCAGGGATTCCCATTTGAGTTCACGAAGCATCTCCATAACACTTACGCGTTGTTCGAATCTACGGTAACAAATGTAGCAGCCCATCTGTGAACTGCTTCGATGTCTTCCCTCAGGCCTCACCTGGTACGGATCCCACACACTCGAGCAGTACTCAAGAATATTTCGCACCAGCGTCCTACCTGCAGTCTCCTTTACAGGTGAACAACTCTTTCCTAAAATTCTCCCAATAAATCGAAGTCGGCCAATCGCCGTCCCTACCACAGTTCTCACATGCTCGCTCCACCTCAGTTTATGTTTCATTGACTATTGTTATAGGGAACGAGTTTAGACAATCATGTGTGCAAAATTTTTTTCCATGAAATCTACGTAAACTGTCTCTGACAGAGCGACTTCTGATGAAACAACTGGTGGCGCTTACTCCAGAAAGAATCGGAATTTACCGTGAAGAGGGAGAGGTTTGAGTACCAGTGTACTGAAACAGATCGCAAAATGTTTGCAAGGCGTATATTACCGAAAAACCAGTCATCACCTGCATATTATATGTGTTACTTATTAACTAAAAATCAGTGTAAGCCACAAACATAGATAATAACAAACGGTATGTCTGTCTCTAATCACTGCCTGTGCAGAGAGTTACTCCACGATAGCTGTCAGAACGATGTGGGCCACCCAGCCTCGTCTACAATTAGCCGTCACCTCCGACAGGAATTCGTGTATGGGCCGTTCCTAATGGTGCCCGTACCTGAATGGACTCCATCCAGATGGGGTCTCCTTAAGGCTCTGAGCAACGGGCTCCTGGGTACCTCCAAGGGTTCCAGGGGTCGATGTCCATACTCGAGCATGCCTTGCTCCTGAGCTTCTGTAAGAAAATTCTGTCAGTCAAAATTCTGTCAGTCTGGTGCATATCCAGCTTGCTTCTGGGGGAACGCATGGCGCAACCAAGTGCTGCAAGGCCAACGACTCTGTGCCTTTGAGAGGCCACTTTTCCGCTTGGTGTTCTCATGCAGACCGCTGGCAAACTCACTACCATGTTTTTACTTATAGCTGCCAGGCTGATAGGCGTGGTCAATACACAAAACTTTCTCCTAACGTTTCGTCTCCAACTGTGGGAGACATCTTCAGAGGTAAAACGGCCAATTGCAGCTCGAGAGAGCGCCAACACATGACGTCCATCACAGTCCATCACATGACGTAGGCTACGAGATTCTTTGGTAATGCCAACACTCTTTTCAGCAAATATAGTGTAGTTATCCAGACACTGCCTAGCCACAACCTATTCCCAATACAATAATGATTTTTATGAACAGATTGACGGGGTGGCTATGGGAAATCTTAGTCTGGCTATGGAGACTTGTTTATAGAGACCATTGAACAATGGGTGTTCCAGACTGCCAGTAAAACACCAGTAAATTGGTACCGCTATGTCGATGACACTTTCGTGGTATGCACACTGTTGCGGAGGAGTTAGATGCCTTCCTGATACATCTGAACACAATGAAGCAAAAAATCCAATTTACTACGGAGACGGAGAATAATGACGAACTGAATTTTTTCGATGTGTCTTTCATCAAGCGAGGGGACAGGACGTTTGCCCATAGGGTATTTCGAAAAGCCATGGGCGCTGAACGTTACCTTCATAGAAATTCTAACCACCAATCTTGACAAAAAAAAGAGGCGTAGTTAAAACTTTGGTAGATAGGGTGTACTAAATTTCTGACGTGACTTATTTAAAAGATGAGGTTGAACATCTACGTGACATTCAAGAAGGGCGCTTATACTAACAGACAGCTCGAGCACTTCACCCTAGGGAGAGTCAGTGTCAACGGGGAACGATGGCCGCCCAAGGGGAGAGTTTTCCTTCGATTCATTAGTAAGACTGCAGAACACATTGGGAAAGTGATGAGGAAGTATGGTTGGAAACTAATTCAGACCCACCAGGAAGATAAAATAATATCAGCAAAAGATATACGACAACCTTTGGTCACATGGGGTGTATATAAAATTCCTTGTAGTTGTGGCCTGGCTTGTATTGGTGCCACAAATGGAAGTGTTATCACATGTCTGCTTGAGCAAAAGGAGAACTGACGTCTAGGACATACGGGGCAATCGGCCGTAGTGGAACATATTTACCAAATGGCTGACCATGAAATAAAATTGTGAGACAAGTGTCATATTGGAAACATAGCATTATCATGTGCACATGTATAGGCAGGATATTGACATTTATAAACACCGTAATAATTGTAATAGAAAAGAAGAAGGTGTTAAATGAGATAAAATTTAGATGTCAACGTTGCACCATTTGAATGACGATCGATTACTTTCAATCGAGAACGTTGGCATTCCCAGAGATAATCTCGTTTGCAACATCATGTGATGGACTGTGACGCCTTCTGCATTGCCTATATTTTCGGCTCTCCCCCGAGTTCTGGTTGCACTTGGCCGCTTTGTCTCTGAAGATATCTACCACAGTCGGAGATTAAACGTTAGGGGAAAGTTTTATGTATCGATCACTGCCTTCAGCCCGGAAGTTTTAAATGAAGTCATTACCGGTCGTTAAAGCCTACAATGTGTTTTGAACAGGCGTACTTTACCACCTGGGGTCATCGCACGCCATAGAGACGCCACCTGCATTGATGGTACACTTTCTTGCTACATGAAGTATAATATTAATATCGATGCATTTCTGATTCCATGACCTCCAAGGAACTGGTTCTTTGTACCCAACGTCGCTCCCCGCCCCCCCTCCCCCCCATCCAGGCTCGGCATCCTGGCAATGTCAATGAGACATGGTCCATTCTCGACTGTAACAGTTACTGGTGTCAGAAGTAGCCAGTAACATCGAGCAATGTCGTGGGTCAGTACAAAGTAGTGTCTTAACGGTAGGGTGACTGAGACGAACTTTTCTTGTGTTTCCATCTGTGTGACTTGGAGTGATGGAACACATAGACGTAGAGCTAGTTTTAAAGCGCTGTTCATGAAACAAGCCTCAGCTATAGATATGGACGAATCTGGATTGAACACTAGAAAAACATATACCTGTATATGCCCAGTTATGTGTACAGAATATAATTTGCTAGGGCATAGTGCCTCTTGTGCTCAGTCGTCGCCATCAGTTTGTTTTCAATGTAGCAGTCCTGGGCATTGCGCCAGAAAATTTAAAGAGTGCATGTGGTTGTAATTCAGATGTAAAGATTAAGTAGTAGTATTGTTATTAATCTTATGTAGTTTCTTCTGTTTGTGCTATAACATTTTACCCTACTGTTACACACTTCACAATGAGTAAATCAAGGAACAGGTGTTTAACATGCTGAGAACGGTTAATTCGTTTCTGGATCAAGAGGGCAGGCAAAGTAGATTTGCATAGGTAGTTGAACGCTTTCAGAAAGGACAGAGCCTTGTCCTGTTTATCGGTAACCATCCCAGATGCTGGCCTAGTAATTTTTTTAGGTAAAGGTAGAGAGAATGTTTTTGCACTTTTGGAGAATCTATTAACAGCCACATAGTTGGGTTGCTAGTCAAAGGGGTGACTTACATACAGCCAAATCATATTCGGTACCAGATGCCATTTACCATGAGGATCTAAGAAACACTCAAACATTTGAAGTGTTGAGAACAGGCTTAGCATTTTGCTGTGATTCAGAAAGTAAAATAGTTGTAGGCATTGTTGGAACTCAAAGACAGAGCGAACCCACTGCAAGTTTCGTGGACAGAATGAGAACACTTAATGGCAATACGTATGAGTTAACGGACAGTGATGACGCAAATAAGATCCTTCTGGAAGGAGAATAACAAGGATCACTAGACGCGTTTTTGTGGGGGTTACCGTTCGATGTGTCATGAAAAGGAGGTGCACAAATTCCTATGGGTGCTGTAACCCGAGACTGTGGTAGAAGAGGTACTTTTTCTCCTGACATCAAATGTTACCATTGTGGACGTTTCGATCACATATGACAAGTCTGCCGTCAGCCATCTGGAGACAATGTAGAAATGCAGGTCATCATGAAAGGAACTATAGCCGGAATAGGGGGTTTGCTTGGAAGGTGCAAAAAACTAAGAATAAACAGTTCAGTGGCAATGGGAACCCCAAGAATGCCGAGCAACACTCCCAATAAATTTTAGTGTAATTGAAATGTGTGCAGAGGAGGAATTTTGCTTAATGATCCTGGTGGAGGGAAGGAAACATAAATTCTTATTGGACAATAGTGCACACATATCTGGACTAAATTTGGACTTCTAGAGAAAGATGCATGGTGTAAGTTTTGTGAAGCTGGTGGGAAAGACATATATTCCCAGGGATAGCGATATTAAGTATTGTAGGTGCAGGCACACATTCCTAGGAATGTGTGGAAGTTTTACCTTGTACAGGTGATAGCTACTATGCTATATTAGCAACAGATTTTCTATATAAGAATCATGCTATACTTTACCTTACCAAATAAATAGTGAAATTCTTTTGGGCATTGTTTCATTTGGGGAAAACTGTTGTGAATGGCATCCTGCCACAAGATTCGTAGCTCAAGAAAGGTGAACCGTTTACACTGTGTGAAATTGCACTTAGAGCCAACCCACCCGATGAAATGCCACAAAATGTAGGGAAACTGCTATGAGTGTGTGTAGGAACATACTTGCTGATATGCGTGTTTTGCATCATTAAAGCCACTGGAAAACATGATTAATCAGATAAAGCATACTGTTTTGTGGGCAGGAACATAGTTCCATTGTGGGAAATAGACAGGAGCAACTCCTGCTGTCAGTATAGATAATTTTGGAACTGAAGACATGGAATTGTCTGCAGTGTTGTTGGTCACCAGTTTGAATATGTTAGCTGAAGATGATCTGGATATAATGAGTATTTATAAGGAATGGAGAAATTAGTGATGGAGAAATTGTGACCAGAATTTAAAGATCTCTTTAATCCATGTAAGTCTTTACCAACAACCCTAGTGATCCAGCATAGAATCCCAACTGGGAATGAATTACAATAGTCATATGAGTACAGATACATACCAAACCTCAAATATAATGGAAACCAAGGACAATTTGGAGTAGTATATATTTTTACCCATTATAGATTTATGGATTGTCTATTATCAGAAGTAGCACTTCAGGATCAGCTGAAAATGACATCTCTATTTCTTTGGTGCACTGCTAATAGCAGACGTATGCTTTTTGGGTTAAAGAATGCACCAGCCACATTTCAGCATTTGTTGGATGGGATTCTAAGAGGATCAAAACCAAGGAAATGTATGCTATATTTGGATAAGTTAATTATTCTGGTGAAAAATATGGAAGATCATGTGTGACAACTTCCAGTACAGAGAAGTGTCACATTGTGCTACAGGACTTACATTAGTCAGGCCATGTAATTATTCATATTGTTGTATGAAACTGTATATTGGTTGAGGCCATACACATTTTTCAACATCTCAGATAGTGAAGGCATTATAAACATTCTTGGTGTTAGTAAATTGTTACACAAAATTCATCAAAAGTTTGAAGAAGAAGCAATGCCACTTATGTTTCCATGTATTTATTGAAAAGTACTGAAGGTGTAAAATTTAATTGGAAATCAGGATATGACGGTGTATGAGGTAAACTGAAAGAGTTTGTGACACCTAGTCAGGTACTGGTCTTTCAGAATTATGAAGAGGAACTCTTACTATCGTATGAAACAAGCAATCATGTGCTGGTCTACGTGTTAATCCACGAAGTAGAGGAAACATCTTGTCACCAATGTATTGTGCCAATTAAGTAAAGCTGATAAAAACTGTTCTACCACAAAGAAGGAAATGCTGAGTCTCATTACAACATCACATATTTTCAGTGTTATGTGTATGGTAAGATGTCTAAGGAGATAACAGATCACATAGCGTTGAAATGGTTATTAGTGCTGAACTGTTCATTTAGTAGATTAATGTAGTGAACGCTAAAGAAATTGCTGTCTTCCATAAACGTAGTAGGAATCATGTGAATGCAGATGGCTTCAAAAGAAAGGTTAATTTGTTACAGGCATTTAGTCATACAATTGTAGAATGAAAAAACACAAGCTTCTGATAAGGATTGTAATCTATTAGCAACACACCCCCTCTCCCCTGCAGTTCATTGTGCATGATGATGTCTTATGTGAGATGGCAAAGTTTGGACTATTTGTTGTAGTCCCAATCATGTCATGAGAGGATGTATTAAAACAGGCACATGACCATGTGTTTGAGTGTCAAAGAACCAGAGAATGACATATAGCTGAGCATTAATGGTGGTCTACACATGAACTGGATGTGGACCAGTATGTGAAAAACTCTGTGCCATACACACAGTGCGCTACGCTGAGCCATCAGCTTATTCCACTACGGTGGTTTCCGATAGCTAGTAAGCTTTGCATTGATTGGTACGGTCATTTTTTGACCTTTTCGGCAAATTCTGACAGGAATTGCTATGTTCTGAACACAATAAATTATTTTTCGTGCCTCTATACCGAATCAACAGTGGCATAGTGGTATAGGCAACGATGAGTAGTATGTTGTTGAATTTTTGTATTTTTGTATTCCATGGCCAACAATGTGCTTACTTACTATGTGCAAATTTCCGCAAAGCACATTTTGGCAAAGCAGATTCAAAATTACTGTGCAATTTATTGACATTTCATTAAAAGAATATATTTGGACAATTTGTGAATTATCCTTGTCTAAATTAACACGAAATTGGCAAAACAGTCATTACAACGTATTCTTCCAAATATTAAAATTCATTTAATAAGCAAAAGTCCTTATTATTGTTTTGGGGTAATTTATCCACCTCATATTAAGAAATATGGTCACTGGTGCATGTTTTGTGCAAACACACCATTATTTAGAAGTGTACGTTGTGGTGGTGCCCGCCCTATTGTAGAGATTCAGAAGATGAAGATGATAATTTTGTTGCAAATTTGCTTGCAGATTGGTAATGGAGAACATCATCAAAGTGATGCAGTTGCTGTGCACTCTTCTGGAAACTCAAGTTTTAACACCATCCCTGAAAGCACTAACGTACTTGGTGACGAGATTACACTCCAACATGGCCACATCAAATGGTCTCTTAGGGCAATACACAACAATAATTTTGAGTTATTTGATTCAATTAGAAATTTCTTTGCCTTTGGTTTAATGACCTTATTAGAATTCCTGAAATCTCAGAGCGATGGTATTTCACTGACGTTATTGTCATCAGAGGGCCGGA
Organism: Schistocerca nitens; assembly: GCF_023898315.1. Classification (NCBI taxonomy): domain Eukaryota; kingdom Metazoa; phylum Arthropoda; class Insecta; order Orthoptera; family Acrididae; genus Schistocerca; species Schistocerca nitens. The sequence continues at coordinate 1,141,791,227 of NC_064614.1, read as the reverse complement.
TGATGTTAATGAATTGTGTTACAAATCACAACTGCAGATTTTCTCACAATTAACGAATAATCTCCGTTGTCTACTATGTATTCATAAGTTAAGGACAAATGTGCAGCGTCTACAGGTGAATAGAAGAATAGAGAGGGTGCTCTGAAAAATAGGAAAAATGCTAAAGCACTTTGCTAATAACCATCACAGTGAATGGAATACTCCGTTGTCTTATGTTGTCACAGCTTATAATTCTAAGATTCATGAAAATGTATGCCTGTCACCGTATAAAGTAGTAAGGCTGGAAAGTGCCATCACCATCCAGAATAATCACATTTAAAGTGGGGAAAAATGGAGAGCTAGTACAAAATTTCGTAAGGACTTAGCTGTGAATGCAGGTACAGAAAGCCTCAAAGAAGGCCCTTGAACATGAGGAATGTGTGGGATAACACAACGAAAAGCTATCTTTGTAGCATGCAGGACAGTGGGTGATGTTACCAAGCCTGTGCTCCGAAAAAGAAAAACGAGAAATTTATAAGCTGTTACCAAGGTCCATATCAAGTAATTTAAATTACCAACTGCAGCTTCTGATGTGTGCAATGGTTAGACGTGTCAGACGAATTCGGCCTTTTTGGCAAATGATATATGTTAATTTTTTACTGGTCCCTCCTGCTTGTCCGCTAAGTAATCCTATGTACTAAGTAATATTTAAGAATTACGCTTGAACGAACGTTTCAGGTGTCGGAATTTGGATGTATCCTTGGACAATTATTGCAGGATTTTATTCTCTAGTAGAGAATGATTGAAATGTGTAAGTTAAGTCAGTCTCTTCTTCCATGAGAATGACTGCTGCTGTTATTGTTCTAATTATTCATATTACCCTTAGTATGCATAAAAGATTCGTGACCTTGGCATTTCTATCTGTATGGGTAGCCTAGTTTTTATCTTCAGTCATTATTTTTATGGTCCTGAGCTTTAGTTTTAAAATTATGTCCATGTTCTGTCTGTTGGATCTCCGTAACATGATGGTTCAAATGGCTCTGAGCACTATGGGACTCAACTGCTGTGGTCATAAGTCCCCTAGAACTTAGAACTTCATATTACCCTTAGTATGCATAAAAGATTCGTGACCTTGGCATTTCTATCTGTATGGGTAGCCTAGTTTTTATCTTCAGTCATTATTTTTATGGTCCTGAGCTTTAGTTTTAAAATTATGTCCATGTTCTGTCTGTTGGATCTCCGTAACATGATGGTTCAAATGGCTCTGAGCACTATGGGACTCAACTGCTGTGGTCATAAGTCCCCTAGAACTTAGAACTACGTAAACCTAACTAACCTAAGGACAGCACACAACACCCAGCCATCACGAGGCAGAGAAAATCCCTGACCCCGCCGGGAATCGAACCCGGGAACCCGGGCGTGGGAAGCGAGAACGCTACCGCACGACCACGAGATGCGGGCTCCATAACATGATTTTATGGCTAAGGATGTAGCGCATATATTAACAGTATGTGGTTACAACACATTTATGCGACTAACAAATGGCAAGGTTGATGCCACACCCACAAGGGATGGCGATAAAGCCATGAAAATTGCAATTACTTTTATTTAAGGAAATGAATCAGTTAAGGCTAAAACTAAATACAAAAATTTTGTCATTTAATGAGTGTGATAATTTGTATATCAGTTTCATGTGATACACGAAGGAAGCTGAGACATGAGAAATGTATGATGATGATATACAGGGTGTTACAAAAAGGTGCGGCCAAACTTTCAGGAAACATTCCTCACACACAAATAAAGAAAAGATGTTATTTGTACATGTGTCCGGAAACGCTTAATTTCCATGTTAGAGCTCATTTTAGTTTCGTCAGTATGTACTGTACTTCCTCGATTCACCGCCAGTTGGCCCAATTGAAGGAAGGTAATGTTGACTTTGGTGCTTGTGTTGACATGCGACTCATTGCTCTACAGTATTAGCATCAAGAACGTAGCATCAACAGGTTAGTGTTGCAATGTTTACAAATGCGGAGTTGGCAGATGCCCATTTGATGTATTATGGATTAGCACGGGGCAATAGCCGTGGCGCGGTACGTTTGTATCGAGACAGATTTCCAGAACGAAGGTGTCCCGACAGGAAGACGTTCGAAGCAATTGATCGGCGTCTTAGGGAGCACGGAACATTCCAGCCTATGACTCGCGACTGGGGAAGACCTAGAACGACGAGGACACCTGCAATTGACGAGGCAATTCTTCGTGCAGTTGACGATAACCCTAATGTCAGCGTCAGAGAAGTTGCTGCTGTACAAGGTAATGTTGACCACGTCACTGTATGGAGAGTGCTACGGGAGAACCAGTTTTTTCCGAACCATGTACAGCGTGTGCAGGCACTATCAGCAGCTTATTGGCCGCCACGAGTACACTTCTGCGAATGGTTCATCCAACAATGTGTCAATCCTTATTTCAGTGCAAATGTTCTCTTTACGGATGAGGTTTCATTCCAACGTGATCAAATTGTAAATTTTCACAATCAACATGTGTGGGCTGACGAGAATCCGCACGCAATTGTGCAATCACGTCATCAACACATTTTCTGAGAACGTTTGGGCAGGCATTGTTGGTGATGTCTTGATTGGGCCCCGGAGCACGTTATCATGATTTCATACGGGATACTCTACCTGTGCAGCTAGAACATGTGCCTTTACAAGTACGACACAACATGTGGTTCATGCACGATGGAGCTCCTGCACATTTCAGTCGAAGTGTTCGTACGCTTCTCAACAACAGATTCGGTGACCGATGGATTGGTAGAGGCGGACCAATTCCATGGCCTCCACACTCTCATGACCTCAACCCTCTTGACTTTTATTTATGGGGGCATTTGAAAGCTTTAGTCTACGCATCCCTGGTACCAAATGTAGAGACTCTTCGTGCTCGTATTGTGGACGGCTGTGATACAATACGCCATTCTTCAGGGTTGCATCAGCGCATCAGGGATTCCATGCGACGGAGGGTGGATGCATGTATCCTCGCTAACGGAGGACATTTTGAACATTTCCTGTAACAAAGTATTTGAAGTCACGCTGGTACGTTCTGTTGCTGTGTGTTTCCATTCCATGATTAATGTGATTTGAAGAGAAGTAATAAAATGAGCTCTAACATGGAAAGTAAGCGTTTCCGGACACATGTCCACATAACATATTTTCTTTCTTTGTTTGTGAGGAATGTTTCCTGAAAGTTTGGCCGTACCTTTTTGTAACACCCTGTATAAATGCAGAGGTATTTTCCCTTGAGTTTTGAGAGCTGATACATAGTTGCACAAAAAAGGTACAACTTACCTAAAAACCAAGTCTCTGTGTGAACCTGACCTTTCACGGGGATACATCTGAAAGATGAAGCTTGCCAACAGAAGACACCAGTGCCTGACATCTTAACGTTCTTTTGTGGTACACCCAAAAGTGTTGGCTATAAAAAAAGTATCGCTTTAATCTGACGACAGTTTTTCTTCATTCAGCAGAGGTTTTAAGCAGTACTCAAGGTGGGAAGAGGCGTTTGCTCACAGAATTACTTTGGAGACGTCAACGTACTCTTCCTCAAGTTTCCGTACCAAATGGATCTACTTCTTAGGAGCTACATTTCAGACATGTATCTGAGTGCTGAGGTCACAGAGGTGTAGTAAAGTCTACTGGTTTCGACAAGTAAGTTATCTAACCTCGCTGTTGCTTGGTTGTTGCGACAATTTGTTTAATAGTTATTACGAGATCATGCTGTTTACACAGGCTGATCAGAAGCAAATGGGCAGCCATATGTAAAGCGGAATGACCACTAGACGTCACGAGAGACGGACACTCCAGTATAAAAGGAGGCGGATGGTACTGCGTAGTCGGCAGAGCGCCAGGAACAGCAACACGAGAGTGGCTCTGTCGGAAGAACTCAGTGACTTCGACTGTGGACAAGTTACTGGGTGTCATCAGAGTAACAGATCTATCCGGACATTTCAGCCCATTTAAAGCAGCCCAAGTCGAATGTTGGTGATGAGACTGTGAAGTGCAAACGCGAAGGAACAAACACAGGTAAATCAGAACCAGGTCAAACCTTATGTACCGATGGCCAGGGATTGTGGAGCATTGTGGAGGATAACTGTAAAACGTCGCATGAAATCGGTGGAAAGAGCCACTCGTTGCTTCCAAAATGCTAGTAGAGGCCAGATAGTGAAAATAATGTACATAGAGAACTGAAAAAATGCGGTACAGTGTTTGAACAGCTACTTCAAAATCAAATGTGTGTGAAATCTTATGGGACTTAAGTGCTAAGGTCATCAGTCCCTAAGCTTACACACTACTTAACCTAAATTATCCTAAGGACAAACACACACATCCATGCCCGAGGGAGGACTCGAACTTCCGCCGGGAGCAGCCGCACAGTCCATGACTGCAGCGCCTGAGACCGCTCGGCTAATTCCGCGCGGCTGAGCAGCTACTTGTAACGGCTCAAAAACTGATAGACGAGGCAGCATCTCAGAAACCAAGACGAGACCGCAGTTACCCCCTAATGTCCAGCCAGATCAGTAGCGTCAGTGGACTCTGGCGTTTCCGTGTGAGGGATGTCAGGTGGACGCCTGTCGATGAGCGACCGAGTCACCGATTATGCCACACCAGACCATCAACCCCATTCCAGATATTTCAACGCGAGCTCGGAGCAGGGTGCCTTCCGCAGCAGTCAGCTCGTGGAAGCGGGATTTAAACTAGCAGGGCCAGTCCATCAGCAAGTCGGCACAGCTGGGCTGCCGGATGACGCAGTCTGTGTCGATGGTCGCCACGCCTGTGACGCTGCCTCCGACGGGCATCGAACCAACGACTGCTGCCTGAGTGTTCAACTTGGGCACAGGGGCGCCACCTCGCTGCAGCAGCACCAGTCCACAGCCGTGAGCCGACATCCACCAACATACCGTGGTAGCCGGGCCGCCGCTACCGTCCACGTTGGCAAGCCAGAACCAGTGTGCTGGGGTCCGAGGATCATTTACCGTCGCCTGCAGTCTGCTGAAGAACGTCTGTTCGCGTTCGTCAGTTCATCAGTAAAGTATTCGACCAACTGGTTGGCTGCCTATTTCGCCTGTTCCATAGCCAGTTTCCTGCACCGAAGCACTCACCCACCCCTATCCTGCAAAAAAGTCAGTCGTAATTCTTGTCACCGGCAGTTTGTTTCATGTGTGCTGAAACATGTATTTTCGTGTTCACAAATAAGGTGTTCTATCAATTGGTTGGCTGTCTTGTTTGGTTGTTGCATAGCCAGTCTCGTGCAGAGAACTACCCGCTCACTCATATTCCTCAGAAAAGGCAGTTGGAATATTGGTGTCAGGTTAAATGCTATAGCAGGAGATGGTCGTCCAGCGGAGCTCTGAAGAGAAGGAGGTGTAACTATACTGACATCCAGAGGAAGTTTTCAAGTAAATGCCGACAACATGAGTTTTATTTTAGGCCTGTTTCGCTGTGTTTGTCCTTACCTTTCTATTCTGAGTATACACGCTTGCTCTGGTGGTTCTGAGCGATATGGTTGTACCTGAGAAAGCAACAACCCAGGAAGCATTTCAGCATCTATTTAACGAGGTAGCTAAAGTTTGAGCTGATAATGAGGGCTTGTGTAGAGAAATGTATCGTCTGAAAGGTGAAGGAAGTCGTACTTTGATTGCTGGTATAGCCTCATTGGTGGGGAAGATATTTTTGTATTCATGGATAATTTACATAAGGCAGGGGGAAACAGGAGTGCTGAACACTTGTTCAGTGTAGTTCGTCGGAAACTCGTAGGGGACGTCAGGAGATACGTGATGTGAAATGAGACACTACGGTTCGTTTGGAGGAGGATCACTGCAGAAAGAAAAATACCTTCCGGTACTATCGTGAGGAATGCAATGGTGTAGCGCAGAAGCGGGGAGAATCAGTAAGAGGTTTTGTGGACCTCATCAGGCAAATCATTGTCAGTACGTACGACTTAACGAATGATGAGCATGCCAATAAAGCCATTTTGTAGGAGGCAGAACAACGAGGGCTTGATGCGTTTCTGCAGGGACTGCCGTCCGAAATGCCACGGAAAGTGCACTCGGAGTTTCGGAGAATCCTGGACGAAGCAGTGGCAATGTGGTAGCTTTGACTGTAATAGAGTCTGTGACTAGACCAAGGGCGAATAAGGCTGTGCTTAACGCCAATATTGTGTGTTACAGGTGTGGTGCTGCGGATCACATTCAACGTATCTGTACGACATCACAATGTCAGAGTTGCAAGCAAGTGGGGCCCTCTATTCCAAAATGCTTACAAGCGCATAGACGATAGAATCAACGTAAAACTCATATCTCTGCGTTAAACGGTACACGAGGTATAGTCGATCTGGAACAACACACAGTAGAGCTGGACAGTACATTGTTCCGTCTCGGTTTACTGCTGATAAAGCCGAACTGTCGCAAAAAACAACCGAGTCGTCGGCTAAACCGGTTAAACTGCGGGCACGGTCTTTTAGATTCAATTCGCGGCTTCGACACCGTAGTCGATCTGGAACAACACACAGTAGAGCTGGACAGTACATTGTTCCGTCTCGGTTTACTGCTGATAAAGCCGAACTGTCACAAAAACACCCGAGTCGTCGGCTAAACCGGTTAAACTGCGGGCACGGTCTTTTAGATTCAATTCGCGGCTTCGACACCGAAAGGGACAGGAAGACTGGTCTGGATGAACGTAGGTGCTGATCTGCCAGTTGACTGGGCGTGTGGGGTAGAGTTCTTGCCAGAGAATTAGGCGCTGGAACAGTCGCAATGTTTTGTACGGCCAAGTTTGTTATAGGTGCAAGAGTTAGACGATAGCCGGGTAGTACCAAGCAGTTTAGAAGATTTTGGTTCCGAGTAGACGAGGCTGTCAAAAGGAAGCCCGATAGCTAACTTGGAGGTTTTTGAGGCTGAGTTAGAAAGGGAGTTCGATGCAGAACACCAAAGGCCGGAACAGTCTGTCGATTTAACTCAAGGGAAAAGTATCGCATCTAAAAGGAAATATGGAGAAACTATTAGAAGAATATGCCAGATTGTTCAACCCAGCTGGACAGCTACCAAGTACACCTCTGAAACAACAAAGAATTCGCACTGAGAACGAGCTACCAATATACAAGAAACCATACTGTGTCCCCCACCACTTGCAACCGGTAATGGAGGAGTTAGTAGATCAACAACTTTGGGATGGAATCATAGGAGGGAGTATTAGATCTTGGTCAGCCCCGCGATGTAATTGTGGCTGATAAGTTCTCAGACGGGAGAAACGCTTATAGGTTCGGTTGCGATTACGGATTTCTAAAACATCAAATAGTCGCCGATGCGTACCCCATTCCTAATATCACAGAGACATTAGACAGTCTGGGGCACTTCACCAGCTTATACACTCCTGGAAATTGAAATAAGAACACCGTGAATTCATTGTCCCAGGAAGGGGAAACTTTATTGACACATTCCTGGGGTCAGATACATCACATGATCACACTGACAGAACCACAGGCACATAGACACAGGCAACAGAGCATGCACAATGTCGGCACTAGTACAGTGTATATCCACCTTTCGCAGCAATGCAGGCTGCTATTCTCCCATGGAGACGATCGTAGAGATGCTGGATGTAGTCCTGTGGAACGGCTTGCCATGCCATTTCCACCTGGCGCCTCAGTTGGACCAGCGTTCGTGCTGGACGTGCAGACCGCGTGAGACGACGCTTCATCCAGTCCCAAACATGCTCAATGGGGGACAGATCCGGAGATCTTGCTGGCCAGGGTAGTTGACTTACACCTTCTAGAGCACGTTGGGTGGCACGGGATACATGCGGACGTGCATTGTCCTGTTGGAACAGCAAGTTCCCTTGCCGGTCTAGGAATGGTAGAACGATGGGTTCGATGACGGTTTGGATGTACCGTGCACTATTCAGTGTCCCCTCGACGATCACCAGTGGTGTACGGCCAGTGTAGGAGATCGCTCCCCACACCATGATGCCGGGTGTTGATCCTGTGTGCCTCGGTCGTATGCAGTCCTGATTGTGGCGCTCACCTGCACGGCGCCAAACACGCATACGACCATCATTGGCACCAAGGCAGAAGCGACTCTCATCGCTGAAGACGGCACGTCTCCATTCGTCCCTCCATTCACGCCTGTCGCGACACCACTGGAGGCGGGCTGCACGATGTTGGGGCGTGAGCGGAAGACGGCCTAACGGTGTGCGGGACCGTAGCCCAGCTTCATGGAGACGGTTGCGAATGGTCCTCGCCGATACCCCAGGAGCAACAGTGTCCCTAATTTGCTGGGAAGTGGCGGTGCGGTCCCCTACGGCACTGCGTAGGATCCTACGGTCTTGGCGTGCATCCGTGCGTCGCTGCGGTCCGGTCCCAGGTCGACGGGCACGTGCACCTTCCGCCGACCACTGGCGACAACATCGATGTACTGTGGAGACCTCACGCCCCACGTGTTGAGCAATTCGGCGGTACGTCCACCCGGCCTCCCGCATGCCCACTATACGCCCTCGCTCAAAGTCCGTCAACTGCACATACGGTTCACGTCCACGCTGTCGCGGCATGCTACCAGTGTTAAAGACTGCGATGGAGCTCCGTATGCCACGGCAAACTGGCTGACACTGACGGCGGCGGTGCACAAATGCTGCGCAGCTAGCGCCATTCGACGGCCAACACCGCGGTTCCTGGTGTGTCCGCTGTGCCGTGTGTGTGATCATTGCTTGTACAGCCCTCTCGCAGTGTCCGGAGCAAGTATGGTGGATCTGACACACAGGTGTCAATGTGTTCTTTTTTCCATTTCCAGGAGTGTAGTATTTACGCAGCGGCTATCACCATTTAGGGATCGTACTGGAGGATCGCCCTAGACAGCATTTTCGGTCTCATTTGGACACTTCCAGTATCGTCGGATGCCTTTTGGCCTGATAAACGTGCTGATGACTTTTCAGTGATTATTAGACATAGTTCCAAGAGTCCTGAAACTAGAGAACTGTCTGGTATGTGTAGATGACGTAACAGTGGACTACACGAACATTCAGGAAGATATGGTGCTTCTGCAGGAGGTATTTGATCTGTTGCGCGCAGCTTGTCTGACAATCAGCTTAGAAAAGTGTCACTTTGTTTAGCCGGAGGTTCGCTATTTAGGCCACATTATTGGCCAGAATGGGTTACGTCCCGATCCTCAAGTTACCCAAGCACTAAAGAATTTCCCAACCAAAACGGTAAAAGAAGTGCAATCATATCTTGCGACTGCGAATATCTATAGAAATTTGCAGAGGTAGCAGGACTCCTTACCCATTTGTTAATTTAACTGGTATCCGGATCGTCAAGAATTGTTTCAAAGGTTAAAGGAATTGCTAACAACGAGTCTTCTCCTTATTTTTCCAGACCGTCAAAAACAGTTTATGCCTTCCTGTGATTCGAACAACCATTCCCTCGGCTGCGTCTTGAGCCAAGAGGTTGATGGCAAGGAACATCTTATAGCCTATGCTTCCAGACAACTGAACAAAGCACAAAAAAAGCTATTCATCTACAGGAAAGGAAATACTGACGCTAATTTTTGGTATCACGTATTTTCGTTGCTGTCTGTAGTGGTGAGGGGGGGGGGGGGGCAGGGGGGAGTGGGGGGGGGAGGGGGGAGGTTTTTCAGGTCGTGACAGATCTCGCCGCACTAAAACGAGTTCCAGGACTGGAGGATCCAAACAGTAAGCTAAACTGCTGGGCCTCAGGGCTTACCGAATCCGATTTTGAGTTAGTGCATCGTCCAGGGAAGTCTCGTTGGTAACGCTGACGGATTAAGCCGCCAAGTATGCGCCGTAGAATTCATCGGAATAAGCACAGAAGTATGGCGAAGAGCTCAGGCCCCCGAACTCGACTGTCAGCGATAGGCAAAACACGCACAATTGAGCTCTAATGACGGACTGCTTTACAAGCAAACACGAAGCGGACGCCATATCGTTGTGTCAGCCTATTAACGGGAAGAAATGTTGAAGCAAGCCCATGATCCATCTTCTCTGGGTATAGAGGACGATGAACCGCAGAGTTGAGGAACATTATTAGTGGCCACAGAGGATACAGTACATTGAGCGCTACGTAAAGAATTGCATCCCTTGCGCTCAAACACCCGAGCTGAGTAGTCAGCGAACATAATTGAAAAGACTGTCAGAAGTGGACGAATGTTTCCAATTAATTGGCCTCGTCCTTTTGTACAAAAACCAGCGGGAAATCGATGTTTACTAATCATAATTGATGATTTTTGACTTTACTTGGCCGTGATTGTCACACCAAACCAACTAGCAGATACAGTAGCTTTCGTTGACCGTTGGCTATTGAATTTTGGCGCACCACAAGCAGTACCAACAGACCGAGACACAAACTTTAAGCAGCTTTGTCGACTATTGGACTTTAAGAAGTTACGAATTAGCTCCTTTCACCCTCAGGTGAAGGTGGAACAGAGAGGTTGAGATAGTGGGGTAGAGTCTAGGGAAGAGGTGCAAGATGCACAGGGACTGCCTAAAAAACAACGTTGGAGTTTTACTGTAGCAGACAGGTTCGAAAAGGTGACTCTTTTTGAAATATGAGAGTGCAACAAATTCGATTCACTAGTGGCTGTAATCATTAATAGACTTCTCCATAGGATCTAACGCAGGTATGTGATTGAATGGAAAGACTTGATTCCAAATCGCAGACAGCATTCCTTCTAGAAGTGGTAACTGTATAGATCTGAAAAGCTAGTGTGCATTTATTACGACCTCAATCAGCATATCAATCAATCATCACCTATAACCCAGTGGATATATCACAGAACCTCTGACTTGGCATCGAGATAGAATGTGTTACAAATACTGGAGAAATATGTAGTGACAGCATGAGGAAGTTGCAAATACCAGCTTCATACCGTGTTCCTTAGCTGAATCACTTTGCAAATTCGATGATTTTATTACGAGCTTACACCGTCGTGTAACTGCACTGTTGTTCTGTTAATATACACTATTGCGATCACCGTCTATATTCACTGTCATGATATTTGTGTGGGAAAACCACTTCATTTGGAGATGATGCCATACCTCGCTTTATAAAGCCAGTATAGTTTTTCACGTGGTCACTTGTGTGTGCCGGTAGAATCAAGGCCGATTGTAACAGTAACGTAGTCGTTGCGATCGTGTTTTTAACGTCTGGCGTCTTGTAAGACGGTTGCGTTTCTCTTTCTAAGACACTGGGGTACCACTCGCAAGAAAAACTATGAGACATGTTCATCCATCGCTGGTTTTCGCTCAGTATTGTTTCGTATCGCCTGCAATCAGTTATTGGTGGAGTATTAGTAGTAGGAGATGAGTGATTTCTAAGACACTGGGGTACCACTCGCAAGAAAAACTATGAGACATGTTCATCCATCGCTGGTTTTCGCTCAGTATTGTTTCGTATCGCCTGCAATCAGTTATTGGTGGAGTATTAGTAGTAGGAGATGAGTGATTTCTAAGACACTGGGGTACCACTCGCAAGAAAAACTATGAGACATGTTCATCCATCGCTGGTTTTCGCTCAGTATTGTTTCGTATCGCCTGCAATCAGTTATTGGTGGAGTATTAGTAGTAGGAGATGAGTGATAGGTTCGCCTTGAGAATCAGGTTTATAAAGCATTTGTGTGTGTTCCGACATGTGCTAAGAAAATGACTATGTCCAGTCGTAAGGAAGAATTTGACGTGGAATACAGCGATAGCAAAGGGAATGAAAGCTTTTTTTTTTTACTTGAAAAAGTGTGTCAAGTCATAAGAATGATAGAGATATTTCTATTCCAAGAGCCACAGCCATCAGCAGGAGGTATTTGTGATACTTCGTTCATTGTCGAATGTCAGCCTATGGAGACCGCAATCATAATATTTAATTGTAGGTATAGTGAAGAAAAACATATGTAACCGGTTTCAAAGGGGGGGGGGGGTGCATGGTGCGAGGCGGCGGTGGCCTATGACGGGAATGATTCACGTTTCCAGCTAACAGCAAGAGCCATCCAAATGGAAAGGCCAGTCCGGATACAGGAATGTAGCTGACCTAACTGTGTCGTCTTTAGATGGCTGAATAGCGAACTAATAGTATGTGTTGGACAGCCTTCGTGATTGCGTGTGTACTCGTGGAAATTTGAGAGGATTGAATGTGGATTTGAGTTTGTGCTGGACCATTATTCCCTTCCACGTAAATTGTCTGGTTGACTGTGTCTGCACATATTCCATCCTTATTTGATTGAGAGAACATCGGTTGTGGTGTGTGTTGTGTGCATCTAGCAGGTGAAAGACTGCTGGAAGACACGTTTACTGGTTCTCTAGACATGAGGAACACCGTAGTTGACTATGTAATTTATAAGGATGATTTGGAATCTGTTATGTCATCGACATCGGTATTCGTGAGTGGCAATACCATTTTCCTCAATTCAAAATGGTTCAAATGGCTCTGAGCACTATGGGACTTAACATCTATGGTCATCAATCCCATAGAACTTAGAACTACTTAAGCCTGACTAACCTAAGGACATCACACTACACCCAGTCATCACGAGGCAGAGAAAATCCCTGACCCCGCCGGGTTTCCTCAATTTTTTAGAGTTTTCACATATAGATATTCGCAGATAAGTTTCTAGTTACTCAGTGGTTTACAGAACACTGCACCTCGTTAAAGTTTTGGTTTTCTAGAGAAATAATTTCCAGTCTATAACTTCGGAATTATACTGTGCAACTGACCGGTAGCATACTGCTGTGTACTTGATACCGAGAAGTATCGCGAGAATGGTACGATATTCTGGCAAACCATGTGAAAATACACATGTTCTTGTAATCCCAGATTCTGGAGGTGGGTGTAGAAAGCATGGAAGCAAGTAGGTTAGGGCGAGAGACAGTGACGCACTTGTGCCGAGGGGAACCGACCAAGCCTTTGTACAACAGTACAGAGAGTGACCTTATTCTACTAAGGGTGCTCTGGTCATGTGTCAGGCAGGTGTGTGTGTTGGGCCAGATGACTTGTGACCGTCGGCTGTGGTGGACGACCTACCGAGATCGTGGGAAATATCTTGTGCTGCAAGATCTATATACGGCCCATGTGCTTAAGCAGTCTGTCTTTGTGGTATATGTACGAGTGTCTGATGGTCGACAGCTATATGAAGGATGCAGAAGTGATGATTTTGCATGGTGTAGGATACGAATTGTGTGCTTACTTCGTTGGTATGGTGCATGGTGTCATACAGCCGTGTTGCAGATTGGTTTCACACTTAAGTATTCAAGCTTTCCTTGACAGTGGCAGAGCAGTGTGAGGAGGTGTCTTTCAGTATTTTTGATATGTAGACCACTTCTCCAGGGTTTAACTGTCGGTGCAATGTGGAGATCTGTACAAAATAGTTTTGCCACTGAAAGTCTCGTCTGCAGAGAAAAATGTCTGACAGTGCTCCCACACCAGCAGCGTCAGTAATTTCAGTAAGAGCCAATCAGAATCAAAGCTTCAACTTGTATCGAAGAACGGGGTCTTTCCTTACCAATACCTGGATTCCTGGGAGAGACTCCACAAAACCATGTTGCCCAACGAAACTGCATCCTCCAGTATACTCACGGGCACTGTTATAATGTTCGCTGAGTATGGGCATGCAGTCAATGTCTGGCAGACGTTGATCATCTCTGATCTAGAGGAATATGTTACATTATGCATAAGCACTGATATACACCTGCTTGCAGATATATTTTAGGAAATCTGCAATGTATGCATAGTAACATACAGTTTGCATCCTTTCTTCTTTTACACTGCACCAGGAATTTCGTGGGATGCAATGTCGAAAAGAACCCATGTCGAACTGTTGACTGATGATGACTGATCGAGTTTTCGAACGTGGGATTAGTGGGGGACTTGCAGTGTGTGCATAGATTTGCCAAGGTGAATAACCCACGGCTGGGAGGAGGAGCACAGGCCAGATCATAATTTTAATTACATCCCATACTTGAAAGTAAACAACCTCTACACACATGCCATTCAACAATCTCTGCCGACTGGTGGGTTCTGATGGCTGTTCAAAGAGGAATTCGTCAGATTGAAAAAAATCTCCAAGATGGGGCTGTGGATTCTGGTGAAGGATATGTCATGGAGGCAGAGTTTATCTTACTGATATGGATGAGGCATACAGGGACTTGCCGCTCTATCTGGAGCGTCTAGTACCTCGCAAGAAGTGGCTTGTCAAAAATGTAGGAGTTTTGACGAAAATTTGAACGAAGAATCACTTTTTAAGGGGAAAGAAAAGGACATCAAGCGTTGAGAATAACATTAAACAACGTAGTAAGATAAACTGGACCACAAATTATTAGATTAATTTTGAGCCATATTCATGTCTTTCATGTCTTGCATATTAGTATAACACAATACTTATAAAAACTCGCCATCTCCAAGTTGTTATCTAGAGTGAAATACAAATTGTAAACATTTTTTATTTTATTACGTATTCGTGTAGTACGTAAATAAATATGAATGTTTTAGTTGGACTACTTTTCTCGCTTTGTGATAGATGGCGCTGTAATAGTCACAAACATATGGCTCACAATTTTAGACGAACATTGGTAACAGGTAGGTTTTTAAAATTAAAATACCGAACTTAGATACGTCTGAACATTTTATTTCTGTTGTTCCAATGTGATACATGTACCTTTGTGAACTTATCATTTCTGAGAACGCATGCGTGATTACCTGTAAATACCACATTAATGCAATAATTGCTCAAAATGATCTCCGTCAACCTCAATGCATTTGACAATACGTGTAACGACATTCCTCTCAACAGCGAGTAGTTCGCCTTCCGTAATGTTCGCACATGCATTGACAATGCGCTGATGCATGTTGTCAGGCGTTTTCGGTGGATCATGGTAGCAAATATCCATCAAATTTCCCCACAGAAAGAAATCCGAGGACGTCAGATCCGGTGAACGTGCGGGCCATGGTATGGTGCTTCGACGACCAATCAAATGGTTCAAGTGACTCTGAGCACTATGGGACTTAACATCTGAGGTCATCAGTCCCCTAGAACTTAGAACTACTTAAACCTAACTAACCTAAGGACATCACACACATCCATGCCCGAGGCAGGATTCGAACCTGCGACCGTAGCGGTCACGCGGTTCCAGACTGAAGCGCCTAGAACCGCACGGCCACATAGGACGGCGACGACCAATCAATTGTCATGAAATATGCTGTTTAGTCCCGCTTCAACCACACGCGAGCTATATGCCGGACATCCATCATGTTGGAAGTACATCGCCATTCTGTCATGCAGTGAAACATCTTGTAGTAACATCAGTAGAACATTACGTAGGAAATCAGCATACATTGCACCATTTAGATTGCCATCGATAACATGGGGGCCAATTACCCTTCCTCCCATAATGTCGCACGATACATTAACCCGCCAAGGTCGCTCATGTTCCACTTGTCGCAGCCATCGTGGATTTTCCGTTACCCAATAGTGCTTATTAAGCCGATTTACTTTACCGCTGTTGGTGAATTACGCTTCGTCGCTAAATAGAACGCATGCAAAAAATCTGTTATCGTCCCGTAATTTCTCTTGTGCCCAGTGGCAGAACTGTACACGACGTTCAAAGCCGTCACCATGCAATTCCTTGTGCATAGAAATATGGTACGAGTGCAATCGATGTTGATGTAGCATTCTCAATACAGACGTTTTTGAGATTCCAGATTCTCACGCAATTTATCTGCTACTGATGTGCGGATTAGCCGCGATAGTAGCTTAAACACCTACTTGGGCATCACTATTTGTTGCAGGTCGTGGTTGACGTTTTACATGTGTCCGAACACTTGCTGTTTCCTTAAATAACGTAACTATCCGGCGAACGGTCCGGTCACTTGGATGATGTCGTCCAGGATACCGAGCAGCATACACAGCACACGCCCGTTCGGCATTTTGATCACAACGGCCATACATCAACACGATTTTCCGCAATTGGCAAACGGTCCATTTTTAACACGAAGCAAATACCGTCCGCACTGGCGAAATGTTACGTGATACAACGTACTTATACGTTTGTGACTATTACAGCGCCACTTATCAGAAAGCGAAAAAAGTGGTCCAACAAAAGGATTCATATTTCTTTACATACTACACGAATATGTAATAAAAATGGGGCTTCCTATTTTAAAAATCGCAGTTGATATCAGTTTGACCTATGGCAGCGCCATCTAGCGGGACAACCATAGTGCCATCTGGTTCCCCCCTTCAAGCTAGACGAGTTTCGTTGTTTGTAGTTTTTTCGTTTGATGCTTATTTCGCGAGATATTTGGCCCGGTCACTGTCAGTGGACCACTATACATATATATATATATATATATATATATATATATATATATATATATATATATATGTGTGTGTGTGTGTGTGTGTGTGTGTGTGTGTGTGGTAGCGGCAGCTTTAGACAAAGTGCGAGGTAAGGCAAATAGGTTGCTCGGAATGCTTTCCCTAAAATGTTATTGGACGGAACTGTTCTTACCAGTGTATCAGAAAGTGAAACACATTGTAGCTGTGCTACCATTACACGACTTCAGCAGTCGGCCGAAAGATGCTCTACAGATTTAGGCAACGAGCGGTTTGATATGAGACGTGCATTCAGACGATGCTGTGTTTCCTGCTTTTTTTTTGTTTTGTCTCGAACACGGAGTTCTTGCTTATTGCGAGCAGTTCCCTTACCATTTTTTTAACAGGAATTTACTGGGTAGGTGACGTGTGCAGCTAACTTACATTGAAAGAAAGATCATAGATATGAGCATGACACAGTTTAAATGTAGGAAATTAGAATTAATTAGAACGTGCTCAACAGAAGTATCTGAATATTCGTGCAAACAGGAAACACATTTTACAGAATAATCGCAATAATGGTCACAGCGGCCAATCCTGAAGCTGGGACGGTACCTCCTCCAGAGATAAACAAAGGCATCGAGAATGGGCTCCTCTCCGTCACTCCCTGACGGATGGGAATCAGCGGCAGTGCCTGTGAACATGTTCGATAACACTCTACGAACCTCCATAATTCGAAGCAGAGAGTCACGATTTACACGATCGAGAGCTTTATCAGAATTCAGGAAGGCAAAGGCACAATGGGCAGAAGTAACGGCAGCAACCGAAAGCACGAAAGCACATCACGGTATTCGGCCACAGAGCTAAGAATAGGGAGACCAGTGAGAGAACTCTGACAACGGCCGTCAGCAAAGCATACATCCTGCGATTTACCGCTCTCGCCACCGTCTTATGATCAAAATTCAGTAACGTGACAGGATGAAAACAGTGTTATGACCAGGATGTTCAGGTATCAACATAATTTTTCTCACCTTGACAGGAGCGGGCAAAACTGCCCCCCTGACCACTTCGTTCAAGATGAACGTAAATTTGAAGTCCAAGAGGGGCCATAAACGCTCAAAAATTTCTCGAGGAGCCCATCCGTACCTGACAATTTGTGAGAAGAAGTAACAACAAGATCGTGTACGTCATCTGGGTGAAAGGTGACCAAGAATTCTGTGCTCTGCTCAGGCGTGAGTGGCGTGCGTAGGCACTCAGTAGCCGGATCGAAGCGAAAGTCGCTAGGTGTATCCACGTCGTAAAGATTCACATAGTACTGTTGTAAGGCGTGAAGTATGTCAGCTTGCGCTGTTAGGCGACGTCCTTTAACTGCTGTAAGAGAAGTAATACAGGAGCGCCGACGCTGAGCTTGATGTCGAAGCACGTGGTATAACGAAGCCAGTCCCTTCATCACTAGTGATCGTGGTTTCGACCGTACCCGCAACCCTTCCATCTGCCGCCGCTTTAACTGCAACTTTGCTTTTATACGAGGTACGTCTGCAATCCGATGAGGGGCGCGATCCGCACTGTCATACAACTGCGCCATGGTGAACAATGAAATTCATGAATTCTCCGAAAATCCCTGGCCCTAGTAGCGCAATAAGTAATTGAAATTTGATGACGGAGCTTCGGTTTCGCCAGGGCAGCCCACCATTCCAGAATGGCAGGGTACCTCCCAGTGGGTCGAAGACAACGCTCCCTTACATTGTGTATCACATCATCGAGAGATGGATCTGCCAAATGAGGGACATTTAACATCCACGGGGAGCGGAAGAATTTCATCGGATGCCGATCGAGCTGGAGAGTGGTTGCCAAAGCACAGTGATCAGAGAAGCAAGCAGGGATAACGTCGACTGCAAGAAGGCGATCGCGCTTCCAATCCGACAAATAGAATCGGTCAATCCAGCTGAAATATCGTTTCGCAGGACAGAGCGGACCATGTTACATGTGTAGAAAGGGGCCAAAATCAGTTATT
This sequence comes from Schistocerca nitens, assembly GCF_023898315.1. NCBI lineage: Eukaryota > Metazoa > Arthropoda > Insecta > Orthoptera > Acrididae > Schistocerca > Schistocerca nitens. The sequence goes on along the minus strand of NC_064614.1, from coordinate 1,141,772,886 downwards.
GTCAGTTGCACAAAATATACAAACTTTATTTTCCTAAAACACTTAATCACACATGTCCTTAAAAGCATTCAAAAACAATATAGCTGAAGGACCGAACAGAAGTTATTAAAATTGCCTTAAGGAATACACACGGCTGAAGGCCTTAGTTACAAAATGTTACATGAACACTCGGCTGAACAGCCTGGAGACAGAAGAACTGAGGGCTTAAGACTTGGATAACAAAAATTTCAGATAGTGAAAAAAATTTTAAGGTGTTTTAAACAACTGACTTCTCAAATTTTAATTTAACACAGCTAAAGGCCTTATCTTAAAATATTTGATGTAAGGTTCGGCTGAAGGCCACATACTGGACATAGAACAACTCAAGGCTTAAGGCCTAGATAATAACAAGGATTTCCAATGGGCAAACTCCCCTTTTTTAAAAAAAAATTAGTTTAAGCAAGAATCTTCAAAGTTTTAATTTACGATGGCTGAAGGCCTTATCTTAATTAATAAACGGCTGAAGGCCTCGCACAGTACTTGAGACTAAAAGAAAATCACAAACAACAGAACAGTAGTGCTCAGAAGTGCTCCAAGGGTCGGTCTGAGGAGGTAACTGTAACATATGTCTAGGTGAGATAGGCAGCCAAGTGTAATACTAAATAATCGGATGGCAACATGACCCAGGGACGGCTGAAGGACTGACCGACAACCTAACCAACTCCCTTCCGCCCGACCAACAGCACGACAACGAAAAAATCAGTGAGGACGAAGATACCAGCAGCACTACATCTTGAAAATTGGCGCCTAAGATCAGTCAAGACAAAATAACCACTCAAAAATGTAAACAACACTACAGTCCATGCTGGACAGCATCAACACAGTGATGAAAAACACACTGCCAGAAAACTATGCTAACGACCAGGGCAGGTAACTGGCACGTTAACGGCCACAAGGCATAAGATACTGCTGGTGCACTTCTAATAAGTATCAACCAATTAAATAGTTAAACACCATAGAGGAAGACAGCTGCAGAATTTCGCTGACTCCAACACACCATGCATTGCTGCTTGCAGGAACGACCCAGAAAGCCATGAACGAAGAGATGTCACAGCAGTTCAAGTTTCATAACAGGTTAAGTGATCACTCAATTTCAGTGTACAGGTTCGGTGGGTGACGAACTTTGTAGTTCTCGGAGCTAACGCCTCACAAATCCGATCGCGCGTGCACACCGCCCGCGGCCCCGGCATAACTTCGCCCCCAAGAGACTTATTAACTGCTCTGTCTCAACCAACTCACTCCATCCATCACACGGACAGCGCTAAAATGTCTGGTCAGTCAAAACCACAAGCTACACATGGTTCTGCGGGAACACTTCCACAAAAAACTCGAACAATGCTAAAGCCATCACTGAGGTACAACATGGACGAATCACAAGTCGACCCACACAGAGAACCCAGAAGTGGTCGGCCAGCAAATACACGTCGTCCGATGAGACGACCGACCGAACGACCAATCCACGGTCGTCTTCGCTCAAGTCTGCTTCCGTCGGACAGTGCATGCGTGTCCCCAGCAGTCGGGCGAGTACTGGCTGTGCAGACCGTACTGGAGCTCCATCCCGACTGAACTCCCGACACATGACGACCCGGAAATACCAGCGGTCGCTCCAAAGATAGTATGAGAGTGCTCTTATCGATAAGTGCTGCTGACCGCAGCTCGTGGTCGTGCGGTAGATTTCTCGCTTCCCGCGCCCGGGTTCCCGGGTTCGATTCCCGGCGGGGTCAGGGATTTTCTCTGCCTCGTGATGACTGGGTGTTGTGTGATGTCCTTAGGTTAGTTAGGTTTAAGTAGTTTTAAGTTCTAGGGGACTGATGACCACAGATGTTAAGTCCCATAGTGCTCAGAGCCATTTGAACCATTTGATAAGTGCTGCTGCTGCCACTCACTGGCAGGCAAGCCAGCAACTTAGTGGCGCCAGTAAATGGAAAAGAAACGAGACGGCAGTACCGCCAAGACAAGATGTGAAGCAATAACGGCACGAAGACGAGCCGCGCACGGCCCGCCAGCTATTAGAAGTCTCAGTAAAATGCTTAAACTTAACCAACGCAGAATATTTACACTCCAAAACCTCTGTCAAGTGCATCCAGCGTATCACCTTAAATCTCGACAATAATTAAAGTGGCGACACTGGTCAACAGGATGTAGAACACAGTTAAAATCACCACCCAGCGACAGACTCCGAGGACTCCTACGTAAAAGATGAATAGTCTCCTCTTTGTGAAACTGCAAACGTCCCACTGTGTGACCAGAACCAGACGGAGCATATAAGACAACCAATGTGAGGTAAAAAATTCTACAGTACATTTCTCTGCCAGATTCAAGAACCCTACCTCAATGGGAATGAGTTTTCTAAAGAATAAGGCAGTTCCCTTCGAAAATTCAGGAGCCACATTCAAAACGGTGCGAAATACAGGAAGACGGTGACTGGTAAACAAAACCTCTTCCAGGAGCACTATATCTGCACAAGAGTCATACATAAACTGAGCCAACAAAGCTAGGCGCAGCTCTGAAACCACTCTGTTAACATTAGTGTCACAATGTATGGACCTGAGCCATCAGTCAAAGGAGAAAACACAGACAGAACAAAGGAGCAGCACGATTATTCCACCAGTCGCCCGGCAGACTCCATCGAAGAAGCCAATAACTAATCCGAGACCGTGGGGTCAGTACCGGCTGTAACTGAATCTTTACCCTTGGTTGTTTTTCGCGCCGATGCACGTTCCGCCTGTATGTGTTGTTTAAGCCGGCTATGAATCGTAATAACCTCTGCAATAGGCGGGGTAGGTGGGTCTTGCGCCACATCAATATCAATCTGCCCAGGGTACGAGGCCTGTCCTACAGAAGGGTCACGCTGCAAGGTGTGCCGACCCTACTGGAGGCGATCAGGCTGAATCTTAGATACAGCATGATGCAACTCTGGGATAACAGCTTCCTCTACGGGAGTCGCAATAAGCAGCAAATCACGATATCCATCGCAGAAAGCAGAGGGAGAGCATTGCTGTATTATCGGTGGAGGCTGCGAAGAAGACCGACACACGCTCGCTCCGTGACTGTGCCATAGGAGCCACCACTACCTGGATCAGCAGGAATACCTGATACTGCCGATCCCATCTCCATTTCGCCAGAGCCAAGTGGAACCGCGTAGGAGTCACAGACAAACGTGGCTCAGGGGAAGATGGGACAGGGAAAGACACACCTACTTCATCACAAGTTGAGTGCGGCTCCGCTTTTTATGAACAGCACTCGACGCCGTCCAAGCAGTAGCAGGAACGGGGTCTGGCTTTGTTTGCAACGGCAAAAAATCACCAACAGTTACCAGTGGGAACTGTCGGATGATCTCAAGAAACGAGAGATGATGTTACCTAAAGTCCGTTACTGGAGGGGACAAGGTCAACAATCGTTAACTTATAGAGCGGTTCAATGGAAGACCGTTAGTTCGGAGACGGCCACTCTCGTTGCACAGAAAACAGGTCCCCAATTTTCCGCTGTACATAACATGAAGACGATAGCACAAATCTGCAAGTAAGACTGAATGTTTTTTATTATTATTCACTATTATTTTCGATTATTCCCATTTAAAGAGAGCGTTTGAACTTGAATTCCTTTATGTTTATTCTGAGCCCAAATTTTCTTCATGTGTTCACTGTGTTGTTTCTTTCGCTCTGCTGTCCATTTGCATCCTGGTCTCTTCTGTGTTGTGGTGTCAAATTTATGTTTTTTGATTATGTTCCTGAATTCAGTTCTATTTTCTGCATCGTTTACTGTTATGTGTGCTTGTCTGAGGTCCTCTTCAACTTCTTTTATCCATTTTGTTTTTCCCCTGCCTGAGTTGATGACTTTAAGAATTCGCTTTGAAATTCTGTTTTCAATCATCCTGTGGATATGTCAGTAGAACTGCATTCTTCTTTTCCTTATTGTATCCGTAATCATGTCTGTGTATTTATATAATTCTGATGTTGGTCTCTTCTTCCAGATTCCTTGCTCTTGTATCGGGCCAAAAATTTTCCTGAGTTGATAGTCTCCCATCGGGCGCCTCCCCAGGTGGCGGATAGGGGAATGCTCTCCAGATATGGAGGGTACCTGGGAAGTAAAATACCAGTGGTGGACCAAAACTATCAACCGAAATCCACTAACGTCTGCCTGGTATCCAGCGGTTAGGGGTCAGCGTCTGTTCGCCTAGATGGTGCGGCTGCAGCAACGTTCTTGATCTCAACAATCAAGTCGTATTACTCGTGATCTTTCCTCGGAAGGACCACCACCAAGTTAGTTTTCAACTTTAAAAACAAACGTGATGATAACTTAATGTTTTTTATTATTTATTTACTTTTTTTCTTTCAATTCCCATTGAACATATGCCACTATAAAATTGTATACTTTGTTGACTTGACCAAGGCTCACGGCGAATGCCTCTCAGGTTATTATATGTGCCAAAACTTCCTTAAGAATGTTATCCTCTACCTCCAGAGGAAGGCTGAGTATTGGAGCGTTCATCATTTGGATTTGCTGCTCCTTGTGTTTCCCGTGTTTGCAGTTAAAATTGTAGGATGTGAGGTCCGCCAGTTATGCACAACGTTTTTTCCAAGAATCCAAACGAGTTTCAGCACCACTGTGCCATCATCAGTGGGTTTCCGTTTTATTTAATCTGTAATGTGAACAGATTTGCTAAATGATTACAAAATTATGTGGATATTTAGTTCACACAACAATTCGTTTCTGTGTGTTAATACCTTTATGCTTGGTGTGCATGATTTTTTAGGACCACTTGTATGTTATTTACTACATGTAGTTTGTGATCTGTAACCAAACGATGTTGTGAGAAAGTTTGTTCGGAGTTAACCAATCATCTAAAAGTAATTTCGTTTGTCGTCATATTTTGCGTCTATATTCATTTTTTCTTGCGTTTTCATGTGGCAAGCCCTTGTATTCTCAGCATCATGGTGTATAACACGTATTTTAACAAATAAGGTCGTAAAAGCACTTTGCACTTCACCAATACACAGCATAATTGTGGTTGTTGTGTTTCCCAGTCCAGTCAGTGTTCATTTGTTCACCAGACAGTTTGTGCCAAATTTGAATGTTGTTTACATTTTGTCTCTGTGTATGTGTTTTCTGTACGCTACTTAGCTGATTGCGTTGTCTTTTTACATGGTGTTGCCATTGTGTGTAAATGAGAGTCTTTGCAGAATGTAGTGTATCCATTTTGTGTGTGTGTGTGTGTGTGTGTGTAGGAGTGTGCGTGTGCTCCTTTACAATTTTCGAGAACAATAGCCTTATCCTTGTTCAAAACAATCGTTCCCTAATTTCATTGTACAATTACATGAGAAATAAGTTATTTTTGAGAACTTTCTCTCGTTTACAGTACTATAACTTCGTAAGTTAGCGGTGTTTTTGAGAATTTTCGGAAGCTACCGTTGCCCTTTGCATAGTCTACGAGCAGTCTGCATAGAATCGACGTTTGTGTTGTAGTTACTGTAGCAGATATTCTAACGTATGGTATTACATCTACTTTTCGCTTAAAGAATAGTAGGCCTATATATTATCCACTTTTTTCGTAAACTAACCCTGTTTTCGAGTTTTCTGACAACTATAATTAGCGTCAAAACGTTTTAGGAAACTAGTAATTTTTAGCACAGATTATTGTGTTGCATTAATAGAAATCTCCTTTTGTATATTTGCTTCGATTCTTACAGAAAATAAGCAACTTATTAACTCAAAAGATGAAAAGACGATCAGTGGCCTTAATTTAAAATTATTCACTGCCTTTTAATACAATGCTCCAGCCAAAATGCAGCCCCAATGCGAATGCTATTCTCAAACTCGGGATGAATTAGTTAACGTTCGTAAGCAGCTGGAAATCGCCCTGACGACTGTCGGATGTTTGGCAGCTGATACGAATCGCTATGTTGGAAGAGCTCCCGAGAGTTGTGTAACTCTGATACCGGAACCAGACATATCTGGACTACTATCCTCTCCTATGTATCCTGCCTCCTCCTCAGAAAGTATGGGATCTGTCGTTACCCATCCATTTAACTGCGACTGGCGTGTCAGTGGTAGATTTAAGCGTCCTGTACAGGGTAGACGAGGACCAGGGGGACTTGGGGAGTTGTACCGATTCCCCAAACCAACAAGTCTGAGGTGCTGTCTCTTACTTACACTGAGACAGAGTCAAATGGCTCTGAGCACTATGGGACTTAACATCTGAGGTCATCAGTCCCCTAGAACTTAGAACTACTTAAACCCCACTAACCTAAGGACATCACTCACATCCATGCCCGAGGCAGGATTCGAACCTGCGACCGTAGCGATCGCGCGGTTCCAGACTGTAGCACTTAGAAACGCTCGGCCACCCCGGCCGGCATCTGTTTTGGGGAAACGTGTTTCGTCCAGCGTTAAGAGAACGTAAACACATAAGGGTACGGATCTATTAATCACCAACAGTTCAAATTTATGGCGAGTGCTGGTACCCTGTAGGGAAATGGTAACATGGGCCAGGAAAGGATATCGGATCCACTCAGTGTGTATGCCTGGGGGCGTCATTCAACGTGTGGACGGGGCTATACCAGCCGCTATTGAGGGTACAGGGTGCGACCAATAGCAGATAGTGGCACACATATGAACAAATGATGCCTGTCATACTTGGTCATTCCAGCGACTGGCGGAGAAGGTTAAGAAGACCAACCTTGCGCATGGAGTTTCAATGAAGCTCACAATTTGCAGCATTGTCCCAAGAACTGATCCTATTTATTTGGTTTCATGTGGAAGACTCAACCAGAAACTTCGAAGTTTCTATGAGAACATAGGCTGCGACTTCCCGGAATTGGGCGATACAGTTGAGAATGGCAGGGTCCCCCTTAATGGATCAGGTGTGCACTACACATCAGGATCTGTAACTCAGACATCTTACTGTGTGTGGGGTGCGCCCAAGGGCTTTTTAGATTAGGCGACTCTCCATACAATACACATAATGATATCTACAGGAAACCCGCAAGAGTCAGTGTTAGATCGAAAGAAACGCCTCCCATATGTGAGAGTATTTAAATTTTAGTGGTTAACTGCCGAGGCATTGGCAAAAAGTGCTAGAGTTTGAAGTGCTCCTGAAAAGCAGTGGGGGTCATATGATACTAGCTACAGAAAGCTGAGTGAAACGTGAAATTGATTGCAATGAAATTTTTAGGGAAAATTTAAGTATATGTCGAAACGATAGACAAATGGCAAGTGGAGATGGCGTATTTCTCGCAGTAGACAAGAAACTCGAATCCACTGAGATGGAAATTGGAGCTGCACGTGAGATTGTTTTTGTAAGCCTCATTATCAGGGCCAGGCATAAAATGATAACTGAATCCTTCTATCGTGCATCAGACTCATCTCCTGATGTAACCGAAAATTTTAGAGAAAATCTCAGTTCACTTGTACATAAGTTCCCCAGTAATATTGTAATCATTGGTAGAGACAATTAATTTGGAAAATTATTGTTTTTTTTTAGTGGTAGGTATGATAAGACATCCTGTGAAACATTACTAAATTACTTCTCTGACAATTGTCAAAACAAATAGTTTGAAACACCTCTAATGATGGAAATATATTGGATCTAATAGCAGCCAATAGACCTGGCCCCTCTGAGGACGTCGACATCGAAACTGGTGTCAGTGACCATGACACGGTTGTGGTGGTAATGATTAACAAAATACAAAGGACAACAAAAAGAAGTATATATATATATATATATATATATATATATATATATATATATATATATATATATATATATGTTCTGTAAACTAGATAAAAATCAGCAATATCTTATCTCAACGAGGAACTTGAAACTTTGAGCACAGGGCAGGAGCGTGTAGAGGAACTATGGCTGAAGTTTAAAAGGATAGTTGGCTACGCATTGGATCATATGTGACAAGTCGAAAAGCCCATAATAGGAGAGAACTTTCATGTATTACTGCAAATACGTGTAAAACAAATCGTGGGATTATAGATTCAGTGACTACCGTAGCAGAATGTTGTTAAATGATATTTCACAAAACTCAAAAAAATTTTGCTCAGGCTGTTACTGACACTAAAGTTAGTGTCCAGCTCCCAGCGAACGAGACAGGAACTGAAATTGTGGGTAATAAAATCAAAGCTGAAATGCTTAATTCTATTTTCAAATGTCCTTTACACAGGAAAATCCTGAAGAATTGCTTCAATTCAATCATTGTACCACGGGAAAGATGAATGAAATACGTATTAACGTCAGTGGCACTGAGAAACAGCTGAAATGGTTAAAACTGAACAAACGTCCAACGCCCGATGGATTCTATACTGAATTTGGGGATGAATTAGCCCCTCTTCTGACGATAATCCACGGCAGATCGCTGGAACAAAAAGCTGTGCTCAGTATTTGGAAAAAAGAACAGGTCAAACTCGTCTACAAAAAAGATAGTAGAAGTGACCCACAAAACTACCGTCCAACATCATTGACATCGATTTGTTGTAGAATCTTAGAACATATTTTGAGCTCAAACATAGTGAGGTATCTTGAACAGAATGACCTCCTCAGTGCTAACCAGCACAGATTCCATAAATATCGATCATGTGAAACTCAACTCGCAGTTTTCTCACATTACATAATGAAAGCTTTGGATCAAAGTAGTCAAGTGGATGCAATGTTTCTGGATTTCCGAAAAGCGTTTGACTCAGTATCACACCTACGCTTATTGTCAAAAGTACGATGATACGGGGTATCAAATGAAATCTGTGACTGGGCTGGGGACTTTTTGGTAGGGAGGACACAGCATGTTATCTTGAATGGAGAGTCATCGTTAGATGTAGAAGTAACGTCAGGTGTGTCCCAGGGAAGTGTGTTGGTACACTGGCTGTCATATTTTATACTAATGACCTTGCAGACCACGTTAATAGTAACATCAGGCTTTTTGCAGAAGATGGAGTTATTCATATGGAAGTACTATCTGCAAGAAGCTGCATAAATATTCAATCTGGTCTTGATAAGATTTTAATCTGATACAAAGATTGGCAGCTTGCTTTAAATCGTCAAAAATGTGAATCTGTGCACTTCGCAAAGCAAAAAAAAGTGTAATATCCTATGTCTATGGTATCAACGAGTCACTGTTGGACTCGGCCAACTCATTCAAATACCCAAGTGTAATAATTTGTAGAGGGAATGGAATGATAACATAAGCACAGTCGTGGGTAAAGCACATGGTAGACTTCGGTTTTTTGGCAGAATTCTGGGGAAGTACAATCAGCATACAAAGGAGATTGCTTAGAAATCACTCATGTTAACCACCCTATAATACTGCTCAAGTGTATGTGAATTGTACTGACTAGGACTAACAGGGGATATTGAACGTATAAGGGCAGCATGAATGGTTACAGGTTTATTTAATCCGTGAGACAGTGTTATTGGGATACAGGAAGAACTGAACTGGAAGACTCTAGATGACAGACATGAACTTTCGAGAGAAAGTCTGTTACCACAGTTTCAAGAACCGGCTCTAAATGATGACTCTAGGAATATACTACAAACTCCCACATATCGCTCACATAAAGATTGTGAATAAGATTAGAATAATTACTTCAGACACAGAGGCATTCCGACAATCATCATTCCTGTGCGCCATATGTAAGTGGAATGGGAAGCAACCCTAATGACTTGTAGTGTTGGAATTATCCTCTGCCAGCAGCAATGGCAGTAGTGCCCATAGTTACCTCCTTGGGCTCAGTAGTCTGATGTATGGGTAAGTGATAATTTTGACAAAATTGCTCAATCAATTCACAAAAAGTAGCTTTGAGTTCTATGTTTCATCTCTGTAATTCATAGTCCAGCTCACACCTCCTCAGGAATGCCTGAATTTTTGCATCGGTGGCCACTCTGAAAAATTTGACACTGTATCAGTGAAAAAGCTATCGTAATTAGACATATATCCGTGGACACTGTCACTCGGTGATTCGAGCTCGCTTTCATACGACTTGTGTAGCGTTGACTGGGACCATAGGGCAAGAAATGGTGGAAGGGATTGACTTCGTCCTACATTAACATATCCCATATTTATTGATATTTCTTCTGTTCAAACAAGTTTAACCTACTCTCTGTACAAAAATTTCTATTAAAATTCACACGCAGTCCAAGCAATTAACAGACTAATAGAGCAGAAGGATGATAAAATACCCAAACATGACAGTTACTTATTCTGGAATATAACAGATCTACAGAAATTAAAATGTATTTAAAATACTGTAAGGGAATAAGAATTATTAAGCGGGTTATGCATTTACTCTGTGAAAACCCTTAATCTTGCTGAAAGTCCAAAATGCAGAAATAAAAGGAAAGAATGATTAATACTACGAGTTCTTATACATGTCCCAGACAATTGTGGAAGATTTCCTCTTAGCTAAAACACAATTAATGTAGTAAGTTGTACAGGGCTCTTCCGACTTTACTTAGCTCATGTATAAATACTCGGAATAGCTTGGTATAGCATCAATTGGTGGACAAAGAATAGAAGTGATGTTTAGAGCGATTCCTTCCGTGTTTGTGTAGCTTGCCTAAGTTAGAGGTGGTACGGCGTTACATTCAGTGTTTATATCGTCAAACTTCGAGTTCCTTCATATGACAAATACAATATCTCACAGTGTACCTGAAACAGGCTCGTGTTAGAAACAAGGACTACAAAGCTGCACTGACACACGCGCTCTGCAGAAGCGTATTATTAAGTAAGAAGTAAGTAAGCGTACATTGTAACACACACAGAAGGCAGATACCAATGAACGCTTTAAATCTGGCGAAAGTCTGTGTAATGATGTGTGTATTTGAAAGTGTTGAATCTGTACAGCTCATGTAGCATATGAAATACATTCAAATAGTTTTCTAAGCAAATAACAGTATACAATAAGAAAGGAAAATCAGGAAATGATGACACAACCATCAGTACACAATACCTGAAGAAACTTAACATCTGTCATGGTGAGGACATACAATTTCTGTGAGTCCAGCTAATTCACATTTCATAAGCACATCCCACATTGAAGCCAAGCATGCACAGTGACAGTTCTCTGCGCGATGGACCATGGTCCCTTCCACTTAGGCACAGCCAAGTAAGCACACCGTCGGTCCATGATGCACATTCCTTCACAGCCAGCGCAACTTCCTGCTTACTCGCAGTATTGAGTCTACCTTTCTGTCGCTGTCACCATCCTTTTTCGAGCAGCACTGGCGAAGGTAAACACTTCCATCTGTTAGGGAGGCCACAGCAGTAGCGACTGTTAGGGAGGCCACAGCAGTAGGGACTGTGACCAATATAAGATAAAAGTTCTGGTGTTGCCAAACATAGCACAGTATATAACAATTGTTGTAACCTGGTACCTCCTCTCAAGGTTAAGAGTAGCCGGACACTGGAGGGGTAGCCCAATCCTCAAGTTCAAGGTCATTTAAAATGCTCACTCATACCCTACTTATTATTTACCTTTTCATAGATCTTACCTCTTTTTCTGAGAATTTCGAACCTGCTGCACCCATCCACATTCTCAAATGCTTTTTCCAGGTCGATAAATCCTGTTTTTCCTTTTTAAATCTTGCTTCCATTATCAGCTAATACGTCAGAACTGCCTCCCTCATGCCCATCCCTTTCCAAAAGCCAAAATGAATGACATATAACACAATCATAATTTTCTTTTCCATTTTCAGTATATTATTCTTGTCTAGAAGTTGGGTGCATGAGTCATTAGGCTGACTGTCTTTATCCATTTACAAATTACTATCTGTGTTATTGTACAGATACCGTTATAATTTTCATGTTCCCTGAGATTGTTGGTTCAGTTTCTGGTGACCAAACATTTAGACCTCTCGCTTGGGGTCTTGACTCGGTATCAGCTTTTGTTATTATTTTCCCAATGAAACTGTCCTCTGAATATCGGTATGGCACTTATTTTGTAAACATGTCTTAGTACACTCCTTCAACGCTTTCTTGTTCCCATAAATAAAGTTTATAGACTACTTTTGTTTCCAGTGTCATTATCCGTTTGGTTTTCTTACTTGCCTTTTATTTTCGTATTTACTGTAATGTAGCGTATAACTAATCAATAGCTTTGAGATGTCCTGGTATATTTGTGATTATCCTTTATCCTACAGACTGTATTAGTTATTATCCGGATATATAAGGTGGCAAGTTCTCTCAGCAGTTGTAGAACCAGGTTACATGTCATTTCCTTTAAACTGGTGGACCCCTGCATTTCATATCCAATTACATCGTACCCTTGCACATCGATCTCTCAACAAGATTACTAGGTCACTTTGATGGAAATACGATGGTTTTTAAGTTTCTATAGAGTGCTAAGGAGTCAATGTGTTTGCCTGCTTGTGATATGTCAGTAGCAAATGAATTGTGACTTCCTGTTTTGACTGTGATTCTTACAGTTCATTCAATAACACGTTAATACTCTGTGAGTTAGTTTACTTTTTCTTATATACTGCAGAAAATTAATTTCTCAGTGCAATTGACATAGTACAATTATAACCAAAACAAATGAATCCACATGGACGGGAGTGATACCACATTGTAAGCAAGACTTGAATGCAGCTCTTGAGTGCAGCTCTTTGATACGCTAAAAAAGTTCTTGTTTTATTACGTGCGCAGTAAAAATATTGAATATAATAAGAACAATAGCATTAGGTATAACAGGAAACCTTCTGTCTATGTTAAATGTAAACTGACACTAGAAGAATTACCTGATATTTAGAGTCAACGTCATCTAGAATGCCCCGTGGTGCACTGCTATAATATATAATATGTACAGGAATCAAGAAGGAATGATAAGAATGGATGATCAAGGATTGGGTATTCAGATTAAGGAGGGTGTAAAACGGGGATGTCGTCTTTTACTTTTATCATTCAATCTATTCACCGGAGAAGCAATGACAGAAATAAAAGAAAAGTCAGAATTGGGATTAAAGTTCACAGTGAAAGGGTATGAATGAAAAAATTCGCTGATGTCATTGCTGTTTTCAGTGAAAATGGTGAAGAATAACTGCAGGAAGTGTTTGATCAAATAAACAGTCTAATGAGGATTAGCAAAAATGAGGTTAGTAGTATCAATAGTAGGGACGATGAAGTAAACAAAATTGAGGAATTCTGCTACCTCGGTAGCAAAATAACACATGATGGATCAAGCAAGGACGACATAAAAAGAAAGACAAGCACAGGCGTTTAGGGCATTCTTGGCCAAAATGAGTCGGCTAATAACAAGCACCACAATTAATATGAGGGAGAAATTTCTGAGTAAATGAAGCGTTTGAGATGTGGTGCTATAGAAGGACGTTGAAAATTACCTGTAGTCTGATAATAGGATGTTCTCTGCAGAACTGGCAAAGAATGTAACATTATGGAGAACACTGACAGAAAGAAAAGATGATTGGAGATAATAAGACATCAGGGAGTAACTTTCAAGGTACCACAGGGTGCTGTAGAGGATAAGAGCTATAGGGGAAGCCGAAGTGTACTGCTCTACCGCCTACACCTTTAGGTTATTGCTCTCTATCGGTATGTAGATGCCCAATGAAGATGTAAACTATCTTTCATTACACAACGATTTTTTTAATTTAAAAAAATTAACGCTGAATTATGGCTCTACGGACTTCAAAAGGGTGGTGGCATAGCGACACTTTAATTCAATTTAGTGACCAGATGAGATACATATGTAATGAAAGTCCCAGTTCCTATAAGTTCTAATGCTTATTACAAATCCTCACACAAAACGAGCACAGTAGTTGCACTGAAGAATAATACGAACATGTTTGATAACATCCTATTCACTGAAAAATCTTCACAGAATCATGAAACAGTTGCAAGTAACGAAGGCTGGCGGAGGTTCAAGACAACGAGCCGATGGGTAGGTAACTACATTATTAGCACACTGATCCGTTTCCGCGATATGACTACAGTGATTTCCAAAATTTGAGTTCGTAAAATTATGCATGCCAGAAGAGCGTCTTCCTCCATTTCATTAACACTCTAACGTTTACAGAGTACATTGCGACATACGGATTCATCCAGAAAAATGTATACATAAAGAAACGAAAAGTATTACTTATGTGTTTATTTTACATTTAATAAATGATCACACATATTGCACAACCTTCAGTTTAGCACATGAATAATTTAAATGTTCAAAATCTTCACCATTGGTGGCTATACACATAAAAGAACGATGAGCGGTCGCCGAAACTACGTCAGTCAATGTTGCATTGGAGATCGCTGCACATATCACAGTAATCTCCTGGCGAAGTTACTCCAGCGTGCGTGGCGTACGTCGATACGCGTTATCTTTCACAATTCCCCACAAGTAAAAGTCCATAGGTGTTAGATCTGGCGACCGTGGAGGGAACTCAATTGGTTCTCTTCGTACAGTCCAGTGCCCCGGAAAGTTGTCATCCAGGAAAGCTCGTGCTCCTAGGTGGTAGTGTGGTGGCGCCCCGTCCTGTTGGTAGAAGACCTCTTCATCAGCTCCATAAAGCGCACGTATACCTGGCAAAAACTGATGTGTGTAACGTTGCCAGGTACACTTCTCCAGTGACAGTAGCATCAAAGAAAAAGGGTCCTACTAAGCCCCTAGATGATAGCCCACACCACACAACAACCCCTCACCGGCTTATCCACATAAAAATGTAGATTTTCCGGTGCCCAGTAGACACTTTTATGCTGATTCACGGTTCCATTATGTTTAAATTGTTCCTCGTCACTCCATACCACCTTCGTCACGAATTGTTCGTCATCAGTTACCATTTGCTGATACCATTCGCAAAATTGCATTCGGATATCAGGATCGTCATCATTAATCGTGTGCCGTAAACTTCCCACTTCGCAGCTTTCAGAATCTTCGTACACTTGTACTGCTAACCCCCGCTTCACGTGCACAATGCGCAGCAGACTTCTGTGGTAAATTATCAAACGTTTCCAACACGAGAGCAGACAAAGCAGGACTTGTAGCTGTACGCTGTCTTCCTGATCTTCCTTTGTGAATATCACAAATCGTTCCATGCAATTCAGACTTGTCAATGATGCGTTTAATTATTAGGTGGGTTGGCGGTTCTGTTTCAAACGCCCTCCTCCACTGATGCTGCACATCAACGGCGTTATCAAGCTTGAAGAACCACTACACAATACATGTTCGTGCTCGAATGTCAAGCGTGCTCCAGCCATCTTATTTTCTCAATACCGAGATGAAATTACTAAAATCTGCTGAGCCAAAGACCATACTACAACACACTCTTGGCTCAAATCGATCGACAATATCGATATCTCAATAGAGCCTGACAAAGAGTGTATACATTTTTCTGGCAGACTCTTTTATAAACGCCTAAACCGAGTACATTCTTTTTTACTGCGTCATTCTGTAGTCTGTCAGTGATGCTGTTGTTAGCCACTGTGTCGGATAATGACTGTGAATCTCGAAGAGCTGCCTAACTCAAACTTTACATCATGCTCTAGACGCACATGCAAAATGAAATGACTACTAATCGCACCGAATTCTGTAAGTAGAATTCGAAGTTATTCTCTCACTAGCAGGGAACTAAGAGTAACCTTAGCTCCTATTCTCTTGCATTGTCATATTCGTCTCTTCTTCAAGAGCCAATCCTAGCTTCTCACGAACAGTCATCCAATGACAAGTGTCGGTTCTCCTGGAGCGTCCTCAAATTTCTCAATAATTTTCCA
The DNA here is from genome assembly GCF_023898315.1 of Schistocerca nitens. Taxonomy (NCBI): domain Eukaryota; kingdom Metazoa; phylum Arthropoda; class Insecta; order Orthoptera; family Acrididae; genus Schistocerca; species Schistocerca nitens. Next base: position 1,141,757,131 of record NC_064614.1, on the reverse strand, counting down.
AACCTACTACGCCAGAGCATGCAGACGAATCAAATTTCCACATTTTCGTGCCATTTGTAAATAAGTGAATGTGTTGTGGATCTGTCCTATCGGTGCCTCAAAGGAGCGCGTTAGCATGCTGTTTTCTACAACCCTCCTGAGACTCCCATCTGCTTTATATATATGATAGGTCAGCTGCAGGTATTTTTGGGATAGAAAATTGCAGTCTCACACTTACAGACTCCTAAGACTCGCCTGCCATGTTCTGCCGAGTGGATAGAGCCATAGATACCTGTAGCTTTCACAGAGCCTTCATAGTGTCCACTGGTACATTGCCCTCCTGTCGGCAGACTGGTGCCGTCTTCTCTGCATTCTCCGCCGAAGGCTCATTGTTACCCACCTTCTAGGATCATAATTGTACATTACCACGCCCTCACCACAGAAAAACGCTCAAGGAATATGGGGCGGCGGTCATCTCTTACAAAATACCGACGACTCCTCTGCGGCCGTCCTGCGTTACCTGCTGTCTGAATTGTGTGCTGTCTGTCCGGTACACACAACAGCTTTCGGCGAACGCCGACCTACCTGGCGTCGGCGTCACCTTTTGCAATCTGCGTTAAGTTAACGGTGCCCTTCAGCCTACTTCGTTCTACTGTCGCTCTGTGAAATTGTCAGCCCAGCCAAACGTATTTTTCAAGAAATAAAACATCTATAAGTAATTCATGTATTGGATTCAATATCGGATGATCTTTAATAAAAATAAAGAAATACATTAATTTCAACTCAAATTCATTGGATCTACGTATCACGCTACAGGGTGGTCCATTGATCGTAACCGGGCCAAATATCTCACGACAAAAGCGTCAAACGAAAAAACTAGAAAGAACGAAACTTGTCTAGCTTGAAGGGAGAAACCAGGTGGCGCTATGGTTGGCCCGCTAGTTGGCGCTGCCATAGGTCAGACGCATATCAACTGCATTTTTTAAAAATAGGAACCTCCATTTTTATTACGTGTTTATGCAGTACGTAAAGAAATATGAATGTTTTGGTTGGAGTACTTTTTTCGCTTTGTGATAGATGGCGCTGCGATAGTCACAAACACAAGGCTCACAATTTTATACTGACAGTTGGTAACAGGTAGGTTTTTAAAATTAAAATAGAGAACGTTGGTACGTTTGAACATTTTATTTCGTTTGTTCCAATGTGATACATGTACCCTTGTGAACTTATCATTTCTGAGAACGCATGCTGTTACAGCGTGATAACCTGCAAATACCACATTAATGCAATAAATGCTCAAAACGATGTCCGTCAACCTCAATGCATTTGGCAATACGTGTAACGACATACCTCTCCACAACGAGTAGTTCGCCTTCCGTAATGTTCGCACATGCATTGAGAATGCACTGACGCGTGTTGTCAGGGGTTGTCGGTGGATCATGATAGCAAATATCCTTCAACTTTCCTCACAGAAAGAAATCCGGGGACGTCAGATCCGGTGAACGTGTGGGCCATGGTATGGTGGTTCGACGACCAAGCCACGTGTCATGAAAGATGATGTTCAATACCGCTTCAACCGAACGCGAGCTATGTGCCGGACATCCATCATGTTGGAAGTACATCGCCATTCTGTCATGCAGTAAAAAATCTTGTAGCAACATCGGTAGAACATTACGTAGGAAAACAGCATACATTGCACCATTTAGATTGCCATCGATAAAATGGGGGCCAATTATCCTTTCTCCCATAATGTCGCACCATACACTAACCCGTTCCACTTGTCGCAGCCATTGTGGATTTTCCGTTGCCCAATACTGAATATGATGCCGGTTTACGTTACCGCTGTTGGTGAATGACGCTTCGTCGCTAAATAGAACGCATGCAAAAAATCTGTTATCGTCCCGTAATTTCTCTTGTGCCCAGTGGCAGAACTGTGCACGACGTTCAAAGTCGTCGCCATGCAATTCCTGGTGCATAGAAATATGGTACGGGTGCAATCGATGTTGATGTAGCATTCTCAGCACCGATGTTTTTGAGATTCCCGATTCTCGCGCAATTTGTCTGCTACTGATGTGCGGATTAGCCACGCCAGCAGCTAAAAGACCTACTTGCGCATCATCATTTGTTGCGGGTCGTGGTTGACGTTCCACATTTGGCTGAACATTTCCTGTTTCCTTAAATAACGTAACTATCAGGCGAACGGTCCGGACACTTGGATGATGTCATTCAGGATACCGAGCAGCATACATAGCACGCGCCCATTGGGTATTTTGATTACAATAGCCATACATCAATACGATATCAACCTTTTCCGCAATTGGTAAACACTCCATTTTAACACGGGAAATGAATCACGAAGCAAATACCGTCCGCACTGGCGGAATGCTACGTGATGCCACGTACTTATACGTTTGTAACTATCACAGCGCACCTATCACAAAGCGAAAAAAGTGGTCCAACTAAAACATTCATATGTTTTTACGTATTACACGAATACGTAATAAAAATGGGGGTTCCTATTGTAAAAGAAAAACGCATTTGATATCCGTTTGACCTATGGCAGCGCCATCTAGCGGGCCAACCATAGCGCTATCTGGTCTCCCCCTTCAAGCTAGACGAGTTTCGTTCTTTGTAGTTTTTTCGTGAGATATTTGGCCCGCTCACGATCAATGGACCACCCTGTATATAATTTACATCTAAAATATGGGTAATGTGAAAGTCAACGAAACGGTCAGTTTCGGGGTCTTTCGGAAGACTGGAAAGTATACAACGAGTAACTGAGGAAGGGATGAGAGGGAGATTCATATCAGGCTCTATAGAACCTGTCAGAGGACAGTGACAACCGAAAAAAGCAAAAAAAAAAAAAAGTAATTAGAAGAATCTTCAAAAGCAACTGAGAGTGATGTGTTGGTGAGTTTAAAAATTACATCAATGATGTTAATAAACGATTTGCCTTTCATACACATTTCTTTCTTCTCTAATGTGATGCTTCTTCTAATTCGAAAATGGATTATTTATATAGATGTAGGGAACTGGTGGAATGTGCACATCCCAGGACCACATAGCGCCATACAATTATAATTTGTACAATAATTTTTGATACAATTGTGGAACAATGACTATAGTTGTAACTGTTTTAATACAATGCGGTCAAAATAACAATAAGTTATATATTTTCGATTTCGGTAATCGGTTTTGGTCTATAAGATCATCTTCATACCAGTGACTCAAGAAGACGCGAGGAGCAGTGTCACGGAGATGCTGACCAGTCTCTTCTGGTACCTGTCGCAGCTGTTGAAGCAGTTGTATTTGCAGTTCCAACAGGTACCAGTAAGTTTTTTCTTAAACAGTATGTACTGTTATTACATTCTTGTAAAAGCTAAATCATACTATAATTTAAGGGGAAAGAAATAACTTAGAATGGTTAAGTGATCTGCAAAGTGGATATTTATTACGGTGTGTACATACTAAGCAGAGAGATCTTACGTGAATAACAGTCTAAACAAAGAAGTAGCAAGAATATTTAATATTGCGAAAACTTGAGTTAGCCAGTGAAATATACTTACCCCACGCCCTCCTGTCACGTGCCAGGCTCCTAGGTGGGAGGCCGCGGCGCCTGCGAACTGATAACCGGCCACAGTATAGGGTGCCCGTAGAGAAGGAACACACCTCGTCGTCTGGTCCAATGTCCCACCACCTGCAGTAGCAGTTGTCACGGAAGCAGTCGCATACTGGAACACCCACAGCAAGGTGGCGAAAGTTGTCCCACACGCTAGTGTCACAGCTTGATATATCAAGAACTGATGGATAAAAAAAATGAAAAACGTAGTTCATAATAATCAGTCAGCACTCGTCGCTAAATTACTACACTACTGGCCATTAAAATTGCTACACCACGAAGATGTCGTGCTACAGAGGCGAAATTCAACCGACAGGAAGAAGATGCTGTGATATGCAAATGATTAGCTTATCAGAGCATTCACACAAGGCTGGAGCCAGTGGTGACTGCTACAACGTTCTGACATGAAGAAAGTTTCCAACCGATTTCTCATACACAAACAGCAGCTGACCGGCGTTGCCGGGTGAAACGTTGTTGGTATGCCTCGCGTAAGGAGGAGAAATGCGTACCATCACTTTTGCGACTTTGATAAAGGTTGGATTGTAGCCTATCGCGATTGCGGTTTATCGTATCGCGACATTGCTGCTCGCGTTGCTCGAGATCCATTGACTGTTAGCAGAAATGAAATCGGTGGGTTCAGGAGGGTAATACGGAACGCCGTGCTGGATCCCAACGGCCTCGTATCACTAGCTGTCGAGATGACAGGCATCTTATCTGCATGGCTGTAACGGATCGTGCAGCCACGTCTCGATCCCTGAGTCAACAGATGGGGACGTTTGCAAGACAACAACCATCTGCACGAACAGTTCGACGACGTTTGCAGTAGCATGGACTATTAGCTCGAGGACCATGGCTGCCGTTACCCTTGACGCTGCATCACAGACAGGAGCGCCTGCGATGGTGTACTCAACGACGAACCTGGCTGCAAGAATGGCAAAACATAATTTTTGCGGATGAATACAGGTTCTGTTTCCAACATGATGATGGTCGCACCCGTGTTTGGCGACATCGCGGTGAACGCACATTGGAAGCGTGAATTCGTCATCGCCATACTGGCGTATTACCCAGCGTGATGGTATGGGAAGCCATTGGTTACACGTCTCGGTCATCGCATTGACGGCACTTTGAACAGTGGACGTTACATTTCGATGTGTTAAGACCCGTGGCTCTACCCTTCATTCGGTCCCTGCGAAACCCTACATTTCAGTTGGATAATGCACGACCGCATGTTGCAGGTCCTGTACGGAAATGTTCGACTGCTGCCCTGGTCAGCACATTCTCCAGATCTCTCACCAACTGGAAACGTCTGGTCAATGCTGGCCGAGCAACTGGCTCGTCACAATACGCCAGTCACTACTCTTGATGAACTGTGGTATCGTGTTGAAGCTGCATGGGCAGCTGTACCTATACACGTCATCCAAGCTCTGTTTGACTCAATGCCCAGGCGTATCAAGGCGTTATTACGGCCAGAGGTGGTTGTTCTGGGTACTGATTTCTCAGGATCTATGCACCCAAACTGCGTGAAAATGTAATCACATGTCAGTTCTAGTATAATATATTTGTCCAATGAATTCCCGTTTATCATCTGCATTTCTTCTTGGTGTAGCAATTTTAATGGCCAGTAGTGTAATTTTATGCATATTGCTTTCCTATAGCTGACAATGGCTTGCTGCCACAGTGCATTTGCAAAAGAAATACTAGTTACGCAACTTCATTTCTTCTGAGAATAAATAAACATTGGATATATTTTTTAAAACATGGCTGCTTGGTTCAGTGATCGTTTATAAATTAAAGTTTAAACAAATGATCCCTCGGCCACAATTTTTAGTCTTATTAACCAGGTTCCAACACTTCTAAAACTGCCTTCATCAGAATGTAAATGTTTAAAGTGGCCTATAACATAATTACAAATTTATGGAAATAGAAATTTTTTTATAAAAAATTGTAAATTCTGACTAACAATACAAGACAGAGACAGTACTTACATGCCACGTATAAAATAAACAACAGGCCATAAGAGCTTGAGTCACTTTAGTACTGTTAATCAGTTTTCAGTTTTCAAACTGTATTTCTATGCTTTTACATAAGCAAAACTTTACCATGTGTGCTGCTGTCATATAAAACTTTGTCTGTGAGTTCACGTACTAAGTACTGTTCATTTTAACATTCAGCTCTCTATATTTTAAATGTAAAGTAGTCTACTTATATTTACGGCTACCAGATGGCACTCTTGGTGTCATGTTCACATGCCCGCACTTTTTAACGCGGGCGCCTCAGGCCGTTGCTACCTGTGGCTTTACATGTATGAGCGGCCCATAGTGGCTCACCTTCAAGCATTCTTTTAAAAAAAATTGTGAATAAAAGCCTTCTGGCCTGTTATTTATTTTATACGTTACATGTAATTACTCTCTCTGTCTAGTATTGTTAGTCAGTACTTACACTTTTATATAAAACATTTTCTTTTCTCATAAATTTGTAATTATGTTACAGGCCACTTTAAACTTTTTAATTTCTGATGAAGGCACTCTTAGAAGTGTTGAAACCTAGGTAATAAGACTAAAAATTGTGACCGAGGACTCATTTGTTTCAACTTTAATTTATAAAGGCTCACCGAACTAATCAGCCATGTTCAAAACATTACGATTTTTGCCTGCCCAAGCATCTAAGACTGTCTCTAAATATAAAGATCTGAAGATGGAACTATTAAGTACATGTATGGCCATTCAGTTTAATAAGCAATGTGAAAAAAGGGGACTAGTCCCTACTTATGCGAAAGCCTATATTAATTTTGCTACTTGTAAGAAAGATCCCAAGTTCTCAAAAAAATCTCATTTCTGATAATGTTAAAAAGCTATATGCTAAAAAGACCTTTTAATGACGAGGCATATTATCTGTGTTTAGAAGTCACAAATATCTTTCGTATTAATTACAGTTTTAACGTTGACGATTTCTGGATACAGATTAATGAACATTTAGAAATTTGTAAACAAGGCATAATGCGTAAGCACGAAAAGAAATTAAGTAAGCTTGTTTGTCTGTTTCCTGCTGAAAAATGTCCACAAAGTACTTTTTAAAAAAATGCAGTCACGTGTATTATAAAAGAATTGTAAATGAAACTAACATCACTTTCATACAGAAAAACTGTCTTACTTGAGAAAGGGCTGAAGTACAATGTCATGCCCAACTTGTCAGACAAAAATGTGATGGAAAAAATGCTTGTCGATCTAAAAATTGGTCTTAATTACAACAATATGGATAATTCATGCCAAACTAGAATTGCTTATAATGTAGCAAACATTCTCAGTAAAAATACAGCCTCTCTTCATAATGTTACTCATAACGATAGAAAATTGGTAAATTCCATTAGTAATAAACTTGAAGAAGCAGATGCTCTAATAACTAAGTCTGACAACGGTTGCTCTTTAGTTATTGCCTTCAAGTCTGAATATATTTCCAAAACCTTAGATTTTTTTTAGCGAAAGTAATATTTCGAATCTGCATGAGGATCCGACTCCAGAATTACAAAAAGGAGTCAGGCCAGCCATCGAAAACGCAAAATTTCTAATCAAACCTTTCAGAAGATTATGCTTATTAATATGAACCCTCAGCCCCCAAAACTTCGGTCTCAAGTTAAAATCCACAAACCTAACCATCCGTAAGGCCGATATGTAATAGTATGAATAGCGGGTACCATCATTTGGCCAAATGTCAACATGAAACTCTGAAAAAAATCTTTCGTTTTCGAGAACAATTATTCCATCCCCAATAGTCACGCCTTTGTCCGTAAAATAAAAGATTTAGAATGCAGTTCAGACACCAAGTTGTTTTCATTAAACATCAAAGATCTTTATACTAATGTCCCTGTACAGGACACACTTACAATCGTAGAAAAAAAAATTCCGTCATTTAAAAAAAGATTTTTCAGATGAACAAATCACTGATTTCATGAATGTCATCACAGTCTTAGTCAAGTACAACTATTTTGAATTTAATGAACAATTGTACCCATTTCCTGATGTTCTCGGTGGTATTAAAGACAAAAATCAATAAGTAAATAAATAAAAAAGAACGAAAAGGAAAGTGAATAAACAAACTATGTTCATCGTACCTCTACTCCACGTTCCCCACGCTTTCTGTGGTTGCTGGAGAGTGGGAGCGGGACATAGCGGCCAGACCTCGGTTTGCGACCTCTGCCCACTTTGCCTCCACCCCTCCCTTTCGGCGCTGGGAAGCGTCTTTCATTGGTAATCAAAACGTCCTCGGCCCCGGGTTCGAATCCCACCTCTGCTTAAGTTTTGATTAATAATCAGCATTGGCGGTCGAAGACTTCTGTCATAAGAAGTCACCCTCATTCCGCCAACGGCCTTGTCAAGAGGATGTAGGAGCGTACAGACGTTCAGGAGACTCTATCGTCCTAGAGATGGAAAACTGCCCCTGAAGGTGGAAGAATCAACAATGATCAGCTGCATGAAAATGCAGAAGACTATGGAAACCACTGCATTAACGACATGTGGCCTGTACTTGAAAAAGTGTCATGATGACCTCTCCATTGGCCACAGATTCCGGGATAATCCCCAATTCGGATCTCCGGGAGGAGATACCAAGGGGGAGTTGACTGTGAGAAAAAGACTGAATAATCAGCGAAAGGATAATGTTGTACGGGCGTGGAATATCAGAAGCTTGAATTTGGCAGGGAAACTAGAAAATCTGAAAAGGGAAATGCAAAAACTCAGTCTAGATATAGTAGGGGTCAGTGAAGTGAAATGGAAAGAAGACAAGGGATTTGGTCGGATGAATATAGGGTAATATCAAGAGCAACAGAAAATGGTAACGGGAGTAGGATTCACGATGATCAGGAAGGTAGGACAGAAAGTGTGTTACTGCGAACAGTTCAGTGATAGGGCTGTTCTTATCAGAATCGACAGAAAACCAACACCGACGACGATAGTTCAGGTATACATGCCGAGGTCGCAGGCTGAAAATGAAGAGATAGAGAAAGTATTTGAGAATATTCATAGGGTAATACAGTACGTAAATAGAGATGAAAATCTAGTAGTCATGGGGGCCTAGAATGCAGTAATAAGGGAAGTAGTAGAAGAAAAGGTTACAGGAGAATATGGACTTGGGACAAGGAATGAGAGAGGAGTAAGGCTATGTCCATGGTGGCATCCAGTCAAGGAATAATTTAGGGAATTAGTTTAAAAAATTTATTTCAAAGGCCCAGTGAAATATTTACTTCTCCCAAAGTATCTTACGCTGTACCTACGTCACACAAGTCGCCTGCGTTGCAAAACAAAGGCAGTTCTGTCCAGTTAAAGCTGCTGACAAGAGACGCCCTGAGAATGCTGAAACTGCCGGCCGGGGTGGCCGAGCGGTTCTAGGCGCTACAGTTCGGAACCGCCCGACCGCTACGGTCGCAGGTTCGAATCCTGCCTCGGGCATGGATGTGTGTGATGTCCTTAGGTTAGTTAGATTTTAGTAGTTCTAAGTTCTAGGGGACTGATAACCTCAGAATTTAAGTCCCATAGTGCTCAGAGCCATTTGAACCAATGCTGAAACTGCTAGCGAATTCACGTCATTGTTTTTAGCCAATAGCGTGCGTGGAATACAGGTCACGTGTGTGGACGCTGGACTGTTCTGCGGTGAGGAACAAAGTAGCCTCTCTATTTTGTAATCCAGACCTCGAGCAGAATAGACGTCTTTTCGGAAGGCAGAGCCTCTGGCTCTGCTTTTCACGACCAGCTACCAACGTGACGTGAAACCCCCTCCGTTGCCTCTTCCAATTAACTGTTCGACCTCCTAGACTGGCTTAAACCTGGTAACCTCCGACCCTAGGAGCGCCCGTATTACACCGTACATTGAAATGTATCCTCTTTATTGTAAGTATATATGACAGTAGTATCTGTTGCCGAAAGAACAGTTTCCGTTGATGACCATGCAGCATTTCTGCCATCACGAGGCATATGTACACTACTGGCCATTAAAATTGCTACACCAAGAAGAAATACAGATGATAAACTGGTATTAATTGGACAAATATATTATACTCGAACTGACATGTGATTACATTTTCACGCAATTTGGGTCCATAGATGCTGAGAAATCAGTACCAAGAACAACCCCCTCTGGCCGTAATAACGGCCTTGATACGCCTGGGCTTTGCGTGAAACTGAAGTTGGATGGCGTGTACAGGTACAGCCCATGCAGCTTCAACACGATACCACAGTTCATCAAGAGTAGTGACTGGCGTATATTGACGAGGCACTTGCTCGGCTACCATTGACTAGACGTTTTCAGTTGGTGAGAGATCTGGATAATGTGTCGGCCAGGGCATCAAGCGAACATTTTCTGTACCCAGAAAGGCCGATACAGGACCTGTAGCATGGGGTCGTGCATTATCTTGCTGAAATGTAGGGTTTCGCAGGAATCGAATGAAGGGTAGAGCTACGGGTCGTAACGCATCTGAAATGTAACGTCCACTGTTCAAAATGCCGTCAATGCGAACAAGATGTGACCGACACGTGTAACCAATGGCACCCCATATGATCACGCGGGTGATACGTCAGTATGGCGATGACGAATATACGCTTCCAATGGGCGTTCACCGCGATATCGCCAAACACGGATGCGACCATCATGATGCTGTAAACAGAACCTGGATTCATCCGAAAAAATGACGTTTTGCAATTCGTGCAGCCAGGTTCGTCGTTGAGTACACCATCGCAGGCGCTCCTGTCTGTGATGCAGCGTCAAGGGTAACCGCAGCCATAGTCTCCGAGCTGATAGTGCATGCTGCTGCAAACGTCGAACTGTTCGTGCAGATGGTTGTTGTCTTGCAAACGTCCCCATCTGTTGACTCAGGGATCGAGACGTGGCTGCACGATCCATCACAGCCATACGGATAAGATGCCTGCCACCTCGACTGCTAGCGATACGAGGCCGTTGGGATCCAGCACGGCGTTTCGTATTACCATCCTGAACGCACCGATTGCATATTCTGCTAACAGTCATTAGATCTCGACCAACGCGAGCAGCAATGTCGCGATACGATAAACCGTAACCGCGATAGGCTAAAATCCGACCTTTATCAATGACGGAAACGTGATGGTACGCATTTCTCCTCCTTACACGAGGTATCACAACAACGTTTCACCAGGCAACGCCGGTCAACTGTGTATGAGAAATCGGTTGGAAGCTTTCCTCATGTCAGCACGATGTAGGTGTCGCCACCGACGCCAACCTTAGTGTGTACGCTCTGAAAACCTAATCATTTGCATATTACAACATCTTCCTGTCGGTTAAATTTCGCGTCTGTAGCACGTCATCTTCGTGGTGTAGCAATTTTAATGGCCAGTAGTACAACAACCTCCTCCCCCCCTTCCCTGACCATACACATTAAGGAAAACGCGCGATGCGTCCTAGCTGGTGCTGTGGCTCACTGAGTGCACGAGCTTGCCGCACACGGTCGGCACGGCTTCCCTACTGCTGCCGCCGCCCACCTGCCTCCCCACGTTCACCGCTGGTCAGCTCCCCGCTGCCATCTGTGTTTGGGTCCTGACATCAACGCCCAGGGCGCGTACTTTCACCGCCGTGCAGCCAGCCACCCCGCCGCCCACGCCGCTGCTACGCGGGTAGCGCGGGCGTACGGCCCTCACTCGTCGCACGGCCGCCGCCACCACTCATCTGTACTGCAGCCTTGCAGCCATTTATCCACAGAAGAACTTAGAGATCAGTAAATAATAGCATAGATTTTGCGTCTTATACGTACTCTATTTACAAGAACAATTTGAACTTATATTTTTGTGAGTCTAATTACCATGAGGTATTCTGTATTCCTAGATAAGCCCCTCAGCTGTATGTTAGGTAGATGTTAGTTGAACATATGTACCGACATAAATTTCTTATTCTTGTTTTAAACTCTGTTGTCGTCGAGGTATGTCATGCTTAGTTGTTGTGATGAGAAGTCTTTTAAGGTACATTTTTGAGAGGTATCAGCACGACCATCTCCAGGGATTTGTAGCTTGCACAATGTGTTTGGCAACCACACAGAGTCTCTCAGCCGTTCATGGCATCTTCTTCCGTTTCGTTTTCGTGTCATGATCAACTCTTTTTTCTTTCATCTTTCCCATAATCATCATTTCGCCGCCGTATGATGAAAGTAGGTTCCTTCTCCTTGCTCCACAGACGTGAGCGCTTTAAAGGCTCTGTAACGCCCTGTCCCGTCATGCCGCGTCTGCAAGGTTTCCGAAATCGTTGGCGCACTAAGGAATGAACTTTTTCCACCTTCTCTTTCTTTTATTTCTCGTCTCTCTGCATCCTCTTTCCTGACCATTTATTCTTTTTCTGTCCATGCCTTCTGTTTTTTGTAAGTTCCTTGAGTGGTTAACACAATGCATAAAGCTGCGATGTATTACGTTATGTACCGTAATAAGAGCTACAATGATGAAAGAGAATTGATCTGTTCTACCCCTGTAAGTTGATAAGACAGGATAGATGACTCCTGGCTGTTATCCCCCAGAGGGCAGCGAAGTTTTGTTGATATGAAGGTATGTAATACGTTGCTTTATTGAGGTTATTTGTGCGCAGGCACGAGGTCCTGTGTGTTGTAAGTGATGTTAAATGGTCCGTTTTATGCTGCCACCCCAGAGGTCAGAGCAGAACCGTTAGCCACGATTCACTTTACTATACAGCTAGTTTCCAGTTGAGACAATGTTTTGTTTAGTCGTCTAAATTGCGACCTATCTTCACCGTGGACACTTACTATAAGCAAAGACCGCATGACGCAAACACATTGACTGGCACAGCAGTCGCCTTGCGTTAAGCCAGTCACGCCCCGATCGCTACCACTTCACTCCCACTTCTTTGTCTGGTCTGTCATAAGTCTAATTTTCATTTGATTAATAAATCATTTATTGCATATTTTTGAGTGACAGTATACTGAGAGTATTATATGGAGTATAAATACACTGCTGGAAATTGAAATAAGAACACCGTGAATTCATTGTCCCAGGAAGGGGAAACTTTATTGACACATTCCTGGGGTCAGATACATCACATGATCACACTGACAGAACCACAGGCACATAGACACAGGCAACAGAGCATGCACAATGTCGGCACTAGTACAGTGTATATCCACCTTTCGCAGCAATGCCGGCTGCTATTCTCCCATGGAGACGATCGTAGAGATGCTGGATGTAGTCCTGTGGAACGGCTTGCCATGCCATTTCCACCTGGCGCCTCAGTTGGACCAGCGTTCGTGCTGGACGTGCAGACCGCGTGAGACGACGCTTCATCCAGTCCCAAACATGCTCAATGGGGGACAGATCCGGAGATCTTGCTGGCCAGGGTAGTTGACTTACACCTTCTAGAGCACGTTGGGTGGCACGGGATACATGCGGACGTGCATTGTCCTGTTGGAACAGCAAGTTCCCTTGCCGGTCTAGGAATGGTAGAACGATGGGTTCGATGACGGTTTGGATGTACCGTGCACTATTCAGTGTCCCCTCGACGATCACCAGTGGTGTACGGCCAGTGTAGGAGATCGCTCCCCACACCATGATGCCGGGTGTTGGCCCTGTGTGCCTCGGTCGTATGCAGTCCTGATTGTGGCGCTCACCTGCACGGCGCCAAACACGCATACGACCATCATTGGCACCAAGGCAGAAGCGACTCTCATCGCTGAAGACGACACCTCCATTCGTCCCTCCATTCACGCCTGTCGCGACACCACTGGAGGCGGGCTGCACGATGTTGGGGCGTGAGCGGAAGACGGCCTAACGGTGTGCGGGACCGTAGCCCAGCTTCATGGAGACGGTTGCGAATGGTCCTCGCCGATACCCCAGGAGCAACAGTGTCCCTAATTTGCTGGGAAGTGGCGGTGCGGTCCCCTACGTCACTGCGTAGTATCCTACGGTCTTGGCGTGCATCCGTGCGTCGCTGCGGTCCGGTCCCAGGTCGACGGGCACGTGCACCTTCCGCCGACCACTGGCGACAACATCGATGTACTGTGGAGACCTCACGCCCCACGTGATGAGCAATTCGGCGGTACGTCCACCCGGCCTCCCGCATGCCCACTATACGCCCTCGCTCAAAGTCCGTCAACTGCACATACGGTTCACGTCCACGCTGTCGCGGCATGCTACCAGTGTTAAAGACTGCGATGGAGCTCCGTATGCCACGGCAAACTGGCTGACACTGACGGCGGCGGTGCACAAATGCTGCGCAGCTAGCGCCATTCGACGGCCAACACCGCGGTTCCTGGTGTGTCCGCTGTGCCGTGCGTGTGATCATTGCTTGTACAGCCCTCTCGCAGTGTCCGGAGCAAGTATGGTGGGTCTGACACACCGGTGTCAATGTGTTCTTTTCTCCATTTCCAGGAGTGTATGAAGTGATAGTAAGTAGCCGTTCATAGTTTTAGGAGAAAGATGGCCCAAGTCCATACCTCTTTTATTATGTGAAAAGTTTAGATATTTCTGAAGATTTTATGATGTTTAAAGGTACCCTCTCCCAACTACTGTATATATCATTTACTGACATTAAGCAATTTGTATTATTAAGCTTTGTTGCAGAATTTTTGTATTTTATTGTATTTCACTTTAATATCTCCTTTATTGACAGAGATTTTGTTTTGCCTTTCGAAAGAATGCATAAAGTCTACCCTACTAAAGTTTTTCTAGAACTCTACTTTTTACAAGTGTACATCGTTGAACGTTTCGTTTTTTTTGTTAAACCTAGAATGTGAAGCCGCTCCTTGTGGTGTCTGTTCTATCTATCTTTTATTGTTCAATAGATTGCGATACTTCGGATTTTCATGTAACTTATGGAACTAATGCTCCACTGCCTTGCAGATTTTTGAGAGACAGTATACTGACAGTATTATATGGAGCATAAATATTAAATCGTTGTCGTTTTAGAAGCTTTTATTTCCATGTTTTCTTTCCAACTGCCGAAGATTAAAAAATGATTGCAAGTTTTTCATTCTTATGCCACTGACCAGACTATAACTCTGAGGGGAGTTTGGAGGCAAGCGACCTCAAGCCATGGAACGCGAAGCGGAAACACATCACAGTAACAAAGCGCGCCGTTATGGGGTGTCTTCTCATGTACCGCCACTTAGCTTGGTGGCGCTCTGCATTTCCGAGCCTCCTCCGAAGCATAGTACCACCATACCACCTTCTTTCTAGTCTGACGCATCTTACGAACCGACTACCTGTTCCTTTCCCAAATTCTTAAATGGTTTGACCATTACGTACCCACCACAGCCCTGAATTCTAGATATGTTGCACTATAGCAACCCTCCCATTACGTAAGATACCCCTTCAGTCGTGATACACAATTTTGTGAGTTAGCGCTTCCGGAATCCCATAATGCGCCATATTCGTACCCAGAGCTTGACTGTTATGTTTAGAAGAAAGGGAGCGCCCGTGTTGTCTAAGGTACTCAACAGAGAAGAGTCGAATGCCCCCTGAAGTTGAGAAGAAGTGCGCTATCCTCTCGCTGAAGAGCAGTAAGCAAAATAGATTTTATGATAGGATAAAAGTAATTATCACCCAAGCAAGTGAAGAATAGTAGTTAGCATCCCGCGTGCGTTTTGCATATTTAAGAGTTCACCCAGACGAACACAAGTTTCGTTATTGTTCACCCTACTTTTTACGAAGTAATTTAGTGATGAAGTGAAGATGTTATGAGCGAGCACGGAAATCGGCACTGCTACCATTTGGATACAGTGCTCCGCCGTGTGCTTAGGAAGTCAGAGACACCCATTTGTTTATTCAAACAAATACACCCATGACGCGATAAGATTGCAGCACCCGCTGAAACAAGCACTAGATTGTTGATGATTAGCACACATGACGTGACGTCATCTCCCAAGCGCAGTTATGCGTTATCTTGCTGAAAATATAATTAGCAAGAGACTTCCACCAAAATTAATAAAAGTTTTAATTGTACAATGTCGCAGTAGTTTGCGCCCCCCTATTATTGTAGCTCACCCTCTTACTTCATGGATTTTGAGAATTTTGTATTAGTTGACCCCCACGAGACGTAATCGCTCCTATGGAGACATAGCACAGTTCCTCCCTCTCCCATGCATTGCACTAGGTTACTACCCTTGTTCTCAGTCGCTCGTCTGTTCGTTCCAACCACAACCATCACGTTTTACCGCCCTTCCTCCCCCAGCCTCCAGGGCCGTGTGCCTTACATGATGCAGTTAGCGCCTGCACAGTGCCCAGCCTATCGGTTTATTCTTTCAGTTTTCACTTTCATAAATTGATCGCCTAAGTATCTCTTTCATCTGTGCATCATTGACACATCACGACGAGGCACATCTTCGTCTGCATCCTTTTCGGTAGCCAATGCAACTCAGATATATTACCTTCCCCCAGAGGGAGGGGGAGGAAAAAAACCCTGCGACTAGTGGATGTATCACCGCTGAATCAATCTTATTCTGAAACCCGTTACCTGAACATGTTCGCGATTATACCCAATTCCTTATTTTTTAACGTGAGAACCCTTCCGGTTCGCCGCGAGTGGGCCGCTCGGCATGGATGGCCAATATGTCAGGCTACCCTGGCGTTGCGATCGCGGACAGCTGTCCACGAATATACCCAGAACAAAACCTGCGTTAACCGCAACATAATTTTCTCATTGGTCAAATTCCTTTTCCTCCTAAGCCACAACATCCATTACTAAAGCTTCCGATTCAGCAAATCACTTACGAAACCACTAGAAACCGCGAACTCCGCCTACGCATCGATTGCAGGCATTGATTAATGCTAGCCCAATTTTTGCACTCATGCTGATCAGGATGACGAGTAGGCCTCTTTTCAGCACGACCATACCCACCTCCTCCTTCCCCCACTACCCCATTCCTACTAACTTATACCTCTACATCTCTTTGGACTTGCCAGTTTAAATTGCCCAGTGACATAGTGCACACGAGTCTGTTAACCATCGACTTTTCACCCGTCACTAGAACCTCAGGTAATTACACTACTGGCCATTAAAATTGCTACACCACGAAGATGACGTGCTACAGACGCGAAATTTAACCGACAGGAGGAAGATGCTGTGATATGCAAATGATTACCTTTTCAGAGCATTCACACAAGATTTGCGCCGGTGGCGACACCTAAAACGTGCTGACATGACGAAAGTTTCCAACCGATTTCTCATACACAAACAGCAGTTGACCGGCGTTGCCTGGTGAAACGTTGTTGCGATGCCTCATGTAAGGAGGAGAAATGCGTACCATCACGTTTCCGTCATTGATAAAGGTCGGATTTTAGCCTATCACGGTTGCGGTTTATCGTATCGCGACACTGCTGCTCGCGTTGGTCGAGATCCAACGACTGTTAGCAGAATATGGAATCGGTGGGTTCAAGAGGGAAATACGGAACGCCGTGCTGCATCCCAACGGCCTCGTGTCACTAGCAGTCGAGGTGACAGGCATCTTATCCGTATGGCTGTGACGGATCGTGCAGCCACGTCTAGATCCCTGGGTCAACAAATGGGGACGTTTGGAAGACAACAACCGTCTGCACGAACAGTTCGACGACGTTTGCAGTAGCATGGACTATCAGCTCGGAGACCATGGCTGCGGTTACCCTCGACGCTGCATCACAGACAGGAGCGCCTGCGATGGTGTACTCAACGACGAACCTGGGTCACGAATGGCAAAACGTCATTTTTTCGGATGAATCCAGGTTCTGTTTACATGATGATGGTCGCATCCGTGTTTGGCGACATTGCGGTGAACGCCCATTGGAAGCGTGTATTCGTCATCGCCATACTGGCGTATTACCCGGCGTGATGGTATGGGGTGCCACTGGTTACACGTCTCGGTCACCTGTTGTTCGCATTGACGGCAGTTTGAACAGTGGACGTTACATTTCAGATGTGTTACGACCCGTGGCTCTACCCTTCATTCGATTCCTGCGAAACCCGACATTTCAGCAGGATAATGCACGACCGCATTTTGCAGGTCCTGTATCGGCCTTTCTGGATACAGAAAATGTTCGACTGCTGCCCTGGTCAGCATATTCTCCATATGTCTCACCAGCTGAAAACGTCTGGTCAATGGTGGCCGAGCAACAGGCTCGTCACAATACGCCAGTCACTACTCTTGATGAACTGTGGTATCGTGTTGAAGGTACATGTGCAGCTGTACCTGTACACGCCATCCAAGCTCTGTTTGACTCAATGCCCAGGCGTATCAAGTGCGTTATTACGGCCAGAGGTGGTTGTTCTTTGTACTGATTTCTCAGGATCTATGCTCCCAAATCCCATGTCAGTTCTAGTATAATATATTTGTCCAATGAATGCCCGTTTATCATCTACATTTGTTCTTGGTGTAGCAATTTTAATAGCCAGTAGTATACTTACTACTCTTTCATCCACTGTAATAATTCCCTTTCGTAACATAACTACCAGCTGGATTAATTCGTGCTTATAAGTACTCAAGCCTGACCACTTGTACTACCACCTGTCGCCGCAGATAATACCCCCTCCATCTCCCAACTAGAGAGAAGCGCCATTTAAGTTTGTCGACATCACATGCATATCTCTCCTTCCCCACTGGACAAGCCATGTGCTCTTCTCCCGTCAGTCAGATGTTTGTTTACAAACAGTGCGTGCACTTCTGCCGCACAGAACCACATTCTAGCTGTGAATCTTTTCGTATTTTATGATCTAATTATAAACTCGCTGCATTCTTTCGCTTTTTTTATGTGAACTTTTATGACTAGGACGAGGTTGATGTTAGCTGTTTTGTCACTGTGGACATGCCTTTTAATTATCCGTTGTCGAGTTTTGCCCGTGTGCTTCTCCAAGCCTACAACTTTGTTTTACAAGTTTATTTTATGCCGTACGACAGTACCCTGATAATATCAAAACTGTAAACTCTAGGAACAGTTAACGGGACATTTATTTTTCTTGAACTTTGTCATTTTAGAGGAAAAATAAGGTTGTAACCGTTCTTCACTGTCAACTGATAGTCCAAAAAATGTTGTTTTGGTCCTGTCCTTCAGAATTTCTTGTTGTAATTTTAGTTATAGAGAACAGTTTGTTAATAATTATTGTAACATGTTTGTATAATATTATGGATGAGTGGCACTTTTGGGAAAAACATTAAATCCGTGTCTTCCATGTTGAGCACTAACTTATGACAAATATTGATTATAGCTTCCCATTATGAGACCTATAGTATTTGATGTGAAAACCAGAAACAATTTAGACCACAACGTGGTCACATTTCAACCATTTTAATTTTTATTTGCCTTACTTTTAACTAATTAATTTACATGTAAAACTAAGTGATGTACCAGAGCAGTATTGTCCCATGTAATTTAAAATGGTTTTTAAATGAATAGGTGTGTCTTATCTTGTGCTTTCCTGAGATTCTCACTACTGTTTGGCTGTACTGGCAATTTCGAATTATGTATCCAAGTTGAGGTAGTGACAGCACATCAGATGCTCTCACTACTTTATGTTACAATTTTCACAGTTTAAACTACTGAGTAATTTTGACCTAGGTGTAATATTTCACTGTCTTCTTCTCTCACTGCGTGTTCGTATGTATTCCAGTATGCCATGTTTTTGAAGGACGATTGCTCTACAAAGTGATTTAAGGTACTTTAAAGTGTGAAGGTAGCATTTTGGTATTAGATATTAATGGGTTTTGATGTGTAGCCTTCGTTATCCAGTGAAATCATCCATAGTTCCAATATTTTAGAAGAAAACTTTTGTACCTTGTATTTTAACATGAGTTAATATGGTTAAAGATTTTCTTGTGATTTATGGAAAATCATCTCTTCAGCTTGATAACTGCCTCCTCCATCCTACTGAAATATGCTAATATTTTGTAGCCTGTGAAACTTTGTGCAACTATTACGTGGGAGGATATAGCACAATTTTACGTTTATTATCACTCTTTTAAAATGTACTTCACCCAGTTTTTACCCAAGTCAGATGATAACTATTGCATTAAGCTGATTTATTATGTTTTCTATCCAAATACTTCGTTTATGCTAGAACTGAGTATTCTATCATGTTGTTGATGCATTTTATTTCTGGTATTAGTTCCACTATCTAGCAATGAGAGTAATATTTGCCACATAATACTAACAACGACGACAAATCATTAAAAAATCGGTGCTGATTCAGTTCGGCCATCATCTACTTCCTATAACAACGAGTTTGTACTGCAACAGCAGATTAATAACGGTTTTTCTTCCTGAACCTAACAGAAACCAAAATAGTTTATTCCTCTTTTGTGAAGCTTTCTGGTATCATTTTAACATCGTATGTTTTGAGACCTGACGATATGGACAGTGGTGATTTCAACTATTACAGGAGGTACTGAATTGTAATTTGAATAGTTGATATTTTATTATTTTCTTAACTCATGACATTTGAGAAACTTGACTATATGTTAGTCCCCTCCCACTTACATACACCAAATGAAATACCGTAACAGATCCTTCCCATAGTATTAAGGCTCCTACTAGGGCAAACTGTCTTTCTGGGGCGTGACTGACGCCGTTTTGTAAATAATGATTGTCGCCACTTCTCTGGAAGGGAGAAGGAATGTACATGAAGGCAACCAGACAAGGAATATTTTAGGGAATTGGTTTAAGAAATTTATTTCGAAGGCCCAGTGAAATCTTTACAAGTTTACTCCCATAGTACACTCCTGGAAATGGAAAAAAGAACACATTGACACCGGTGTGTCAGACCCACCATACTTGCTCCGGACACTGCGAGAGGGCTGTACAAGCAATGATCACACGCACGGCACAGCGGACACACCAGGAACCGCGGTGTTGGCCGTCGAATGGCGCTAGCTGCGCAGCATTTGTGCACCGCCGCCGTCAGTGTCAGCCAGTTTGCCGGGGCATACGGAGCTCCATCGCAGTCTTTAACACTGGTAGCATGCCGCGACAGCGTGGACGTGAACCGTATGTGCAGTTGACGGACTTTGAGCGAGGGCGTATAGTGGGCATGCGGGAGGCCGGGTGGACGTACCGCCGAATTGCTCAACACGTGGGGCGTGAGGTCTCCACAGTACATCGATGTTGTCGCCAGTGGTCGGCGGAAGGTGCACGTGCCCGTCGACCTGGGACCGGACCGCAGCGACGCACGGATGCACGCCAAGACCGTAGGATCCTACGCAGTGCCGTAGGGGACCGCACCGCCACTTCCCAGCAAATTAGGGACACTGTTGCTCCTGGGGTATCGGCGAGGACCATTCGCAACCGTCTCCATGAAGCTGGGCTACGGTCCCGCACACCGTTAGGCCGTCTTCCGCTCACGCCCCAACATCGTGCAGCCCGCCTCCAGTGGTGTCGCGACAGGCGTGAATGGAGGGACGAATGGAGACGTGTCGTCTTCAGCGATGAGAGTCGCTTCTGCCTTGGTGCCAATGATGGTCGTATGCGTGTTTGGCGCCGTGCAGGTGAGCGCCACAATCAGGACTGCATACGACCGAGGCACACAGGGCCAACACCTGGCATCATGGTGTGGGGAGCGATCTCCTACACCGGCCGTACACCACTGGTGATCGTCGAGGGGACACTGAATAGTGCACGGTACATCCAAACCGTCATCGAACCCATCGTTCTACCATTCCTAGACCGGCAAGGGAACTTGCTGTTCCAACAGGACAATGCACGTCCGCATGTATCCCGTGCCACCCAACGTGCTCTAGAAGGTGTAAGTCAACTACCCTGGCCAGCAAGATCTCCGGATCTGTCCCCCATTGAGCATGTTTGGGACTGGATGAAGCGTCGTCTCACGCGGTCTGCACGTCCAGCACGAACGCTGGTCCAACTGAGGCGCCAGGTGGAAATGGCATGGCAAGCCGTTCCACAGGACTACATCCAGCATCTCTACGATCGTCTCCATGGGAGAATAGCAGCCGGCATTGCTGCGAAAGGTGGATATACACTGTACTAGTGCCGACATTGTGCATGCTCTGTTGCCTGTGTCTATGTGCCTGTGGTTCTGTCAGTGTGATCATGTGATGTATCTGACCCCAGGAATGTGTCAATAAAGTTTCCCCTTCCTGGGACAATGAATTCACGGTGTTCTTATTTCAATTTCCAGGAGTGTATCTTACACTGTATCTACGTGACACAAGTCGCCTGTCTTGCAAAACCGAGGCAGTTCTGTCCAGTTAAAGCTGCTGACAAGAGACGCCCTGAGCCCTCTGCTGAAACTGATAGCGAATTCACGCCATTGGTTTTAGGCAATAGCGTGCGTGGGATACAGGTCACGTGTGTGGACGCTGGAGTGTTCTTCAGTGCGGAACACAGTTGCCTCTCCCTGTTGTAATCCAGACCTCGAGCAGAAGAGACGTCTTTTTGGAAGGCAGAGCCTCTGGCTCTGCTTTTCACAACCGGCGACCAACGTAAGGTAACAGAACCGCTTCCCCTTCCGTTGCCCGTTTCAGTTAATTGTTCGACCTACTAGACTGGCCTAAACCTGGTAACTTCCGACCCTAGGCGCCCCTTGTTCACCGTACATTGAAATATATCCTCTTTATTGTACCTAATTTCCCGTTTTGCCATCTAACGGCAGCCCTGGATGCCCACTGTCAAATCCTGACCGCTCGACCTCCTGCACACTGCCGTCACGAGGCATATGTTACAACCTTCTCTCTCCTTCCCTGAGGAAGAAGTATACTTGGAAAAGGCCCGGTCATACGGGAAGGTTTCAGTAGGTCAGGTAGAAATTCCGAAATCAGATACTGCACTGGAAGGCGTGCACAGGAGCAGATACACTTTGATCTGAGTATATAGTAGTGATGAAGAGTAGGCTGAAGTCTAGGACATTAGGAATAATCAATACGTGAAGAAGCGGGATATGGAAGGGATGACAAGATACGCTTCAAGTTCTCTAAGGCTATAGATACAGCAATAAAGAACAGATCAGTAGGCAGTACAGTTTGAGGAATTGACATATCAGAGATGTTGGAAAGAATAACATAGGGGAAAAGAAGGTAACCGCGATGAAACCATGCTTATCAGAAGAAATACTTAAGTTCATCGATGAAAGGAGAAATTACATAAACGTTCCGGGAAACTCAGGAATACAGAAATACAAGTCGCTGAGGAACGAAATAAATAGGAAGTGCAGGGATGCTAAGACGAAATGGCTGCATGACAAATGTGAAGAAATCGAAAATGAAATGATTGTTTGAAGGACCAGAATCAGCATACAGGAATGTCAAAACAACCTTCTGTGACATTAAAAGCAAGGGCAGTAACATTAAGCTTGCAACAAGAATTCCACTGTTAAATGCAGAGGAGACAGCGGATAGATGGAAAGAATACATTGAAAGCATCTATGATGGAGAAGATTTGTCTGATGTAATAGAAGAACAAACAGGAGTCGATTTAGAAGAGTTACGGGATCCAGTACTGGAATCAGAATTAAAAGAGCTTTGGAGGACTTAAGATCGCATAAGGCAGGAGGGATAGGTCACATTCCACCAGAATTTCTGAAATCATTGGAGGAAGTGGCAACAAAACGACTATTCACGTTGGTGTGTAGAATGTATGAGTCTGGCGAAATACCATCTGACTTTCGGAAAAATATCGTCCTCGCGATTCCGAAGACTGTGAGAGCTGACAAGTGCGAGAAGTATCGCACAATCAGTTTAACAGCGCATGCACCCAAATTGCTGACGAGGATAATAGACAGGAGAATGGAAAAGGAAACTGAGAATATGCTAGATGACGATCAGATTGGATTTAGAAATGGTAAAGGTGTTGTGGCGTAACAAGCTAGTCACGCCACACTGAGGAGGAAGCCGAAAGGCACGCGTACACACACGCCGACTGGCGTCAAGTCTGGAACAGGATACGTTATGACTGCTATAAAGAAAATACGTAGCTTCTGGAATATACTTAACTTTTAATCAATCCTTGTGATACATCTCTCTTGACTATACAAATGAGACTCGTAAGATACATGCACTGTGACAATTGGCGCCTTGCTAAGTCGTAGCCATTAACTTAGCTGAAGGCTATTCTGACTGTCTCTCGGCAAATGAGAGCAAAGGCTTCGTCAGTATAGTCGCTAGCAACGTCGCCGTACAACTGGGGCGAGTTCTCGTATCTCTCTCGAGACCTGCCGTGTGGTGGCGCTCGGTCTGCGATCACACAGTGGCGACACGCGGGTCCGACATGTACTAATGGACCGCGGCCGATTTAAGCTACCACCTAGCAAGTGTGGTGTCTGGCAGTGACACCACAAAAGGCATGAGAGAGGCATTTCTAACGTTGCGGTTGATAATGGAAGCAAGACTAAAGAAAAATCAAGACACGTTCATAGAATTTGTCCATCTCGAAAAGCGTTTGACAACGTAAAATGGTCCAAGACGTTCGTAATTCTGAGAAACACAGCGGTAGGCTATAGGGAGAGACGGGTTCTTTACAATATGTACAAGAGCCAAGAGGGAGTAATAAGAGTGGACGACCAAGAACGAAGTGCTCAGATTCGGAAGTGCGTAAGACAAGGTTGTAGTCTTCCGCCCCTACTGTTCAACCTGTACATCGAAGAAGCAAAGATAGAAATAAAAAAAAAAAATTGGCGTTGAATTAAAATTGTAGATGAAACGATATCAGTAATACGATTCGCTGATATTACAATCCTGAGTGAAAGTGAAGAAGAATTACATGATTTGCTGAATTGAATGAACAATCTAAGATCAAGTTATGGAATTCTGCTAGCTAGGCTGTAAAGTAACCAATGACGGACGGAATAAGGGGTATATCAAAAGCAGACTGACAATGGCAAAAAGGGCCTTCCTGGTCAAGAGACGTCTACTAGTATCAAACATAGTCCTTAATTTGAGTACAGCATTGTATGGTAGTAAAACATGGGCTGTGAAAACCGGAACAGAAGAGAATCGAAGCGTTTGAGATGTGGTGCTACAGATGAATGTTGAAAATTAGGTGGACTGGTAAGGTAAGGAATGCGGAGGTACTGTGCAGAATCATAGAGGAAAGGATTATATGGATAACACTGATCAGGAGAAGGGACAGAATGATAGGACATCTGTTAAGGCATGAAGGAATGACTTCCATGGTACTAGAGGGAGCCGTAGAGGGCAAAAACTGTAGGGGAAGAGAGAGATTGGAATATATCCAGCAAATAATTGAGGACGTAGGTTGCAAGTGCTACACTGAGATGAAGAGATTAGTACATGAGAGGAATTCGTGGCGGACAGTATCAAACCAGTCAAAAGACCGTTGACCCAAAAAAAAAATATCTACTTTGTTTATCTTACTTTCTGGGTGTGTGACTATGCTAAATGACACTTCTTGACTCGAAAGCTGAAACGTAGCATCCTACCAGCTTAGAACATTCGAGAAAAAAGGAGTTAAGGTAAGACAACTTTTTATCACAGAACCTTAAGAACGATTCATGTTTATTTAATGAAGCAAGCAAAGATGAAAAAATTGTAAATTATGGAGAAAAAGGTAATTGAATATCTGCATTTCGGTGGTGTTAATGCATCTTTCGAGAATCACGTATCCACTTGCCTCGACTGCGCTATTATTAAACTCCACGTCATTCAAATGCCTGCAACAATAGCACATTCAATGTCATTTCACATATGAGGCCTACAAAAATATCTAAGTCACTGAATTTGTTTCACAAGGATATGCTATATCACTGCCAAAATCAATCATAGTTCCACAGAAAACAGTTATACCTGTATCTCAATGATTAATGAAATTACGAGACAGCATTGGTGTTCGTTTCAGGAGCCCATTGTCAGTATTTGCCTAAGCGATAACAGATCACAAATGTCTTCAACCAATCAGATGTTATGTGTGGTAAAACCACTGCGTGCCTCGCACTATATAAAGTGGGCTGATTTTGCCATAGGTATTATATATGAAATATTGATCTCTTTGCTGTAAAGGTATATCTGATGCCCTGAGAAAGGGATTTGCAGTAGAAGTCCTCCAAGGCCACTTCAGTCTTACATTTAAGGTTTGCCGATAATTCATTTCGCAGTGTTGACATTGTGTATGTGCTGTTGTAATGTGGTAGATGTGGTCTACATTGCTGAAGAATGTCTAATGTTAAACCATATGCAGACTGCATGTGCGGCCGAGTGCAGCCATCTCGAGATAATACTTGACAACGTAGACTCTGCGTGGTATACTCACTGTCTTTGTATTGCGGCTCTGTACGAAATGAAGGGTCCTGATCCATCGCGACAACGCGGCACTTGATGCCCGCTGCAGAGCGCAGGCAGACCACGTGTCCCGGGCGCAGCCACGGCCAGGTGCAAGAGCAGGCGCCGTCGATGTCGCCGTCACCGCAGTCGCACGAGACGTGTCCCTCAGCTGCAACATAACGTTAGCGCATCTCTGAGAAGGGAGGTCGTTGGTTACTGTCATCGCGATTGCAAGAAGTGAAGAGTGCAGAGATCAAACGTATGAGTTTACGTACTTGGAATCTGTTTATAGCGGAAACAAAAATTGGTTCAAATGGCTCTAAGCACTATAGGACTTAACATCTGAGGTCGTCAGTCACCTCGACTTAGAACTACTTAAACCTAACTAACCTAAGGACATCACACACATCCATGCCCGAGGCAGGATTCGAACCTGCGACCGTTGCAGCACCGCGGTTCCGGACTGAAGCGTCTAGAACCGCTCGGCCGTAGCGGCCGGCTACCAGAAACAAACATAAGCAGATAGAGTATATGCTCGACATTCAGAAAAATAACATACATATTGTACAGGAAGTATAATACAGAAAAACGTGATACAATTTATTTATAAGCTCAACGCTGTAAGTTATTAACTTTGGGTCACATGATTAACATCAACATGATCAACTATCAGGGCCGCGCGGGATTAGCCGAGCGGTCTGAAGCGCTGCAGTCAAGGACTGTGCGGCTGGTCCCGGCGGAGGTTCGAGTCCTCCCTAGGGCATGGGTGTGTGTGTTTGTCCTTAGGATAATTTAGGTTAAGTAGGGTGTAAGCTTAGGGACTGATGACCTTAGCAGTTAAGTCCCATAAGATTTCATACACATTTGTACATCAACTATCAGAGTTTATGAAAGCCGTTTTCACTAGTGTTTTATTTAACCTGTGAGTTCATAAGAGACCATAACCTATTTTTTATGCCCTGAAGCGTTATCCTTCTATATGTAAAATTTAATTCGTATATAAATAACCAAAATCTGAATAACTTTAAAATAAAGTTGGGTAGTGGCAAAAACTTTCGCAAGTTACAATAGTTAAATGGGGTTTAAAAAACTCTGACCAAGACGAAACAATAATCTTTGCTGTAGGCATCACGCAGCTACTCAATATGTGTATGTTGTAGATAGAATTCATGGGGTGCAAATATGCTTTATCGCTCTTTGTAGAAGACCCGAGCTAGTGTGCTATCAGAAATTATTTCTATGTCACTATCCTCGCTGCCTCGTGATTCGAAGTTCAACAGCATCAAAAACTCATCTGTAGAGCTGAAAACTTTATTTAATAAGACTGTCATCCCAACTTAAGGCATTTTACTAGGTGGCCTTAAATGCAATTAAAGTGAATATAGAACATTCGACAACACTGTTCTTACACGTCACTCACGAGACTGTGGAACACATGGTATATTAAGTTGAAAAAAGACCATGGAAAATGTAAATAAACGTATAAGAATCGCAAATTATATTTACAATTAATATCACGTTCAGGACCTGATCACAGGATCTCATATTAGTAGTGTAGCTGAGAGAGTTCACGCACAGCCAACGTGTCGTTGAATGTCTCGCTAGAAAATTGGATGTTTGTGCATTCTGATGGAACAATATAGGTCAGAAATATCATTCTTAGAAATATCATAAGTGCTTTCTCATGTTGGAATGTTATGTAGAAATAGAATTTGGAATATGTAGTGCATTTTCGTGTTACGAAATTCGACTGCTTTGCTGTGTGATGTGTTGTGACAAAAGCTGTTAACAGGATCGTAGCGTATACTCCATCTGCTTATGTTTGTTTCTGGCAGCCGGCCGCTACGGCAGAGCGTTTCATAGACTTACTTATGGTTCCATGAAGTAAGGGCGTAAAGTATGTGCATTGTGGCCAGATCTGCTCCAAAGATAAGGTCAAGGTCACCGCCTACCCTTCCCATTTCTGCCAGCCTCATCTGTTCTGCATCAATCGGGCAATGTATAAATGGCAGAAAACAGAAAAATGAGATATGGGGTATGGTCCTATTGGTCGAGTCATACTAGAGCAGCTTGCATGGTTGCCAGATATTTCCAAGATGGCAGATCCGCTATATCGGACACTATACACAAATGGGGCAGAGGGTCAAAGGGTCGCCAGATATTACCACGGACATAACGCTGTGTAAAAACGGCGAAAAATAAAAAAAATGGATATTATAAAAATGTTTGTAACATGTATATACCAGTTTCACATTAAAACCACACTAAAGCGTTCCAGGCATTATGGTACTTAAAAAACGTTACGAAATTCAAAAAATGCGAGATAGTTTACTATTACAGAGGTATTTTATATCGTTGTTTTAATGCATTATAACTTTGATCGTGTTAATCATGGAGCAGAATCTTTTACTTACTTAAAACATAGTCAGTAGTTGCACTTTAATTAAAAGTATGTGTTTAAGATTACCGGAGGTCAGGGGTGCTTTATTTACACTTTAAACCATTACATGAACATTTGACACACTTCAGGAAGCTCGCTGGCACGTCTCACACAGCTAGATAGTCTATGGCAGCAATTGTGAAGAGGCCCTGCGGGACGTGACTCAGGTCTATCAAATGGCTGCGGCGTCCTCTAGTGGTTATGCAAGTGTCTTGTGAAGTGGCAAGTGCAGTTTGCGGCAGCAGACAGAGCGGTACTGCAGCTGATCTCAATCAAGCGAATCTGCTCTCGTGCAGAAAGCCAACGTCAGTTGCTACCCCAGCACAAGGATTCATAAGAATTCACTAGCCGCCTATGCCCTGTGCCACTTGACACTGGCTCCCACCCAGTCACTCCAACTTGGTCTGCTGTGTTATACAATACGCCTAGCACTGCAGTCTACCCCCACTTCATACACAGAGCCAACAGGTATCCAGTACAACAGACTAGCTTCAGTCAGCTGACTCCACTCCCATGGTGAGAGTCAGATTTGAAACAGGAGAGACAGACTTCGAATAACACATACCAGGGGTCCTGGTTGGCAGATGCATTTTAAAGAAGCTTGTTATAGTTTTTCCTATAGTTTGCACGACTCTGTACCTTATCAATATAATTTTTACTTTATTGGGACTACCCAGGGATCCTGGTTGTATGTGTTTCCAAGAACATATTACAAGCTTTCACTCTAATGGTGGGCAGATCGATTTATAAATTTGAAAACACTGGTTCTTTTGAAGCGGAGTGTACCGGAGGGAGGAACGCAATTGATTCGACAAATGTCAAAGATGTGGCCACAAAATTCCAGGAGGGGTCTAGCGGAGGTGTGGAAACATACGGTGTACGAGGAACTGCCCAGAAGTTTGACACGCCTTCCAGCACAGTGCATGAAATCCTACTAAACACCCTGCATTCCTACCCATACAAAATCACGTACGTTCAGAAGTTGCATCCTGCTGAGCTACCAGCAAGACAAAGGTTCGCTCTGGAAGTTCTCGCTCGCTTGGAAGTGGACAATGAATAGCAAGGGAAAGTTCTGTGGATAGACGAAACCGTTTTGATCACCAAAGACATGTCAGTATGCAGAAATGAAGAATACGTTATTAGAAAATCCGCACAAACATCAACCATTACCACTTCATTCTTCAGAGGTGACTTTGTGCTATAGGTTGATAGAATCGTTTATTGTAGGACTGTAGTTTTTCGAGGAGACGAGTGCTGCTAGTCCTATTGTTTGTGCTTCTAAACGATATGAGAGTTTTTTGTACAACAACATTATTCCAACTATTCATCAGCATGAATGTGTTGGTGGGATCATATTTGCACAATATGGCGCTCCTCTGCACATTCCAAAACCTATGGCTACTCAGCACACATCTCCTGATCATCGAAGATAAGTTATTATACGAGACTCTACTCGCAAGTAGTAAAGCCATACAACATATTTTTCATATGAATATACGAAGAACTTATTATTGTAACTTCAATAGCATACCACTTTATGTATCTGATAATAGTGGCCATAACACTAATATAAGATATAGTAATAATATTTTTGTAATAATTTATAGGAGGTATTTATTTGGATTTTTTATACACAAAAAAGTAAAACAATTTTCATTGTATTTCGAAGACATAATCTTATGTCGTGAAAGATTGCTGCCGTCTGGTGGCACATCAAAACTCGATGTATTCAGTTGACTGCCTCATAAGGTTCCTATCAGATAGTTACCAATCGTGCACAGGTAGGGTGACGACTCAAGCGAGCGACCAAATGGTGTAAATTGCCCTGAAGATGACCCCATCGCAGGTTGAAACCAGTTGGCGGCAAATAAATAATGCGATTGTGCCTGTCATTTTGAATAATTGACAGAATTATGTTCCCGAATTCACACTGTTTCTTGTCCACCTGCCTCACGGACATGTAGTCCAAATTAATCTCTGAATTCTTTTATTTACTATTTTCAGTTACTTGTGTAATCTACAATTTAATTTATGTTGCAGTCTGTTTCCTTACACGAATTTGGGCTAAATAACTTCGTTCGCTGTATCACAACTACCAAATTTATAATTTTTAAGTGCAATTTCTGTTAGTTTTGGTGTGGTTTACTAATTCGAAATATTCTCTATACATAGTTATTTGTTTTACAAAGTATCAATTTCGATTTTACGTTATGGTTGTGGGAGAATGGTACGGCAATCGTTTTGGTGCTAAAAAGGAAGGAACCTCAAATTCCTTTGTAATTTCTCCCAAGGAAAACTCGGTTAGTCACTGCTGCTCTGTATGGGTTTTACGAACTCACACTCCTGTCCTGAGTTCCCAAGAAATCCAAAGCCGTTATTGTCTTGCTATCGATGTTTCATAGTAAATATACGGATTGAGTGAGTGGGAAGCTTGAAGTAATTTCAACGTACAACGCAACAAAGGCAGGCGTTGATATACTAGATATGGAGAGCGGCAGCTACTATCTCGCAGATGGCCATAGGCAACTTTTTAGTATATCCACAACAAGAAGCGATAAACTAAAAATTTCAACAAGTTGCCGTTACTATCCTTACCTGAAGGATCAGATGACATCTCACAATTGTAACACTTCAAACTGCCTGCAGTGCTCAAAGAAATCGAGGAAAGCTTGTGCTGTGATACTCTGCGCGTCTAAATCTAATATTTAGTTCTTTTATTTCGTTTTGTGAGTAGATTAGTGTTACGAAGTTTGGACTACGGTATTTTCTTAGCCAACTGTACAGACTATATAATGTGCTTCTTGTGACAGGTCAATTTTGTTTTCTTGTAAATTTCCTGAGATTAGAAATTCCTACACAAATTTGTAAAGCTCAAATATTGCTAAACATTGATAAAATCTTGAGACATGGATTTTCTTTCTGAAACAGAACAAGAATCATAATCTTTGTATTTCAACACTTTACTCAGTTTACATTTTCAGATGAATTCTAATAGTAATGGTCTAATACATGTCAGGAAACAGCGATTTTCGCCCCATAAGCCGATGTACCTATACCCTACCCGCCTCTCAGATGGGTGTTCCCAAAACGCATAGTCAAACAGTGGTCCTAGTTAACTGTTGAACAATAAAGACCTAATTGCCTCTCCTTTTCCAGTCCTATCCTACCCCTACTCCACACACTAGTGACAAGTGTTCTGTAACCATATGTGAGTTATGCAGTTTAATGTTTTTGTGTTCAAAAACAGGACAGGATTCTACGCTTAGAATATATGAAATCTGACAACCATGCAGGCTGAGCCAGTATCCCCATGTCTTCTATACTGAATTATGACATCATACGAATGGCCAGTATCCCAGAAATTCCATCTTGGATTGCCATCTTGAATTTCCTGTCAATTTAATGCAACAGCTGTAGTTCCACTGTCACATCAGAGGATGGGGAAAGATATGTAGCCTAATTGGTCTATCTTGGATTTCCTACCGCTTACAGTTTTTTTTTCTTTTTTTTAATTCCCTCCATTTTATGCGTATGGATACTGGCTTAGATGAGAGGGTTTGGGGAGGGGAGAAATCTGGCAAGAATACGGAACATCAACAGTGATGTCATAGGGGGACTGGGAAGTGGCAGATGTGGGGGGAGGCAAGGGGATCTGACAAAAACACAACCTGGGCCAAAAATGGCCTACGTATAATACTGACATTTTCTGCAACCCAGTTGTGGATTTGCTGGAGCAATAAATCACATCAATTTCTCTTGCAAGTTGGTTAACCATAGCAACTATCTCGCAGGATTTTCCCCAGTGTGCAATTCAAAATGATTATAACTCCAGTCACACTGATACTCTTGCACATATGTGTCATTCTGTGAAGTTGGTAAGCGAGGCAGTGAGGTCATCGTTACAATTTGCCACAGCTAATACAACGGACGGGACAAGTTCCTGGCTGTGGAATTTCTTAAACTTTAAGAACTTATTCATCTTGATCGGCATATCTATGTACTGGATCCTACATGGAGCAATGCAATAGACGCTTTGCTGAACACTTCCTCATAGAAAAACATTCATGCATGTAGCACAAATATTCTCTGTAGCACAATGTTTTGATAATTGGTAGGGCATGTGTTTTACGCAGCAGTAGTGTTGTTTCCATCCCTGGGAGAGTAGCATTAAACTTACATGCTTCTCACAAACTATTTTATATATAGTGTATCCGTAGGAGCTAAAGGTCATGATGAATGAAAACACCGCTGACAGCTGGTAAAACTTGGTTTTAATTTATCATATTACCGGTTTCAAGTGTTACAATTGCATGTTCAGGTGTAACCTACATATTTAAGAAGTGGTACATAATTATAAACTATATAGTATATTTTTGCTATTATAAAAAGATTATTTGAAAACTTATACTCACATAAATTATTACATTAATCCATCATAGGTGAACACAAGACGGACCACCTTTCAATTGTAATACGTTTTTTAAATACTGACTATATTCTCAGAATGGCTATACGTTGACTAAAATCTCTGGGTTCACTTATGATGGATTAATGTAGTAATTTTGTATGCGTAAGTCTTCAAATAAACTTTCTACAATAGCACAAATTTGCATTACAGTTTATATCTCCTTCACTGCACATTTCGTAATGCCATGAAAGGGAATAGATACACCATGATTTTGTCTCTCTAACTTATATATATACTGAGGTTTCATGGGGAAATCAGTTCTATCAGAGTTATAATATCCAAAAATATTGTCATCCACGTGGTATCTCTTAGTACGCTCAGTAGGTATCTTCTAAATTCTTTCGCGAGCGATGAATAACTATACAGAACAAAAGTTAGCATTCTTATTTTTGACGATGATAGCCCTTATGATGTACTCGACTCGGGACATATCTGGTGATCAAGGAGGCCAAGGCGACATGCCGACACTCCATAGATCACGATGAATTACAACAGCGATACGACGGTTAGAGTAATCCTCTTGGAAAATACTCCCTGTAATGCTGTTCATGAATGGCAGCAAAACAGATCGAATCACCAGACTGACGTACAATTTTCAGTCAGATGCGTGGAATAAACACGGAAGTGCTCCTGCTGCCATAGGCCGGCCGTTGTGGCCGAGCGGTTCTAGGCGCTTCAGTCTGGAACCGCGCGACCGCTACGGTCGCAGGTTCGAATCCTGCCTCGGGCATGGATGTGTGTGATGTCCTTAGGTTAGTTAGGTTTAAGTAGTTCTAAGTTCTAGGGGACTGATGACCTCCGATGTTGTCCCATAGTGCTCAGAGCCATTTGAACCAACCTGCTGCCATACGAAATCGCAACCCAGACCTTGACTCCACGTGTGGATCGAGTTTGTCTAGCACACCTACAGGCTGGATGCAGGCCCTTAACTGGCCTTCTTCTAGCCATCACACGGCCATCACTGACACTGGCGCAGAAACAGCTTTCATCAGAAAACACAAAATAGCTTCACCCTGCCCTCCAAACAGAACTCGCTTGGCACCACTGAAGTCGTAAATGTGGGTCAGTGGAACGCACGCTACATGGCGTCTGGTTCGGAGCAGTCTTGTAAGTAACCGATTTGTAACAGTTCGTTGCGTCACTGCGGCGTCAAGTGCTGCTCAAGTTGCTGCTGCAGGTGCAGTACGATGCGACAGATCCATACACTGAAAATGATTGACTTCCCTCTCGGCAGTGCCACGTGGCCGTTCGGAATCCGGTCTCTTTGCAACAGTACATTCTCGTGACCGCTGCTGCCAACAATCATGTACAGTGGCTACATTCCTGCCACGTCTTTCTACAGTATCACAGAAGGAACATCCAGCTTCTCGTAGCCCTACTATGCCGCCAGGTTCAAACTCAATGAGGTGTTGATAATGGCTTCTTTGTCCCCTGAAAGGCCAGTATCACAGAAGGAACATCCAGCTTCTCGTAGCCCTACTATGCCGCCAGGTTCAAACTCAATGAGGTGTTGATAATGGCTTCTTTGTCCCCTGAAAGGAATTCGTGACTAACATAAACTCACCGCGTCCAAACTCAAAACTAAGAAACGGTCATGGCCGTTACAGCATGTATTTAACGCAAACGTGATCTGCATCCTCATAGTAGCGCTACTAGCGGCACTCTTACGCGACTGGCATGAAATTTGACAAGGCATCACATTTCAGATGTAGAAACGCTCTGCAATCTCCGTTTTTGTGTTGTGATTTTGTTTCAGTGAACATGAACTGGACAATATTTTGGAATGGACTGAAACGTATGGTTTTGGAAGAGTAGTGTGATGTCAGCCATACAACCACACCACCGACTCAGAGATCGAAGCGCCAGATGCGATTCTCTCGATAAACGGAACATAGGAGAACGGCTGTGCTCGCCAAGGAGTACACAGCCAGTCGCAGTATTTATTCACGCCGCGAGGCGCCGCTAGGTCACTTCATGTGTAGCAGGAGTGCAGTGCAGCTGTTGCAGTCTACAGTTCGAATGTGTGTGTGTGTGGTGTGACAATATGTATGAGGGCTATTCGGAAAGTAAGGAACGATAGGTCGCGAAATGGAAACCACAGTGAAAAATCAAAACTGTTTTATTTTCAACAGTTAGCTACGGCTTCCAGCCACTTAACTCCATATTCACTGATCCGACTTAGATGTTTGTCGTAGCGTTGTACCAAGTTTCAAATACCCTCGTTATAGGAGGCAGCCGCCAGTGTTTTCCGACAATTCTCTATTCTGGCCTACAGCTCGTTGTCTGTGCCAAAATGTTGTCTTCATAGCCAGTGGTTCATGTGAGCAGAGATAAAACTCAGAGGGAGACAATTACGGACTTTATTGTGGGTAATCAAACATTTCCAACTGAAAACGATGTGGGGGCATCTTAATTGCCCCTGTAGAATGCGGCTGGGAATTTTCTTGTAGAAGAAAATACACAACTGTTGTGTAATGTTGGCTGCATAGCTTCAGGCGAAATTCTTCACCAAGCTCTCGTACTTGGTGGGAGACACTATTGTTCTAGGTATCTTTTTGTGCCCACTGTGTGCTCAGAACTAAAAAGAACGACGTAACGCGATCGATGGGCATACTAGAGACAGTGCCCAACACACCTGTGCACAACTTCATCGGGTTTTAACTGTGGTTCCATTTCGCGTCCGATCGTCCCTTACTTTCCCGTATAACCCTGTCAAAAAGTTTTAATATCAGTCTGTACCAAAGTATGATGGTTGTGAAAGCCTCATCTTTAGGAGAACAGATGAAGAGAAACTACTTGTTTTCGAACGATAAATCCTCTGAAAAAATATGTGGTCCTGTTATAGATTCACAAACAGGGGAATGGGGAATTCGGAAATACCGAGAATTAAAATAGCTTTACGCACAGCCTGACATTATACAAAGAATAAAAAGGAGGTTGACCTGAGGTGGATACGAATGAAGGGAGGGTACCCCATATGCGTTTCTGGGAGCTGTAGCCTGAACGAGGTACTGGGGACGACTGCGGACAAGATGGAAGCACAGTATTGACAAGGACACAGAGGACATGGGACCAGGAATGGGTGAGTGGTGGCAGGAGGCTCGCAACTGGGAACAATGGAGGAGGAGTGTAGAGCAGGCATATGGTCACTAAGGCCCAAGCCACGGATAAGTAAGTAAAATAAGCAATCAATTTCCTAACAAATTGTTTAAATAAACAATATTCCACACCCTGCAATCGGTTTCCTGCCAATCAATCAGTATTTACAGAGGGAGCTCTGTCCACCAAGAACAACAGTCCTACACAGAAGGGATATCGATTTAATTAATTAATCAGTCATATTGAGTGGGAGATTGACTATTCAAATAACTCATAGCTGAAGCAACTCGTGTTCAATGACAGAATACTGCAAGTGGTACAATAAGTTAAGGAGAAGTACCTCAGTTGAGCTATTTCTGACCAATTTTTCTCGATCAATTTAATTATTTAATCAATTAATTTCATATCAAAGGTAATGACTTAGAACAGAACTTTAGGTTAAGGGGAGTGACAAAGAAAATGCACCAGTAACCCCCTTCAAAAGTGTGCAAATCCAAAATGTGTGCTTGTATTTTATGGGAGCAGGGGAAGTGGAGTGGGGAGGGGTGAAGGAGAAGACTGAGCTTTTCCTGCGAATTGTCAACAGGACAGCAGCCAATATAAAAAAATAAACTATCCTATGTCCTTACTATCCAGCAGCTCAGCACAGACCAAGTCTCTCTCCTGCCAGTTCCCAGAAGGAGGGTGGAGTGGAGAGGATCTGGGATATTTCTCAGGAGGGGGTAATTATTTGATCAATTTAATTAATTAGTCAATTAATTTGATATAATAAGTGTGCTTATGTTAGTGAGGGGTGTGTTGGGTATTCACCAGAGAGGTGGGGAGGAGGAGGGGGGATGGAGGGGTGGATTTCCTCAGAAGGTCGATTCATCCCCAGGGGGTCATAAATCAACCACCAGCGGGTAGCAAATGAATCAGCATAACAATGTTTACCCCTGAATATGAGCAATGCAGAAACAAATTGCGCTTGTGCCGGCTGTCGCCTACTCTTTACGCTGCTCTATGGTACACTGAATTACCTGTTTACGCCATTCGACTCGTAGCTCTTCCGCAACGACGATCTAGCTGCTGAGGTGTCGAGTTGCTATGCGGTGTGTCCCTGTGGTGAGACCATCGACTTGCATTCGGTAGATTGGCGGTCCAAATCCCCCGCCGTTCGTCCAAACTAAGGTTTACTGTGGTTCTGCTAAATCCCAAACTAAGGTTTAGCACGATTTCCCTAAATCGCTTAACGCAAATGCGGGGATGTTCACAAGGAAAGTACATGGTCTATTTCCTTCCACCAACCCGAACTTGCGTTCCGTCCCTTATGACCTCTTCATCGACAGAGCGTTAATCCTCCACCTTCCTTTCCCTTCTGTTGTAAAGCTTCTATAACAACGTGTACTTGGAGTAACGGGCGGTACTGGACGATAGGGGTTACTTTGTATGCTGTCATTAATTAAATCAACATAGCAGCCGTGGTGCTTCAGAACGATCGACAGGAAGCCTGCTAATATCTAGACGATATTCTACGGAGTCATTTTCGTCCGTTCTACCACACGTATGGTGCAGCACTCACTGGAGTACCGACATTACAGCCTACAGTAAACGATTCTACGTTAAAGTTCCCTGCGTCTTTAGTGAACACCTAAAAATAAAACAATTTTGCTGTGCTTATAGGATCGGTAGATACTTCAGCAATGACGCCCAACAAACAAGTTCACTAAACTTGAATGCCGGTTGAAAAAGAGATGAGGGATATTTTCCGAGATGACATACGACACCATCATGACAAAATGACGATAAACTTGCTAGCGTAAACTTCGTAACAGGCCGATAATTTTTCTTGGTCTTTGATTCAGATTTTTTCTTACACGTGTTATACCAAACACAGTTGCTCATGTTGTGGTGATAACTTGTTTGCCAAGTTTCATTTTCATAAATATGAATTTAATGGCATTGCCCCATTCGAAACATTTCTTCGTTTTTCTATCCCAATAATGTAGCTATTGAAGAAAATGCGCTTCATTCACTAGACATACGTGATAAATCCCTGTCAACCACTATAATATTATTGTATTGTATTTTGCTCTATTATGTACCTGAAACTGTACAAACTGTTACATGTTGTAGTATCTGAAAACTTCTCAGTGTCGCTAGTATTACGTATTTCAGTTTTTAGTTAACAATAGAAGAAGATATTACGGAACTTACTTTGACGACTCAAATTGCTGTCTGTTGGCTGGAGTGGATTGCAGACTGTGTTTTTGGAAGAGTGCAGACATATCTGGTTGTACTTTGTCGGTTGCATCCCAATGCAAGCGCAGAATTCCATATGGCACAAACAGTCCGGCTGAAAACCTACGAATAACAAAGCATGAATAATGTTCAGATTTCCGTAATAACTTTTTCTGCACTTGTTACATGACAACTTTAATAATAATTATTTAGTTTCATCTCGAGTTACTTAAGAAAACTTTGGCTCATAATGTTTCTAATGTATTGACGAAAGTAAAACTGTGATGGCTGGTCATGAGTTTTGCTTGGTAGAGCACTTTCTCGTGAAAGGCAAAGGTCCTAAGTTCGAGTGTCGGTCCGGCACTAAGTTTTAATTTGCCACATAGTATCAAACTTAATGTACATTACTGACATTTAAAACTCCAATATCATGAGATACAATAGCAAGCTTAATAAAAAATATGAAAGAATAAAAATCACTACCCAAAAAATTAAAGTCAACGACATTCTCATAAAAAGATTTCTAGTATATTTAGCCAAAAAAATAAAAGTAAAACCACCTAACAGTATGCAACATACGCCAAATATTTGCATGATATATACTACATACTTGGATATACAAATTGTTAACATTGTAACACAAACGCTTAAATTACGTAGGAGTATTAGCGTCTACATTTCGTTTCCAAGAGAAGATTACAGAGGAGGTTTCCCATTCAGAAATCAACTTGTAGTTCAGGCCGTTTGTGACAATATTGTGTCATATCACGTTTAAGAAGAAGGAACGTCTACCAGCTTATGTCGTGGGAACTGGACAGTGGTAGGATCGGGGCATGCCAAGAGAGCGGTTTATCATTCTGCACCACTGCCGTCCACGTCGGTCCGGATGCTCGAATAGTCAGCACAATGGCCACCGTCGCAGCTTCCCTTGCATCAGCAGAAAGAGTCGTGGCGACAATGCAGTGTCCAGGAACAACAACGGATAGAGGAGATGCACCACGTCGTTTTTTCAGACGGTTCCCGATTCTCTGTACAGCACCACGGTGGACGCATCCGCGTGAGGAGATTCAAAGGATAATAAATAATATTTTATTTATCACCATAATACCGGCCCAGGACGTGGCGTGACTGAATGGGCTAATATTGAGTACACAACACGATCACCTCTGGTCCGCGTAGCTTGTAATTTGGACAGCAGGAGTTATATTTCTGAAGTGTGGTTGTTCCCCGTCATTGAGGTCGAGTGAATATACATGACCTCAAACGGATTCCGAGAGAAATTCACGAAAGAAACTGCATGTACGAGTAATTGCCATTTGTTGTCTTGTATCTAGCAGAATGCCATTGTTCACAGCGGCACATTTTGGAGAAGCTACAAGTCTTCAGTGGACCAAACAACACCGAAACTGGGAAGAAGCAGACTGGTGGCGTCTATGCACTCCGACAAGTCGCGATTTTTTCACTTTTCCAATGTTACTAGGCGTCGAGTGTCGATGAAGCGTTTAACACACACCATATTGTTGATTTACTTTATGCTCTAGGTAGTTCTGTGATATTTTACTCATTTTTGCGTATCATGTCTCGATTCCACGTATTTACGTTAAGGTAAACCTGGATGTTTATTTCAATGCTAGGTGAGTACACAGCTTTTCCCGCTTATGAAATTATTCCAATCTTCTCTTAGTCCAACTCGCCTTCTCCCTCTCTTGGTCCAACTCCTCTGTCCCCTGTCTGTCCATCTCTTCCTTCCCTTTCTCTCTCGGTCCATCTCCTCTTTTCCCCATCCTCTCTATCCATCTCCTCCTCCCCCTCTATCTCCTCCTCCTTCCTCTCGCTACCTTTCTCTCCTCCCTCTGTCCATCAACTCTTTCCTTTATCAGTCCCCTCCTCTCTCTTCTCTCTGTCCATCTCCTCCTCTTCTGTCCCTGTGTCCATTTCCTCCTCCCATTCTGTCTGTCCATATCCGTAATCTCCCCTCTCTGCCCACCTCCTTCTCCTCCCTCTTTGTCCTCCTTGCGCTCCCTCTGTTCATTTCCCTCCCCTACCCCCTCTCTCTCCATCCCCTCCTATTCCCTCTATCTGTTCATCTCCTCTATGCAGTTGCTGTCCATTTCCTTTCTCCCTCTCTCTGCTCATACCCTCTTACTATCCACCTCATCCTGCTCCTTCAATCTGCACATCTCCTCTACTTTCCCTCTCTCTCTGTCCATCTGGCTCTCTTCTATCTCTCTCCATCTAGCTCTCTTCTATCTCTCTCCATCTCCTCATCTTCCATTTCTGTGCATGGCCCCCTCTCTCTGTCTGTCGCCGCCTTCCCCCTACTGTGTTCATCTCCTGGTCAGTCCTCTTTCTGCTCCCCATCTCCTATTCACTTCCTTTGCTCATCTCCTCCTTCTCCCTTTCTGCCCATTTCTTCCTCCCCACCCATCTCTTTCTCTTCTCTCATTGTCCATATCTTCCTCTTTCCTTGATGTATATTTCCCCTTCCCATCTCTGCCTGTTCACTCCCTTCTCTTTTCACTTTTTTACCCCCACCTCAGTAAATGGTTGCTGCCTCTCACCCCTGGCAGTATTTCTTTCCAGAAGTGATACGTGTACCAAGTATGGCTGCAATCGATACAGGGATACAGGGGGAGCTTTTTAGTCATGGCTTTGCCTGCATACACAGGTTATATGAATTACACACATATTTAACATATTCCACACACATTTTTACACATTTTTCACGTGTATCTCTAGCGAATTTTGTCCAGCAGTTTAGTTTTCACACAGCTCAATGTTTGTGAAGTCATTCATCCTTAACTACTCTTCGTGCAACGATATGATTTTGCATGTACGTCAAGTGATGTGTGTGGACACTGTCTGCGAACTGTATTGGAAGTGGAGTTGGTTGTAAAGAAGTAATAAATTTAAACGTCATGCATGATGGGGCAGTTTCTCATGCATGACAATACTTATGACGTCATATCTCCTAAACTATCTGTCGTACAAAAATGTGTTATTCCGAGGATATTGAGTGGTATATGCGAATACTGTATGCAAAATGTGTTGCAAGCAGAGTTAGTAGTAAAGAAGTAAGAAATTAAATTGTCAAGCGTCATACGGCACTTTTACTGCGTGAACAGCAAAAATGTAATAAGTTATAAAATCGTTTCCTTTCTACATTTTGTGGGGGTGTCAGCAAGAAGAAGTCTCACAAAGGATTGAAATTATATATAAAGTTTGTTTCATGCACCAAGTGCTCTCATCCTGAAATTCTGGATGAATATAATCTGGCTATTTTGGCGTGGTGAGCTGCGCTTCCCCCACCCCGCAAGACCCTTTTGAGAGGCAGGTGGTTCTTATTCGCACTGTGATTCTTTCCAGACAATAAGTGATATGTATACCAAGTTTAGATGAAATCGATAAAGTAAAACAAACATTATTAATAACCTACATCTTTATACTGCGTTCCTATATTTATTTATGAACACAGTCACCATGGCGACGAACACACTTCTCCCAACGATACCGTCGCTGTAGAATGTTTGATATTGTTGCCGGAGCTACAGTCTACCCTCTGCTTGCACCGCTTCATCAGTATAAAAGTAAATTCCCCGAAGGTGTTCTTCAAGTTTTGTAAGTAGTTGAAAACCTGATGTGCCCAAGCCGTGACGGCATGCAGGATGATGGGTGACAGCGAACACATGGCGTCGGGCTGATACTGACGTCGCAGCGCTATTGTGTGG
Source organism: Schistocerca nitens (assembly GCF_023898315.1). Classification (NCBI taxonomy): domain Eukaryota; kingdom Metazoa; phylum Arthropoda; class Insecta; order Orthoptera; family Acrididae; genus Schistocerca; species Schistocerca nitens. The sequence goes on along the minus strand of NC_064614.1, from coordinate 1,141,715,380 downwards.
TCCAGCATTTTCATGTTTAAAAAGAGGATGCTGTATGTTTGGATGAACTCTCAGAATGTAGAACTCGATTACAGCATCCTGTTTCCCAAGCAGCGACATAGTTAACGTTACACACCGCCATGTTGTACGCTACAATCCGAAGCCTTCTAGCGTCTTAGGGCTGCGTATCTTTAGACGTGAATAATAAAGCTGTGTAATAATCACGACGTTTCTTTTATTTAAAAAGCTTTATCAGTTTTCACGTAATAATTCGGAGGCATTACTTCTCAGCACGCCCTCGTACAACGTGTATGGATTCTCGGTGACCACGTGCCTTCCAATGTGACCACAGCCGTCTTCACAAGGCTGCACGCACGTGTCCCTGGTTTAATGTACTGAGGCACGTCGTCTACTACGCTGCATCACTAAATTTTAATTCCATTCAAAATATCTGGAATTATTTAGAATAGCTGGTGAATCGTAGCAGACAACATCTTTGAAATATGATAACTTTATAGTGTCTAATCATCAATGAGTGACTTCAGCTGGATGTGATGTACCTGAAAAAACGTTTAGATTCTCTTCCTCGTCGAACTGATGTCATTATCGAGGTTACAGACAGCGATGCAAGGTATTATCATGAAGTTTTCTGGCGTCTCTAATTTCCTGCCGAACATGAAATAAAATAGGAACCTAGAATTCATCAGTAATTCACTATAACAAATCTATACGACCTGCAAGTTATGAGCCCTGGAATATGTTTAAAATAGAATAAGACATACATTTTACAATGGATTACAAATGCTGTTGGTAACTAGAATACTACTCTCGATGTTTAATATTATCTCTTTATTTGAAGAAAATATATTAAGTTACTTAAATTAGGTGTACGGTGTGCGGTCATAAGAACACTTTAACATGCACTTCTTCAGAATACAGAGTCACGTGTAAGTACAGTTTCCCACAAAAAGTGCATGAATGCTAGAATATAAATAATACAATTTTGTTCCTGTGACTAAAAAATTGTTGCATTTTGCACTATTTAGTGTAACATATCTTAAAACTATCCCTTTTTGGTACAAAGCACAGAACAGTTCCACATTCTCTATAATTTATAGTGGTATATCCCTGGGCAAAAAGCTCACATATTTGTTTTTGGCACATACTCAGGACAGTGTCATATCATACGTCATTTTCGGGCAATGAAGCTGCAGTTTTATTCTTTCGCTGGACGATTTGTCCATCCAAGAGTCCAAACCAGCCTTCCTTTTCCCAGAAAAGATCAGCGCTTTTGCGATGTCCTCGGCAACAATTCGCTTACACATTTGTGTAATAACTCACCTTTAAGACTCAATCTTTCCGTTTGTATGCAGTTTACACTGCATAAGGAAAACAGCGCAACAAATACTACATGAACTGCTGGATCGGTTACTGGTGCTCATATAACCTTTCACGGTGTTTGATAAAGATGCTCGCTATTCAGAAACTTTCCACAAAAGAACAGAATACCACCGTATATGAGAATTTAATAGTTACTTGCAAGCACCACTGCCCATCCTAGTAAAAAAACCTGAAACATGTTGCAAAAAACAACGTGCAATTCTGATGTTGTTTCAGAGCAACATTGCCAAATAAAGGGTTAAATTCAGTACGGGTTTCAAACACAAGCGAAAGTGCTTAAGTTTCTCTTCAGTGATCTTAAGAAGAGGTACGTTCGGATGTTTCATATGACGTTCTAGTAAGTAAAAGTGTAATTATAACCCACTGACGTAAAAATTCCATAGACAACGTTACCAGCGGGAACAGCTGGTTCTGCACTTTCTCCGTTGTGATAGTTGGATGCTTGACTTACCGCTACTTTTGTTAAGACGGATGACGTCGTCACCTTCGCCAGCCAGACGGACTTCGCTGCAGTGAGAGGCCTCTGGAGAGTGGCTGCAGATGTTGTCCCCTCTGCTGGCACCGTCCACAAGGCATCCACACAGTGTCGCACTGCAGTTGCATTCCACGTGGCCTCCTGTGCGTAACAACCAACAGTAAATGATAGTGCGACCCAGGTGAGGACAATAGCACCTTTCCATATAATTTGGTGTTCGCGCAAAGAAATACACGCGAACGGTGAAGAAGAGAGTTTGAACATTATGGAATACTGTTGCTGTTCAAAACGCACATTTTAATGGAAGAAAGTAGTGCCGATGTTGTGGTTGTTAGAAACAAATAACTAGCTGCAATAAGATACGAATTTAATTTCGCAACAGCACCGAAACCGATTTTGCTCGATCCCGATCGTGGGCTGCCCGACGACGGCCGGACCGACTCGAACCGGGCTGTGACCCCAGCCTCTACCCCTACGAGAGTCTTTCACGGCTCCGACGTACAGCAGTCGCCTATCGCGACTGCCGAGGTCGTTGCCCCCAAGCTGGCCACCACCCCGACACTTGTGTTTAAACAAACCGCGCCGACCAAGTGTGTCGCCTGCTCCCACCCCCACCACACATCAATGCTACTGCTGGTTTCACGCCATTCACACCAGATTCGGGCAGGACACACAGCGCTGCAGACAACCCTGCGCCGACAAAAACTAAACCGGCGACCCGACTTAGGCGCACCAGACTGCTCTTCATTCCCAGGACGCCTCTGCCCACCACACCAAAGCAGCACCGATGCTGCATTTCAAATGGTTGAAATGGCACTAAGCACTATGGGACTTAACATCTGAGGTCATCAGTCCCCTTGGCTTAGAACTACTTGAACCTAACTTGACCTAAGGACATCACACACATCCATGCCCGAGGCAGGATTCAAACCTGCGACCGTAGCAGCAGCGCGGTTCCGGACTGAAGCGCCTAGAACCGCTCGGCCACAGCGGCCGGCTGAAACGTTTCAATGGGCAGACAGATCCCAACTATTCGTCCATGACAGGCGTCTGCACACGTAATTTCCTCGTTGATACTGAGGCTGATGTGAGCACTCTGCCACCTGCTCTCGCGTTTGCTACTCTGTCGCCGTCACCGCTGTAACTGTACGCGGGCAGTGACATCCTAATCGCAGTTGCTGGAACTGCACTCATTGTGCTCGACCTCGGAACAGATATGCAAATACCTTGGACATTCCTAGTGGCAGAGACAGCTGAATCAGTCCTGCAAGCACATTTCCTCGCGCACTACCAACTACTGTCGGATATAAATCGCGCCCTCCTATTACGACGGAACGGCCAGCAGCCACAGGTGTAGTATAGAGTATCCCCCTTACGGCCCCATTGCCAATATCCATGAAGAAGAGGTGGTATCTGCGGGTTGTGTCCTTAGAAGGTATTTGCTTGCCAATATATGTACGGGGTTCGCTGGCCCGAGAGGGAGGCATGACGTTTGGAGATTGGCGGTAGCGTCGCGACAAGAGATGGTCACGAGGTCTGTGCGGCCGGAGCCAAGAGCTGCGCAAGGAGGGCCTACGCATGGGAAGGATAACGGAGTACTTCACCGGGGTCAGCAGCGACTACAAGCAGCAGGGCGACATCCCGTCGGTTGGTTGGCAACATTCGTGTCGGAAGACTGCTCGTGTCCTTGCTGCCCTCTTCTACCTGGCTTTCATCGGCACCACTCACAAGGGAACCTCCCCATCGCACCCCCCTCAGATTTAGTTATAAGTTGGCACAGTGGATAGGCCTTGAAACACTGAACACAGATCAATCGAGAAAACAGGAAGAAGTTGTGTGGAACTATGAAAAAAATAAGCAAAATATACAAACTGAGTAATCCATGCGTAGGATATCCAACATCAAGGATAACGTGAGTTCAGTAGCGCCGTGGTCCCGTGGTTAGCGTGAGCAGCTGCGGAACGGCAGGTCCTTAGTTCAAGTCTTCCCTCGAGTGCAAATTTTAATTTTTTATTTTCAGACAATTATGAAAGTTCAGGCACTTACATATAATCAACTTCGCTTTCAAAAATTCCAGGACATGTTCAGATTTGCTTGGCCATATGCAGGATTTGACGGTCTACACGCGGAAAAATTTGAAAACGTTAAAAACATTTGTATTGGCAGAGTACAGTGAAAACTGTGTGACTGTGAAACTGTTGCATTCATTTGTTGAGTTTATGTGACAAACTCTTATGTTTTCATCACTTTTTTGAGAGTGATTATCACATCCACAAGAAAACCGAAATCGGGCAAGGTAGAAGAATCTTTTTACCCATTCTCCAAGTGTACAAAATGGTTCAAATGGCTCTGAGCACTATGGGACTTAACTGCTGAGGTCATTAGTCCCCTAGCACTTAGAACTACTTAAACCTAACTAACCTAAGGACATCACACACATCCATGCCCGAGGCAGGATTCGAACCTGCGACCGTAGCGGTCGCGCGGTTCCAGACTATAGCGCCTAGAACCGCTCGGCCACTCTGGCCGGCAGTGTACGAGTTAGGTGGGTCGACAACATATTCCCGTCATGTGACGCACATGCCGTCACCAGTGTCTTATAGAATATATCAGACGTGTTTAACTGTGGAGGAATCGTAAGACCTTGCGATTAAATGTTTTCGGTTCCCATTGGAGAGGCACGTCCTTTCGTCTACTAATCGCACGGTTTTGCGGTGCGGTCGCAAAACACAGACACTAAACTTATTTCAGTGAACAGAGACGTCAATGATCGAACGGACAGATCATAACTTTGCGAAAATAAAAAGTTAAAGTTTTCACCCGACGGAAGACGTGAACCCAGGACCTCTAGTTCCGTAGCTGCTCACGCTAACCACGGGATCACGCCGCTCCTGATCTCGCACTAACCATGATGATGGATATGTTGCGCATGGGCTACTCAGTTTGTATATTTTACTAATTTTTTTCATAGTTCCTGTTTTCTCGATTGATCTGTGTTCAGTGTTTCAAGGCCTATCCACTGTGCCACGGTCGCAGGTTCGAATCCTGCCTCGGGCATGGATGTGTGTGTTGTCCTTAGGTTAGTTAGGTTTAAGTAGTTCTAAGTTCTAGGGGACTTATGACCTCAGCAGTTGAGTCCCATAGTGCTCAGAGCCACTGTGCCAACTTATAACTAAATCTGAGGGGGGTGCGATGGGGAGGTTTCCTTGTCAGTAACCGCTGCGACACCGTGGATCCATGGAACTGCTTGCTGATAAAGGGGAGTAACATTCTATTATTATCGTGGTGATTTGTGTCATTTTCTACATGCTCTCCTTATTATTTTCTCGTTTGTATCCGACCCTCAGAGCTTTACTCGGTCGGCTCTTTGGTCGTAAATATAGGCTGTAGTATTGTACTAAGACACTAGTTGTAGTTTGAAAATTTACCGATCCTTTCTGGTTTGTAGCGATCATTAATATTGTAATGAATCAGCTCCTGGTCGTAAATACAGTTGGTATAACTGTAATAAGTCACAGGTTGCGTTAAACAGAGACCTTGTGGTTAGATTTAGATGTTAACCGGTTCAGTTCATTGACTGTAATTGCATTTCCCAGTCATTAGTTATAATCTGAACAACCTGTTGTACTAAGCAATTCGTTACTGTGTTTGAAAGATCGGGTCATTATTAGTGTCTTTTAGTTGGATCTTGTGGTTCCGCCGAATCAGTTCTCTTGTAACAAGTGTTCATAAGTAATGGTTGGTTGGTTTTGGGGAAGGAGACCAGACAGCGTGGTCATCGGTCTCATCGGATTAAGGAAGGATGGGGAAGGAAGTCGGCCGTGCCCTTTCAGAGGAACCATCCCGGCATTTGCCTGGAGTGATTTAGGGAAATCATGGAAAACCTAAATCAGGATGGCCGGACGCGGGATTGAACCGTCGTCCTCCCGAATGCTAGTCCAGTGTCTAACCACTGCGCCACCTCGCTCGGTCATAAGTAATGTTTTAAGACGTTCCTTCAGAGCGGTCTTGATAACTGACAATTAGTTTAACTGTGAAAATATTAACAGCCAACTGTCACCAGGGCTTTAGACAAAATAAGAGTGTCAGAAGGGACGGGTTGCGATCCAGTCGCACCTTGGTTGCCGATTAAAATTAAGAGTTGGTTGCTTTGAAGTAAGCCTTATAATTGTCATATTGTTTCCTAATCTCTTTAACCTTTAAGCACAGATGCTCATCTTAATTACAAATCCTTCGACATGTACAATTCAAATTAAAAGTTACGTCATCTGTTTTGAGTAATTGAATCACTCCTGTCATCAATGGTGCTTACATAGTTTTCATGTGTTGCAGAAGGGCGTTTAATAAAACAAATTGTGTCCAGCGTGTTAGTAAACACCGCTGTTTCACCCTATAACGGGTGGGCTGCAGGTCCGGACGTCTTGTAATGTTTGTCATATTGTTAGCTGTTTTGATATCTGTTGCAAAAGCTTATTCATCTTAAGGTTTAGGGTCAAAAGAATTTTGCAAATTTGTTCATTTTGTAAATTAAATTTTATGGTTACATATTGTTAAATAAACATGTTGTGTGAAAAGAAAGTTATATTGGTGGGGTCTCCCTTCCACGTTTTCGTTAACTCCAGTGTTTACTGCGTATCATTGGTAGCAGAGCGTGGTTTTCGACCCGTTAGCGGGGAGTTGTCACAAGTTTCATTTAAAGCAAACTGCTTCAGTTTAAATTTTGCACTTTATTTTTTTGGGACATTGTCTAATTATTCCCTTTTGTCCACAGCCGGACCATGGATCAACGTCAGTGTCCCGCTATTTCGTTCCTAAAACGGGATCATCTCGAGTACGATTGAGCATTAAGTAACAAAATGTTCACGGTACGGTGGGGTAGCTGGCAGCCAGGCTACAGCCAGCGTTGTCAACATCACACTCCGTTTCTGTCAGGACGGTTGGCGAGGTGAGCCAAAATTTACGGACTGTTATGGTAGCATTGAATCAGTTACCAAGAAATCTCACCTTACTCCATAATACACTACTGGCCATTAAAATTGCTACACCACGAAGATGACGTACTACAGACGCGAAATTTAACCGACAGGAAGAAGATGCTGTGATATGCAAATCATTAGCTTTTCACACACCTACAACGTGCTGACATGAGGAAAGTTTCCAACCGATTTCTCATACACAAACAGCAATTGACCGCCGTTGCCTGGTGAAACGTTGTTGTGATGCTTCGTGTAAGGAGGAGAAATGCGTACCATCAAGTTTCCGACTTTGATAAAGGTCGTATTGTAGCCTATCGCGATTGCAGTTTATCGTACCGCGACATTGATGCTCGCGTTGGTCGAGATCCAATGACTGTTAGCAGAATATCGAATCGGTGGGTTCAGGAGGGTAATACGGAACGCCGTGCTGGATCGCAACGGCCTCGTATCACTAACAGTTGAGATGACAGGCATCTTATCCGCATTGCTGTAACGGATCGTGCAGCCACGTCTCGACCCCTGAGTCAGCAGATGGGGACGTTTGCAAGACAACAACCATCTGCACGAACAGTTCGACGACGTTTGCATCAGCATGGACTATAAGCTCGGAGACCATAGCTGCGGTTACTCTTGACGCTGCATCACAGACAGGAGCGCCTGCGATGGTGTACTCAACGACGAATCTGGGTGCACGAATGGAAAAACGTAATTTTGTCGGATGAATCCAGGTTCTGTTTACAGCATCATGATGGTCGCATCCGTGTTTGGTGACATCGCGGTGAACGCATGGTGGAAGCGTGTATTTGTCATCCCGCTACTGGCGTATCTGCCGGCGTGATGGTATGAGGTGTCGTTGGTTACACGCCTCGGTCACCTCTTGTTCGCATTGACGGCGCTTTGAACAGTGGACGATACATTTCACATGTGTTACGACCCGTGGCACTACCCTTCATTCGGTCCCTGCGAAACCCTTCATTTCAGCAGGATAATGCACGACCGAATGTTGCAGGTCCTGTGCGGGCCTTTCTGGATACAGAAAATGTTCGACTGTTGCCCTGGCCAGCACGTTCTCCAGATCTCTCACCAATTGAAAACGTCTGGTCAATGGTGGCCGAGCAACAGGCTCGTCACAATACGCCAGTCACTACTATTGATGAACTGTGGTGTCGTGGACAGCTGTACCTGTACACGCCATCCAAGCTCTGTTTGACTCAATGCCCAGGCGTATCAAGGCCGTTATTACGGCTAGAGGTGGTTGTTCTGGGTACTGATTTCTCAGGATCTATGCACCCAAAGTGCGTGAAAATGTAATCACATATCCGTTCTAGTATAATATATTTGTCCAATGAATACCCGTTTATCATCTGCATTTCTTCTTGGTGTAGCAATTTTAGTGGCCAGCAGTGTAATCAACCAACTGTGAGGCAGGTCAAGCGCAATTACTCGACCTGGGCAATAAAATATAGAATCGAGCCCTCAGCAGTTAACACGTGTCATTCAGTTAAATAATCTTTTGTCTGATTTGCAAACTCAAAATGCCGTTTTGGAACTGGGGAGTGGGGCTGATACAAATAATATAGAATGTGTGTCTGATAATCCAATACCCGAACGTGGATCCGTCTCCCGAGGTCTAAGTGATCGGTCTGGGGAATATTTTGCCCACCTTCCTAACCCGTGTTTCTTAAATAGTATTCGGGGATTGTCAATTGAAACCTTAGAAAATATACAGCAGGTATTGTGCCTGCTAGTTAAGTTTGAGTTGCATGCTGACGCATTAAGGATCCCCCGTCACGTAGTACATATCGCACTCTACCCGTTAGCAGGAGGTAGCTTAAGTAAGCTGCTATCCAAAACCTTACAGCAGGGTAAGACGATCGGGCAACTGAGGCAGTCGATCGTGGAGGTTAAGTTATCAGACCGAATGGGCAATGAGATAGAGTGTAGATATTATTGTCTCGTGCAGGACTCCCACGAATCGCTGTTTGAGTATGTAAAGCTGGTTCGGGAGGCAGTATCGGCACTACGTATGGATGTTCCCGAGGCGAATTGAGTTACTAACATCTTGGAAGGTATTCGGCCTGAAGATAGATCTCGGATCGCACTATTTCCTAGTCCGGTCACTCTCCATGAGTCAGAGAATATTGTTAAGTCTGTTATGAAATTGTCTTCTGCCGACAACCAGCGAAATGAGTTAATCGGGGACATCAAGACTTGTCTAACTCCGGTCCAGAAGGTAGCATGATAGGTAGAGCCCGCGGTTCAGTGAAATCAGGGGCTTGTTTTAGTTGCGGCGCACGTGAGCATTTAATACGAGGATGCCTGGTTCTAAGAATGCAAAAAATTTTCAAATGTGTGTGAAATCTTATGGGACTTAACTGCGAAGGTCATCAGTCCCTAAGCTTACACACTACTTAACCTAAATTATCCTAAGGACAAACATACGCCCATGCCCGATGGAGGACTCGAACCTCCGCCGGGACCAGCCGCATAGTCCATGACTGCAGCGCCTGAGACCGCTCGGCTAATCCCGCGCGGCTCTAAGGATGCCTCTCACTGAGAAACGACCCCAGGCGCCGACGGGGTTGCAACCTCGGAGACAGCCACCACGCATACCTTACCATTTGTTTTTGTGGCTATAGGGCATGAACCGTTGTGTGGGTTACTAGAATCAGGCAGCTCTGTGTCACTCCTTAATTACGAGTGGTTTATTGAATACTTATGTAGATTATCTCCAGTACGTCCCTGAATTGAGAGATGTCGGGTAGCCAATAGCCGAGAGTTACCTCTGTGCGGGGAAGTGCGGGAAAATCTTTCCGTGTGTGTATTTTCATGGCCTGTCAAGTTTTTATTAGTTAAGGGCACGATTTCATCCGTAAGACCGGTATGGTGTTAGATTTTGGTACCCGGACCTTATATTTCAAATTTTACCCCAACGATCGAATAGCTTTTTGTTCATGTGCTGATGTGGGGATGGCACGTGACAACAGTAGTGACACGTGCCTGTTTTGGAGTAGACCACCTCTCTAGTCAACAAGGGGAACAGTTAAGTGATATTTTGGGAGAATTTGCTGACGTACTTTGTGACAGGCTGGGAGTCACAGACGTCATTAGATACCATATTCGTGTTATGGATGACCTGTCAGTTTCCATATCGCTTTTCACCACCTAAGATAAAGATCTTGCGGCAGAAAATTGAGGGTTTGTTAAAAGACGTAGCCAGAAGACCGTCCACCTCCCCCTACGCTTCCCCCATTGCCTAAAAGTCAGGCGCAGGATTTCCGACCTGTGCTTGATTACAGGCTTATCAATAAATAGGTGATCTTGGAATCAGTGCCACCGCCTGATCTCTACAACTGTTTAACCTGATTTTCTGGAGCGTCTTGGTTTACAGTGTTATATCTTAATCAGACACCCTTAACAGAGCAATCTAAGCATCTCACCGCCTTCGCCACGGATTGGAATTTATGAGTTCAACCGGGTTCCGTTTGGTTTGTAAACCGGTGCAACAGTTTTATCCCGTTCATTGGATAAAATTTTAGGTGATTTAAAGTTTAATTGTATCTTCAATTATTTGGATGATGTGCTCATATTTAGGGCCTCCGTTGAAGAGCATTTAGAGAATATCCGGAAGGAACTATCCGGGCTCAGAGGAACGGGGCTGACTGTGAAACCTTCAAAGATAACCTTGGCTAAGCACCAAGCGTAAATTTTGGGTCACTTGGTGCCAGGGACGGAATTAGCATTGATCAGGAACGCACTAAGGTGTCGAGGAGTTTTCCGCAGCCACGAAATAAGGGGAAGGTTTCCCGATTTGTAGAAACGGATAATTATTTCCGCACATTTATCCCAAACCTTGGGCAACTTGCAGCTCTGTTAAATTTGTTAGGCAGAAATAATGCGAAATTCGTCTGGTGTGAAATCGGCAGGCAGCCTTTGAAGGAATTAAAACTGCGATTGCCAACCCACCGGTTTTAGCAGTTCCTGACATTAAGAAAAGATCTGTGGTCCAGACTGATGCTTGTAATACTGGTGTGGCAGCAGTTCTTTTACAGGAAGATCAAGATATCAGACGTCTGTTAACATTTTCTTCCCGGTGTCTGGAGAGGACTGGGCTCAATTATTCGGTATATGAGTGCAAAGTGGTAGCTGCCTTCGAAAAATTTCAGTTCTATCTCGTAAATTTGACCTAGAGACGAATAATCAGGCCCTTAGTTGGGTCCTAGCTCGTCCTAGGAAGACAGGGCGTATTGTGAGATGGGCGCATTTCGGCTCTCCGTTTTAAGGTTCACCACTTTAGGGGATCTAATAATCAGTTTGCTGACGCCCTTAGCAACATGTTCCAACAACACGCCGGACGGTCACCTAGTACGTACAGTCCTTACGGAGCTACCCCAACTGTTTAATAATTTGAAAACTGAACAAGAACAAGGCCCATTGTCGGGAGGGGGGCTGAGGAGCAAATAGTAGCTGGACAGCAATCCAGTGACTATTTTCTGAAGAACGACATTCTGTGTATCCGCACGGGTAGGTCTGGGGAATGTGGAATTTGCCTTCCACGAACCTTAGTTATTCCGGTCTTCTGGCACTTCCATGACTCTCCACTATCAGGGCGTTTAAGTCTCTATGAAACCTTAGAGAAGATGAAGGAGTAGCTGACCTGGCCGACACTTTATAAAGATATTAGAGGTTTTGTCAAAGAATGCCGAGATTGTAGGAAGGGAAAACAAAGTAACTGCCTCGCGAGGGGATTGCTGCAGCCGGAACGGGAAGAGCATCTGTTGGCCAAATTGTTTGTTGATTATTTGAGTCCACTTCCCCGGACGCAAAAAGCTAATTCGTATATTCTCGTAGTGGTGAACGCCTTCTCCAGGTTCGTTTTGTTGATACCTAGTCGGGGTGTGACAGCTCTTACCACTATTTCTCATTAGTAATACGAAGGTTGGAAGTTTAATAGTGGCAACTATTTATTTACAGCTCGTACAAAACAGACAAGTGTTTGAAAGTTTACTGATCTTCGAAGTAGTCGCCAGCATTGTGTATAACCCGTTGCCAGCGATGTGGAAGTCGTAGGGCACTCTTAGCAGTGCCAGTTGTGTTGACAGTTCGAGCGGGGCGGTCTATTGCCCGACGAATTTGTAGCATTTCTGAAGCATATGCCACGAAGGGTTTCCTTCAGTTTAGAAATCGAGTTGAGTTCACGAAAGCTTAGGTCAGGGGAGTGTAGTAGGTGGTATAGCACTTAGCATTCCCATCAGTCAAAACTCACGAGAGCTTAAGTCAGGGGAGTGCAGTAGGTGCTATACAATCCCCATCAGTCAAACAAATCAGTGACAGCTTACACTGTACGTGCTTGAGCATTGTATTAACTTTTATTACTTAGTTTCATATATTAAAAATAATTCATCGTGGAGGACGGTAGTAGACATATTAGGCGCACTAAAGAAAGCTTTAGGTAGGTGTGGAGAGGTGACTGGTAGACAACAGCAGCTAGGGTAGGGATGACACCTATATTCATACATATCAGCTCACCTATACGTTAGTGCAATGCTGCTATATTGAGAATGTTTTATTTCAGTGACTGCTGTTCACAGAGTGTCAATGCTGGCACCTCACCTGAGATTGATTTATGGCACATGGCAGTTGAAATAGAGGGTTCAGGAAGGTCCAACTCACATAAATACAGTGATATCGACTGCGCAATAGACTACTGCACATTAAGAGCTAATTAATCAATGAGTGCAGGCCTGACAACATCAACGATGACATCAGTATTTTCACCAGCAGTGAGCGTCTTAGTGGCTCAATTGTAAGGGTCTTCAGAGGGATGTAAACTATTGAATTGTGTGATCATGTACTCCAAACATGCGTGTGTTATATGATGCAATATATCTCACCCATGACCAAATACATTCACCAAGTGATGATGTAAAGAATGTATTCTGTGCCATTGTGTGAAGTATTATACATCATCGTCTGTGTGTTCGCTCTGTTCTGAGTGATTCCGTAGAAACCCTCAGCTGCTGTGCAATAGACTACTGCACATTAAGAGCTAATTAATCAATGAGTGCAGGCCTGACAACATCAACGATGACATCAGTATTTTCACCAGCAGTGAGCGTCTTAGTGGCTCAATTGTAAGGGTCTTCAGAGGGATGTAAACTATTGAATTGTGTGATCATGTACTCCAAACATGCGTGTGTTATATGATGCAATATATCTCACCCATGACCAAATACATTCACCAAGTGATGATGTAAAGAATGTATTCTGTGCCATTGTGTGAAGTATTATACATCATCGTCTGTGTGTTCGCTCTGTTCTGAGTGATTCCGTAGAAACCCTCAGCTGGCATTAGATACATAGTTAATTTAGTGCATATAAAAACTATTTCTATATGGCTTGTGGTTTTAACAGAGAGAAAAAAATGATATGTGTATAGAGGATGTAATAAAATGTCATTGTTCGTCTTAAGAGTTACAATACATGTACAATTTACTTCTCTAAAAAATAACATGGTTTTAAACCTGTGATTCATAACTGAGAAATATGTTGTCCGAGTTAGACTCCAAGGAGAGTGGTCTAAATGTATGCAGATAAAACATGAAGTTATAATATATCAGTTTTTTGCTACAGCTTGTAACATTTACATTTAATTCATACAAGACCACACACTGCACCATTTTACAACAACGGCGATTGTAGTACTTTCTACATGCAAACCAGCAATTTGTAAGTTCTACACTTTTTGTAAGAAATAAATTTTGATTGATGATTAGAGATTCGGTGACCTGACAACTGGTCAGTTACAGAAATATAGCCAGACGCTGTCGCCGAATGGTTCTAGGTGGTTCAGTCCGGAACCGCGCTGCTGCTACGGTCGCAGGTTCGAATCCTGCCTCGGGCATGGATGTGTGTCATGTCCTTCGCTTAGTTAGGTTTAAGTAGTTCAGAGTCTAGGGGACTGCTAACCTCAGATGTTAAGTCCCATAGTGCTCAGAGCCAGAGCCACAGAAATATAACTATGTTACTTTGACAATATATTTAGACATCTTCTACAAGTTCTCCATCAGGTAGAGGCAATGTACCATACATGTAAGACACACTAGATTTCATTCATGAGTGTGAGTGTGCTCCTCAGCATTCGAGTTGCTATATATACAAACAGTGTTTGGGTAGTCTAGTAGCACAGGGCACATAAAATCACTGTTCGTTTTGTGAAACCATCACATTTTCAATTGACGTCACTACATCGAACACTCTACCTGAGGAGCAGGTGATAGTAGGGATCCTCACAGGATAATCTGACAATTCAGATATTTATTTTCAGTTTTATTCTGCTGATAGTGTTTCAGAGTGGTCCTACAGGACGGTTATGATTAAACTTTCACTACTTGAGCCAGTGCAGAAAGAAAACAATCTTTTGTATGGGTATGAAACTTCATGTGAAAGACAATGCTGGCATCGCGTCGGTGTGACGGTGGCACTGTGCACTCGTCCATTTGCAACAATTTTTACAGCAAAAAATTGGTAAGAAAATGGTCTTCTCACCGCAGAACACAGAAAACGACTGATTGTCATTGGATGAGAACAAAATGGGATGGAAGGGGATGGGAGAAAGCTTGATTCACATTGAACAACTTGTCTCTCACCTACCCCTCCATCTCCCCTCTCCTTCCTCCCTTGCGTGACCTTGCCACTTTTCGATTGTGATGGTCAATATGACATGTATCAGCTGTAATATGATGCTGTAGGTCATTTTGAGGTTATCTAGTTCTCTCCTTGAACCTCTACTGCAATAGTGCTAGATTTTAATTATGAGAATTATTGTTGCCATCAGTGACTCCATGTTGCACAAGGTTTTGGGCAGTTCCATTGCTAAAACTGGAAAAGAATTAATTGAGTTTTAAATAGCACTCACAGCTATGGTTATACAAAAAAAAAAGAATTCATTAGTCTGATTCATTTCGATAAGTTTTCTGGTACTGTCGGGAAGTCATAACCTTGGATCATGACAAAGCTGGGTGACTGCTGATATAAAAACAGAGTAACATGATTTTTTTGTCCATGGACCTAATAACAAATAACTTTGAAAATCAGTTCTATATAATGAAAGAATTTCCGTCGTGGTTATCTATTGTATAGCTGACAGTTGTAATAATTTACTTTTATACGAAGTTAGTTTAAGTTAGTAATGTTTATATAAAAATACTGCCGATTTTAATGTATTTATACCTGTAAATGATTACTGTTATAAGAGAACCAACAGTTGTTAATTGGCTATAAGAATCAATCCAGACGAGATAAACCATCTGCGGCATTTCAGAAGACAGGACCCATAACTTCAGTGCAGCGAAGTAAGATAAAACTAAAACCAACATCAGTGACTCCAGTGGTTGGTCAAAGCTTATTAATTGAAGGAATGAAAATTGAGAGTAAGAATCATTACTTGCAGATAGTGACAGAAAAGTGTGCCTGTGACGTTTGTTGTAACAGATTGCAGTCAGGGTAACTGTTCTGCCAGAAAAGATAAATTTCGTGAACTATAAATCCTCACAATAACCTGCAATAAGTGTGCACGATACTTATGTTTAGCCTGTAATGGTTCAGAGTAACATTAAATTTTTTCTGTGATTTCAAACGAACAAAACGGAAAGGGTCACAACTAAAGATATCACTTTTACCATTTTAATTTTTAAATAACTATTTCGCTGATATTTACAAAAATGAAATGGTAGGTAAGAAGTATAAGGGTCCAGAGAACTCAACAACGTTCTGACTTCTAGTTTCATTGAACAAATATATGAGAAATACAACAAAATTAGTAAGCTAGTAGAGGGAGAAATAAGACGCACAGTAATTGCTATGCTACTGGATACAGGTTGTAGTTCAAATTTAATATGTGAACATATTTATAAACAAAAGCACGTAAGATTCTGAGTTTCCGGTTATTGGCCCGTGCATCAAATATGAAACTGACAGAGACAGTACAAGCATCAGAAAGGAGATCTAACTGCCCATACAGATACGTACTCTTCTAAGAAGAGGTCGAAATTCCTTTCACAATAATGCTGTGATACTACTTGCTGCGGTATTATTTGATATGTTGTTCGACATTAATGCGCACCTTCTGTGGGGCTATGAGGTCATTTAGAGAACTGAGTATTGTGGTGCATAGAATATTAATCAGATACTTCAGGTTTCTTGTTGGCAGCATTTCTAAAGGATATGTATATTTAGACCCGTGGCATCTGTTATTGTTCCTGGAAACCGAAAAGACGGTCTCGAAATGTCATAATGAGTTCTGTTCAGTACGATCCTGTTGGTCCACAGTTATAATCGTTCTGTTCCCCGTGAGCGTCTCCCTGCTCGTAGCAGAGAGTGATAGTAACAACTGGATCAAACACACAGAATATCCAATAAAGTCTTGCCTGATGAATACATGGCTGTGTAGAGAGAATATCCTGATGGCACACCCCCGGCCGTGCCTGTCCCATCAGAAATAGATCATTCTCATTCATCTCCACGACAGTTCCTGGGCATATCATGACATGCATGTCTCACCTAGCAACATCACCTGACTCTCAAACAACAATCATACAATGGCATAGCCACCCCAACGCTCCAAGGCACTGCTAAACTCTCAAGAAAAATATACACACATTTAAATAAAAACAAAACCCCCAATTAAAAGAAAGCACCTAATAAGGTCCTAAAATTTTAATACACTATACTTTCCTCTTTATACTGATTTAGCTATAGGTCTAAAAGCTAAGGCAACTTGCTGTGCGGTTTTTCCCTTCTTCCCCCCCCCCCCCCCCCCGCCCTTTCTTGGGAACGATGCCAATAATGGTGGTGAGGATGACGGAGTGCTCTCTGAAACAGTGGTATGCGCTCAACGCGGACAACTGTTGTCTGAGTATGGAGCTGCAGTTAACGCAGTAGTCATATCGACTACTTGGGACCGACCCCGATAATGGGCAAAGAAACTGATCATCTTTCGCCTCTGGGTGTAAGGGTTCGTCGACACCACTCGTTGCCGTGCATGTTGTTTAGGTAACTCAGCATTCCGTTGCCTCATCTGTTCCTCACTTTCTAATGCCTTCGTATTTGCCTTTTGCACATGACTCTATACCCTTCGGTAACTCCGCGCGAAATTCTGTAACGACTCCGTGTTTTTTCCCTACTTTAGGACTCGCTGCTTGAAATAGCTGTGGGCTCTTCCAGACATATACCACCTCGTACGTTGGTAGATACGTATCCATTCCGTTTTCCCTTACGGGTGTTGGTATAAAGTGTTGTTTCTCGTTTTATGAATTTGTAGTAAGTGACAAAGTTTCTTTATCAGCGGTGGTTTGCAGTTAGTAGCCTGATCCGTGACTAACGTCTGTGGAACACTGATCTCCAACAACCACCAGGGCTTGAGACACTGTGTCAGCTGCTGATTTAGAACAGCCGCCATTTCCATGTGAACTACACTGATGCGCAAAACTTGAACGAAATGAAGTTCCCCATGATATGTCCCTGCCAAGTAACATACACTCCTGGAAATGGAAAAAAGAACACATTGACACCGGTGTGTCAGACCCACCATACTTGCTCCGGACACTGCGAGAGGGCTGTACAACAATGATCACACGCACGGCACAGCGGACACACCAGGAACCGCGGTGTTGGCCGTCGAATGGCGCTAGCTGCGCAGCATTTGTGCACCGCCGCCGTCAGTGTCAGCCAGTTTGCCGTGGCATACGGAGCTCCATCGCAGTCTTTAACACTGGTAGCATGCCGCGACAGCGTGGACGTGAACCGTATGTGCAGTTGACGGACTTTGAGCGAGGGCGTATAGTGGGCATGAGGGAGGCCGGGTGGACGTACGGCCGAATTGCTCAACACGTGGGGCGTGAGGTCTCCACAGTACATCGATGTTGTCGACCGTGGTCGGCGGAAGGTGCACGTGCCCGTCGACCTGGGACCGGACCGCAGCGACGCACGGATGCACGCCAAGACCGTAGGATCCTACGCAGTGCCGTAGGGGACCGCACCGCCACTTCTCAGCAAATTAGGGACACTGTTGCTCCTGGGGTATCGGCGAGGACCATTCGCAACCGTCTCCATGAAGCTGGGCTACGGTCCCGCACACCGTTAGGCCGTCTTCCGCTCACGCCCCAACATCGTGCAGCCCGCCTCCAGTGGTGTCGCGACAGGCGTGAATGGAGGGACGAATGGAGACGTGTCGTCTTCAGCGATGAGAGTCGCTTCTGCCTTGGTGCCAATGATGGTCGTATGCGTGTTTGGCGCCGTGCAGGTGAGCGCCACAATCAGGACTGCATACGACCGAGGCACACAGGGCCAACACCCGGCATCATGGTGTGGGGAGCGATCTCCTACACTGGCCGTACACCACTGGTGATCGTCGAGGGGACACTGAATAGTGCACGGTACATCCAAACCGTCATCGAACCCATCGTTCTACCATTCCTAGACCGGCAAGGGAACTTGCTGTTCCAACAGGACAATGCACGTCCGCATGTATCCCGTGCCACCCAACGTGCTCTAGAAGGTGTAAGTCAACTACCCTGGCCAGCAAGATCTCCGGATCTGTCCCCCATTGAGCATGTTTGGGACTGGATGAAGCTTCGTCTCACGCGGTCTGCACGTCCAGCACGAACGCTGGTCCAACTGAGGCGCCAGGTGGAAATGGCATGGCAAGCCGTTCCACAGGACTACATCCAGCATCTCTACGATCGTCTCCATGGGAGAATAGCAGCCTGCATTGCTGCGAAAGGTGGATATACACTGTACTAGTGCCGACATTGTGCATGCTCTGTTGCCTGTGTCTATGTGCCTGTGGTTCTGTCAGTGTGATCATGTGATGTATCTGACCCCAGGAATGTGTCAAAAAAGTTTCCCCTTCCTGGGACAATGAATTCACGGTGTTCTTATTTCAATTTCCAGGAGTGTAGTTTGATGAAACTTGGACCATATATTGCTTTAGTATAGTGCAGTACAGAAGGTAACTGAAAGAAAGACGCAATGAGACCAACAGTAAGGACACATTTTTTCAACAATAGTTACACGGAAATCACCGTGGTTCATGATGACCACCTGGACTTTACACAAGGCAGGAGACGGTTCTTAATATAGCGTGTGATCACCAAGGGCTTCAGTGCATGTTCTTCAACGTGCTCCCATGATGGCCACAAGGTTGCTAAGGAATTTTTTGTGGTAGGGCCTTCCATTCCTCCGCCATGTTCGACAGTGTTACTGGGTGCGTTGCGTGTTTCCACCGCTCGCCATATGAGGGCATGTCCAGCAACGTCAGCCCATGCACAACAACATGTTTAGCTGCTCAGACTAGTCACCGCGGCGCTTCCATACTACGTGCCCTGAAGAAACGGTAGACGCAACACGAAAAGATGCAGAGTCCCCGACAAAGTTCAGGTTTACCTGACTAGTTACAACCCAAAACACTAGATGCCAGCACCAGTAACGAAACTGAGAGAAAACGCAGCTATCGACTCTTTGAACAGACCACCACGGACTCGCAACTGAAAGCGAGTAAAATTCTGGGCGTGGAACTCACCTGTCGCCAGTAGAGGAGTACAGAGCAGTGCAGCGAGCAGCAGCATCCCGAGTTCTCAGCTATAGCCAGTATGCTCCGCTCTCTGGCTTCCAGTACTCTTTTCTACTGATGGCCACTTTCATTGCGCATGTTTAACTTGCCGCACTTCCACGGTGGAAACATAATGGCCGCTGCAGATATCAATAAATGAAAGCTTTCTCTTGCTGCTTTAATGAACTTCTTCACGTACTCGATTTACGGCACTTTAAAAAGAAACGTTTGGAGATTCATGAGCCATTAATGCTCAGACGTATTTATAAATATTTTACGACTGACCTTAATTTCACTAGGTTCAATACGTATCTCTAATGAGATACCCTTCAACCACAAAAGTGGTAGCATACGGCTTAATAGTTGGAGTAAAGCGTATGTCGGTTTACTGGAAGTGACGATAATATTTCGGCTCTGAATCGTTTCCATGAAACATGGAAGCAATTTTATTATTAATCTAATTGATATCATTTTTGTTTAGCAATTCATTCTACTCCATGCATAAATTTTTATTGTGTATTGCAATTAATGAACTAAACATATATTAATTTTAATTCTTATGCACAATTAGCTCATACAAATACTCAGCACATTGCCTTGAATTAACCGAACAAGTACGAGGGTGTGATAAACAATAATGCCTCCAAATATTTATGTGAAAACTGTTAAAGCTGTTTGAATAAAACAAAAATTATTAAGGTACACATCTTCATTCTTCATTTATACATGTTTGCAGCCTTCTTCCGCTAGAAGCCTCCGAATTTTAGTGTGTAACGTTGCGCTGTGTAACGTGACCACGTCGGTGCGTGAGGTACAGCTAGATGTAATCGAGTTTCGAATTCGAAGAGTTCATCCATACATGGAGCACCATATCTTTCACCATGAAAATAGCAGACCACATAGGAGCGCTGCGATATTTGCAACAATCTGACGACTTGGGTTCACTGTCGTTTATCGTTCTCCATACCGTAGCGACTTGGCCCCACTCGATTTTCATCCGTTTCCAAAACTTAAAGATTACCCTCAAGGATTTCACTTTGATAGTGGTGAAGCGGTGCAAGAAGAGGCGAGGTTGTGCCACCGTCAACAATCAAACATTTCACAGTGACAGTATCAACAAAGTGGTCTGTCGTTGGGAGATATATGTTCGTTGCCACGGTGTCTATGTTGGGAAACGTACAGGGTGACCCAAAAGTTCGTTAACGTTTGAAAATGTTGTTATTCAGGGAATAACGTAGGTAGAGAGGTAAAACTTGACACACACGTCTGAAATGACATCAGGTTATACTGAAATCTAAAACGGGTACATAAACAGGTTAGCAGATGACGTTGGACAGCGACAAGTCAGTGACACCTCATGAGAATCATGCATAAATTGGGCTATAGTGTGACAGGGAGTCAGATGCGCCAGCAATCGCAGTGTGTTGACATTACCAGAACAACTTTTCTATCAGAATGGAGAAGCTTATACTGCAGATTTACGATGCTGTCGCCATAGGAAGCTATCCGAACGGGTAAAGTTCCTCGCACAAGTATCACTCTGAAGAAAATGGTTCCAATGGCTCTGAGCACTATGGGACTTAACATCTGAGGTCATCAGTCCCCTAGACTTAGACCTATTTAAACCTAACTAACCTAAGGACAGCACACACAGCCATGCCCGAGGCAGGATTCGAACCTGCGACCGTAGCAGCAGCGCGGTTCCGGACTGAAGCGCCTAGAATCGCTAGGTCACAAAGGCCGGCGTGAAGAAAATGATAACGAAGTTTGAAGCTACGGGTTATTTAGACGATCGATCCGGTAGTGGCCGATCAGAAGCAAGTGCTACGGCTGCTAGTACCGTTCAGGAAGAAATGGGGACTGGAGCGGGTCCATCTCCAAATGCATTCCACGCACCGCTCTATGGAGAGCACTAAGGTGTACCGTGCAATGCTATCCATACAAAATCCAACGTCATCGTAAACAGTGAGCATTTGCGGTGCAAGTCTTCAAAAAATGTGGGAAGATGACGATTGGTGGTCAGGCATGTTGTGGATCAAAGTCCGTTTCACACTTTCAGCTTCTGTCAACACTCGTAACTGCAGAATTTCGGCTACCGAAAATCCTAGAAGTGTTATGAAAACCGCATTGAATGACGAGAAAGTCACGGTGTGTTGTGATGCATCACATGAATCATGATCGGACCCTTTTCCTTCGAGAAAATGTGGGGCATTGCTTTTCAATCTGTCAGCGTGATGGCAGCGAGGTATACTGACATGTTACAGAATCGCCTGATCCCTAGGCTGGCTGATAAATGCCTGCAGGAGGGTACGACTTTTATGCAGGATGGCGCTTCACCGTATGTGGCTACACATGTGAAAGATCTCTCCACACATTATTGGTGAAGATCGCACCATAAGTCACCACTTGCATGTGCTTAGCCTTCCACGTCCCCAGATCTCAATCCGTGTGACAATTGGTTGTGAGGTTACCTGAATTCTCAAGAGTACCGCAATCGTCCTACCTCATTAGGCATGCTAAAAGACAACATCCGACGGCAATTTCTCACCGTACCTACTGATACGCTGTACAGTGCTGTTCACAACATTGTTCCTCGTCTGCAGGTAATGTTGAGAAAGGCGGCCGACACGCTGAGCATTTGTTATAAAGAACATATTCTTTGCTGAAAATTAAGCTGTATGATATATATTGCTTTTGTGTCATATGAAGCGCCGTCTGTTGGTCATTTTCTACACTTTTTCTGGTTTCAATGAAACCGCATGTCATTTCAAACACATCGGTCAATTTTTCCCTTTCTACCTACATTATTGCGTGAAGTATTCAATTTTAAAATATTCTGTCACCCGTTGAGAATAAAGATGTAGAATGTTACTAAAATTTTTTATTCAAAAAAGCTTAAAAAGTTTTCACATAAGAAATTCTGAGTCATAATTTTTCAGCAAGCTCTTGTATGTTAGCCTTTACATCACTCCTCACGATACATTGTTATATGTATTATCAAAAATGTAAAAAAAAAACAGTATTAATTAACTAACCTCTTACATTTCAATTGAAAACAATTACTATTCGAAAATACTTAGCCCATATAACAAAAAATGTTCGTGGTAATAAAGGAATATAGTATTATCTGTCTCCTATACTGCTAATTTCGAAAGCCTCATAACATGTTTGTGGGGCTCACCAAAGCCAGACACAGTTTATGAACGTAAATAGAGAAAAGTCCTAGTTTCTTAATTTTTATTTCTAACTCTAATGCCGCGTGGGATTAGCCGAGCGGTCTGAGCCGTTGCAGTCATGGACTGTGCGGCTGGTCCCGGCGGAGGTTCGAGTCCTCCCTCGCGCATGGGGGTGTGTGTTTGTCCTTAGGATAATTTAGGTTGAGTAGTGTGTAAGCTTAGGGACTGATGACCTTAGCAGTTAAGTCCCATAAGATTTCACACACAATTGAACATTTTTTTCTAATTCTAATATTGGGGAAACAGTTAGTGAATCACGATTATCCTGATCCATTTTTCGCAATTGTGACTAATAAATGATGTTATAATTACTAATGTCGCTCTTGAATCCCTCGTCTAGACCCCGGCAAGGCTAGACTTTCGTTGACACCATCGTGTAAGTGCTAGATCGTCACAATGGTGACCTAATGGCAACAGGGGCGGGACTGGAAGTATACAATGGTTAGCACATCATGAGGCTACGGAGCGTAACTGAACGGCTTACTCGATTAGTAACTTAAAACAGTGCATCAGTGTTAGTGGTTTTGATACAAAGCAGAATAATGACAACAATAAACAAAGCACACATTGCGTTATATCTACAAGTTGCCGAAGGTGACATTTCGTCAGAAAGGAACCCAAGGAATTTCTGAGAGTGAGAAAGAAGTGGCAGACGAAATATTAGCCTTTCTCCAAGATGAGTCAGTGGAATGTGTGGTGTCATATACGCTCGACTGTGCCAACAGTATACATGAGGAGTACAGTGATGACGATACGTGCTTAACAAGTGAAAGTGATACTGAAACAGGTGTCGGGCCACATAGTTCATCATCGCTGTCGGACAGGGCGCCACAAACCCCGTCTCCAAGGCAAAGTAGTAAAGGGCAATCGCTGCCCAAGGAGAGAGGACTAAACATCATTATGCTCGTGGAAGATTATATGCAGGATAGTAAAAAAGGCAGTTATGGTCACTTCAGGTAGAAGGAGAGAGAATTTCGTTTTAATGGGTTATTGCGGTGGAGGGAATGCGTAAGATCTGCTGTTTGTTGGATCTTGTTTTATGTGCCATGATTAGTGGTGACCGTCGAATGAGAAGTTGGCTGCTGTTTACCAAATGCTGGACGTCGGCCGCGCCCTCTCCTTCTTCCTTAAGTGAGCAATGAAACGAACTATATATTTAAATTATGACGTAATGGCAAACGCAGTGAACAGTAGCAACAAAATACAAGGGACACTGCATAGCTAGAGTGCACCAGTAGACCCAGAAGAAGGCCGCTGCAACCGTGGCCGAAAAGTTGGTTTTTCTCCAGCAGCAGTAGTTTTATACGTTGTGACGCGGTACAATACCCAAAAAAATTTTATGTCCATCGAAAGTTTGTTGGATACAACAAGGAAACACAGTGCCAATGCATTTGAGTTTACGGAGCGTGATGGCACGAATTAGGCTTCTCTGCAAGAAGGAGAGCGAAAGGTGTTAGACATATTTTTGTGTGCGTTGCCGCCTGATGTGTCAAGCAAGGAGCAGGGAGAATTTGCTAAATATTTGACTGGATCCACAGGAATAACGACAGCTTTGTAAGAGATGGAAAAGTGACCTGAGTCGGCGATGAAAGGCTATTTTTTCAGCTTACGTCAAATGTTACGTTATGGTTGACCCGAAGTCAAAGACGCCGATATTAGCGTCAGCCACAGTGTAGGAACTATGGAAAAGTAAGAAATTTTGGACAGAACTGTATGCAGAATAGAGGGCAGTATAGGAAGCTAAGGTAAGAGAGTAGCCAAACGGTAAACCGCAATGGGGGCACCAGGACTGTTTAGAGGCACTTACATTAAATTGTAGCATGACTGAAACAAATTTAGAAACATAATTTTATTCATACGGCTTTGCGGATGAAAGAGAACAAGAGATTTTGTTGAACACATATTTGCACGGGTCTGTGCCAAATTTGCATCTCGTGGGAAAGAGGCAGTTTAACGTGACATGATATGAACTGTGTGGAGTCTGTGGTAATTCCCTGGGACTAGTGAGACTGAGTTTTCAGGTGGGGCCAAACATTCCTCGAAATGTATGGATGTTTCGCCTTGCGGTTACTGCGTGATCTAACGGTCAAGTTTCCCGTATAAACATGACGCTAAAATATATTTTGGACAACATATAGTCACCACACTGGCAACATATAAAAGATCTCAGTGAGACAGCATTTCATTTGAAGAATAACGGTGTCAGCACCAAAATTCCACAATGTTCATCTCAAGCGACAGAAAGCCAATGGAACTGTGCGCCAGGCCACAATAAGGTAACTCAAGGTACGGAAAAACTGCAATGGGTGAAATTAAGAACTAACCAGTGAACGTGTTCTGTGTGGTCGAGCCACTTCAAGATAACTATGGATTAGATAAAGCATTGTGTTTTGTACAAAGGCATGTTATACACATACGAGAGAGTTGCAGTAGTAGGGCTACCAACTACCTGTGTCGCAGTCCACGTTTGCAGCATTAGTTTGCGCTGCAGTTGCAAAGGAGACTCAAAACTCCACAACGGTGGATGGCGAGAAATTAAAAAAAAAAATGATAGAAAATTTAAAAATTAAAGATGGCACTAGCCGAAATTTTAAAATGCAAGAAGGTGTGAAATTCAAAATAAATTTTAAAAGTTCAGGACTGCCGAATAAGTCCATTTGTGCTCTGTATCCCTCCCAGCTCGCTCCCCATCCCACCTCTCTGTCGGCCTACCACAACTCCTCTCCATCCAGTAACAGAGTAGTATTAAAATGATGTGTAAAAATGGCAGCTTCACGTAAAATGGCACAGCATCACAAATTACTGTATTTTCACACCTGTATTATCATTTTACGAAAAATACGTAAGCACCTAAGATTCTGCTTCAATAGTAACTTTCTCTGTGACATCTGTTTCATAGTCCACTAAAATAAATGTTTAAGCGAAATACTTAACTGTCTCATCAGTAAATTTCATTTTTCACAAAAAACTATTTACGTTAAATTCATTTCTCTCTATCTCTCTAGTGGTTACAAGAATTAGACATTAGCCATAAAAATTGTTTCGGTATAAATTTCATTTGCATTTTCACACACGTTTTCACTCGTACACTAAAATCACAGTTAACTTGTCAGCACACATTTTCAGTCGGAGCGCGGATGAATTTCAGTTTTTAAAGACGTTAAATATCTTTCATTGTTGAAGAACAAGGCCCGTTCCGCTCATGATTGTCATGTGAAAAATCCCGTAACTAGCACCTTGACCCTACTGCTCCAACAACATCACATTTATTTGTCAACGCTCATTTTCTATCAAAGTGCTGGAAGTGAGGCCCAATCCTTCAAAATCCTTCTCAAAGATTCACGATTCAGGTTGAATAAGTGAACTTATCCATTCAGCGCCGTCTCCAACGATATACCAGTTGAGCCCATACTGTGATGATGGTGATGTTCCGTTCACAATTTTACAAAACTTATATGGATCTCAGTTTACTGTGATGTTGACTGCACAAATTTCCAGAAGCAACTATGCTACTTTGAACCCCACACGACGTCCACACGATTGTCTGTGGTGCAAAATCCTCGACAATGAAAGGGGACGTCGTTTAGGGTACTGGAAAAAAAAAACAGAGCAATGAACAATCTTACGCCACAGAAAACGTTTGTTTCTTCGACTGTAACTAGTAACTGATAGGCAAAATAAAAATTTTATTAGTAGCAGTAGTACTAGTACGAAGCTCCGATCGGTCCCAAAATGGAAACCACAGTGCAAACAAAAAATGTTTTATTAGCAACTTTTAAGTACACCTTCCACTGACTTCTCTATATAGTCGTCGCTGAGACTTAGACATTTGTCGTGTCATGGTGTCATCTTCCAACACCCTCATCACAGATGGCAGTCATCTATGATTTCCGCCAATTCCCTACGCTGGTCTGCAGATCGTTGTCTCTCACAAAATGCTGTCCTCACACACACAGGTTCATGTTAGTGAAGAGAGGAAAATCAGAAGGAGTGTGTTTGGGCTGCATGGTGGGTGATCAAACACTTCCCACCGAAAACGTTGCGTCAACTTCTTGTTGTACCTGCAGTATGCAATTAAGAATAATCATGAAGTAGGAAATGCATGAGAGTTGCTTTATGTCGGATGCATGACATCAGGCGAAACGCCTCAGAAGGACTTCACACAATGAGGGAGGTAATACTTTCTAGGCCTCTTTAAGTGCTGGAAAGTGCGATGTGATGCTATAGACAAACATACTACAGACACTGCCCTACACATCTGCGCAAAGCTTCGCCAGATTTTCACTGCGGTTTTAATTTTTCGACCGATCGGAGGCTGAAAAAAAAATAGCCCTATAGTGGTAGTGGCAAGCACAACATGAACGACACTTGCCAGGTATTTATTAACATTTTCTTGCTCATTCAGCAAATGACAAGAAGTTCCGACAAGCGGAAGTAAGTAGCCAGCGAGTCATTACTTGCGCAATCTCCAAATAGATTATATACACTGAAGAGCCAAAGAAACTGGTATACTTGCCTAATTGCGGGTAGGGCCCCAGCGAGCACGCAGAAGTGAGGCAACACGACATGGCATGGACTTGACTGATGCCTGAAATAGTGCGGAACTGTTTAAACTCAGAAGAGTGTTCCTCGAGCCAGTCTGTAAGAATTCTGGACGTGTGGTGCGTTGCGTTGTCCTGCTGGAACTGCCCAAGTCCGTCGGAATGCACAATGGACATGAATGGATGCAGGTGATCAGATAGGGTGCTAACGCACATGTCACCTGTCAGAGTCGTATCTAGACATATCAGGGGTCCAATATTACTCCAACAGCACACACCCCACACCAGTACCCAGCCTCCACCAGCTTGAACAGTCCCCTGCTGATATGCAGGGTCCGTGGATTCATGAGTTTCTCCATACCCGTAACGTCCATCCGCTCGATACAATTTGGAACGAGACTCGTCCGACCAGGCAAATGTTACCCGTCATCAACAGCCCAATGTTGCTGCTGACGGCCCCAAGCGAAGTGTAAAGCTGTGTGTTGTGCAGTCATCAAGGGTACACGAGTGGGCCTTGGGAATCCCATATCGATGATGTTCCATTGAATGGTTTGTACGCTGACACTTGTTGACGGCCCAGCACTGAAATCTACAGCAATTTGCGGAAGGGTTGCACTTCTGTCACTTCGAACGATTCCTTCAGTCGCTGTTGGTCCCGTTCTTGCAGGGTCTTTTTCCGGTCGCAGCGATGTCGGAGATTTGATGTTTTATCGGATACCTCATTCTCACGGTACACTCGTGAAATGGTCATACGCGAAAATCTCCACTTCATCGCTACCTCGGAGATGCCGTGTCCCATCGCTTGTGCGCCTACTATACCAGGCTTAAACTCATTTAGCTCTTGACAATCTGCCATTGTAGCAGCAGTAACCTATGTAACAACTGCGCCAGACATTTGTTTTCTTATTTAGCCGTTGCCGACCGCAGTGCCGTATTCTGCCTGTTTACAGATTTCTGTATTTGAATACGCATGACTATACCAGTTTCTTTGGTGCTTCAGTGTATCACCGACTCGGCAAAAGTACATGTGTGCTTTTCTCAGAAAGAAGTTGACGCATGCAAAAATTCATTGTTGGCGCGTTGACACTTACTGGTTTCTATCTGCCACGCATATCATATTACACCAAGTCAAGAGTGAAATGCAATGGTCTCCATTACCTGAACATATGGTAAACTCTGACATTATGTGATGAATACGTTGTAATGTTGGTGCTGGAATTCTACCTGTATTTTCACTTCTCCTCTAATATGATCTCTAGCCATTCGCTACCAAATCCAATGTGTGATGTTCGGCACGAAAAATCCCGTGCAATAATTAGACTACGTGTACAGTTTCCAAATCTTTACAAAATATTTAGTTGAGTTGTTGAGCTCTTTCAATTGATGGAATGTTCGCATATGAATCATCCCACTCAGCTTCTGAGTCTTTCACTGTAGCGTTCTCTCTATTGTTGTAAATTTCAAGCGATAACTGTTTCTTCTCGAAGCTATTCTCCAATAGATATTACGTATTTAATTAACATGTGAACTACTTCACAGTTAGCCAAGTTTTAACAGCTGCATCTACCTTTAAAATATCGAAGTGACACTGAAGTCAATTTTGTGGACAGTCACATCTTCAAACACATTGTAGCTTCTTCGTGTGCAGGAGGGAAGTTTCATCTCTTTCATAAGCTCTAGTTCGATTAATTTCCATTCTTTAATCTGATTTGTAGCATACCGCGAGATATTTCAAAATTTTCTGCATCTTATTTCGCTTTTTTCAAATCTTCTATAATCCATTTTCTACCCATCTGAAACATAGAAATGGATAAGATGAGCTTACAGGATGATGACATTGTTTTACTCAACAACCACGTGATGCAAGCAGAGCTTACCTGTGCCTCCTATTTATTACCACTCTTTACTCAGTTTTGCAGTGATGAAATATTTTAAAATTATCAGCAGGCTCTGTAATTGGTAAATCTGCGGCAACATCTTATTTGGCCTTTTTCTAGTGTTCTGCAGTCAATTTGCCTGCCTTCCACTTTTTTTTCTCATCAGACTTCTGACTGGTTTGATGCGGCCCGCCACGAATTCCTCTCCTGTTCTAACCTCTTTATCTCAGAGTAGCACATGCAACCTACGTCCTCATTTATTTGCTGAATGTATTCCAGTCTCTGTCTTCCTCTACAGTTTTTGCCCTCTACAGCTCCCTCTATTACCATGGAAGTCAGTTCCTGATGTCTTAACATATGTCATATGTCAGTGTTTTCCACACATTCCTTTCCTCTCCTATTCTGCGTACAACCTCCTCATCCCTTACCGTATCAGTCCACCTAATTTTCAACATTCGTCTGTAGCAGCGCATCTAAAATGCTTCGATTCTCTTCTGTTCCGATTTTCCCACAGTCCATGTTTCACTACCACCAGACGCACATTCTCAGAAATTTCTTCCTCATATTAAGGCCGATATTTGATATTAGTAGACATCTCTTAACCAGGAATGCCTTTTTTGCCATAGCTAGTCTGCTTTTGATGTTCTCCTTGCTCCGTACGCCATTGGTTATTTTACTGACTAGGTAGCAGAATTCCTTAACTTCGTGACCAACAGTCCTGATGTCAAGTTTCTCGTTGTTCTCATTTCTACTACTATTCATTACCTTCGTCTTTCTTCGATTTACTCTCAGCCCATACTGTGCACTCATTAGACTGTTCATTCCGTTCAGCACATCATATAATTCTTCTTCACTTTCACTCAGGATAGCAATGTCATCAGCGAATCGTATCATTGATATCCTTTCACCTTGTATTTTAATTCCACTCCTGAACCTTTCTTTTATTTCCATCGTTGCGGCCTCGATGTACAGATTGAAGAGTAGGGGCGAAAGGCTGCAGCCTTGTCTTACACCCTTCTTAATACGAGCACTTCGTTCTTGATCTTCCACTCTTATTATTTCCTCTTGGTTGTTGTACATATATGACCCGTCTCTCCCTATAGCTTACCCCTACTTTTTTCAGAATCTCGAACAGCTTGCACCATTTTATATTGTCGAACGCTTTTTCCAAGTCGACAAATCCTATGAAAGTGTCTTGATTTTTCTTTAGCCTTGCTTCCATTATTAACCGCAACGTCAGAATTGCCTCCCTCGTGCCTTTACTTTTCCTAATGACAGACTGATCGTAATCTAGGGCATCATCAATTTTCTTTTCCAATCTTCTGTATATTATTCTTGTAAGCAACTTGCATGAATGAGCTGTTAAGCCGATTGTACGATAATTCTCGCACTTGTCAGCTTTTCGGAATTGTGTGGATGTTGCTTTTCCGAAAGTCAGATGGTATACCGCCAGACACACACATTCTACATACCAACGGCAATAGCCGTTTTGTTGCCACTTTGCCCATTGATTTTAGAAGTTCTGATGGAATGTAATCTGTTCCTTCTCCCTTATTTGACCTTAAGTCCTCTAAACCTCTTTTAAATCTGATTCTAATATTGGATTCCCTATCTCTTCTAAATCGACTCCTGTTTCTTCTTCTATCATTTCAGACAAATCTTACCCTTTATAGAGGCTTTCAGTGTATTCTTTCCACCTATCCGCTCCCTCGTCTGCATTTAACAGTGGAATTCCCGTTGCATTCTTAATGTTACCACCTTTGCTTTTAATGTCACCGAAGGTTGTTTTGACCTTCCTGTATGCTGAGTTTGTCCCTCTGACAATCATTTCTTTTTCGATGTCTTCTCATTTCTGCTGCAGCCATTTCGTCTTAGCTTCTCTGCTCCTCCTATTTATTTCATTTCTCAGCGACTTGTATTTCTGTATTCCTGAGTTTCCCGGAACATTTTTGCTCTTCCTCCATTCATCAATCAATTGAAGTATTTCTTCTGTTACCCATGGTTTCTTTGGAGTTACCTTCTTTGTACCTATGCTTTCCTTCGCAACTTCTGTGGTGGCCCTTTTTAGAGATGTCCAGTTCTCTTCAACTGTACTGCCTACTAAGCTATTCCGTACTGCTATATCTATAGCCCTAGAGAACTCCTAGCGGCATTCCTTAGTACTTCCATACCTCACTTCTTCACGTATTGATTCTTCCTGATCAATGTCTGAATTTAAGCCTACTCTTCATCACTACTATATTGTGATCTGAGTCTGTATCTGCTCCTGGGTGCGCTTTACAATCCAGGATCTGATTTCGGAATCTCTGTCAGACCATGATGTAATCTAACTCATATCTTCCCGTATCAACTGGCCTTTTCCAATTATACCTCCTCCTATTGTGATTCTTGAACAGGGTATTAGCTATTACTAGCTGAAACTTGTTACAGGACTCAATTAGTCTTTCTCCTCTCTCATTCCTTGTCCCAAGCGCACATTCTGCTGAAACCTTTTCTTCTACTCTTTCCCCTACAACTGCATTCCCGTCCCCCATGACTATTAGATTTTCATCCCCCTTTTCAAACTGTATTACCCTTTCAAAATCCTCATACACTTTCTCTGTCTCGTCATCTTCAGTTTGCGACGCCGGTATGTGTACCTGAACTATCGTTGTCACTGTTAGTTTGCTGTCGAATCTGATAAGAACCACCCTGTCACTAAACTTTTGCGGTCGGGGTGACCGAACAGTTCTAGGCGCTACAGTCTGGAACCGCGCGATCGCTACGGTCGCAGGTTCGAATCCTGCCTCGGGCATGGATGTGTGTGATGTCCTTAGGTTAGTTACATTTAAGTAGTTCTAAGTTCTAGGGGACTGATGACCTCAGTTGTCCCATAGTGATCAGAGCCATTTGACCATTTTTGAACTAAACTGTTCACAGAAACACACTCTCTGCCCTACGCTCCTATACATAAAGAATCCTACTCCTTTTATACCATTTTCTGCTGCTGTTGATATTACTCTATACTCATCTGACCAAAAATCCTTGTCTTCTTTCCACTTCACTTGACTGACCCCTACTATATCTGTACTGAGCCTTTGCATTACCCTTTTCAGATTTTCTAGTTTCCCTGTCACGTTCAAGCTTCTGCATTCCACGCCCAGACTCGCAGAACGTTAGTCTTTCGTTGATTATTCAATCTTTTTCTCATGGTAACCTCCCCCTTTTATTCCCCTCCCAGAGATCCGAATGGGGGATTAGTCCGGAATCTTCTGCCAATGGAGAGATCATGATGACACTTCTTCAATTACAGGTCACATGTCCTGTGGATACACATTACGTGTCTTTAATGCAGTGGTTTCCATTGCCTTCTGCATCCTCATGCCGTTGATCATTGCTGATTCTTCCGCCTTTAGGGGCAGTTTCCCACACCTTGGACAAGAGAGTGCCTTGAACCTCTGTCCGCTCCTCCGCCCTCTTTGACAAGGCCGTTGGCAGAATGAGGGTGACTTCTTATGCCGGAAGTCTTCGGTCGCCAATGCTGATTATTAATCAAAATTTAGGCAGCGGCGGGATCCGAACCCGTGACCGAAGACGTTTTGATTATGAATCAAATCCACTATCCCCCCTTTTTTTTGCTCTACCACTTTTTATCCGCCCCTGGACAGGAAAAGGAAACTACGAAAATCCCTTGACACCGCCATTTACGTTAAAAAATAAATAAAAAATAAAATGCACCTATTCAGGCGTTGGCGCCTATCTACGTCTATCCCAAAACAAGTAACCTATTACTACAATGGTGTAGGAAAGGAAGAAAGTAGGGGGGAAGAACATAGAGAGGAGCGATGAAAATGATACGGGATGATGTTGTTGTTAGTTTATTTTATTGCAGCTTTTTGTTTTTTTTTTGGTTTTTTGTATGTATATTTTTATTTTATTTTATTTTTTGTATTATAGCAGTCGATGCATCAGAATTCCAGGAGTCGCTAGCGCCTTTCGATTAGCCGAACATCCAAACGTGTCTTCTCGAAATTTAACTGGTGATCCCATTTGTAGTGCGTTCAGAACATCAAGTCGGGAAAAAAGCCTTAGCATCCCATGGCTTGGACGTTCCAGCTGGAAGGTGGGTTATGAAAGGCGCTCCGTAGAAAACTGGAAAAGAACTGCTTGTATCTGGCGTTGCAAACAAGTGCACAGTGTCGATCGTTAAGGTAGTCCAATAACTGTGTTCTGATTTCTCATCAGGGCCAGAAAGGTAGCGGACCGTATGATCGCGTATCCAGTGGCGTCACTTTTTGTTGCGAGATAATGAATCACATCCGGGAATAAAAGCGTCAGGAAAGTGATACTAACACGTGTCTGCCGGGTAAGGAAAGCCAAGATACGCTGCGCGAGCCTCCAGACGGCGGACCACATGAGAATCGATGAACGTCTATGTCCTCTACGCCACAGTGAACACAGAGTGGTGTGTGTGTCAGCGAGGCGGATGCGGTGCAAACGAGACTGGTTGACTTGTTTGCCATCGACGGTGATGCACCAGGTGGACTGAACGTTGGTGTCGAGGCAACCAGCATCCACCGATTTCCACACACGACGCCATATGATCATGAGAAACTTGTGTTCAGTTAGTTTGGGGGTTCTACACATTTGTAATGTGTCATGTACAGTCTTTGTCTGGAGTACACGTGGAAGGGGTAAGGAGTGCAGGATGTAACTTAATTCAAGAAAGAAGTGGCGAAAGTGATAAAAAGGGGAGTGGAATGTCTGATAAGATGACTGGGGCTGGCATGGCGCGTATTCATGCAAAAGCAGTCAGTTAAGGTTCGTAGGGCAGTGACGCGAGACTTTCAGTTGGGAGCTAACAAAACATACCGTAACTCTGTCTGGCATATGGAGTAAACCCACTCTACCACGCTCCCGTGGGAGGATAAGGGAGGAATATTGCTTTAAATAACACCCCAGTACAGACAAAGGATCCCATCGCCATCAACATACGACGTGCGAGGGTAATCGGAACTGAGAACACTTGTGCCACATGGGA
This sequence comes from Schistocerca nitens, assembly GCF_023898315.1. Classification (NCBI taxonomy): domain Eukaryota; kingdom Metazoa; phylum Arthropoda; class Insecta; order Orthoptera; family Acrididae; genus Schistocerca; species Schistocerca nitens. The sequence goes on along the minus strand of NC_064614.1, from coordinate 1,141,681,265 downwards.
GATGCGTGAAGCGTGGTAAACATTCACGTATTGCGCACGCTGTACATTTTCGAGGGATCTAAGCCGGTGGTCCAAAAGGCCAGCCTTGATCGTTTGGAGGACACGTCGATTGTTGGTAGCCGCTGAACGACGGAGGTCATTCATAAAATCAGTGCCCAAACAGCGGACGATGGTTACCACACTTAGAGGAGCGACATATCTCTCAGGTAGATCCTCACCAATGACCAGAACCTTCGATTTGTAAATGGCTCCCCATATGTCGCTAACCAAGTCAGAGCCGCGCCAACATCGTCTTCATTGCGAAGGTAGAGGACTAGATCGTTAGCATAAGCAGTATAACAGAAGCGGTGCCCATGCAACGTCAGACTAACCAGGCGTTGGCGAAGCCCCTGGAGTAGGGGCTCTAATGCCAAAGCATACAGTATCTTAAAGTGGGCAACCTTATAGAACAGAGCGCTCGATCGCTAGAGGCACGGTGAGGCGTCCATTACAGAGTATTTTTCAAGACGCGCCGCTCAAGAGATGCATTACCACTGTTACTATACGAGCAGGAAAACCCATGTGTTGGAGGACCAATTTCAGAAAGGTATGATCGACACGGTCGAATGCCTGACTGATGTCAAGTGATGCTAATGCGCCAGGTAAATGTTGCGACAGCACGAGCGCGATCAGGTCTCTGTAACGGCGAAGTGCCGTATGGATGATGTCACCGCCTAGCGCAGTCTAATCAAGGCACTGAGGTATCTTGCGGCCAGTCAGTGCTGCTACCTCCTCAATTAAGGTCGGGGGATGTGGGACGGCAGCGTACAGTCGGCGGATTAAGATCAGGGGCAACCGCTCGAACCGTGACAAGACGCCCTAGACCAGGGCTTCACAACATACGTGCTCGCGGAGCAAGCTGTGAGCAGCCAGGCGCGAGCACGGAGCAGCGCGAGCATGCTACCCCCACTACCGGACCAGGGCGGAGAGTGGGAAGAGTCACGTGGGGCACACAACAGCTGCCGCCAGTCAATGTAAATCCGCGGCCACCTGCATGGATATCACTCTCGAATTATTACTGCGACAAATGAAACAAATAAAGGAGAATGTACACGTGCCACATAATTTTATTAGCTTAGTGTATGCCTCTACATTCGTATTAATTTGTGAACTGTTACACAATAAAAGGTGTCACTGAAGTGAGGGATTTTCTGTTATCTTGTACTTTTTGCCCTTTACAATTGCGTCTATGTTCGGAGTAATTGTTCTTGTGCACTGTAGGCGCAGCATGCAGTTTAAATTTCGATCAGACAATGCGTTTCTCAGGCGCGTCTTGTTACATTTCATTCCAGAGAACAGTTGTTCACAAACATACGTGGAACCGAACATTGATATTATTGTAGCCGCCAGTTTGTGCAAACGAGGTAATCTATCCCGAGGGAAGTGTCTGCAGAATTCCAAAATGTTTTTCTTGTTCTGAAATTTGTCTCTGTATTCTCTGTCACACTGCAGGTCAATAAGTTCTAGTTGCAGCTCAGGACGAATCTCTTCAATATTCGCTGAATATGGAGAGGAGAACAGATCAAAATCACTGTCTAGTGCTGTCAGATCTTGAAAGCGTTGATCAAATTGTTCCTTAAGGGCAACTAAACTATGTGAGTAACGTTCACAGTCTTTGTGAACATCTTGCATGGATGATAATTTAGGAAAATGAGCTAGATTTCCTGTTTCCAGCTGACTCACCCAAAGTGTCAATTTCATTTTAAAAGCTCGTATTCGATCTGTGAAATGAGTAATTAGCAGATTTTTACCTTGCAGTGAAATGTTCAAAGCATTCAGATGGCTAGTTAAATCTGCTAAGAACGCGAGATCACATTTCCATGAAGGCTCTTTCAATTCAGGAACACACATGTTATTTATTTCCATGAAAATATTTATCTCATCTAATAAGCAAAAATTCTATTTAATAATTCGCCACGACTAAGCCAGCGGACCTCTCTGTAATAAGGCAGGCTACCGTACTGGCTTTCTACATCCTCAAGAAAGCTTTTAAATTGCCTGTGTTGTAGCCCATGCTTCCTTATATAATTGGTTGTACGAACAACAACACTCATCACATTTTTTAGAGTGATACTCTTTGCACATAAGTTTTCCTGGTGGATCACACAGTGAACGCCCCTTATTTCATTCGGCATGGTCAGTTTTTGTATTTTCTCCTTCAACAGCGCAACGAAACCTGATTTTTTCCCTGTCATCGCTGGTGCACCGTCTGTAGACACTGAAACTAAAGAATTCCACGACAATCCTATATTTTCAACACTTTCTTCAACACTACTTAAAATATCATCTCCGGTTGTAGTGTTCTTCATGGCTACTACATCGAGGAGCTCCTCCCTCACCTGAAGATCTCTATTAACACCTCTAATAAATATGGGAAGCTGCGCTGTTCCAGTGATATCAACACTTTCGTCCAGAGCTAGAGAATACCCCATAAAATTTTTACAGATATTTGCAAGCTGGCTCTGGACGTCGTCTGCCATGACCTGTATGCGACACATAATGATCATGTTAGATAATGGCACAATCCGAAACTGTTCAACTTGAGATGGACACAAATGTTCCGCTGCAACTACCAAACATTCTTTTATTAAATCGCCATCAGTGGAGGGGCGCAGGGATTTTGCTAAAAGCAAAGCAATTTTGTAGCTCACTCTGAGAGCTGCCTCAGTTGATTTTTCTTCGTCGTCCAGATCTTCTTCGGATAGCTTCCTTTTAAGTTTAATAACTTCCTGTGCACGATCTGGTCCATCACATTTTCCACTTCCGTAGTCTTTCGCGTGGTACGACATATAATGTCGCTGCAAATTAAATTTCCTAAAAGAATTCAGCGTTTTGTGACGTACTAAACATTTTGCAACACCATCTTTTTCTGTAAACAGATACAATTCCTCCCAATGGGGGCTGAACTGCGAAAACATGGTTGGGGTTACACAACGGCGACTTGACATGATTCTTAACCTGCGAAGTGACTGTTAGAACTGATCGTAGTACTTTAAACGTTACACAGTCGGCGCGAATTCAATAGGCACGCTGCGGCACTGTTCAAACGTGCGCGCGCATTTCCCTCCCTCCCCTCCCTCCCTACTCCTCGACCTTGCACCTGCTCGCGAGCACGTGCCTGAGCAGACGTGAGTACTCGCGCTCAAAACCGGCCAGTTGTTAAGCCCTGCCCTAGACCGCGCTGCTACACCGCGCGGCCGAGAGCAACAACTGGTGGCCAATTAGTTGATGTTCGACCAACATAGTTTTCACTTTCACGATTTCTTCTTCTTTGGACATACATATAACTTCCAAAAAATGTAAGTTTAACATATCTATACTCAAACGCTAAAGAAACTGGTACAGGCATGAGTATTCAAATACAGAGAAATGTAAAAAGGCAGAATACGGCACTGCGGTCGGCAACGGCGACTATTTCACGAGTGTACCCGGAATATCAGGAATCTGCTAAAACATCAAATATCCGACATCGCTGCGGCCGGAAAAAGATCTTGCAAGAACGGGACTACGACTGAAGAGGATCGTTCGAACTGACAGAAGTGCAACCCTTCCTCAGATTGCTGCAAATTTCAATGCTGGGCCATCAACAAGTGTCAGCGTGCGAACCATTCAACAAAACATCACAGATATGGGCTTTCGGAGCCGAAGGCCCACTCGTGTACCCTTGATGACTGCACGACACAAAGCTTTACGCCTCGTCTAGGCCCATCGACATCGACATTGGACTGTTGATGACTGGAAACATGTTATCTGGTCTGGACGAGTCTGGGTTCCAATTGTATCGCGCGGCTGGACGTGTACTGGTATGGAGACAACCTCATGAATCCATGGATCCTCCATATCAGCAGGGGACTGTTCAAACTGGTGGGCGCTGTGTAATGGTGTGGGGCATGTGCAGTTGGAGTGATATGGGATCCCTGATACGTCTAGATACGGCTCTGACAGGTGACATGTACGTTAGTATCCTGTATGATAACCTACATCCGTTCACGTCCGTCGTCCATTCCGACAGATTTGGACAATGCAACGCACCACACGCCCAGAATTGCTGCAGATGGCTCGAGGAACACTCTTCTGAGTTTTTAAACACTACCGCTGGTCACCAAACTCCCCAGACATGAACATTATTGAGCATACCACCTCGTACTCTTACGGATTTATGGACAGCCCTGCAGGATTCATGGTGTCAGTTCCGTTCAGCACTACTTCAGACACTAGTCGAGGCCATGCCACGTCGTGTTGCGGCACTTCTGCGTGCTCGCCGGTGTCCTACACGGATTAGGCAGATGTATCAGTTTCTTTGGCTCTTCAGTGTTTATTACTATATAAAAAGATCCCGTTGTTTATCGTCCTCTCAGAACCAGCAGCTGGGCAGGTCCCTATAATGTCCCGCATTCCAATGATCGCAACCGATTACCCATTCACTTTAAGCTACTTCACTTCACAATGAAGGTTTAGTCTGCAATAACAGCAAACAAGGGTCATGGTCAGCGAGAGGGCAGAAGCGAAACTGGACAGGGATGGCGGAGGAAAAGTACATAGAGTGGGGGAGGAGGAAATGGACAGAGATGGAGGGTGGGGGTGGGGATGTAGATGGAAAAGGAGAAGATTGACAAAGAGAGAGGGTAGGATAGAATTAAGAGAGAGGGAGGAAGAGTTCATGATGTATAACCAATTCTCGTACATATTTAGCAATTGTGAAGCAATTAATATTAACAGTAAGAGATTTTTTCACCTACTTATGCTTTTATATCGCTCAGTCTTACATTATATTAACCGGTTTGTATCTGTTTCATACGAGATTGGAGCAGTGCTTGAAGAACGGTACAGACTGTCGCCAAAATTCAGTGTGTGCTGCAACTATCTACAAAATAATGTGAGTCATCTTTCACCTATTGACCTTTGTGCTTATGCAGATCGTTCATAAAGCCTCTTCTCTTTTTATCTGTTATATACGTTTCCCGCCCTTTCTGTGTGCAACGATTTTGTTTTTCCTAAGGCATGCATTTTCTCGTTCAATGCTCTAGAAATGGCAAGCAGCAGCAACTCTATAAGAAAATAATACAGTCTATTGATTGTCTAGCAACAGATAATCTGCAGCAGTCGAAGCCCTGCAGCGGGCAGTACCCTATCGAGGAAGAAGAAGAAGTCTAGAGAAGTCTCTCGGTAGGCTGAACATCATTGTCATCACCGACTTTGAAACTTTATTGTATTATTAACAACAGCAGAGCCAGATCCAAAATGCATACAATTAGATGGTCTTGAATGTGTTGCAGCTGAGTCTGCGTTTAGAAGTCATAAATGTACAGGCGCGATAGATAATTGGCTTGGGTGTAAGGAGTCTACACATTTCTTGAATGTGAGTTTTTACATTTTCTAGAACAATGTTCGTCAAATTAACTATCCAATGATAATTAATTGTTGGGTACTCTACAACTTTCTTTTGCCAAAGTCTGGTCAGAAAAACATATGTACCTCAACATACATAATTGAAGTTCAATGGCATCCAAACTTACTGACGATTGGTACTCAACTAATAGTACAATAAGCTGTTAAAATAACTTTAGACTTTTCGGACAAGAGATTCTGGTTGCAAAGGGAAATAGTTCAGCTGAAGATAAATGTCAATGGAAGTAAGAGGTTTTATGCAGAAATACGCGGAAAACCTCCCAAAATGCTAGCAGATAAACATACAGTTATAAACACTGAGTCATATGACAGTGCCTGAGACATAGATTATTCATATACTGTAAATAAAAATGCAGAATGTGTGTCTATTTCTCCATATGCAAATAACTCAAACTTTGCAAACATATCGTCCGCTGCAGAAATCAATTCTTTTCACGTCTTCGAAAAACAGAACGAAGACGTTATTACTTCGTGAATTGCAGCTACGACGAGGGATACTCCGAACTCAAATGTGGAGGCAGCATCTACATGATGAAGTTCATTGATCAGCATTTAGTATTGTGATTATGAATGGATTGATGACTGTGGAAGACAAGAGAAATAAGAAATAATTTGTAGTTGTGCTGTTGTGTAATAACAACATCATCGCGAGACACATGAATATATTAATTCTGTAGGCTGCTATCACGTACGTAATGTCACTTCTATTACGTTAAAAACTTTTCAGTGTTAACATGTAGCAGGACGATACAATATATGAGCGATGACTTCGCTATATTTATTCCAAAGAAAAGTTAGTTGCATATTTAGCTGACTGGGCACATTTTAAATCCCGTAAGAAGTTAATTGCCTACTGGCAAGAAGGACTTTATAAAAATTACAAACTTCAGCAACAAACTGAAACTACCTTTCATGATTTAGCTGTTATGGAATGCAATTTAGAACGATTTTCTACTTGCAAATACATGCATTCCTGTCATGTATATGAGTCAGTCAGCATCAGCCAGCCGAGGCTCAAGCAGCCATAGGGAATTAACCGATTTTGTGACACGTTACGAGTTCCCAACCAGGTGGGAATTGTGTACTTTCACCTGTGTGCTTTGGTAGTTTAGATTCTTGAGTTTCTGTGCGTTAATTTAATATTTACTAGACACAGTTCTCACGTTTTCGTTTGCGTCGGAAAGTAAATCGATTTTGTGACATTTTAAAAGTTCTTAATCAGGAGAGAATTACTTAGTCTTACCTGTGTTCCCTGGTAGTTCAGTTTTTGAATCTGAGCTCGCACTCAGGTTGACCACTCCTCACCCACGGTCGAGTGGGTGGTCGCCTGGGGACGCGGCAGGCGGCGAAAGACTTCCCAGGCATTCGTAAGTAAGGCCTCCCCAGTTAGTCTGGAAAACGAGTTCCAGGTGCTGTCTGTGGCTGACACTGTCCCACATCCAGATGCAGTCACCTGTCCTGTTTCAGACGGAGCCTCTCAGCATGCAACATCCAGGCTGTCACAGAGGGTGGGATTGCTGGTAGTTAGGAGCTCCATGTTAAACACGCTATGGGGCGCCTTAGGGACATGGCTGTCAGGAAGGGGAAGAAAACCAATGTGCACTTCGTGTGTATATTGAGTGGACCCATTCCATACGTGGAATGCCATTATCGCGGTACTGGGGATTGGGAGTTTCGTTAAACTATTTATATGCAGTGATAAATGAAAAAATAAATACTGAATACTGCAATATTATTTACTATGTTAAATATTGTGGGCAAGCACGAGGCTCTGAAATAACCCAATACCACGATAACGTACGTCCGGACTTCGACTATTCCGAAGTACGCACGAAATAATATTTTAAACACAGCGCGACTCACCGCTTTTTCACAGATAGTTCGCGTGATCGCTGCTATTATAAGAGAAAATATGCATGCTTTTGCGCTTTTGCTTAATTTGGTTCTCAGGGGCTGTTGATCATTTATGTACCAACTTTCGCAAAGAAACTGAGGTTTTTTTATGCCTATTAAATGGAATATTTTTCTGTATTTACTATTCGTTAACTGCAAGGCAAAAACTGAGGAGAATCTCATCTACCGTTAAGCGGCCTATCTTAAATGTACTGTCTTATTCAGTACGAAAACATTCTTTGAAAGTATCAGAAGATCAAAATAGAGAAGACTCCCGCATTTGCATTTAATATTACCGACTGGATTTCTAATATCGTCAGCGTAATGGCCGACCAAATGCTGCTAGGGAAAGAGAGCTCCCCGCAACACGAAGTTCAGAAGTAGAGTTATTAATTACAATTCGTGGTTCCTATTACAGGAGGTGCTCATTTATCAACACTTTCTAATGACAATTGGACATATATTCTAATAACTTACAGACAGACTTAACATTAAATATCAGATTGTACTACAATGGCGGCCTTCCGTTAGACGAAACAAGCTAGTACCAAAAATCTAACTAAAAAAAAAATTCTCTGATCATCTTCATCTCATGACACAGATACTATGGATGGAAGGCTATTTGTTAAACGCTTCGCTGTTTGTGAGCTTTACAGATAATAAACTACACTTTTCAATGTTTGATATTCATCGCGCACACGGACGCAGTCTTTGAATGATTAATAGTTCACACGTCACTATTTCTTAACACACCATAACCACTTTTTATTTTTCTCCAAATGTCAATTTATGTGACGTTCCATCATACCATGAAGAGGACAAAGTGCAGCCAGCTGCAGGTGGTGGCTCACGTCGGTACCAGTGGTGTATGTCACTTTGGATCGGAAGAGATTCTCTCTGGTTCCATGTGGTCGACAAAAGTGACAAAGACTGCCGTCTTACTTGCGAAATGAAAGCAGAGCTCACCATTTGCAGCATAGTCGACAGGACAGATAACAGGCCTTTGGTACAGAGCCGAGTGTAGGTTCTAAATCAAAGGCTAAGACGGTTCTGTTACCATGTAGGCTTCAGATTCCTCGACTTACGTCATAGGATGGTGGCTTCTGGGGTTTCGCTGAATAGGTCAGGAGACCACTACACGCAGAAGGCAGCTACACGGGTTACAGTGGCTGTATTGTGTGGTCTGGGCAGTTTTTTTAGGTAAGAGGGTCTCAGGGAAATATAAAAAAGGGCTACAGTCTCAAAGGACACTGGTCGAACATAGGAAGAACGTAGATACGGGAACCATCGGTATAATAGTTGTAAATTTTCGTAGCTGTGTTGGGAAAGCACCAGAACCCGAAGCGCTAATAGAAAGCACAAATGCTCAAATCGTTATAGGCTCTGAAAGCTGGCTAAAGCTGGAGGTAAGTTCAGTCGAAGTTACTGCGAAGAACCTAACAGTGCTCTGAAAATATAGTTTGAACACAACTGGTGGTGGCGTGATTGTCGCTGTTACAAGTAGTTTACCTTGTAGCAAAACTGAAGCAGATAGTTCCTATGAGTTAGTATAGGCAGAGGTCATTCTTGGCACCCGGAATAAAATAACAATTGGATCCATTTACCGACCTCCGAACTCTGATGATACAACCGCTGAAAAGTTCAAAGAAAACTTGAGTTTAATTTCTAAAACATATCGGCCAATACAAATATAGTTGATGGTGGCTTTAATTTCCCCTAGAAATGTTGGCGAATGTATGTGTTTAAATTCGAAATTGTGCTGAACGCATTCTCTGAAAATTATTTCGAGCAGTTAGTTCGTGAGCCCATGCCAATCGTAAAGGATTGTGAAAACACACTTGACCTCTTGCCAACAAATAATCCTGAGTTAATAACGAGCACCAAAACGAATTAGTGAACACAGGACTGTCGTAGCGAGATTGAATATTGTAACTTCTAAATCCTCCAAAAATAAATGAAAAATACACCTAATAAAAAAGTTGCTAAAAATTCACTTGACGCCTTCCTCAGAAACAATCTCCACTCCTTCCAAATTAACAATGTAAGTGTAGACGAAATGTGACTTGAAAGGTATTGTGTCGACAGCGATGGAGAGATTTGTATCGAATAAATTAACAAACGACGGATCTAATTCCCCTTGGTACACGAAACGGGTCTGAACACTACCAGAAACGACGAAAATAGCATGCCAAATTTAAACGAACGCAAAATCTCCAGGACTGGCGATCTTTCACAGAAGGTCGTAATTTAGCGCGGATATCAATGCAAGATGGTTGTAATATATTTCACAACTAAACTCTGTCCCGAAACCTGGCAGAAAATCCAAAGAGATTCTCTTCGTATGTACAGGATGCTTGCGGCAAAACACGATAAATCCCTTCTTGCGTGATAGCAATGGAAATGCTATCGACAACAGTGCTGCCAAAGCAAAGTTACTAAACTCAGCCTTTCGAAATTCCTTCATCCAAGAAGACGAAGTAAATATTCCAGAATTCGACTCAAGAACAGCTGCCAACACGGGTAACGTAAAAGTAGATGTTCTCGGAGTAGTGAAGGAACTTAAATCACTTGATAAAAGCAAGCCTTCTGGTCCATACTGTATACCAATTAGGTTTCTTTCAGAGTACTGATGCAATATCTCGACACTTAATAACGTTCGCTTGACGAAAGATCCGTACGCAAAGACTGGAAAGTTACACAAGTCTCTCCAATGTTCAAGAATAGTAGTAGGAAGTAATGCATTAAATTACGGGCCCATATCGTTAACGTTGATATTCAACAGGATTTTGGGACATATATTAATAACGGTCTAATGACACACAGTCAAAACGGATTTAGAAAACATCGCTCTTGCGAAACACAACTAGCTCTTTACACCCACGAAGTGTTCAGTGTTGTTGACAAGGGATTTCAGATTGATAGCGTATTTCTAGATTTACAAAAGTCTTTTTACATTGTACCACACACGTGGCCTGTAGTGATACTTCGTGCTTATGGAATATTGTCTTAGTAATGTGAGTGGATTCGTGATTTCATGTCAGAGAGTTCACAGTTCGTAGTAATTGACGGAAAATGATCGAGTGAAACAGAGGTGATTTCTGGCGTTCCCCAAGGTAGTGTTATAGGGCGTCTGCTGTTCCTTATCTACCTAAACGATTTAGGAGACATTGTGAGCTGTCCTCTTAAGTTATTTGTAGATTATGCTGTCGTTTATTGTCTAGTAAACTCATCAGAAGATATAAAAAAAATTGCAAAACGATGTAGAAAGATATCTGAATGGTGCGGAAATTGGCATTTGACCCTAAATAATGAAAATTGTGATGTCATCCACTTGAGTGCTAAAAGAACTCCGTTAAACTTCGGTTACACGATAAATAAGTCAAATTTGAAGCCCGCAAATTCAATTAAATATCTAGGAATTACAATTACGAACAATTTAAATTGCGAAGAACATGAATAAAATGTTGTGGGAAAGACAAACCAAAGAGTGCGTTTTATTGCCAGAACACTTAGAGAATGTAACACATCTACTAACTAGACTACCTACACTGCACTTGTTCGTCCCCTTTTGGAGTATTGCTGCGCATTCTGGGAACCGTACCAGACAGGATTAACGGAGTACATCGAGGATGTTCAACGCAGAGTATTCTGTATTATAGCGAAATAGGGAAGAGAGTGTCACGGACATGATACAGGATTTCAGATGGACACATTAAAACAAAGGCGTTTTTCGATGCGGTGGAATTTTCTCACGAAATTTCAGTCACCAACTTTCTCCTCCGAATGCGAAAATATTTTGTTTACGCAAATTTGTATGGGGAAAATGACCATGATAAATAAGGGAAATCAGAGCTCGCACGGAAAGATATAGGTGTTCGTTTATTCTACACGCTGTTCGAGAGGGCAATAATAGAGTATTATTGTGTAGGTGGTTCGTTGAACACTCTGCCAGGCACTTGATGGGATTTGCAGAGTATCCACGTAGATGCAGATGTGGATGGATGTATCTGCATATACCCTTCAGAATTACTTACTTCGTGAAATGCTGCTACAACGAGAGGTCGAATTCAAACCGTATAGAGGCAACAGTTGCATGAAGGTCACTGGGCAGCTGTATATAATCGCTGACACTGTTAATAGACTTTTACTATAAAACGAAATGACGGAAATGAGCTGTGTGCAAGAATTAGCCTTTTGCTTAGCTGAGACTTCCCATATTTGTACTATAGAGTTTATGGATGGTGATGTTTAGTACGGTCAGAAGCGGACAGACGAGGTTGGAGTGCCCCTTCGTTTTGAAGCCAAATATCTGGTTAAATCATAATGGAAATTTTTTCAGGTTCGGCATACTGTACAGTGTCACTGGGAGGAGGTCTGCACTGCAGAGGTGTTGAAACAAGAGGACTGAGAGGAAGCCATCAGGGAGACAAGGATAGGTGCGTCTATTCGGATCGGGAGCCAGCGGAGAAGAGAGCGTCGCCTTGGCGGCTAAGTCTCTTCGCTGATTGCCCAGGGCCGCCCCTGGCACGTCCCTTGCACACTGTCGGGTTCCATCTTGCCAGACTGCTGAATTATCGGTGTCATGCATTCATCATTTGTACCCATGGATAGCTGGGTACTATTCAAGTGAACCGCTCATGGCGTGACTCTAGCAGTTAGCCAGGCCAAGTCAGCTCTGTGCAGGTCTTCCACGATAATTAGAGTTTTAAAGCAGTATAAAAAAATTTAAAAATTTTGGTTTTTTCAATACCATAACTCCTTCTGAACTAGCGACCCTGGACGGTAATGTAAACCACAGTGAACACTGCCCTTGCTGCTCGTGCCAGCTGCAGTGCAAACACAGGCCTTATTACAGTGCCTTTGCCATATTCTACACTACTGGCCATTAAAATTGCTACACCTCGAAGATGACGCGCAACAGACGCGAAATTTAACCGACAGGAAGAAGATGCTGTGATATGCAAATGATTAGCTTTTCAGAGCATTCACACAAGGTTGGCGCCGGTGCCGACACCTACAACGTGCTGACATGGGCAAAGTTTCCAACCGATTTCTCATACACAAACAGCAGTTGACAGTCGTTGCCTGGTGAAACGTTGTGATGCCTCGTGTAAGGAGGAGAAATGCGTACCATCACGTTTCCGACTTCGATAGTGGTCGGATTGTACCCTATCGCGATTGCGGTTTATCGTATCGCAACATTACTGCTCGCGTTGATCGAGATCCAATGACTGTTAGCGGAATATGGAATCGGTGGGTTCAGGAGGGTAATACAGAACGCCGTGCTGGATCCCAATGGCCTCGTAACACTAGCAGTCGAGATGACCGGCATCTTATCCGCATGGCTGTAACGGATCGTGCAGCCACGTCTCGATCCCTGAGTCAACAGATGGGGACGTTTGCAAGACAACCACCATCTGCACGAACAGTTAGACGACGTTTGCAGCAGCATGAACTATCAGCTCGGAGACCATGGCTGCGGTTACCCTCGACGCTGCATCACAGACAGGAGTGCTTGCGATGGTGTACTCAACGACGAACCTAGGTGCACGAATGGCAAAACGTCATTTTTTCGGATGAATCCAGGTTCTGTTTACAGCATCATGATGGTCGCATCCGTGTTTGGTGACACCGCGGTGAACGAACTTTGGAAGCATGTATTCGTCATCGCCTTACTGGGGCATCACTCGGCGTGATGGTATAGGGTGCCATTGGTTACATTTCTCGGTCACCTCTTGTTCGCATTGACGGCACTTTGAACAGTTGACGTTAGATTTCAGATGTGTGATGACCGGGGGCTCTACCCTTCATTCGATCCCTGCGAAACCCTACGTTTCAGCAGGATAATGCACGCCCACATGTTGCAGGTCTTGTACGGGCTTTTCTGGATACAGAAAATGTTCGACTGCTGCCCTGGCCAGCACGTTCTCCGGATCTGTCACCAATTGAGAACGTCTGGTGAATGGTGACGGAGCAACTGGCTCGTCACAATACGCCAGTCACTACTCTTGAACTGTGGTATCGTGTTGAAGCTGCATGGGCAGCTGTACCTGTACACGCCATCCAAGCTCTGTTTGACTCAATGCCCAGGCGTGTCAAGGCCGTTATTACAGCCAGAGGTGGTTGTTCTGGGTACTGATTTCTCAGGATCTATGCACCCAAATTGCGTGAAAATGTAATCAAATGTCAGTTGTAGTATAATTTATTTGTCCAATGAATACCCGTTTATCATCTGCATTTCTTCTTGGTATAGCAATTTTAATGGCCAGTAGTGTACAATTTTTGCAACTGCGTTGCGATCACGAACCTACATAGAAAAAGGACTGTGCATGAGAATGAAGAAGTTAAGCTAAATCCAGACTGAATTTGTCTGATTCCATATAAAATGGAAAAGTATAAATCATTTACAAAGAGTATTCAATAATGCACTAAGAGAAGAAGAGTGATACATATTCAGTTTCATTGATGGATTTATTTTATGTCATGTTCCTTGAATACTGTGAATATTTGAATACTGTGAAACTCAAGATAATAAGTTTATCTCTTCCAAATGATCATCAGTATCATTTAATTAACCAGAAAGGCGGTTTTCCTTATCAATATGTGAGCAAAGAGTCGATTTTCCTGCTTGATCATGTTCTCTGAAGTGAGAAGCCTAAAAGTTTAACAGGCAAAGCAACAAAACAACAGAAACCAAGCACTAAACAGCTTTCACGCTGTGGAGACTTCAAGTGTAACATATTAAGACAGTCTTCTGACTGATATTCTAAAATTGACGTGCTACTGCTTACAGATAGTTTCGAAAACGTTTCTAGCATTTGTCCTAAAACATATGAAGTGGATCCTGTGCATTAAATTACTTCATCTTGGTTGGCATGGGATACCGCGATAAAAATTATAAAAGAGTTTATAACTGAGACAGAATAACTCCAGTTTGTTAAAAGAGGCATTATGGGTGCTATTGTCCGTCGTTCTTGCAAACATGCAGTTACCAACGATAGATCCATGGTCGATCATTTATGATGGCAAAATCCAAGAATATTATGTCATTTACCTTCATGTGAACATCGTATACACCTGGGCGACGCTGCAGCTTTCTTCCTTATCCAATTCTGTATGACTTCCTCCAGAGAGTGTGAAAAATTGAGGAACACATATTACACGATTAGAACGTAGACTGTGTGGCGCAGCGGTTACAGTAATCCTCACCGTTTACAAGTGGCTCAAAATTATTTTTGTGGTCAGTCAGAAAGCGATGGAGAGTAAACTGGCCATAATTTACAGTCTCTATGTGCGCATTACTCATTGTGCTCATTGAAAGAAAATGTTCCAACTTTGCTATTTACTCTGTGGGATCCGGAACAACGACAATAAATAAAGGTATATATATTCAGTAAAAGGTTCACTTGCACAAAATATTCTATTGTTAACTAATATCCATATCAGAAACAGAAAAAAATATTTCGTTGTTAACTAATATCCCTATCAGGAGCAGCACTAGCAACAGTTCAGAGATGACCTCTACGGGAAGTTCAAAATAAAATGGTCTGTGAACCTAACTTCTAATCACCAAGGTTAATTGCACGCGTGAAAGTGTAAAATAATCTCAACACTTGCCATGCAGTTTTGTCAGCATTACGGGCGGCACACCGTTACTTCCGTGAAAACTAAGTCATCCATGATGGTGTACAGTCCTCGCGAGTTTGCTTCCTACTTTAACCGTAAACAAGTTTGGTAGCTGGATGACCATGAGATAATCCGAGGCACAGGTCTCGCAGGCGTTTAACTGATGGGGACAGATTAATACATCCGTACAATGTGACTTGGCACGTTGTGTTTATGTTGGTTCCCTGTAAGTGTTATCTAATACGAGTTCGTTATCGTGTCGTTGTGGTCTTCAGTCCTGAGACTGGCATGATGCATCACTCCATGCTACTCTATCCTGTGCAAGCTTCTTCATCTCCCAGTACCTACTGCAGCCTACATCCTACTGAATCTGCTTAGTGTATTAATCTCTTGGTCTCCCTCTACTATTTTTACCCTCCACGCTGCCCTCCAATGCTAAATTTGTGATCCCTTGATGCCTCAAAACATGTCCTATCAACCGATCCCTTCTTCTAGTCAAGTTGTGCCACAAACTTCTCTTCTCCCCAATCCTATTCAATACCTCCTCATTAGTTACGTGATCTACCCACCTTATCTTCAGCATTCTTCTGTAGCACCACATTTCAAAAGCATCTATTCTCTTCTTGTCCAAACTGGTTATCGTCCATGTTTCACTTCCATACATGGCTACACTCCATACAAATACTTTCAGAAACGACTTCCTGACACTTAAATCTATACTCGATGTTAACAAATTTCTCTTCTTCAGAAACGATTTCCTTGCCATTGCCATTTTATATCCTCTCTACTTCGACCATCATCAGTTATTTTGCTCCCTAAATAGCAAAATTCCTTTACTACTTTAAGTGTCTCAATTCCTAATATAATCCCCTCAGCATCACCCGATTTAATTTGACTACATTCCATTATCCTCGTTTTGCTTTTGTTGATGTTCATCTTATATCCTCCTGTCAAGACACTGTCCATTCCGTTCAACTGCTCTTCCAAGTCCTTTGCTGTCTCTGACAGAATTACAATGTCATCGGCGAACCTCAAAGTTTTTACTTCTTCTCCATGAATTTTAATACCTGCTCCGAATTTTTCTTTTGTTTCCTTTACTGCTTGCTCAATATACAGATTGAATAACATCGGGGAGAGGCTACAACCCTGTCTCACTCCTTTCCCAACCACTGCTTCCCTTTCATGCCCCTCGACTCTTATAACTGCCATCTGGTTTCTGTACAAATTGTAAATAGCCTTTCGCTCCCTGTATTTTACCCCTGCCACCTTCAGAATTTGAAAGAGAGTATTCCAGTTAACGTTGTCAAAAGCTTTCTCTAAGTCTACAAATGCTAGAAACGTAGGTTTGCCTTTTCTTAATCTTTCTTCTAAGATAAGTCGTAAGGTTAGTATTGCCTCACGTGTTCCAACATTTCTACGGAATCCAAACTGATCTTCCCCGAGGTCCGCTTCTACCAGTTTTTCCATTCGTCTGTAAAGAATTCGCGTTAGTATTTTGCAGCTGTGACTTATTAAACTGATAGTTCGGTAATTTTCACATCTGTCAACGCCTGCTTTCTTTGGGATTGGAATTATTATATTCTTCTTGAAGTCTGTGGTTATTTCGCCTGTCTCATACATCTTGCTCACCAGATGGTAGAGTTTTGTGATGACTGGCTCTCCCAAGGCCATCAGTAGTTCTAATGGAATGTTGTCTACTCCCGGGGCCTTGTTTCGACTCAGGTCTTTCAGTGCTCTGTCAAACTCTTCACGCAGTATCTTATCTCTCATTTCATCTTCATCTACATCCTCTTCCATTTCCATAATATTGTTCTCAAGTACATCGCCCTTGTATAAACCCTCTATATACTCCTTCCACCTTTCTGCCTTCCCTTCTTGGCTTAGAACTGGGTTGCCATCTGAGCTCTTGATATTCATACAAGTGGTTTTCTTCTCTCCAAAGGTCTCTTTAATTTTCCTGTAGGCAGTATCTATCTTACCCCTAGTGAGACAAGCCTCTACATCCTTACATTTGTCCTCTAGCCATCCCTGCTTAGCCATTTTGCACTTTCTGTCGATCTCATTTTTGAGACGTTTGTATTCCCTTTTGCCTGCTTCATTTACTGCATTTTTATATATTCTCCTTTCATCAATTAAATTCAAAGGCTGCTGCTGTTACCCAAGGATTTCTATTAGCCCTCGTCTTTTTACCTACCTGATCCTCTGCTGCCTTCACTACTTCATCCCTCAGAGCTACCCATTCTTCTTCTACTGTATTTCTTTCCCCCATTCCTGTCAATTGTTCCCTTATGCTCTCCCTGAAACTCTCTACAACCTCTGGTTCTTTCAGTTTATCCAGGTCCCATCTCCTTAAATTCCCACCTTTTTGCAGTTTCTTCAGTTTCAATCTGCAGTTCATAACCAATAGATTGTGGTCAGAATCCACATCTGCCCCTGGAAATGTCTTACAATTTAAAACCTGGTTCCTAAATCTCTGTCTTACCATTATATAATCTATCTGATACCTTCTAGTATCTCCAGGATTCTTCCATGTATACAACCTTCTTTTATGATTCTTGAACCAAGTGTTAGCTATGATTAAGTTATGCTCTGTGCAAAATTCTACAAGGCGGCTTCCTCTTTCATTTCTTTCCCCCAATCCATATTCACCTACTTGTACTACTGTAGTAGGCATGGGCTTCGTGTCTATCTTGGCCACAATAATGCGTTCACTATGCTGTTTGTAGTAGCTAACCCGCATTCCTATTTTTTTATTCATTATTAAACCTACTCCTGCATTACCCCTATTTGATTTTGTATTTATAACCCTGTAATCACCTGACCAAAAGTCTTGTTCCTCCTGCCACTGAACTTCACTAATTCCCACTATATCTAACTTTAACCTATCCATTTCCCTTTTTAAATTTTCTAACCTACCTGCCCGATTAAGGGATCTGACATTCCACGCTCCGATCCGTAGAATGCCAGTTTTCTTTTTCCTGATAACGACGTCCTCTTGAGTAGTCCCCGCCCGGAGATTGTGTCGTATTGTTTTGTTTTTGCACCTCTTTAACAGCGTTGGTATACTTGCTATTTCGGCGTTGGTGTCTTGGTAGTTATGACCCCAGGATAGCTGGGAAGTTTTTGGTGTGCGTAGTCCCCCCGTGCCGGGCCCTTGGCCATGTCAGGCGGACACGTGTCCACTATGGAGAGGCTCGCGGAGCAGCCTTCGCGACCCTCCGACTTGCACCGCCGCCCTTCGCGGAGATCCGCGTCGGATACGCCGCTCGTCCCGGCCTCCCGTCGCGCACAATGGTCCGCCCACCTCGCAACGGGCGAAGGATCGCGCCAACCGCCACAAATCGCCGGTGGACACCACCGGCACTGAAACCGATCATCAAAGACTGTCCACCGTCGCGTGTCGGGGTCCGTTCATCCGCGTCGTCGTCGTGGTCCGACGATTCACCCGACCGCCTAGTAATTGACCTTTCTCGTAGTGAGGCGGCGAACACATCCGCTCTGTCTGACCACCACCCGGCTGTACCTACACCTCGTTCTACGCCGTCCCGCCACCGTAGCGAGTCTTCTGGACCCCCATTGACCCAGTCGGAAAGTCCTCTGGCCGTCGCTCCAGACGCCCCTCCGCCCACGTGGGCTGTGATGGCAGCGGATCGTGTTCCGATACCCCCCTGCCGGGGGACACCGCACCGGATGGTCCTGTGGATGAGGAAATGGCTCATGCTCCCCACCCTCCTTCTCAAGAGATCCCGTCAAGCCCTCTGAAGATAGAGAAGTTCCCCCCATTGTGGTGCATAATGTCACTAATTATACGAAACTGAACACTGAGCTCCAGCGGCTCATTGTCGGCCAATTGAGAGCTGTTTACCAAAAAGATCATGTTAAATACCTGCTTGACAGTAGGAACGACTATCTTATCATTCTCGATTTCGTAAAATCAAAGGCGATGCCTTACTTTACCCACCAGACGTCGGGTAATCGCCGCACCAAAATCGTCATCAAGGACTTGCCACCAGAGGTTACGGCAGAGGAGGTCAAGGAGAAACTGCTTCGACTCGATTTCGAAGATCCTTTGGTCCACCAGTATAGCAAGAGGAATCCTGAGACCAGGGCATTGATCCCCTGCCCTACCCACGTCGTCTCCCTTTCCCGGAGGGAGGACATAGAGCGGGTTTACCAAATCCGGTATCTTCTGTACACGAAAGTCCGGATTGAATCGTACGAGGGCCGCAACGGGCCAACCATCTGTCGCAAATGCCAACGTTTACGACATACTGGGAATTACTGCTCCCTGCCGTTGCGGTGCGTTAAGTGTACTGGCCCACATTTAGTGGAGAACTGCACACTCCCTGCTTTGGAGAAAGCTACCTGTGCCAGATGTTTGGGAACGACGCACGATCCCCACCACATGGCATCCTGGAGGGGGTGCCCTGTTTACCAGAAGGCACTGAAGTCTTCTTGTCCGCCCAAAAAGAAACCAAGAACAAATCGACCTCCCCCACCACTACGGGACTATCCTGTTTTGCGGGGTCAGCCTGGTGCACTGTCCTCAGCAGCCACTCTGGTACCAGCCACTCAGGCACCAGATGGTTCGGTGGCTCCTATGCCGCTTCCTGCCCGGATTCCCACGACATCCTTTGCTGCTGCAGCCCAGTCTCCTCCTCATTGTCTGTCTTCCATGACAGCTCCCACTGCTTACCAACTACAGGAGCCAGCTGCAGCTCCCTCCAGTCCATCTGTGGCTCTATCTCAGCCCTCTGCCCCTACCTCCACTCTGCCTACTACTACACCTGCACCTGCGAGCCGTAGGGGCAAGCAGACCACCCGGGATCCTCCCCCAGTGGTGGAGACTGATGCATCCTTTCGGGCAGACATGCACGAAATCCTCCAGGTCATCTCCTTTTTCACGAAACCTCACATCTGGGCTGTTATTCGTGACACTGCACAAAAAATCCGTCAGTCGGAGGACGGGTTCTCCAAGGTCATCGCCCTAGTGGAAGGGCTTAGTCAAATATTGTTGTAATGGCGAATGGACCTCCACACCACCACCAGCCCCCACAGGATCTTGTCACTTGCATTTTTAATGCGAATGGCATAAAACGTATGAAGACGGAATTGAACACCTTCCTCCATGACTATTGTGTGGATGTTTTACTGGTCACAGAAACACACCTCAAACCGGCAGACGATTTCCGCCTTCGCAACATGGTGTGTTACCGCTCTGACCGCCACGACCGCCGTGGTGGAGGCACAGCTGTATTCCTCAACAAAGCTCTTGTCCATACCCAAAAGACTCTCCAGCCAATTGAACACATAGAGGCCACATCGGTTACCATCTCCACACGCCTTGGTGCCATTACCTTTGCAGCAGCGTATTTGAGCCCAAACAAGCCACTGCTGGAAGCAGACCTCCGCACATTGTCATCCTTCGACAGGCTCATCATTGGGGCAGATCTCAATGCCAAGCACCCAGCTTGGCATTCTCGCGTGTCTAACCCCAAAGGCCGGCCGCTCCTTGACCTGGAGGATACTTTAGCACTATCAGTCTATGGCCCCCACGAACCTACCCATATCCCAGTCCATACTAACTGCCAGCCAGACGTTCTGGATGTGGCCATCTTCAAAAACATCACCGCTCAGTTTTCACTGGAAGTTCTCCACGAACTGGCCTCTGACCATGAGCCAGTACTCTTGCACCTCACCAATGCTGCTCTTTCATGTTCGTTCCACTGCGACCCTCACCAATTGGGACAAGTTTGCCAGGGTACTTAATAACACCACTCGACACGACCTCAATTTTACAACACTGGCCAATATAGTCCGTGCTGTGGATTACCTTACCGCCAAAATACAGAAAGCAATGAAACTCTCCACCTCCACTGCACCTCGAAATTTAACACCCCTGGACGACTTGCCCCCTCTGTTACGAGAGCTGAAGGTGCAAAAGAACCGCTACCACCGGAGGTGGAAGCAGTTTCGTGACCCTCAGGACAAACGCCAAATGAGACGCCTCCAACGCGATTTCAGCCACCGGATCGCCGAATGAAGGTCTGAACAGTGGGAGGACAGGATGTCCACTTTCCTACTCCACCAAAAATCTGACTGGGCTGTCATTCGCACCCTGCGGCGTTCTAAGCCAGTGACTGCCCATCCTATTCGCACAGCAGCGGGCTTGTCTTATGATACCCTGCAAATTGTGGAAACGCTGGCAGATGCGTTCGAGGTCCAAAACCGCCCTCTGGTCCAGGACCTTTCTCCGAACGAACTACAGGAAGAACATGAAGTCCTGACAGCTGTTGCTGCTTTCCACAACCGCCCACCCCAGTCTGCTCCCCTTCTTACGTCCATGGCAGAAATTCAGCGCATCCTTCGACGGAAACGTGGCCGGTCGGCCCCTGGATTGGACGGAATTTTAAATTAACATCTTTGCCACCTTCCCCGCACACCACTCATCTTGTTCACCAAGATTTTGAACTGTTGTCTCACATCTGGCCTTTTCCCCCGTCAGTGGAAACAAGCCAAGCTGATTGCGATCCCCAAGAGGTTCAAGGACCCTACAGTCCCCACCAACAACAGGCCCATCAGCCTCCTAAACACTATGGCGAAGGTCCTTGAATCTGTGATCCTTCACCGACTTTCTCAACCTCTTGCGGCAGCTGGGACGATCCGTCCTGAACAGTTTGGATTCACTTCGCACCTCTCTGCTGAACTTCAGGTCCTACGGATCACTGAACACATCAGCAAAGGCTTCAACACTGCCAAGTCGACAGCTGCCGTTTTTCTGGACTTGCAAAACGCCTACGACAAGATCTGGCAAGACAACCTCGTACACAAGATGCTGACACAGACCCCTATACCGGATATTTATGTCAAGATCGTGGATGACTTCCTCCGTGGCAGGACTTTCCTAGTGGCTCAACGGGGAATGCGTTCTGGCATTCGCCAATTGTCGGCAGGCACTCCGCAAGGATCAGTGCTATCTCCCATCCTTTTTAGTATCTATGTCAATGATATGCCGGTCATCCCTGAGTGCCACCTTGCACAATACGCTGACGACACAGCACTATACACCACTGGCCGCATTACGGACGCCATCGTCGCCCGCCTCCAGCGACAGGTGGACTCCACTATCACCTGGTGCCGGACAAACAAAATAGCTCTCAATGCCGCCAAAACTACGGCAGTTTACTTCACGAAACGGAGCCCAGTCCTCTGCCGCAATATCTCGATTGCAGGTGTGCAGGTGCCCTGGTCCCCGACAACCACCTATCTCGGGGTCCAGATGGACCACAAGTTGCTCTTCCACTGTCATGCGGAGTATGTCACCAACAAGGGGCAAAAGCTAACCAGGGCTCTGTAGCCGCTCTTTCGCAGTAGGGAACTTAACCTGCATACCAAGCTCCGCATTTACCGAACAGTTATCCTGCCTGCCCTCACGTATGGATCTGCTGCATGGGCCACGATTAGTGTCACCAGGATGCGGACATTGCAGCGCCTGCAGAACAAGGTGCTCAGGTGGAGCCTGCACGCCCCGCCACTCACGAGAATTGTCACTCTCCACGAGGAAGCGGATATCGTCCCCCTAAAGACGACCATACACAACAACGCGCGGCGGCTCTATGAGAAAGTGGATGCCTTGCGGGACACTGTCCATGGGTTATGCCACGTTGGGACCACACTTCCACGCCGCTGGCATCGACATCCGGTTCCCCTGACCATCCTAGAGGAATCGGATTCCGACCATGGCTAACGACAGGTCTGGCACGCCCACCACGGACGCATCATTTGGCGGGACTAGCCCCCATTCTACGTCCAATACTTTCCCACCCTACCTGCCCACGTTAGGCTAAATTTTTCTGCCTGAGTCATGTAGTACTGTCACCGTCAGAGGGTGGTACGGGACTACTAGTCCCACCGCCACACCTCCAACGTGAATTGCAGTGACGCAGTCACTGCCCTGTGGATAAATTTACTGCCTCACCAACACAGTTAGACCGCAATAGACCGGTGATGCTGTATTGTAACATACCACAAAAAAAAAAGACGTAGCATGACGCGAGTCCGTAGCTCGTGGTCGTGTGGTAGCGTTCTCGCTTCCCGTTCCCGGGTTCGATTCCCGGCGGTGCCAGGGATTTTCTCTGCCTCGTGATGACTGAGTGTTGTGTGCTGTCCTTAGGTTAGTTAGGTTTAAGTAGTTCTAAGTTCTAGGGGACTGATGACCATAGATGTTAAGTCCCATAGTGCTCAGAGCCAGTTGAACCAGCATGACGCGAAATTGAAGGATTGTTTTTGAATGCGAGTGCAGTGTGCTAATCACAGCGACATCGTGTTTAAAACATAAATAAGAGCTTAGAATCCAATAGCGCTGGCCATTTGGTGTCGTATAGTCACTGCTTTTGAAACAAATACGAATTTTCGTCTTTCTGGCTGCAATGCTTAGTGATCTCAATTTTTCGTAAAATCCTCAATGTTGATCAAAATATTGCCCCGAACATGATGAGACTTGTAAGTTTTTGATTGTGTCACACATTTTCTAGCTCTGAATAAATTTTAGCTTTCTAGCCTCATTATTTAACACCACTTTTTTAAAAGATAATACATTTAGCAAAACATTTTCATTCGATCATCTGAGACTTTACAGTGTTTACATTAATAAACTGAAGCATGCATTGACAAAGTTCCGAAAAGTTATTTAAATTTTTAAACTCACTCATAGATCATGGTGCAGTCCTCTGCATGTTATGCACGGGCACGTTATGATGACGTGGCGCTGGTAGTAGTGGGGTAAATCCCAGCATACTTGCTCGCCACCGTTATCTCTCACAATGGTACAGCGCTTGTTTCGTCACATCGCACCTATTTATTTTTGCGAAAAAATTATTTTAGAACAAAATTAAATATTAGAAACTAGTGATGTTACTATAACAGACCTCTTTTAAATGAAATTGATTTTAGCTGAATTTCCGTTAACACTACACCGGCAAAAATAAAATTTTCGATTATTACGAAATTAATGTTGTGATTTCGAGTTTGTCACTACGTGAAAAGTAAAGGAACAAAAACTTTTCACTCTTACATAGGTTTTCAGCACTCACTCATTTAGTTACAACTGTAGGCATTGTGGTGTCAGTCCTTACGAACCACTTTCATTAAAACATTTAAGGTAGAGGGTGAGAAGTTACTACGTATGGCGTTCTTCACGGTTCTCTATTACACAAGGGAAAGGGGAGGAGGCACTGTGATGTGTCCTTCTCGATTTCATCTCCAATACAGCTTGTAGGCTGCCTTTCATGAAGTCTTCATGTCTCTGAGAAACATAGCCTAAGCTTATGTCCTCTACTTACTTCTAAGGGAGGACAAAAGACATTATATATTCTGTTTTCCTTCTATGATTTAAATAATTGAAGAGTTATCGGAAAGAATTTTTTCGTTTTTAATAAAGTTTATTATTTGAAAAACTATTATCAGTGTTAAAAAATTATTGGCAATGTGTCACTTCACAAAATCGCCACGTTACTGTAGCTTACTTTTACTAGTTACATAAGTATTAAGTTTGAATCACGAACTTTGCAAAATAATTTTTTTATGTAGATAATAGCTATTATGCTCCCAAGGCAAAATAAGCTTTTAAAATAGTCACATTTTGGTCTAGTTTGCAATTTACTTCATTAATCGAGTAGCCTTTCAAGGCTCTATCTTCATATGGCTCAATTATAGAAGGAATTTGTAGGCTAAAGAAGTTATTTGCTCGTCAACAGTCAAGTTGCTTTGTTACACATACCATTAAAAAACTCTTTTTATCACAACAAACCAATATTCTAAGATCTGCATTTCTAAACTCATTTGTTTAGCTGTATTGTTGTCTGTATGTGTCAATATTTATCTGTTAACTGACCATCTGCTTTAAGCAACATTACGCGTTTTTCAAACATTTTTACGAAACGTGAGCAAAATACACACCAGTTTTCCACCATTTTACATTATATGTCAACCTAATGACTTTATTACTCCTATTTCTCCCTATTTTAATTTATTCATACATTTCACTTTCCTACATATTTCGACGCTTCTTTTTTTCCTTTTATCTTCGTTGGCGTAATGACCTGAATACATAAATTTTTGGTGTGATCCTCACACCACATTGACACTCCTCCTTCAATTAACATCAAAAAGCTTTGGCTTGTCCCTAATGGTGCCATAATATAACTCTCTCATATCCATAGACAGCCTTACTTCCAACACGAAAATTATTATTATACACAGTCTGTTCTTTCAGATTTTATGAATTTTCAGATTCAATTGCTTCCCATAGCGCAAAGTATCTGTTTTTTGTTTTTACTAATCCTTTCCGTGGATCTCGCATAATAAGTTCTGCAAAATCTGTTTAGCTCACACATAACCCTCTCTCTCATATTTCCATGTGGAAAATACTCAGAGATTCTTATATGGCGAATTCTGGCCTTTTCTAGATGTGCTTCAAATTTTCCAGATACAAATAGCAGGCCATTATCGGATGAGAGACTCTTAGGCGTGCCAGTCTTTGCAAAATAGTACTTTCCTAGCGTGTCCACCAACGTTTTCGTATTAGCTCTCTTTATTGGGTATAGTTTGACATACTTGCTAAAACCGTTAATCACAAGAAAAACTTGGGCACATCCTCCTTTAGATGTCAAGGGGGCCAGACAGATTGGCCGCACGTAATCCCAGGAGTTCACTTGGTTCTACATTGTGAATATGTCCCTGCACTATACTATTTACTGCAAGTACTTTCTGACGGACAACACAACTAGCCTCCTTGCCGCTCTACGATGGATGTTGTCGAAATTCACCTTCTCACTTAATTTAGCAATGCATTTATTGGCTCTGGAATGGCCACATCGTAGATGCAGGGTATCTATCAGCAGATCGAAATGTTGTGATGGAGAACATATTTTACATTCTGCTGAATCTAACTTCCTACTTCGGAATAAAATTCCTCTATGTAGGCAAGAGTACTGCACTACTTTTTGATACTTAGGGACCACAAAATGGTTTTTAACTAATCTCAACTGGTCATCTTTTTCGCTCCCCTCTTAAGTTTTTACATACTTTCTTCCAGGCACTTTCCTCCTTGAGCTCGTTTATGGCCAAAATCCACAGTTCATTCCTATCTGCTGACGAAATTTCTGATTCCCTGAATAACTCAGCCCTTCTTGATAGTCCATCTGCTACCAGATTTTCCTTCCCTTGTGTGTATTTAACCTCAAGGTCGAACTGCTGAAGTTACACAGTTCATCTGTTTAGTTTTGGATGCCTCGGTCTGCTAGTCTTTAAAAACGTAAGTTAATTGTGATCACTATATATTATCACATCGCGCACTAACAAATAATGCTGAAACTTTTGCATGCCATACACGATGGCCAGTGCCTCTAATTCCGAAATTCCATCATTTCGCTCAACAGGTTGCAGTGAAAGACTCACAAACGCGATTGTTTTATGTACTTCTTGGTCGCGTTGTGTTTCCATCTGAAATACCTCTACTGCAGGGCTTCACAACATACGTGCTCGTGGAGCAAGCTGTGAGCAGCAAGGCGCGAGCACGGAGCAGTGCGAGCCGGCCGAAGTGGCCGTGCGGTTAAAGGCGCTGCAGTCTGGAACCGCAAGACCGCTACGGTCGCAGGTTCGAATCCTGCCTCGGGCATGGATGTTTGTGATGTCCTTAAGTTAGTTAGGTTTAACTAGTTCTAAGTTCTAGGGGACTAATGACCTCAGCAGTTGAGTCCCATAGTGCTCAGAGCCATTTGAACCATTTGAACGGAGCAGTGCGAGCACGCTACCCCCACTACCGGACCAGAGTGGAGAGTGGGGAGAGTCACGTGGGGCACACAATAGCTGCCGCCAGTCAATGTAAATCCGCGGCCACCTGTAGGGATATCACTCACGAATTATTACTGTGACAAATGAAACAAATAAAGGAGAATGTACACGTGCCACATAATTTTATTAGCTTAGTGTATACCTCTACATTTGTATTAATTTGTGAACTGTTACACAATAAAAGGTGTCACTGAAGTGTGGAATTTTCTGTTATCTTGTGCATCGTAGGCGCAGCATGCAGTTTAAATTTCGATCAGACAATGCGTTTCTCAGGTGCGTCTAGCTACATTTCATTGCAGAGAACATTTATTCACAAACATACATGGAACCGAACATTGATATTATTGTAGCCGCCAGTTTGTGCAAACGAGGAAATCTATCCTGAGGGAAGTGTCTGTAAAATTCCAAAATGTTTTTCTTGTTCTGAAATTTGTTCTGTATTCTCTGTCACACTGCAGGTCAATAATTTCTAGTTGCAGCTCAGGACGAATCTCTTCAATATTCGCTGAATATGGAGAGGAGAACAGATCAGAATCACTGTCTAGTGCTGTCAGATCTTGAAAGCGTTGATCAAATTCTTCCTTAAGGGCAACTAAACTATGTAAATAACGTTCACAGTCTTTGTGAACATCTTGCATGGATGATAATTTAGGAAAATGAGCTAGATTTCCTGTTTCCAGCTGACTCACCCAAAGTGTCAATTTCATTTTAAAAGCTCGTATTCGATCTGTGAAATGAGTAATTAGCAGATCTTGACCTTGTAGTGAAATGTTCAAAGCATTCAGATGGCTAGTTAAATCTGCTAAGAACGCGAGATCACATTTCCATGAAGGCTCTTTCAATTTAGGAACACACATGTTATTTATTTCCATGAAAATATTTATCTCATCTAATAAGCAAAAATTCTATTTAATAATTCGCCACGACTAAGCCAGCGGACCTCTCTGTAATAAGGCAGGCTACCGTACTGGCTTTCTACATCCTCAAGAAAGCTTTTAAATTGTCTGTGTTGTAGCCCATGCTTCCTTATATAATTGGTTGTACGAACAACAACACTCATCAAAAAAAAATGGTTCAAATGGCTCTGAGCACTATGGGACTCAACTGCTGTGGTTATCAGTCCCCTAGAACTTAGAACTACTTAAACCTAACTAACCTAAGGACATCACACACATCCATGCCCGAGGCAGGATTCGAACCTGCGACCGTAGCAGTCCCACGGTTCCGGACTGCGCGCCTAGAACCGCGAGACCACCGCGGCCGGCAACACTCATCACATTTTTAGAGTGATACTCTTTGCACATAAGTTTTCCTGGTGGATCACACAGTGAACGCCCCTTATTTCATTCGGCATGGTCAGTTTTTCTATTTTCTCCTTCAACAGCGCAACGAAACCTAATTTTTTCCCTGTCATCGCTGGTGCACCGTCTGTAGACACTGAAACTAAAGAATTCCACGACAATCCTATATTTTCAACACTTTCTTCAACACTACTTAGAATATCACCTCCGGTTGTAGTGTTCTTCATGGCTACTCCATCGAGGAGCTCCTTCCTCACCTGAAGATCTCTATTAACACTCCTAATAAATATGGAAAGTTGCGCTGTTCCAGTGATATCAACACTTTCGTGCAGAGCTAGAGAATACGCCATAAAATCTTTATAGATATTTGCAAGCTGGCTCTGGACATCGTCTGCCATGTCCTGTATGCGACGCATAATGGTCATGTCAGATAATGGCACAATCCGAAACTGTTCAACTTGAGATGGACACAAATGTTCCGCTGCAACTACCAAACATCTTTTATTAAATCGCCATCAGTGAAGGAGCGCAGGGATTTTGCTAAAAACAAAGCAATTTTGTAGCTCACTCTGAGAGCTGCCTCAGTTGATTTTTCTTCGTCATCCAGATCTTCTTCGGATAGCTTCCTTTTAAGTTTAATAACTTCCTGTGCACGATCTGGTCCATCACATTTTCCAGTTCCGTAGTCTTTCGCGTGGTACGACATATAATGTCGCTGCAAATTAAATTTCCTAAAAGAATTCAGCGTTTTGTGACGTACTAAACATTTTGCAACACCATCTTTTACTGTAAACAGATACAATTCCTCCCAATGGGGGTTGAACTGCGAAAGCATGGTTGGAGTTACACAACGGCGACTTGACATGATTGTTAACCAGCGAAGTGACTGTTAGAGCTGATTGTAGTACTTTTAACTTTACACAGTCGGCTCGAATTCAATAGGCACGCTGTGGTCCTATTCATATGTGCGCGCGCATGTCCCTTCCCTCCCCTCCCTCCTTACTCCACGACCTTGCACCTGCTCGCGAGCACGTGCCTGAGCAGACGCGAGTACTCGCTCTCAAAACTGGCCAGTTGTTAAGCCCTGCTCTACTGCAATCCCATGACCGCTTTCGTCAACTGACATGCAAAATGGGTTTGAAAAATCTGGATGGTGTAGAAGCGGACTACTCATTAAACAGTTTTTAATTCTTGAAGAGTGGACTGGCATTCTTCAGTCCAAACCCATGGGGCATTCTTCTTCAAGAAGTGGAGTAGACAGGGTGCATTAAACAAGTTATCTTTGATAAAACGGCGATAGAATCCGAATAAACCGAACATTGACCCGAGCGGCTTTTTATTTCTGGGTGTTTCAAACTTTTTAATTACTGATAATTTGGAAGGATGAGATAATATACCTTCCCAGCTAATTTCATGGCACAAGAATTTTACATTATCTCTAACACATCTAGTCTGCTCTAACTTTAATTTCATACCTCCTTTCTCTAGAGCTTTTAGCACCCTCTCTAGCAGACTGATACGTCATTCTCATGTGGGAGTTGCCAGTAGTATGTCGTCTACATAAATAGTCATCTGATCTAACAATTCCTGCCCCAGTACATGAGCCATCACTCTTAGGAAGGCACACAAAGGAATATTTAATCCAAATGGGACTACTGTCTGTTGGCAGCACACTCCTTCACACAAAAAAGTTGTATATTTGCGTGATTCTTCTGACAGGGGCAAATTCCGGTATCCACGTGTTATGTCCATTGATGTAAGCTACATAATTCCTCGGTATGTTTGTATCAGTTCGTTTATACTTTAAGTTCTGTCACTTTCTCTTGTTACAATTTCATTTAGCCAACGTGCGTCTAGGGTCCATCACTAATCTAACGCTTCCGTCACGCTTAGGCACAACAACAAGAGGATTATTGTATTCACTAATTCCTTGCTCAATGACACCTCATGCCAACACACATTCAAGCTCTTTCTTAGGAGCTTGCTTCCTCGCAACATGTATCTCATGAGGTTTCTTGAAAAATAGCTGCCCAGGAAAGCGGCAAGTGGCATTCATACCCTTTAAGAGGACCACACCGTGGTTCAGATCGAAAAAAATCGATTTTCAGTTTTCTTCATATTTCGATAAGTTAAGGTTTTATTTAAGTACTCTGAAAAGGATAGTGCTGAAAAAAATATTTTTCGAGCATTTTCCTACCACATGTGTTTATGTGCCACGTCCACTTTTCTGTCACCCACATTTCTGCATATATTTTAGATCTTTATATCCCCTAAATTGTACGTTAGTGATTATTTTCTACTCCCGAGTGTGTTGGCTATCCTTGGAATGCAACGATCGGTATTCTTTTGCTTCTGCTGTTTGTAAACAACATGCTTTCAAACACATGGCTAGTTTTGTTCAAGTGTGATTGCGAGTAGTTTTTATACTTACGTTTGCAGTGCTTGTTTACATGTGTTTTGTTGTGTTTATTGAAGATGACGAAACGTAAAGGCATTTTCAAGAAACGAGCATTTAGAGGAAACAAGTTTAGAAAGCTTTCTGTACAAGAGGTTATGTCGCCTGGCAACTATGTTTCTAATTGTATTTCTTCAACAAGTGCACAATCAAAGAAGCTCTCACCATTTCAAGAGTTACAATGAATTTACTGTAAGTGACAAGGGGTGCAGTAACATTATTATAAATTTGAGAATATTATTATATGTAATTTCTAAATTTGTACAGTGTAGACAGTGTGGTGAGTCACAGAGTGTGAAAATTTGTGAGAGTGCCAGTGGGAGAAAAGGTCTAGTAATTGCTTTGGATTTAATTTGCACTAAATGCTCAGCTGTGATTTCATTTATGAGTTCTTCAAAACCAGATGCAAGTGGCCCTTATGAAATCAATACTAGATTAGTTTATGCCTTACGATCCATTAGCAAGGGCATGGCTGCAGGGAGGACATTTTGTTCAGTGATGAACTTACATCAACCACCAAAAAAAATTGAAAAACTGACTGCAATATTAGAGAAAACTGTATGTGAGGCCAGTGAGGAAAGCATGAAACTGGCTACTAGGGAAGCAGTGGAGGAAAATGATGGATATTCGGATATTGCAGTTGCACTTGATGGAATTTGGCAGAAAAGAGGGTATACTTCTCTGAATGGAGTACTGACTGCCACCAGTGTAGACACCGGTAAAGTGTTAGATGTGGAGATAATGTCTAAATATTGCAAATGTTGTAAAATAAGTGAACATAAAGAACACAACTGCGTGGCTAATTTTAGAGGAATAAGTGATGGTATGGAAGTTTATGGAGTACAACAAATATTTCATCGCTCCGTAGAAACAAGAGGCGTACGGTACACCAGATATTTGGGTGATGGTGACAGTAAGCAATACAACAATGTGGTGAACTCTAAGCCATATGCAGATGCCATTATTAGCAAAATTGAACGTCTAGACCATGTTCAAAAACGTTTGGGAACAAGACTGAGAAAACTATTGATATGATAGGAAAAAAATTAGAAGATGGAAAATTGTTGACCGGACAGGATTGGTTAACTAAAACTGAAATAGAAAACTTGCAGGTATACTATGGATAGGCAATTAGGCGAAATAAAGAAAATCTGGAGGCAATGAAGAGAGATGTTTGGGCCATATTCTTCCATTAGTCCTCTACTGATGATAAGCCATGTCATAGATTGTGTCCATCAGCAGAAAAAAATGGCTCTGGGCACTATGGGACTTAACGTCTGAGGCCATCAGTCCCCTAGAACTTAGAACTACTTAAACCTAACTAACTTAAGGACATCACACACAACCATGCCCGAGGCAGGATTCGAACCTGCGACCGTAGTGGTCGCGCGGTTCCAGACTGAAGCGCCTAGAACTGCTCGGCCACACCGGCTGGCATCAGGAGAAAATTCGTGGTCCAAATACGAGGTGCATTCAACTTCTAAGGCCTCCTTTTTTTTTTCTAATTAACTACTCACCCGAAATCGATGAAACTGGCGTTACTTCTCGACGTAATCGCCCTTCAGACGTACACATTTTTCACAACGCTGACGCCATGATTCCATGGCAGCGGCGAAGGCTTCTTTAGGAGTCTGTTTTGACCACTGGAAAATCGCTGAGGCAATAGCAGCACGGCTGGTGAATGTACGGCCATGGAGAGTGTCTTTCATTGTTGGAAAAAGCCAAAAGTCACTAGGAGCCAGGTCAGCTGAGTAGGGAGCATGAGGAATCACTTCAAAGTTGTTATCACGAAGAAACTGTTGCGTAACGTTAGCTCGATGTGCGGGTGTGTTGTCTTGGTGAAACAGCACACGCGCAGCCCTTCCCGGATGTTTTTGTTGCAGTGCAGGAAGGAATTTGTTCTTCAAAACATTTTCGTAGGATGCACCTGTTACCGTAGTGCCGTTTGGAACGCAATGGGTAAGGATTACGCCCTCGCTGTCCCAGAACATGGACACCATCATTTTTTCAGCACTGGCGGTTATCCGAAATTTTTTGGTGACGGTGAATCTGTGTGCTTCCATTGAGCTGACTGGCGCTTTTTTTCTGGATTGAAAAATGGCATCCACATCTCATCCATTGTCACAACCGACGAAAAGAAAGTCCCATTCATGCTGTCGTTGCACATCAACATTGCTTGGCAACATGCCACACGGGCAGCCATGTGGTCGTCCATCAGCATTCGTGGCACCCACCTGGATGACACTTTTCGCATTTTCAGGTCGTCATGCAGGATTGTGTGCACAAACCCACAGAAATGCCAACTCTGGAGGCAATCTGTTCAACAGTCATTCGGCGATCCCCCAAAACAATTCTCTTAACTTTCTCGATCATGTCGTCAGACCGGCTTGTGCGAGCCCAAGGTTGTTTCGGTTTGTTGTCACATGATGTTCTGCCTTCATCAAACTGTCGCACCCACGAACGCACTTTCGACACATCCATAACTCCATCTCTACATGTCTCCTTCAACTGTCGATGAATTTCAATTGGTTTCACACCACGCAAATTCAGAAAGCGAATGATTGCACGCTGTTCAAGTAAGGAAAACGTCGCCATTTTAAGTATTTAAAACAGTTCTCATTCTCGCCACTGGCGGTAAAATTCCATCTGCCGTACGTTGCTGCCATCTCTGGGATGTATTGACAATGAACGCGGTCTCATTTTAAAACAATGCGCATGTTTCTATCTCTTTCCAGTCCAGAGAAAAAAATTCGGAGGCCTTAGAACTTGAATGCACCTCGTACAATAGGGCTCAGGCAACTGGAGAATCTTATTCTCACCAGCATTCTCTCCCTGCTGCTGTTATTACAGGACTTAAACCTATTTTTAGAGACTTGGCTCATCCTGACATTCTAACTAAATGTCTGCGTGGGCAGACACAGAACCCAAATGAATTGTTTCAACAGCATAAGTTGGAACCGCCTTCCTAAATCTGTATTTTTAGGTATGCATACGATGAAACTAGGAGTTGATGATGCTGTTATTACATTCAGTTGTGGTAATATTAGAAAGTGTTGGGTACTGAAAAAGCTGGGAATTAATCCTGATGAAAATATGATCGCTGGGCTGCAACATTGCTATAAAATGAGGATAGCCGATGGAGACAGGTCAGCATATAATATGGCCAAGAAAGAAAGACAAACATCCAGGAAGGTGAAAAAGAAGCTGGAAGACCTGCTAGAGGGCAAAGAAGGGCCATGCAGCAGGACAGTTTTAACTAACAGTAAGTAACAAATTTCAAAAGTTTTTTCTTTAAAGTCAATTTCCCGCAAACTAAAATTTTCAGTACATATGCCACATTATATCAGAAAGTATCATAGATAAATGAATGAAATTTTCAGAGACTCTGCATAACATAAAACGCCACCTCTGGTACTACATTCATTAATATTTCCCCATTATGAAGCTCAGAAAAAAAATATTTTCTGCAGAAAAATTTAATAATTTTGTTAATAAATTTAAAAAGTATTTCTTAAAAACTATAAAATGGATAAAGTAGATTTTAGTACAGCTGACTGTTTTAGCATCATGTAACTTACAGTAAAAATATTACGGTGCTGCATCAAATAGTTTTTTCTGATATTTTTGCCTAAATTAACATGGGTTAGATAGGCAGAGTGTGGTCCCCTTAACTTCACCAGGTGTATGTAAGAATACACTGTGATGAGTCGTTAACAGTTCTCTTAATTCTGCCCTCTATTTATCAGATATTTGATTTGTTGACTGTAACTTAGACTGTATCTCTTACAGGATATAGTTCTTTTCCACATTAGCATCTTGCACATTATTCCCAAATTCAGTATCTTCCTGCAAGTATCCCTGATTCCTCATTACTCTAATGGCCGTTACCATGCTTCATTATTACTGCCCACAAATTTCCCAGTGAAAGGCTCTGTAATAAGTCGAGAATCTGGTAAAGTCAACAGTAAGTGGCTCTGATCAAAGTCAATCTTTCCTTGATATTGCGTTAAAAGATCTGTACCAACTAACATTTCAGTGCTTAAACAAAGCACAATTAAACAAGTATGATCTAATATTTTAAAATTAGAAGGATGGTCAGCATTAGCCTTAATTTTGATGATTTATTAACAACTAAATCGATTTTGGATCACATAATGATTATCTTCAGTGCTGGAAGTTAAACATCTCATTTTTTTCCTTTATTGAATTTCGATTCCCCCCGAAGGGGGCGGGATGGCAGCAGCTTATTACGCTGCTCTGCAGCCTACAGACTTTTTAAAACGTAAGAAGATAAGAAACAATAAAAGCAGGCGATAAAACGGTGACTTAAATTCTAAAACGGCGGAAAATTGTGGAAAGTTAAAATATAAAGCAAAGGGTTGGCAAAGCTAATAAAATACACAGGAAGCAGACAGGTAACATAGCAGACAGACAATGAAAAAACATGGGGACAGTCTGGTTTCTGTTCGCAAGAGATATAAAAATCACACCCAGTGACAGTATGATGTCCGTTCGCAACACCTCGGAAAAGACACACAACACTGAACACTCACTGTAAACACTGCACTAAAATGTCGGCACAAAGATGACACACCCTAGCCAAGAGCTGATGGGAGGAAAACAAGAAGGGAGGAGAGGAAAAACGAAAGGGGGGGGGGACCAAAGGAGGGAGAGTTAAACATCTCACACAGCGATCAGTTAATAAGAAACAAAAGACCACAAATACACCTGGGTATAAACCAGCTCAAGAGGACGTCGTTATCAGGAGAAAGAAAACTGGCGTTCTACGGATCGTAGCGTGGAATGTCAGATCCCTTAATCGGGCAGGTAGGTTAGAAAATTTAAAAAGGGAAATGGATAGGTTGAAGTTAGATATAGCGGGAATTAGTGAAGTTCGGTGGCAGGAGGAACAAGACTTTTGGTCAGGTGAATACAGGGTTATAAATACAAAATCAAATAGGGGTAATGCAGGAGTAGGTTTAATAATGAATAAAAAAATAGGAGTGCGGGTAAGCTACTACCAACAGCATAGTGAACGCATTATTGTGGCCAAGATAGACACGAAGCCCATGCCTACTATAGTAGTACAAGTTTATATGCCAACTAGCTCTGCAGATGACAAAGAAATTGAAGAAATGTATGATGAAATAAAAGAAATTATCCAGGTAGTGAAGGGAGACGAAAATTTAATAGTCATGGATGACTGGAATTCGAGAGTAGGAAAAAGGAGAGAAGCAAACATAGTAGGTGAATATGGATTGGGGCTAAGAAATGAAAGAGGAAGCCGTCTCGTAGAATTTCGCACAGAGCATAATTTAATCATAGCTAACGGTTCAAGAATCATAAAAGAAGGTTGTATACATGGAAGAATCCTGGAGATACTAGAAGGTATCAGATAGATTATATAATGGTAAGACAGAGATTTAGGAACCAGGTTTTAAATTGTCAGACATTTCCAGGGCCAGATGTGGACTCTGACCACAATCTATTGGTTATGAAGTGTAGATTAAAACTGAAGAAACTGTAAAAAGGTGGGAATTTAAGGAGATGGGACCTGGATAAACTGAAAGAACCAGAGGTTGTAGAGAGTTTCAGGGAGAGCATAAGGGAACAATTGGCAGGAATGGGGGAAAGAAATACAGTAGAAGAAGAATGGGTAGCTCTGAGGGATGAAGTAGTGAAGGCAGCAGAGGATCAAGAAGGTAAAAAGACGAGGGCTAATAGAAATCCTTGGGTAACAGAAGAAATATTGAATTTGATTAATGAAAGGATAAAATATAAAAACGCAGTAAATGAAGCAGGCAAAAGGGAATACAAAGGTCTCAAAAATGAGATCGACAGGAAGTGCAAAATGGCTAAGCAGGGATGGCTAGAGGACAAATGTAAGGATGTAGAGGTTTATCTCACTAGGGGTAAGATAGATACTGCCTACAGGAAAATTAAAGAGACCTTTGGAGGAAAGAGAGCCACTTGTATGAATATCAATAGCTCACATAGAAACCCAGTTCTAAGCAAAGAAGGGAAAGCAGAAAAGTGGAAGGAGTATATAGAGGGTCTATACAAAGGCGAGAGCACTGAAGTACTTGAGTCGAAACAAGGCCCCGGGAGTAGACAACATTCCATTGGAACTACTGATGGCCTTGGGAGAGCCAGTCCTGACAAAACTCTACCATCTGGTTAGCAAGATGTACGAGACAGGCGAAATACCTTCAGACTTCAAGAAGAATATAATAATTCCAATCCCAAAGAAAGCAGGTGTTGACAGATGCGAAAATTACCGAACTATCTGTTTAATAACTCATAGCTGCAAAATACTAACGCGAATTCTTTACAGACGAATGGAAAAACTGGTAGAAGCCGACCTCGGCGAAGATCAGTTTGGATTCCGCAGAAATGTTGGAACACGACCCTACGACGTATCTTAGAAAATAGATTAAGGAAAGGCAAACCTAGATTTCTAGCATTTGTAGACTTAGATAAATCTTTTGACAATGTTGACTGGAATACTGTCTTTCAAATTCTAAAGGTGGCAGGGGTAAAATACAGGGAGCGAAAGGCTATTTACAATTTGTACAGAAACCAGATGGCAGTTATAAGAGTCGAGGGGCATGAAAGGGAGGCCGAGGTGGTCTAGCGGTTCTAGGCGCTCAGTCAGGAACCGCGCGACTGCTACGGTCGCAGGTTCGAATCCTGCCTCGGGCATGGATGTGTGTGATGTCCTTAGGTTAGTTAGGTTTAAGTAGTTCTAAGTTCTAGGGGACTTATGACCACAGATGTTGAGTCCCATAGTGCTCAGAGCCATTTGAACCATTTGAAAGGGAAGCAGCGGTTGGGAAGGGAGTGAGACAGGGTTGTAGCCTGTCCCCGATGTTATTCAATCTGTATATCGAGCAAGCAGTAAAGGAAACAAAAGAAAAATTCGGAGTAGGTATTAAAGTCCATGGAGAAGAAATAAAAACGTTGAGGTTCGCCGATGACATTATAATTCTGTCAGAGACAGCAAAGGACTTGGAAGAGCAGTTGAACGGAATGGACAGTGTCTTGAAAGGAGGATATAAGACGAACATCAACAAAAGCAAAACGAGGATAATGGAATGTAGTCGAATTAAGTCGGGTGATGCTGAGGGAATTAGATTAGGAAATGAGACACTTAAAGTAGTAAAGGAGTTTTGCTACTTGGGGAGCAAAATAACTGATGATGGTCGAAGTAGAGTGGATATAAAATGTAGACTGGCAATGGGAAGGAAAGTGTTTCTGAAGAAGAGAAATTTGTTAACATCGAGTATAGATTTAAGTGTCAGGAAGTCGTTTCTGAAAGTATTTGTATGGAGTGTAGCCATGTATGGAAGTGAAACATGGACGATAACTAGTTTGGACAAGAAGAGAATAGAAGCTTTCGAAATGTGGTGCTACAGAAGAATGCTGAAGATTAGATGGGTAGATCACATAACTAATGAGGAGGTATGGAATAGAATCATGGTGAAGAGGAGTTTGTGGCACAACTTGACAAGAAGAAGGGACCGGTTGGTAGGACATGTTCTGAGGCATCAAGGTCTCACAAATTTATCATTGGAGGGCAGCGTGGAGGGTAAAATTCAAAGAGGGAGACCGAGAGATGAATACACTAAGCAGATTCAGAAGGATATAGGCTGCAGTAAGTACTTGGAGATGAAAAAGGTTGCACAGGATAGAGTAGCATGGAGAGCTGAATCAAACCAGTCTCAGGACTGAAGACAACAACAACAACAACAACATAAACCAGCTGTTGGTAAGGACATACCTTTATCGAACAAATTAAAGCTCGTAGGCACTGGTGTCTAGTTATTAGCAGCAAGAGAAGCTATGAAACAATCACAATAACTGAAGCCACTGTTTACATTCACCTATACAGCAGACCTCGGTGTGAGAGGGGCTTGGAACGCCCTGTATGTACATATGTCACGTGAAGAGTTAACATTACTTTATTTGGCAAGAGACTACCGCAAAATACCTAATGTGCACTTACGAATCATTAACTGAATATTTAAAATTTAAAATTGTACATAAAAAACGCATATCAAAAAGGAAAAGGAAATGCACATCTTTCCAACATACACTGTCGTGCTATTTTCATACCAACTTAAAATAACATGCAAGAATAAAAATCAACAGGTAAATATAAGGTATCAGATTACAGGACTAGTAAAAAAGAAAGTATACAAATAACATAACATAAAATATAACAGAATTTGTTGCAAAACAGTAACCGCCATCTGGCGTGGGAAGTCAGAGGAGCAAAGCTGTTAATTTACGTAAAATATTACGTTGAAACTAAGAAGTCAAATACATAAGTAGTGGTGGTTGTACTTATATGCCACGATTTAACAGGTCAACATGACATGAAACACGATAATGCTTATAAAAAAAATTGAGGTAGTGACTAACCATTTTTTGTCATATTTAACGACATGATGATACTCACATCTCATTCATCTCGTTTGGACATGTTACCACATTGTAACTGTTCCTGAGGTTTAATTACAAAATATCATCGTAATTATGAAAAGCAGAATGAGATAAAAGAACATTATTGATGCAGAGAACGTTTAGCTCACTCATCAATAAGAACTACTGTTACAAATTGCAAAGAATTAGTGATATGTTGGCTAGAGACAAGTGTAAGAAATACGCAAGCATAGTAGAAACCTCCACTGCTACGCTTATTAGCCGGCCGAAGTGGCCGTGCGGTTAAAGGCGCTGCAGTCTGGAACCGCAAGACCGCTACGGTCGCAGGTTCGAATCCTGCCACGGGCATGGATGTTTGTGCTGTCCTTAGGTTAGTTAGGTTTAACTAGTTCTAAGTTCTAGGGGACTAATGACCTCAGCAGTTGAGTCCCATAGTGCTCAGAGCCATTTTTAGCTACGCTTATTATTTACGGAAAAAATTCCCTCATATGATACAAACAGAACTTGGGTATAAGGAAACAGTGTTCTGTTTAAATTATAAAAGCTTTGTCCCAAAAAATACATCGCACTCTGGTTATATACTTTTGCACAAGCACTGGGTCAGAACCTATCATACATTCATTTACAGTTGACACAACAGAAATGAAAATTGTCAAGTAACGATTTTAAGTGCTCATATGAAAGAGGTAATTTATTACATGTCTTATAGCAGCAGTGGGACCCCTTATAACATAAAAGATGATTTTGAAAATACCCATATGTCCTAAGTAGGCCATAAAAATTAATCTAAAATAGAAGGTGTGGATAAATCGTAATATACATCGTACATAAAAAAAGTCATAACTTAGGAAAGGTAACAGTACAAATCATTCCCAAAATATACATCGTACTGTAGAAAAATTGGGACCAGACATACATATTTTCCTGCAGTTACTTACGAAAGCAATTAAAATGTAGTGACAAACTAGCAACATGAAATAATCACGTGAAAGTTATGAGGGTTTTAATTTATTGTCTATTGGAAAGACACACAAATTTCTGTAACGAAACACTTAATGTGTAGTGTACATGGATTTTGTTAAAGGCCTATTATGATTGTCAGCTATGTAACCAGACCGCCAGTTGACATAGGTTATCGCAAAACTGGTGCTAAAAGTACAAGCCAATTAAAAATCTCTACAAAGAACCTCAAAAAACTACTGTACATTAAAATACGTTGGCTAGTGAAAAGTGTGGGTAATGCGGTTCAGCCATCTGATTCACATGTATTACCTAGTAGGTGGGAACAATGTTAACATAATAAAAATGCAGTTATAAGATATACACACATGGGTTGTGTCAGAACCCTTATTACAACCCGTTGATGAAAACTCATTCAAACGGCAAAGGAATTGCTAAGTTACATGAAAAATAATTACATATAAGTGAAAATACACTCCTGGAAATTGAAATAAGAACACCGTGAATTCATTGTCCCAGGAAGGGGAAACTTTATTGACACATTCCTGGGGTCAGATACATCACATGATCACGCTGACAGAACTACAGGCACATCGACACAGGCAACAGAGCATGCACAATGTCGGCACTAGTACAGTGTATATCCACCTTTCGCAGCAATGCAGGCTGCTATTCTCCCATGGAGACGATCGTAGAGATTCTGGATGTAGTCCTGTGGAACGGCTTGCCATGCCATTTCCACCTGGCGCCTCAGTTGGACCAGCGTTCGTGCTGGACGTGCAGACCGCGTGAACGACGCTTCATCCAGTCCCAAACATGCTCAATGGGGGACAGATCCGGAGATCTTGCTGGCCAGGGTAGTTGACTTACACCTTCTAGAGCACGTTGGGTGGCACGGGATACATGCGGACGTGCATTGTCCTGTTGGAACAGCAAGTTCCCTTGCCGGTCTAGGAATGGTAGAACGATGGGTTCGATGACGGTTTGGATGTACCGTGCACTATTCAGTGTCCCGTCGACGATCACCAGTGGTGTACGGCCAGTGTAGGAGATCGCTCCCCACACCATGATGCCGGGTGTTGGCCCTGTGTGCCTCGGTCGTATGCAGTCCTGATTGTGGCGCTCACCTGCACGGCGCCAAACACGCATACGACCATCATTGGCACCAAGGCAGAAGCGACTCTCATCGCTGAAGACGACACGTCTCCATTCGTCCCTCCATTCACGCCTGTCGCGACACCACTGGAGGCGGGCTGCACGATGTTGGGGCGTGAGCGGAAGACGGCCTAACGGTGTGCGGGACCGTAGCCCAGCTTCATGGAGACGGTTGCGAATGGTCCTCGCCGATACCCCAGGAGCAACAGTGTCCCTAATTTGCTGGGAAGTGGCGGTGCGGTCCCCTACGGCACTGCGTAGGATCCTACGGTCTTGGCGTGCATCCGTGCGTCGCTGCGGTCCGGTCCCAGGTCGACGGGCACGTGCACCTTCCGCCGACCACTGGCGACAACATCGATGTACTGTGGAGACCTCACGCCCCACGTGTTGAGCAGTTCGGCGGTACGTCCACCCGGCCTCCCGCATGCCCACTATACGCCCTCGCTCAAAGTCCGTCAACTGCACATACGGTTCACGTCCACGCTGTCGCGGCATGCTACCAGTGTTAAAGACTGCGATGGAGCTCCGTATGCCACGGCAAACTGGCTGACACTGACGGCGGCGGTGCACAAATGCTGCGCAGCTAGCGCCATTCGACGGCCAACACCGCGGTTCCTGGTGTGTCCGCTGTGCCGTGCGTGTGATCATTGCTTGTACAGCCCTCTCGCAGTGTCCGGAGCA
Organism: Schistocerca nitens; assembly: GCF_023898315.1. Lineage (NCBI taxonomy): Eukaryota > Metazoa > Arthropoda > Insecta > Orthoptera > Acrididae > Schistocerca > Schistocerca nitens. The sequence goes on along the minus strand of NC_064614.1, from coordinate 1,141,639,448 downwards.
AGTATGGTGGGTCTGACACACCGGTGTCAATGTGTTCTTTTTTCCACTTCCAGGAGTGTATTCTACTTCTGGTTGAAGAAAACCACACTTGTCCAGCTGACAGCATAAATCTGCAGGTTGCAGAGCATGAAATAAAGCCTTGAAGTTTTGCAAATGTTCCTTGTGAGAACACCCAGTGACCAAGATGTCATCCAGATAATTCATGCAGGCGGGGATAGGCTGTATAAGCTGCTCCAGGAACTGCAGTAAAATGACCGGCGCCAAAGAGACACCAAATGGAAGGCGCTTGTACTTGTACAATCCAAAAGGCGTATTTATAACCAAGATGTTATGGGAATCGGCATCCAACTGGTGGAGTGCCTCAGCCAGGTCGAACTTTGAAAACTACTCTCCCCTGGCAAGCTTGGCGAGAAGGTCTGTTGGCGAATGGGGTAAGTGTCTATGACGGACTGTGCGTTGACAATAGCGCCAAAGTTCCCACACGGCCGATGGGACTCATTGGGTTTCCATATGACCACCAATGGTGTCACCCAGGCACTGTATGTAACAGGCTCCAGAACGCCAGCGGCCAGCTTGACTGCTGGCCGTAAGACCACCAGAAGGGGTTGGGCCCGGGTAAAGCGAGGCTGTGCATCCGGCTGAAGTGTGATGTGCGCCTGAAAATCGGAAGCACATCCGAGATCCGTTGCAAACAACGATGCAAAAGCGGAGCATAGATCGTCAAAGCCCTGAAAAGGAACCTCCGTGAAACGGCCTTAACTTCAACAGAAATTGAAAAGCCAATCAGTTGAAATGCATCCAGCCCAAAAATATTCGAAGCCGACGGATGTTCGACGGCAAAGAGGATAGGTGGCCGGGGAACACATTTGTACGTCGCTTGGACGACAAACTGCACACGAAGGGGAATGGAACTGTCTCCGTAGACGACCAAATGCCGAGAGGGAGGTGACAACTCAAGACAGCCCAGTCGGGTACATGTCACCATATTAATCAGGGAGACGGTGGCCCTAATGTCGACCTGAAAACTGACATCCTCAGTGAAAAGGGGGAGCATGAGGAGTAGCTTCCGCACTGATGGGTCATCCTGTGGGACGACTGATTGCAGAGCGTGCCCAGGAGGGGCAGGACTGGAGCGAGTCCAGCGACTACGACAAACCGATCGGTTTTGGCCCTCCTTGTAGCGGTGGGGACAATCAGCTCGAGAATGTGCGGTAAAGCATTGGGGGCAAGATGGAAGTGGGCCGCGCGACCGGCGACGAGGGGTGACGGGAGGCATCAGACAAAGAGGAGTGCCGACGGCGCTGGCCACTGTCGGCCGGGCCACGTCGACATCGCGAGGGCGGAACCTGCCGAGGTTCATCGATCGCCGCCACTTGTGACCGCGCCATAAGACGATCGTTAGGCGCTTGACCAATTTCAAAGGAGTGGGGAATGCGGAGAATCTCTTCCGAGGAGGGGTTATCGAGTTTCAACGCCAAAGTGCTGACCTCAGGATCGGGAGCCAGCTGAACCACCACATGCCGGATCAGGGAGTCCGCATACGAAACCTTACACTGCTGATAGGTGCACGTAAAATCGCATCGACAGTTGAGACCTTGCAAGTCAATGACCCAGGAACGACACGATTGACCAGGCTGTTGTCTCAGCTTATGTAAGTATGTTTCCCAGTCTTCATTAGCGCCATTAAATGGGGGACGGGGGGGGGGGGGGGCGACAGCGGACGGGGGAAAGCATCGGACACCCGAGGACTCGGAAGCTGTTGTGGCAGAGTGTCCCTTGCATCAACATTGTCCGTTAGCAACTGCAGAGACTGCTGTAAGATGTCTAACTGGAGCTGCTGCTGCTGCTGCATGAGCTGCTGATTTTCCTCCAGACGACAGACCAACTTCGCCTCCATGCTAACAAAATACCACCGTTTACCTCGTCGCTAAAATGTTCACTCGTACACGGAAACAAAGTAAAGTAAACACGCTGCCTGTAGGCGAGATGTCGACAGAGTCACGTGAACGTCAGACTGCCTCGCTGAGCACGGGCCTGGAATGCGCGCAGCCACGGCTTACAGCGCGATGGCTCCAGAGACCTCTAGTGGTAATCGAGGTCCATGCCGTCTGACGCGGATTCGAAACCCGCGGTGCTTGGTACCAAAGCTTAGACTCAATAAATCGTTGGAAGTATACTGCAGAAATATGGAGCCATGCTGCCTCTATAGCAAACCGTAACTGTGAAAGCGTTAGCAGCGCAGGGTTTTGTGCACGACCTGACCTGTCGATTATGTTCCATAAATGTTTGATTGGTTTCATATAGGTTATCTGGGTTGCTGGATTCCTCGCTAAAAACGTCCAGAATTTTCTTCTAACGAATCATGAACACGGTGCCCCTGTGGCATGGCGCGTTGTCATTCATAAAAATTTCATCGTTGTTTGAGAATATGATCTCCATGAATGGTTGAAAATGGTCTCCAGGTAGCCGCACGTAACCATTTGCAGCCAATGATCCCTTCAGTTCGACAAGAGGAAGCAGTCTATTCCATGTATACACAGCCCACACCATTATGAAGCCACCACCAGCTTGCACAGTGCCTTGTTGCAACTGGGTCCATGGCTTTGTGGGATATGCGCCACTCTCGAACCCTACCATCAGCTATTAACAACTGAAATCGGGACTCTTCTGACCAGACCACAGGTTTTCAGTCGTCCATATGGTCACGAGCCCAAGAGAGACGGTGCGCACGATGCTGTGCTATTAGCGAAGGCGCTCGCTTCGGTCATCTGCTGCCATAACCCATTAACGCCAGATTTCGTCGCACTATAAGAAAAGATAAGTTCATCTTACGTCTTACATTGACTTCTGCTGTTATTTCACACTGTATTGCCTGTTTGTCAGCACTGACAACTCAACGCAAACGCCAATGGTCTCGGTCCGTAAGTGAAGGCCGTCGGCCACTGAGTTGTCCGTGGTGAAGGGTAACGCCTGAAATTTGGTATTCTCTGCACACTTCTGGCACTGTGGGTCTTGGAATATTAAATCTCTAACGATTTCCGAAATGGAATGTCCCATGCGTCTAGCTCCAACTGCCACTCTGTATCCAAAATCCGTCAGTTCCCGTGTGTGGCCATAGTCACGTCGGATTACCTTTTCACATGAATCACCTGAATACAAATGACAGCTCTACCAATGCACTGCCCTTTTATACACTCAGTACGTGACACAACAGCTTTCTGTATATGTGCCTATCACTGTTCCATGTCACCTCATTGTAGTGTGAGGCATGGGCTGGACCAAAAATTCCTACTATCATGTGCGGTTGCCATCTTGATACTCGTAGCCGTGGACAGATTTTCACGTACGTTGTAGCCTATGGTCAGTACGGCGTAACACTCTGCACGTAGGAATAAACAAAGTAGTAATAAACACATACAGCTGCAGATCAGCCCTCCTCCAACTGTACCCCCAGATTCGTCCAACCTGTCCAAGTTTTCCACATGTTCTATACGTGATGGAATATACTCACTAGATGCCCAGGCAAGTGTTAGCCTAGCTTCCGTTAGTTTAGCTTTCACAACTGGGTTCTGTCAACAGCCCTTGACGCTCTGCACCAGGACTATGGTAAACAACGCACATGTAGTGTGCTAGCCATGTCATCACGTTTGTTTCTTCCCACCTTGTTTGTAAGTGAAGAGGAAGTTTCAGCGGAACCCTGGTTGAGAAAATTCTTTTGTCATGCATACTACCTACCACCCTTAGGCATGGTGTGCTGTCAATCAACTGTACAGTACATCGTACTTGCTAGTCATGTTATACATCATAGACATATATATTGTCAGCACCAGCTTAGTTCATTCTGAAATTTAATCACACTAAGATTCAGCCACAGCTGTGGAATTGCTTGTGGAATGTACTGAGCAGTTTGACTGACGCCGTTAACACAGTGCTCAGCCCTCTTTGATAACTTTCATCTTGTGTAGAATGTGAGATTGCCCTTTGTTCCATAAAAAGAAAACGAGGAATGAAACATTAGATGGCAATCATTCTGTCAATAATATATGCTTTTCGGGACCATAAGGTATGTTGCATCTCAATTTTATGGAGAAGTTTCAACATCCACCCCGTTTCATATTATTTAACGGATTACTAGGCCGAGACTCCTGTTTCATTCGTATAGCTTTTCGTACTATTGGCCAACGGGTCTTCGAAATGGTCTAACTGTGTGATAGCCGCTATCTGTTTTACTCCCTGTGTGGTTTTCGGAAGTCCCCTTTATTTCCGTACTGCACGTTTCAGGCAGTTACACCTGCGTGCTGCACTACTGCAATGACAGCACCCTTAAGCCACCGGCACACGGACCGTGCATTCGAACGTCAACGTGTCGAGTTCGGCGCGCTACTGAACGCTCAGAAACGATGCGGCTTGTGCATCCGGGAAGCGTGTCTCAACGTAGTATACGAGAGGACAGCGCGTTCCAGCGTCAGTTGTCTACCGTATCTGGTTCATAAATCACGATGTTTGTTTACGAAATGGATGTATGTAGAATTCGTATGTTAGCTCTGTCAAAACGCACATTTACTCCATTGTTCACATGCTACTCATGTTGTTGTACCTGTAGTGTACGTAAATAAGAACTTCGGTATCCACGAACATACCCGCCTGGTCAGCCGTGCGGTCTAACGCACTGATTTCCGGGCGGGAAGGCTTGACGGTCCCCGGCACGAATCCGCCTGGCAGGTTAGTGTCGAGGTCCGGTGTGCCGACCAGTCTGTGGATAGTTTTTAAGGCGGTTTTCCATCTGCCTCGAGGAATGCGGGCTGGTTCCCCTTATTCCGCCTCAGTTACACTATGTCCACAATTGCTGCGCACTTTCTCCACGTACGCGTACACCATAATTACTCTACCACGCAAACATTGCGGTCACACTCGTCTGGTGTGAGACTTTCCTGGGGGGGGGGGGGGGGGGGGTCCACTGGGGGCCGAACCGCACACCGCACAATAACCCTGTGTTCGGTGTGGGGCGGCGGTGGGGTGAGTGGACTGCTGTAGCCTGTTGTGCGTCGTTTCTAGGTCCCCAGTTTCCATACAATACAATACAATCCACAAAATTTTTATAAGGCAAAAAAAAACTTCTATATGTTGTCAGTAAGGACATGAGCTTACAGAAATCCATTACAAATGGTGCGATACAAATATACTATAGCCTTGCACGTAAGACAAAAATTAATACCTTTCCCGTCGTTTAGCTGGTGCTCTGAAACCGCATTTATTCATAGGAGGTGAGTTGCCGTATACAACCCATCAAAAATGGGCTCCAACTGAAAGCCAAGTCAATAAGGCGTCTCCTGACTCCGCACTGAAAACCCTGTAAGAAAAGGCGTTCATGTTACGTAGGTGGTGTTCTTCAATGTCAGTGGCCTACGTTCAGCAACACGCACAAAACATTTGTCTTGTTACTCGACACGATGTGAAAGACTCCCCAGCGTGCCGGGATGGTTCCTTTGAAAGGGCACGGCCGATTTCCTTCCCAATCCTTCCCTAACCCGAGCTTGCGCTCCGTCTCTAATGACCTCGTTGTCGACGGGACGTTAAACACTAACCACCACCGCCACCCCCCAGCGTGTTTTTTCCACGCTGTGACTTCACGAACTCAGCGTGCTTGACGCTGACGTTCGAATTCACGGTCTGTGTGCCAACGGCTTTTCGTGGTTATTGGATGTCCTTCATTTACGTACGCCCTTTGTAATAATCGAAGCGCTCTGATTAGATAGGGTGTAAGACTGGGATATTGCCAGTTTTCCTTGCTGTTCAGTCTATACAACGAAGAAACAATGACGGAAATGAAAGAAAGTTTAAACTGTGGGATTAAAATTCGCGTTAGGGTATCAGTGAGTTGATTCGTTGATGATACTACTATCCTCAGTGAAAATGAAGAATGATGGGTACTGTTGAATAGAGTGAACAGTTTAATGAATATAGAATGTGGCTCGAGAGTAAACCGATGAGAGACGAGAAGTAGCAGAAATGAGATAAGCGATAAAATTAGTATCAAAATTGGAGATCACGAAGTAGGCGAACATCGGGAACTCTCAACGATTAACTCTAACTTGCAGGCCGACCTCTAGTACAGGTTTTAGCGTATACGACGCGGTGTTCTCCGAAAGGAAAATTTCTCCCGGAACCCGACAAAGATACAGTGCCTAGCGTGCTCGCCATAGATGGAGTCCAGGATGCTTCTTTTTTCCCAGCCAATCCCCTTGTCATAACTTCGGACCCTCCTACACTTTTAACGCATCTACGGACTCTATATTCATCTTACATATGTACTATTACGCGTAATACACTACACACTGCCTACACTCTACGTTTACAATCACACTCTCCGCCGTCAATTTTGTAATAACTTTAGCGAATACTGTTCGGCCCTACACAAACACTGCATCTGTACTGCCACTCCCTCCAAACATACTGAGGATGAGTAACTTTCGTGAACTTCATTGCACAGAGGTCCAGAGGTTGGCGTCGCTGCCTGCGGCTGCTTCGCGAATGGCGCCCCGCACGCACATTCCCCGCACGCACATTCCGACGGGCGATAACGCTCGACTAGGACAATGTGGCGCTACAGCCTCGCTCGCCTGCTTAACACTTTAGTGAACCTATATTGCATGATACATTCCTTTGTTTTATAACCAATAACTGAATGAGTTAGAGAATCTAAGTGGGCAGTAGTACAAATGGTACACGAACTCTTCTGTTTCCTCTTCGTAGATTATGAACAATTCAATGTAGCGGGCCTTAGACAGAGCTGTAAAACGTGAGGACATTAGCCTCAAAACAATGTACTTTGTAATTATATTTCTTACGCCTGTCGTTATCTAAAGACAACTTTAATGGTTTATAACTGAATTGTATCTATGTATTACGTCAACGTAGATGATTACACTCCATAATTATTCACCAAGTACGTATTCCATGGTTATAATATTTCGGCGATTCTTGGTTAAGCGTCTATCGGCTGTAGGCGTGAATGAAATATCATTCACCTATCCGCAGTTACTTTTTCTTTCTTGAAGACACGGGGAAAAAACACGTCATTTAGTATAGAAGGACAAATTCTGTCACAAGTATAAGCAATTCGCCGTATTTCAGAAAAAATGTATTTTCGTTTCTACACCTGTCCTATATAATGCTCTGCATATCTGAATATTAAAGGGCGTAAATTTTTGTAGTTACCTCTTTGACTCAGAACTAAACTAATTTTGAAAAGTGCACAACTTCTTGAAAATATTGATGAATTAGGTTAATTCTCCCTGTTCTTCTGATACTGTCTCGCTTCAGACAATCTTATTTTCTACATGAGGTCAACTCCAGTATAAAGATTCAGCTGTCGTAGTTTATGACGATCAGAGATATAATGCTTCGTAATTTTCTCTCTCGTGTAATTTTTAGTGGAGTATTCTATGTAGTATTCTTGACAGGACTAAAATAAAGCCACATTCTCTCAAAACTGGTACACTTTTAAATAATGACTGAAACGCGTATGTACTCGGTAGCAGCGATGGTGAGGCATGGTAAAATCTTTGACCAGAGAGTTCCTAGTCTGCGCTTGACTGCGCGAGAGTGCAGTTCAGTTGGAGAGTAGTAGCGCGTGTGAGATGATGCAGCTGCGCGAGAGTGCAGTTCAGTTGCGAGGCAGTTGCGGCCTAGTTGTGAGAGAGTTCAGTAGCATGTAGGGAGTTAGCTGTTGTGTGAGGAGTCGGCGGGCGTCGACATGGCACTCTGGTCAAGATTCGGGACAAGGTATATTTTTTAAATAAGGTAATGAAGCAACATTGCGCACATTTGATAATGTAATGTAAATTAACTGTAACTAATTTGTTCAAGAATCGCTCCAATAATAATTTTTGTTTTTAAACCAACCATTTTTAACAAAGAATCCTTTTTTTGAAAGAATATTTCCGTTGTATTTCCTTAAAGAAAAGTTTCCCTTAAATTAAAAAAAAAATATTTGCGATGCATTTCCTCCAAGCTATGGCGAAAAATAAGAGCAGATGCAGTTTTACTGAGGTAAGAATTTGAGTTTAATTATTGCACAGGGCCTAAGATCGACATTTCGGTCTATTTGCGTTTTCATTGTCACTGAGATTTTATTATCACTGAATTGACTTTCATTTTGTGGGGAGCTTACACTAGGGTCAGATAGCTATTATATTTTTCATTTAATTGTCATTGTCAATAAATTATTTTATTTGCTGGGAGGTTACACTTAACTCTATGTCTATTCACATTTAAAATATTATCTTTTTAATTTCTCTGGGGAGCTTACACTTGGCTCCATTTCTATTAAATATTGTCTTCGAAATTTTGTGGGGAGGTTACAAGACTCACAATACAAGTTTGTTTCTTGTACATAAAACGTGTCTTAACATTTATTTATTTATCTTCAATGAAAACACACAAGTCTGTCACGGATATCGAATATACGTCGATGTACTTGTTAATGGAAGTTATAGTGGTTGAAATAAATAGTAAATGGACTAAATATTATTAAAAGACAGTGTTTTTTAATTTCAACAAATCAAATAATGAGCCCAGTAAACAGCAGCAATGACGACGGTTTATGCCTCCAGAGCCTGACTGTCACTCATGCCGTAATGTGGTCCGATCTTCTGAATGCAGCACACGTGTCGGAAAGTCTCGTTGTCCTTGTGTCTGCTCTTGTTCATCTATGAAACAATCAAAGAAAATCAAAATAGTATTTGACATTATATACTAAAAATTAAAGTTCAGTGACATTAAGGGGAGACTCCATCCAAGAACTGAACTTTTCTTCTACTTTGTCGATTTCAACCGGATTTTAAAATCATGTTTGTCACATAAAGATGTAGTAATACCCAACTTTTGAAAGCCAAAACTTTATTTATTTTTTAGTTTTGAATTTTTAATTTGATTTTAATGACTGTTTGAGAATCAACTGCTGATACTCTAACTTCAGTTTACAGATTCCAGATATTTAGTTACATTCACAAGACGTGGTTCAACTGTTGTGTTCATCCAATTTGTGAGAAATATTGTTAAATCACTTAAATATTGTTTTCAAGTTTCAGACTTGAATTTCCTTCAATTACCGGTGCAGAAATGCGAAAGTGTAGTAGACAAACTTCATTTTCGATAGTACACACATCAAAAAAAATTTTGCATCACCTCAGTTCCGAGAGTTCCGGAAACTGTACAGAAAATTGGACTAGAGATCAACATAAACATCATTTCCACCCTTTTTATTGCTCATAGAAACTACACATTGCATGTTGTACCACCATAAAGCGAGACCTTCAGAGGTGGTGGTCCAGATTGCTGTACACACCGGTACCTCTAGTACCCAGTAGCACGTCCTCTTGAATTGACGCATGCCTGTATTCGTCGTGGCATACTATCCACAAGGTCATCAAGGCACTGTTGGTCCAGATTGTCCCACTCAACGGCGGTTCGGCGTAGATCCCTCATATTGCTTGGTGGGCCACGTCGTCCATAAACAGTCCTTTTCTATCCATCCCAGGCATGTTCGATAGGGGTCACGTCTGCAGAACATTCTGACCACTTTAGCCGAGCAATGTCGTTATCCTGAAAGAAATCATTCACGTGCACGGTGGAGGCGCGAATTGTCGTCCACGAAGACGAATGCCTCGCCAATATCCTGTCGATATGGTTGCACTATCGTTCGGAGGATGGCATTCACGTATCGTACAGCCGTTACGGCGCTTTCCATGACCACCAGCGGCGTACGTCGGCCCCACATAACGCCACCCCAAACCAGCAGGGAACCTCGTCCTTGCTGCACTCGCTGGACAGTGTGTCCAAGGTGTTCCTGTCTCTCTGTATCTCCTCCATGTCCGAACAACATTGCTTTGGTTCACTCCGAGGCGCCTGTGCACTTGCCTTCCTTGCACAAAGTAACAATGCGGACGCGATCGAACCTTGGCATGGTTGAACTATGGACAACACGAGCAGTGTACCTCCTTCCTGGTGGAATGACTGGAACTGATCGGCTGTTCAAATGGTTCAAATGGCTTTAGGTACTATGGGACTTAACATCTGAGGTCACCAGTCCCCTAGACATAGAACTACTTAAACCTATCTAACCTAAGGACATCACACACATCCATGCCCGTGGCAGGATTCGATCCTGCGACCGTAGCAGCAGCGTGGTTCCGGACTGAAGCGCCTAGAACCACTCGGCCACAGCGGCCCGCTTGATGGGCTATCGGACCCCCTCCGACTAATAGGCGCTGGTTATGCATAGTTGTTTACTGCTTTGGGCGGGGTTTAGTGACATCTCTGAACAGTCAAAGGAACTGCCTTCAGGAGTTCTGGGAACCGGCGTGATGCAAAACTATTTTTAATGTGTGTATTAATGGAAAGATGTATGCAAATACATCAAAACTATTTCCTGCAAAATCTTCATTGAGGTTATTTTATATGTAGGTTTACAAAGTCGGCATTAACTTAGAAAACCAACTTACGGGAAAATGGAGTTTGAAATTTTATTAAAAAATGAATGCTAGCATAAGGCACATACCCATTAAAAATCAGCACCATACGTTTTTCCCTTTCTGCTTCTGTAAGACTTCTTCTTCCTGTAATTTCACGAATCGAATAGCCTTTTCTTGAATTTTTCCTTCTGTAGGCAGCATCTTGTGGATCGGTTGATCCGTCGTTGATCTCGAGGTAAGCAGATCTTTTACTGGGAGGGTGATGCTGAGACTCAAGGTTTCTTCACTCTTCAGACATATATACTAAACTGAGAAACAGCATCTACAAGACCCAAAAGTGAAGGTTGTTTCAAAATGTTTTGACAACTTCAAATTTGAATAAAGCGTGCTAAACACAAGATACAGGGACAGCGGTGACGTCTATTTGTGGTGCGAAGGGTCAAGTTTCATCCCACATACAGGTCAATAATCGTGTCGCACTGATCGAACCAACATACAAGATACAGCTTCTATGTACAATTCCTGCTCGAGAAACAGTACTGAATTGGGTACAAAACTTCCGTGCAGCTGCCAGTGTATCGAACCGAAAGCCAGGCGGTCCTCGAAAAATATCTGAAGTCTCGAGAACGTCGAGGGTGTGCGTATCAGTTTACATTCAAGCCCTCGTCGTTCGTTACGAAAATGTGCCCAAACGCTGAACACTTCGTCGGTGTCCACTCATCGCCTAATTCGGTATGATCTACATTATCGTCTGTTAAATTATGTATCTAATGGCCGCCTCGCTGGCCTGATTTAACCGTGCCAGACTTTTGCCAATGGCGTCATTTGAAGGCGCTACTGTATTCCGACCGGTCGATAAGCTTGCAACAGTTAAAAGATCGAATCCATAATAAAGTTTCCAAAATTCTTCCAGCAGTTACGAAAGATGTTTTCAGAAACTCAGTGAAACGTCTCGAGTACTATGTAGCCGCGGATGATGGTCGTTTGTCCGATGTAGTATTCCATAAATAAACTTGAATAAATAGTGGCCCTTGTGTAAAATGTTCAACGTTGTTTCACAATTAGGTTGCATGTCATTATAATTTGAAATCGTCGAAACACTGTGTGACACCCTACACTTTTTTTTTTTTTTTGTTTTGTTTTTTTGGACGCTTGGACCAAATGTCAATGTCCTTTTGTTTTTGGGACACTTGGTCCCAATGACACTGTGTACACATTCATTTGCATTTTGTGTCTTTCCGTCAGAGAGCATTTTGCCGGTAAGGCGTCTGATTAAAGTCTCTGATGGACAGGTACCGTATTGACTACATTGGTAGGTTTTAGTGTTCCCCGGCTCCTAGCACAGTCCACATTTTATATATTTCTTGGACTTACCTGTAATTCGAATGCAGCCAGGTAGTATTGGGATCAAAGAACAAACTTTCCAAAGACGTGAAACATCCCTTAACTTTTTTTGAAAAAATAACTAAAGTTTTAGGATGGAGAATCCCCTAAACATAACAATTACTGCTTAGCATACATCGTAATCGCGTCTCTGAGATAAGACGCACTGTAATCCCATGATATCCGCAAAATTGTCTATATAATGGTAAACAATATGGCACGCCTGTACAAACACATTTTTTCTGAAAGGTTGCTTTAGAGAATTCTGCTGTGGAAATATCCTAATATTGAAGCTCTCTTTGCGAAGATTTTGAGAAATGTTTATCAATAAACACGTAAACCAGCACTCATTATCGCTGGGCCACTATTCGTTACAATAGTTTCTATAGAACTCACTTTCAGAAACGCAAGTAAGACTAATACATCTCGCTGAGTGGGACTGCAATCCGGCCCGAATAGCCGTGCGCTTTCGGGACGAAGAGGTGCGCCAGTCCCGGATCTAAACCACCCGGAGAATCCAAGGCGAAGCTCGGTGAGCCGTCCAATCTGGATGTGGTTCTTAGGCGGTCTCTCACATCGTACTAGGTGAATACCGGGCTGGTACCCAAGTCGCGCCTGAGTTATGCATTGCGCAAAGTGTGTGTCCAAATGTGTGTGAACTTCTAAGGGACCAAACAGCTTAGGTCATCGGTTCCTAGACACTACTTAAACCAACTTATTCTAAGAACAACACACACACCCATGTCCGAGGGAGGACTCGAACCTCCGGCAGGAGGAGCAGCGCCGTTTCGCAAACTTTTAGAAAACTTTCGCGCACTTTCATATGCAAAACACTGCACACAGACAGTTGGAGTACTCATATCTCGTCTAGCGAGGGCAACAGGGTCGGAACAGGAAAGGCATCCTCCGATCCTTTAATTAACTGTGCGAAATACGTTAACAAGCATACCGACCTTACCCTGATGCGAGACAGGGACACAAGAGTGGGACTTCAACCACCAAAACTGTACCAAACTTGAATGGAAGTTGTAGCATATTCATTTCTGCTTACATATATCAAACACACAAAATCCCGGATGGTGGAATGTTAAATTTTTTGTCATTGACACTTGAAGTTAAGTTTGCGGTCGGTCACCTGCCATTAACGTGCAACGTCTGCAGCGTCTCCCTGTTGAGTAGCCAACCGCTGTGGCCGAGCGGTTCTAGGCGCTTCAGTCCGGAACTGCGCTCCTATTAAGGTCGCAGGTTCGAATCCTGCCTCGAGCATAGATGTGTGTGATGTCTTTAGGTTAGTTAGGTTTAAGTAGTTCTAAGTTCTAGGGGACTGATGACCTCCCATATTGCTTAGAGCCATTTGAACCTGTACAGTGGCACTTTTTCTATTCTGGTCCACAGACAACTTCAATCTTGTGCCTGCCTTGGAAAGCGCAGACGCGCGTAAGTACACATTAGACACATGGGTAAACATCGGTATTGGAAGGACCATAAAAACATGTTATTTTTCTACATGATAACAGAGACTTGATCGTGAGTGGCAGCCAGTTACCTTGAAGAAGGAGAGTTTCACAGTGGCGTACACAGTGTATTTCCGTTATTGGAATTTATTCCGGGTGTCAACGCCAATGTCGCCCTCACCACTACCAGAGTTCTTCATGAGGAAAATGTCTTCCAGCCGACGTCGGAACGCTCTGATTTTCAATTCAGTCTTCTTCCTTGTTGCTTCCGCTGTGGTGGCATTTTACACCCGGACTTAGAATCTCGCGTGCGAAAACAGTATGCTATGACTTGGATTCCACATGTCTATTCCAAGTGACATCTATCTTATTTACAAAAGGTCATCAGTCCCTAAGCTTACACACTACTTAACCTAAATTATCCTAAGGACAAACACACACACACCCATACCCGAGGGAGGACTCGAATCTCCGCCGGGACCACCCGCACTGTCCATGACTGTAGCGCCTCAGACCGCTCGGCTAATCCCATGCGGCTCAGTTCCTTACAACTTAGAACAACTTAAGCCTAACTAACCTAAGGACATCACACACATCCATGCCCGAGGCAGGATTCGAACCTGCGACCGTAGCGGTCGCGCGGTTTCAGACTGAAGCGCCTAGAACCGCTCGGCAACACCGGCCGGCGTATCCTATTTACAGCTGAGTGCAAATTAATTACAACCAGGAATAAAACACAATACCGTTACCATGTAGAGCTGCACACTACAAGCAGATCTTACCCCCGATGAGATAATCATAAACAACACGTTCAACAGCTAAGTCCTTCGATAACAAAGAGGGCCACCTTCTGGCCGTTACATATTATCTGATATGGTGTTTGTAAACGTAGAACATTATCAAACGAGAAAAGGAAAAACCTAATATTTGGAACAAGACTAATGAGAAACATATGGAGACCGATCTTAGATAAATGGGAGTGGAGGAGGAGGATGAATGATAAAAATCTATATATTTATGGAACAACCAACAATACTGCAGAAGCTGAAGTGCGAAAGGATCAAGTGGGCAGGTCATATAGCCAGTATGCCAGAAGGAAGACAAGTGGAGGAATCACTTGAGGGGACATACACCAGACGCCGCATAGGACGACTAAGGCAGCGCAAGTGAACAACCTGTCGGAGCAGCTTTGGTAATTGACCAGCGGAAACCGAGTACAAAACAGAAAGGAATAGAGAAAGTTTGTGGAGGTAGCGCGTGGTCTGCAGGGCCTCTGACCGCTCGATATGTGTGAATGGAACCAATACATATCTCCATGCACATCCTCAGAATAAATATACCTGCCCACAACACGAACAGCATTCTACGCTACTATAATCATTTAATTCTTTTTACCCACTATCGAGTTAACTACACACACCATACGATCACTCTGGTTTTCTCAGCTCTAGCGGGCATCAGCTTCCTCCAGTAGCACATCGCTAATAGCGGAGCACTTAGTGGTTACTGAGGGAGAAGATTCTGCAGAAATAAGTCATATTCCCTGGCCACAAGTCATACTGACACAGTTCGTCAGACAATATGGCGCTCAGTCTCGCGATCACAAGACGTAACGGTAAGAGGTCATTCTTAGGGAAGGAGCTCCCTCGAGCCGTCACATTCTTATGTAATATATACGCATAACTTAAAGGCAAATCAGAACCACATTACCGTAGCACTTCTAGCAATTCAATTACATACCAGCTGTACACCGAAGATGCTACACTTTTATCATATGTATTGTCCTCTCCTTTGGCTCTGGTGTTTGTCTCCTAAGATTCCGAATATCTTGCAGTTGAATTAACGTGAATGGTAGTGTGTTACTCGATGCCCGTGTTCCCAGTATACAGCACATGTTTAAAGAACAAACTTTCCATAGATATTAGATACAGGGAACATTCAGCCCCACCAATACCACGGCCACGTGGTGTAAGCTACCTCGCAATCGTGTTACCACGCTCCAAACGTTTGTCATCCGACGTGACTTGGTCCTTCCTGCTACGGCCCTTAAATCTGAACGCACACTCCCATGGTACCTCACAGTGATAGAGCCATTTCAACAGGGACAAGAGAATGATGAAGCGGCTGAAATTCAGGTTGTCTGTGAATCCGCGACTAATGACAGATGTCTTTTCCCACAATGATGTCAACTGTGAGAAAATTATGATGATAGTCAGCTGCATGTGATACCCGCGCGTTATGGACGGGGCAGCGACATTTATCAGCACTCAAGCTGTATCTTCCCGCTATCCAGCGATGTAGCTCTTAGTCCATGGATATGTTCCTGATATGATGTTTTCGCATTTTCGTTATGGACTTAGCTCCGCAGTCACACCTCATACACGTCTACTCGTGATTAACACAAACAACATACTACACCCCTACGACGTCTCATTTACATTCTTCTCCTTTTCGTAAGTCCCATATCTAGAATACTTGAGTTTCATTCATCTGGATAATTTAATCAGTACGCATAGGGAACAGGAAGGCTTTGCCAGGATGACGGTGTGCTGTTATTCAAGAGAGAATGTAGCACATCCTTGGCCAGTACTACCTTCCTTCAGTGATGCTGTTCGACGCATAGTTTATGATAAGAACTCTTGATACACAAAGTAAGTAATATTCATATAAAAGGAAACGTAGTTAAGCTGTGTCGTGTGATAGTATCAAGAATGAATGTATTTATCATAAACCGGTGTCCAAAATTAAAGCAACAAACAGAAATTTTGCGAAGTTGCCTTTATTTTGCCACAAAACGGTATAAACAGGTGATAGTAAATAAGAAACAATGTAAAGAATACAGACTGCAAACAACTGCAACGTGCATACCAGCAGACAAAAGTGTTCTTCGTTCTTTTGAACTTAATGGATTTAGACACGCATTCCGCCAACTGGTTAATGTGCTTAAGTGGGGTAGCACCACTTACGGCGGTAGTACAGGCCTGACAACAAAGTACATATTAGACAAATGGGTAAACATCGGTATTGGAAGGACCATAAAAAATGTTATTTTTCTACATGATAACAGAGACTTGATCGTGAGTGGCAGCCAGTTACCTTGAAGAAGGAGAGATATAGGTCTATAGTTCTGCACATCTGTTCGACATCCCTTCTTGAAAATGGGGTGACCTGTACCCTTTTCCAATCCTTTGGAACGCTACGCTCTTCTAGAGACCTACGGTACACCGCTGCAAGAAGGAGTGCTAGTTCATTCGCGTGTAAAATCGGCCTTTCCTCTTTTGAGTGATTTTAATTGTTTCTCTATCCCTCTGTCGTCTATTTCGATATCTACCATTTTGTCATCTGTGCAACAATCTAGAGAAGGAACTACAGTGCAGTCTTCCTCTGTGGAACAGATTTGGAAAACACATTTAGTATTTCGGCCTTTAGTCTGTCATCCTCTGTTTCAGTACCATTTTGGTCACAGAGTGTCTGGACATTTTGTTTTGATCCACCTACCGCTTTGACATCAAAATTTCTTAGGATTTCCTGCCAACTCAGGCCATAGAACTTTACTTTCGAATTCATTGAACGCCTCTCGCATTACATTTCGCTTCGCGTGATTTTTGTTTATCTGCAAGGCTGTGGCTATATTTATGTTTGCTGTGAAGTTCCCTTTGCTTCCGCAGCAGTTTTCTAACTCGCTTGTTGTACGACGGTGGTTCTTTTCGATCTCTTATGATCTTGCTTGGCACATACTCATCTAATGCATATTGTACGATGATTTTGAACTTTGTCCACTGATCCTCAACACAATCTGTACTTGAGACAAGACTTCTGTGTTGAGCCGTCAAGGACTGTGAAATCTGCGTTTTGTCACTTCTGCTAAAGAGAAAAATCTTCCTCCCTTTTTTAATATTTCTATTTACGGCTGAAATTATCGATGAAGTAACCGCTTTATGATCGCTGATCCCTGTTCTGCGTTAACTGTTACAAATAGTTCGGGTCTGTTAGTCACCAGAAGGTCTAATATGTTATCGCCACGAGTCTGTTTTCTGTTTAACTGCTCAAGGTAGTTTTCAGATAAAGCACTTAAAAAAATTTCACTGGATTCTTTGTCCCTGCCACCCGTTATAAACGTTTGAGTCTCCCAGCCTATATCCGGCAAATTAAAATCTCCACCCAGAACTATGACATGGTGGGGAAATCTACTCGAAATATTTTCCAAATTATCCTTCAGGTGCTCTGCCACAACAGCTGCTGAGCCAGGGGGCCTATAGAGACATCCAATTACCTTGTTTGAGCCTGCTTTAAACCGTGACCTTCACGCAAATTATTTCACATTTCGGATCTCCGTCAATTTACTTCGATATTATTGCACTTTTTATCGCTATAAACACGCCTCCCCCTTCACTGTCCAGCCTGTCTATGCGATATAAATTCCAATCTGAGTTTAGAATTTCATTACTGTTTACATCTGGTTTCAGTCAAGTTTCTGTCCTTAGTGCTATGTGGGCATTGTGACCGTTTATTAATGAGAGCAGTTCTGGGACCTTTCTATAGACACTCCTGCAGTTTACTATTACCACATTAATATTGTTATTCCCTGTTGCGTTTTGCCTACTACTACCTTGCCGCGCCTCAGGAGGCGTCTCGTCGGGCCTAGGGAGGGAATTCTCTAACCTAAAAAACGCACATGTGCACTCCACACGTACTCCGCTACCCTTGTAGCCGCTTCCTGCGTGTAGTGCACGGCTGACCTACTCAGGGGGACTATGCATTTCTCCACCCCATAGCGGAGGTCGAGAAATTTGCACCCCAGATCTCCACAGAATCGTTTGAGCCTCTGGTTTAAGCCTTCCACTAAGCTCCAAACCAGAGGACCGCGATCGGTTCTGGGAACGATACCACAAATAGTTATCTCAGATTCCACCCCGCGAGCGAGGCTTTCCGTCTTCACCAACTCCACCAACCGTCTGTATGAACTGAGGATGACCTCTGAACCCAAACGGCAGGAGTCATTGGTGCCGACATGAGCAACAATTTGCAGTCGGGTGCACCCAGTGCTCTCTATTGCCGCCGGCATTGCCTCCTCCACATCTCGGATGAGACCCCCCGGCAAGCAGACAGAGTGAACACTGGCCTTCTTCCCCGACCTTTCCGCTATTTCCCAAAGGGGCTCCATCACCCGCCAAACGTTGGAGCTCACAATCACTAATAAACCCCTCCCCCCGTGTGCCCGCTCGGACCTTGCTGAAGGAGCGGCCATACGTCCACTCACAGGCAGAGCGGGGGACGCCACACTGGCAGTCTACACATTGACCCTCCGCCTCGTGCGCCGCGAACGCCGCTGAACCCGTCACTGCCCTTGGGGAGCGGGTGATCCAACCGCGCCCGTTACCCGCGAAGATGTCTCACGTGATCGGCCCTTCTCTGGTCTACAGGAGACAGTTCCGGTCTCTACGAACTGTCGCCACATCCGAAGAACAACAGAGAAATTCATGTTAAGCCATCGGGTCACATTAGTTTGCGACTGTCCTGCTTCCATTCTTCCTGTGTCCCTCCACCGCAGAGAGTCTTCACTGTGCTGTACAGCGCCGTCTCTGACTGTGTACAAAGCCATTGTGGATATGGACTACACGGCAAACACTACCCCGTTTGATAGATGCCCTGACGTCATCGTTGGCGTGTTGTTCGTTGGTCGAAGTGTTCTCTTCCGTGCAGAACACGATCGTAAGGACATCTGTTGACAAGCTGTATGATTATATCGTGAATTAGACGGGACAGTGAAATAGTGGTTCGTTGCTTTAATTTTATACACCAGTGTGTTTATAGGTCTATGTTAGAAATAGTGTTTATTATGCGTTATTGTTGCCTTCTGCTACTAGGTTCGAGAACGATGGAGCAACGGCGGTGATCTTGCTGTAACAAAATACAGCGCCATTGAAAGCTGGCCATCATACACACGAAGCCGATGGCAATGCCAAGCTGAAACACGTCGTCGTTGCGACAGCGGACTTGGATTATTATTACAAAAGATACTGTATAGTACTGTAGAAATAAAAAAAAGGAGGAAAACAGTTATATGATCTTAATTCATCTATCGGTTGCTGTCTGGTTGTCTTCACAGCATTAAGTCATACTCATACGTATGAGCAGCCAGAGTTGCATTTATTACATTTACAATATAAATTTTTTATGAAGAATGAATAATAAATGAAGACAAAATGTTATTAATGGAAATTTAAAATCGGCGTTGAGGAGTTATTTGTTAAAAGAGTGTCTGTGTTTGATGCTCATCGTGGTACATCTTACACAGATCATCTTACTGAACAGCGGCCGCAACATTAAATGGGTGAGTCTCAGGAGAAGGAAAATCGACTATCCTCGAGACTTATGATTTTCGGTGAAGGGACTTCGGGTATTGGAGGCAGTAGTAGCATCCCCGATCCATTTTGAAAGGGTATTTATTACCTGCCCTTTAAGTGATCCAAGGTTTTTAGAGATGAGAAGTGTCATAATTTTTTTACTTTGACGCAACATTAGCTTAGAGAAATGATAATGATGGAAGCTGAAGGAATGAATTTGAATTCGTACCACATCCGTGACTCTAACGCGGGTCTCCTTGCGTATTTGGCGGGAATGCTGACCATTACACCACCGCAGCACTATGGTCAGCATTTCTGCAAGGAGTACTCCACAGCACAAACATCTGTTCACATCTTCAGCTTATTCTCCCCTTGAATCGTCACTACTGATGGGGCTCTCTGGCTTGCTGGCTTGGAATAGCACCCCACCGTTGGACGTAATAGGGAAGTCCCGTACCTCAGGTGATCTTATAGATCTAATAATTAAATTTTCCCCGAGACACTGTCTTATCTTTATCTACTACACTGGTGGAAGCTGAAGAAATGTATTAAAATTGGTGCATGGCCAGAACTCAAATCCGGGTCTCCTTGCTCACTTACCTTTTCACCAGATGCGTTTTTTTCCCACGGGATGGAGATATGGAGGGAAGGGTGGGGAGGAGAAAGTGGGCAGGGATCGTAACCCGAGGCCTGATCTCAGTGTCCCTCTCACCGTCAAGGAATGGCGAGAGGAAATCAATAGTGGGAAATACCCTTTTTTAAGGTTCTTTAAATTTATTTTTCCACCACCCATGAACCATGGACCTTGCCGTTGGTAGGGAGGCTTGCGTGCCTCGGCGATACAGATAGCCGTACCGTAAGTGCAACCAAAACGGAGGGGTATCTGTTGAGAGGCCAGACAAACGTGTGGTTCCTGAACAGGGGCAGCAGCCTTTTCAGTAGTTGCAGGGGCAACAGTCTGGATGATTGACTGATCTGGCCTTGTAACACTAACCAAAACGGCCTTGCTTTGCTGGTACTGCGAACGGTTCAAAGCAAGGGGAAACTACAGCCGTAATTTTTCCCGAGGGCATGCAGCTCTACTGTATGGTTAATGATGATGGCGTCCTCTTGGGTAAAATATTCCGGAGGTAAAATAGTCCCCCATTCGGATCTCCGGGCGGGGACTACTCAAGAGGACGTCGTTATCAGAAGAAAGAAAACGTTCTACGGATCGGAGCGTGGAATGTCAGATCCCTTAATCGGGCAGGTAGGTTAGAAAATTTAAAAAGGGAAATGGATAGGTTAAAGTTAGATATAGTGGGGATTAGAGAAGATCGGTGGCAGGAGGAACAAGACTTCTGGTCAGGCGAATACAGGGTTATAAATACAAAGTCAAATAGAGGTAATGCAGGAGTAGGTTTAATAATGAATAAAAAAAAATAGGAATACGGGTAAGCTACTACAAACAGCATAGTGAACGCATTATTGTGGCCAAGATAGACACGAAGCCCACGCCTGCTACAATAGTACAAGTTTATATGCCAACTAGCTCTGTAGATGACGAAGAAATTGAAGAAATGTATGATGAAATAAAAGAAATTATTCAGATAGTGAAGAGAGACGAAAATTTAAGTCATGGGTGACTGGAATCCGGTATTAGGAAAAGAGAGAGATGGAAACGTAGTAGGTGAATATGGATTGGGGGTAAGAAATGAAAGAGGAAGCCGCCTGGTAGAATTTTGCACAGAACACAACTTAATCATAGCTAACACTTGGTTTAAGAATCATGAAAGAAGGTTGTATACATGGAAGAACCCTGGAGATACTAAAAGGTATCAGATAGATTATATAATAGTAAGACAGAGATTTAGGAACCAGGGTTTAAATTGTAAGACATTTCCACGGGCAGATGTGGATTCTGACCACAATCTATTGGTTATGACCTGTAGATTAAAACTGAAGAAACTGCAAAAAGGTGGGCCGGCCGGAGTGGCCGTGTGGTTCCAGGCGCTACAGTCTGGAGCCGAGCGACCGCTACGGTCGCAGGTTCGAATCCTGCCTCGGGCATGGATGTGTGAGATGTCCTTAGGTTAGTTAGGTTTAATTAGTTCTAAGTTCTAGGCGACTGATGACCTCAGAAGTTAAGTCGCATAGTGCTCAGAGCCATTTGAACCATTTTTTTTTTTTTTTTTTTGCAAAAAGGTGGGAGTTTAAGGAGATGGGACCTGGATAAACTGACTAAACCAGAGGTTGTACAGAGTTTCAGGGAGAGCATAAGGGAACAATTGACAGTAATGGGGGAAAGAAATACAGTAGAAGAAGAATGGGTAGCTTTGAGGGATGAAGTAGTGAAGGCAGCAGAGGATCAAATAGGCAAAAAGACGAAGGCTAGTTGAAATCCTTGGGTAACAGAAGAAGTATTGAATTTAATTGATGAAAGGAGAAAATATAAAAATGCAGTAAATGAAGCAGGCAAAAAGGAATACAAACGTCTCAAAAATGAGATCGACAGGAAGTGCAAAATGGCTAAGCAGGGATGGCTAGAGGACAAATGTAAGGATGTAGAGGCTTATCTCACCAGGGGTAAGATAGATACTGCCTACAGGATAATTAAAGAGACCTTTGGAGAAAAGAGAACCACTTGTATAAATATCAAGAGCTCACATGGAAACCCAGTTCTAAGCAAAGAAGCGAAAGCAGAAAGATGGAAGCAGTATATAGAGGGTCTATACAAGGGCGATGTATTTGGGGACAATATTATGGAAATGGAAGAGAATGTAGATGAAGATGAAATGGGAGATATGATACTGCGTGAAGAGTTTGACAGAGCACTGAAAGACCTGAGTCGAAACAAGGCCCCGGGAGTAGATAACATTCCATTAGAACTACTGACAGCCTTGGGAGACCCAGTCCTGACGAAACTCAACCATCTGGTGAGCAAGATGTATGAGACGGGCGAAATACCCTCAGACTTCAAGAAGAATATAATAATTCCAATCCCAAAGAAAGCAGGTGTTGACAGGTGTGAAAATTACCGAACTATCAGTTTAGTAAGTCACGGCTGCAAAATACTAACGCGAATTCTTTACAGACGAATGGAAAAACTAGTTGAAGCCGACCTCTGGGAAGATCAGTTTGGATTCCGTAGAAATATTGGAACACGTGAAGCAATACTGACCCTACGACTTATCTTGGAAGCTAGATTAAGGAAAGGCAAACCTACGTTTCTAGCATTTGTAGACTTAGAGCAAACTTTTGACATTGTTGACTGGAATACTCTCTTTCAGATTCTGAAGGTGGCAGGGGTAAAATACAGGGAACGAAAGGCTATTTACAATTTGCACAGAAACCAAATGGCAGTTATAAGAGTTGACGGACATGAAAGGGAAGCCGTGGTTGGGGGTTGAGACAGGGTTGTAGCCTCTCCCCGATGTTATTCAATCTGTATATTGAGCAAGCAGTGAAGGAAACAAAAGAAAAATTCGGAGTAGGTATTAAAATCCATGGAGAAGAAATAAAAACCTTGAGGTTCGCCGATGACATTGTAATTCTGTCAGAGGCAGCAAAGGATTTGGAAGAGCAGTTGAACGGAATGGACAGTATCTTGAAAGGAGGATATAAGACGAATATCAACAAAAGCAAAACGAGGATAATGGAATGTAGTCGAATTAAGTCGGGAGATGCTGAGGGTATTAGATTAGGAAATGAGACACTTAAAGTAGTAAAGGAGTTTTGCTATTTGGGGAGCAAAATATTTGATGATGGTCGAAGTAGAGAGGATATAAAAAGTAGACTGGCAATGGCAAGGAAAGCGTTTCTGAAGAAGAGAAATATGTTAACATCGAGTATAGATTTAAGTGTCTGGAAGTCATTATGAAAGTATTTGTATGGAGTGTAGCCATGTATGGAAGTGAAACATGGACGATAACTAGTTTGGACAAGAAGAGAATAGAAGCTTTCGAAATGTGGTGCTACAGAAGAATGCTGAAGAATAGATGGATAGATCACATAACTAATGAGGAGATATTGAATAGGATTTGGGAGAAGAGAAGCTTGTGGCACAACTTGACTAGAAGAAGGGATCGATTTGTAGGACATGTTCTGAGGAATCAAGGGATCACCAATTTAGCATTGGAGGGCAGCGTGGAGGGTAAAAATCGTAGAGGGAGACCAAGAGATGAATCACCAAGCAGATTCAAAAGGTTGCAGTAGATACTGGGAGATGAAGAATCTTGCACAGGATAGAGTAGCATGGAGAGGTGCATCAAACCTGTCTCAGGACTGAAGACCACAACAACAAACAACAAATTTATTTTATTTCTTTATATATATATAAACGCACCTGGTGCGTCACGGTCCTCCAGTAACTGGTGTCACGGATTTGGGGGCTCGTATACAAACTGCGTGGAGGGAAATCTCGAGGAACGTATTCAGAACCTTATTGATTCTACGAAATCCCTCAGGAACGTATTCAGAACCTTATTGATTCTACGAAACGGTGTATAGCAGCTGTAATTGCAGCGCATGGTAAAATATTTTTGGTAACGTTTTGTAGGACCAAACTCCAAACTGCTGAGGTCATCGGTCCCTAGGCCTTGTTTTTTTTTGGTCATCAGTCTACTGACAGGTTTGATGCGGCCCGCCACGAATTCCTTTCCTGTGCTAACCTCTTCATCTCAGAGTAGCACTTGCAACCTACGTCCTCAATTATTTGCTTGACGTATTCCAATCTCTGTCTTCCTCTACAGTTTTTGCCCTCTACGGCTCCCTCTAGTACCATGGAAGTCATTCCCTCATGTCTTAGCAGATGTCCTATCAACCTGTCCCTTCTCCTTATTAGTGTTTTCCACATATTCCTTTCCTCTCCGATTCTGCGTAGAACCTCCTCATTCTTTACCTTATCAGTCCACCTAATTTTCAACATTCGTCTATAGCACCACATCTCAAATGCTTCGATTCTCTTCTGTTCCGGTTTTCCCACAGTCCATGTTTCACTACCATACAATGCTGTACTCCAGACGTACATCCTCAGAAATTTCTTCCTCAAATTAAAGCCGGTATTTGATATTAGTAGACTTCTCTTGGCCAGAAATGCATTTTTTGCTATAGCGAGTCTGCTTTTGATGTCCTCCTTGCTCCGTCCGTCATTGGTTATTTTACTGCCTAGGTAGCAGAATTCCTTAACTTCATTGACTTCGTGACCATCAATCCTGATGTTAAGTTTCTCGCTGTTCTCATTTCTAGTACTTCTCATTACCTTCGTCTTTCTCCGATTTACTCTCAAACCATACTGTGTACTCATTAGACTGTTCATTCCGTTCAGCAGATCATTTAATTCTTCTTCACTTTCACTCAGGATAGCAATGTCATCAGCGAATCGTATCATTGATATCCTTTCACCGTGTATTTTAATTCCACTCCTGAACCTTTCTTTTATTTCCATCATTGCTTCCTCGATGTACAGATTGAAGAGTAGAGGCGAAAGGCTACAGCCTTGTCTTACACCCTTCTTAATACGAGCACTTCGTTCTTCATCGTCCACTCTTATTATTCCCTCTTGGTTATTGTACATATTGTATATGACCCGTCTCTCCCTATAGCTTACCCGTACTTTTTTCAGAATCTCGAACAGCTTGCACCATTTTATATTGTCGAACGCTTTTTCCAGGTCGACAAATCCTATGAAAGTGTCTTGATTTTTCTTTAGCCTTGCTTCCATTATTAGGCGTAACGTCAGAATTGCCTCTCTCGTCCATTTACTTTTCCTAAAGCCAAACTGATCGTCACCTAACGCATTCTCAATTTTCTTTTCCATTCTTCTGTATATTATTCTTGTAAGCAGCTTCGATGCATGAGCTGTTAAGCTGATTGTGCGATAATTCTCGCACTTGTCAGCTCTTGCCGTCTTCGGAATTGTGTGGATGATGCTTTTCCGAAAGTCAGATGGTATATCGCCAGACTCATATATTCTACACACCAACGTGAACAGTCGTTTTGTTGCCACTTCCCCTAATGATTTTAGAAATTCTGATGGAATGTTATCTATCCCTTCTGCCTTATTTGACCGTAAGTCCTCCAACGCTCTTTTAAATTCGGATTCTAATACTGGATCCCCTATCTCTTCTAAATTGACTCCTGTTTCTTCTTCTATCACATCAGACAAATCTTCGCCCTCATATAGGCCTACATACTACTTAATCTAACTTAAAATAACTTACGCTATGGACAACACACACCCATCCCCTAGGGAGGACTCGAACCTCAGACGAGGAGAGCCACACGAACCGTGACAGGGCGCCTAAGACCGCTCGGCTACCCCAGCAGCGCGTGGCCACACGACATACTAAATAGTAGGGCTCAAAGGACATGTATAGATTTGAAAAGCTAATCATTTGTTACTTGTCATGTACCTAACCTGTGGTATTAAATTAATTGAATTCATGCGTTTCCTTCTTGGTGTTACAATTTCCACAAACGGTAGTATAGTTGCGCTCATGACTGATTAGTTGCCCCTGTTAATATCGGGTGATTGTCTTTGCAATGGAGGACAGCAACTGTATGTTGAGCTGTGGAGAATACGTTCTTCCTTGAGAGTATGAGCAGAGTTATTTGTCACAGTTACGCAGTTTTAAACAAGAACCTTCTAGGATAAAGTATATGTATGGAAGAGTGAAGGTCATATCGACTCAATTAGGATTGTTGTAACAGTTTTCAACATTCTCGTAAAGTTAAGGGCTTATCAGGATAATCTTATTAGCGTGTGTGAAGACTAGTGAGCTGCTAAGAGCGTTGAAAGACCGAATCGGTCAACATACAGCATCAGAATTGCTGACATCGCCGAAAGCGTATTGTTATTAATGAATTACACGATTATATCGATTGATGGACATGGTGAAGAGAATAGTATGCGTACGTCGACCTGCCGCAGCGGCCTTATCTGAAGTTACAGATAGTAATGAAGGTAAGGCAACAGCAGCGGAATGCACTGCCTATCCTTGACACTGAGAGCACTCACCGGTACACCGGTACAGGAATCAACATGTTTCACGAAAAATTCTGATAAGCACAATCTTTAGCAGCACTACATTCGTGGGTTGTAGGAGCTTATTCTCAACAAAACGACTATTCACGTTGGTGTGTAGAATATATGAGTCTGGCGATATACCATCTGACTTTCGGAAAAGCATCATCCACACAATTCCGAAGACGGAAAGAGCTGACAAGTGCGAGAATTATAGCACAATCAGCTTAACAGCTCATGCATCGAAGCTGCTTACAAGAATAATATACAGAAGAATGTAAAAGAAAATTGAGAATGCGCTAGGTGACGATCAGTTTGGCTTTAGGAAAAGTAAATGGACGACAGAGGCAATTCTGACGATACGCCTAATAATGGAAGCAAGGCTAAAGAAAAATCAAGACACTTTCATAGGATTTGTCGATCTGGAAAAAGCGTTCGACAATATAAAATGGTGCAAGCTGTTCGAGATTCTGAAAAAAGTACGGGTAAGCTATAGGGAGAGACGGGTCATATACAATATGTACAACAACCAAGAGGGAATAATAAGAGTGGACGATGAAGTATTAAGAAGGGTGTAAGACAAGGCTGTAGCCTTTCGCCCCTACTCTTCAATCTGTACATCGAGGAAGCAATGATGGAAATAAAAGAAAGGTTCAGGAGTGGAATTAAAATACAAGGTGAAAGGATATCAATGATACGATTCGCTGATGACATTGCTATCCTGAGTGAAAGTGAAGAAGAATTAAATGATCTGCTGAACGGAATGAACAGTCTAATGAGTACACAGTATGGTTTGAGAGTAAATCGGAGAAAGACGAAGGTAATGAGAAGTACTAGAAATGAGAACAGCGAGAAACTTAACATCAGGATTGATGGTCACGAAGTCAATGAAGTTAATTCTGCTACCTAGGCAGTAAAATAACCAATGACGGACGGAGCAAGGAGGATATCAAAAGCAGACTCGCTATGGCAAAAAAGGCATTTCTGGCCAAGAGAAGTCTACTAATATCAAATACCGGCCTTAATTTGAGGAAGAAATTTCTGAGGATGTACGTCTGGAGTACAGCATTGTATGATAGTGAAACATGGACTGTGGAAAAACCGGAACAGAAGAGAATCGAAGCATTTGAGATGTGGTGCTATAGACGAATGTTGAAAACTAGGTGGACTGATAAGGTAAAGAATGAGGAGGTTCTACGCAGAATCGGAGAGGAAAGGAATATGTGGAAAACACTGATAAGGAGAAGGGACAGGATGATAGGTCATCTGCTAAGACATGAGGGAATGACTTCCATGGTACTAGAGGGAGCTGTAGAGGGCAAAAACTGTAGAGGAAGACAGAGATTGGAATACGTCAAGCAAATAATTGAGGACGTAGGTTGCAAGTGCTACTCTGAGATGAAGAGGTTAGCACAGGAAAGGAATTCGTGGCGGGCCGCATCAAACCTGTCAGTAGACTGATGACAAAAAAAAAAAAAAAAAAAAAAAAAAAAAAAAAAATAATAATAATAATAATAATAATAATAATAATAATAAAAAATTCTCATCAAAGGCACAGAACGGCTGGTTAGCTTTCCTTCAGAT
This sequence comes from Schistocerca nitens, assembly GCF_023898315.1. Taxonomy (NCBI): domain Eukaryota; kingdom Metazoa; phylum Arthropoda; class Insecta; order Orthoptera; family Acrididae; genus Schistocerca; species Schistocerca nitens. The sequence continues at coordinate 1,141,611,202 of NC_064614.1, read as the reverse complement.
CAGCTCAAAGTTTACGAGCACCTCCTTAAAGCTACTAAGAGTGGAAAATGATACAGAAATGTGTGACTACGAGATGCCACGCTTCTATGTGACACTCAGTGGTCGTAAGGTACGCGCTCAGAAATCAGTTTAGATACACGGCTTCTGTTTAAGCCATCTGTGACTGGTCTTGCCGTGTATCGCTTTATGCTCTGACCTATTTACTCTACTTACTATGTTTTGAATCTGTGTACTAGTCCCTTGTGTTTGACTGTGCTTAGAACACTGTTTACTCTACTTACCATATTATTATGTTTTGAATCTGTGTACTGGTCACTTGTGTTTGACTGTGCTCAGAACACCCACGTACTCTCATGTACTCACCACTCTGACTTCACTATGCTGATAGGATGTCATCTCACGCCGCCGCTGCACCAGTCGTCGCCTCTACAGCCTCCACGTACCTTTGTCCAACATGGCAGTAAATACGACTGCACCCTACACATTTTCATAAGTCTCACACGTCCTAAAAGAGAAATGGTAATTCTTCCTCAACTGGGTATCTTGGTATCAAAAGTCAGCATCCCTGACAACTGTGACAGTTATTTGTTAACACTTAGGCGTTACTTGCTTCTTTAAAAGCATGCGGCTTTCCACAGTAAATCAGCGGAATTATCATTGTGTTTAACAACGTCTGTCGCTAGGAGACTTTGTTGGGTATGGTATGATAAACGCATCGTTCACAGATACTTTCCAGTTCGACATCTTCTGCACAAGAGTTCACAAAATACGCCGTATTTGACATATAATAGTTGTTCTCAGAGGGTGACGGGACACAGTCTACCTGAAGAAGAAAGATCAGAATATTTAACGACGAATGAAACGTACGTCGTAAAAGAGGTTAGACGCGACAGGTCGGGGAGTATTCATTATAGACGACAAAAAGATTGTCCATATTTAGGTTGAAATAGATTCTAAGTGTGAAGTTATCTGGGAACGAGTAACTGGCCGAGGTGAACTCCACTTAATCACAGAATGTTTTTAACGACCACCCGATTACACCGTAACTGTCGTAGAATCCTTTGAAGAAAGTCCACGCTCAGTAGAGCGGAAATACCACTATCATGCAGCTGTAGTTGAAGTGGACTTTGACCTACCGAGCGTAGGCTGCGACGTCTGTGGATTCACTGTAGCTGGTACGGACAGACAGCCTTGTGAAGTAGTTCTGAAAACGTTTTCCGTAAACTGTCTTGAGCAGCTAGTTCGACAACCCACCGAAATGGAAATATTTTAGACCCTGTAACTAGAAACAGACATGAACTTATCGAGAGTGTCAGTATATAGATAGAAATTGGTGTTCATTTTTCCATCATGGCGACGATAATTACTAAAGTTATCCGTTAAGAGCTAGGAGAGTATTTATTCTAAAAGAGTAGATAAGCCATTGTTAGCACCTTAATTAGATAAAGAATGGAAATCACTTATTTCTATTATGATGGATGTAGAGGAATTGTGAACAAAGTCTAAATGAATGGAAATTGCCCTCTGGATAAGTATGTACCGAGTACGTGGATTAAGGACGGAAAGACCCAGATTGGGTTAATAACAAAATGCGGAATATGATGCGGAAGCAGAGGTTATAGCACTCTTATATCAAAATAGAACGTGGATGCATCGACAGCCAAATGTTAGTAGAAACCCGTACGTCTCTTAAAAGAACGATGCAAGAAGTACACAGCAACTTTCACTGTCATACCGTAGTGAAGGATTTTTGCCAAGCAGCCGAGAAAATTCTGATCATACGTAAGAATCACAAAGTGAGTCGAAGACTTCTGTTGGGTCATTCGTCGTCCAGTTTGGTGTGGCAACAGAAGACAGAGAATAGAAAACTAATTTAAATTTCCCGTTTAAAAAAATCATTCACGCAGGACGATTGTAAAGACGTCCCAATATTTGACCGTCACAGAGACTCCCGTACAGAGGACACAGAAATAGACGTCCTGACGTTGAGAAGCAGCTGGACATGTTGTAAACATATAAATGGTCTGTTGTGGGTACAGTTCAGAGAGTGCTCTACGACCCTTGTTTAGCTTGCATTTATCGATAATCTCTCGCTAAGACCAGAGCCCCAAGTAACTGGAAGCAAGTGCAGGTTGACTCCTACATATTAGAAGGGTATAAGAAGGGACCTTCAAAATTATGGATCCATGTACGTAACATTGGTATGCTGCAGAATTCTTGAACATGATCTAAGTTCGATATAAAAAAATGCTTTTGAAACGGAAAAGCTTCTATCTACAAATCATCACTGAATTGGAAAGCATTGTTCGTGCGAAACTTAGCTTGCCTATTTCTAGTACGATATCCTGTGAACCATGAGCGAAGAGCAACAGGCAGATTCAATAGTCCTAGATTTCCGGAAAGCGTTTGACACAGTGACTTTGAACGAAGATGCAGGCATACGGATGAAGTTTCAGGTACATGAGTGGCTCGGCGATTTCTCATGTAACAGATCCTAGTACTCTTGTCCTCGACAGCAAGTGTTCGGCAGAGACCAGAGGATTGGGGAGAGTGCCTCAGGGAAGTGTGATAGGTCCTCTCTTATTCTCTGTCTCTATAAATGATCTAATGGGTAGGGTGAGCAGCCGTATGTGACTGTTGGCTGAGGATGCTGTAGTGTACTGGAAAATAGCGTCGTTGAGTGACGGTAGAGGGATATAGATGACTTGTATAGCTCACGAGAAGGACAAACTATTGTGAATCGCGCTATTGCATATGTAAACGATTGGCAAAAATACAGATATTGATAAGCTTGACATTATTTAATTCATCGGACTAGTCTTGTGGCTTTTACTTAACAAGGATTACTGTAAGCGACCCTGTGAGTCGCCTGAAGAAGTCTCACCTGACCTACAACTGCCAAACGACTACTATCATCAGTGAAAACTAATTACAAAATAAGGCACGGATTTGTCCCCACCTATTGTACTTAGCGGTGAGGTTTACTTATGAATACATTTGCTCATTTGTGTAATTTGTGGGCAGATTACAGAGATGTTCCTAATGGGGCTAAATTCGTGAATTCACTTCATGTGCACACTAAGACTTCATAAAGGAGTACTGTGCATATGATCAAGCACAGACTTTTCGCTATGGAATGAACACCAACAGAAGACGTACATGGGAATTAAGGTGAAGTTTTAGAGACGAACCACCCTCGCACTTTTTGTATTTGCTTTGAGTAAACTGAATATCAACTCTTGTCGTATGCTATCTAAGTACATGATTGTGTGTGCAGTAAAAAAAAGTAATTTTTTCTAATGCATTCTACACATACCTATCTAAAATCTAGCGTTAAGAACTTAATATTTTAGCAACTGTCTCTCTCTTTTAGGCCTCCTTTGCTAAATAAACACATTCGGAGTGAATGGTAGACCATGCTGCTCATAACGTAGCACAGTTATTTTGATTAGCACAACCGTCACGTAAATACCTGGCACTTCATAGATGTTAGCTTATCAAGAGCTGTGAGTTTGTACAGGATGCATACCATCATTCTCTTAAGACAGAATTCTAGATTAACTGACCTTCGACCATGAAACTCCTACAAAAGAATTCTGTGACTTTTACAAACTGCACGCGCTTAATGACAAAGAATGTAGTTGATGGTAAAATCCCCCTAAATAAGCTCGTATGTTTTGTGTAAAACACATCCCATGGGCCCTCTTAAAACCCGACCCTGTTGATGTGTTGCAGTTCTTGTATCATCGTTTTAGGGAGGCGTGAGCATCCTGGCAGATAGAACCTACCTTGAGCAGTCACCCATTGCAGCACTTGACCATTCCATCTCGTCGTCACGCTTCACCGCAATTCTCCGCCGCTCCACAGCTCATCCATATTTCACTTGCAAGGTACGACTCGTAGTGAGAACGCCTTCTGTCACCCACTATCACAAGGAAAGACAGGTAACTCATGTAAACTTATGAGTCTTAACATGAATTAGGAGGGTGTGCAGGAAAATGATGCCTTCGAAAATTTTATTCCGTTCTCAATATCGGTTGAGGTTTTACACGTCTTGCGTATCACTCGGTCGACCTTCCCACTTCGGTGACGCAAGTTACAGCCATCTGCCGCTAGAGCGCTACGAATTTCAGCGTTTAATATGGCGGTGTGTAATCGACTTTCATATCCGAAGAGTTCGTCCAGACGTGGAGCACTCTCAGCTTCAGCACGACAGTGCCACACTATATAAGAGCGCCGCGACACCTGCAGTAGCTCGACGCTTTGGGTTCACTGTCATCGATCATCCTCCACACAGTTCCGACTTGGCCCAGTCTGATTTTCGTCTGTTTCCGCGACTTAAGGAAGACCTTCAAGGACTTCACTTTGATAGTGATGATGTGGTGGAAGCAGAAATGAGGTTGTGGCTTCATCAACTAAGTCAAACATTCTACAGTGATGTTGTCACCAAACTCATCTCTTGTTGTGTATATCAACAGACTGTCCAGAAATGTGTATGTAGATATGAAGAATGAAGAAGTAGGAGGCTAATAACCTTGTTTTTTTTTAAGAAACTAAAAAAATAAGAGGCGTTACTCTTCAGGACAGCCTCGTACTTGCAGTCAATCAATATTTGTCCTCTCACTGAACAGTGTGGCTTCCTTCCCAATTTCTGTTGTGATGACCAGCTCCTACATGTCACCAATTTCCTGTCGCACTACCTCAACTTCTGTAAATCCGGCCATTTTTGTCAGCCTCAACCTACAGAAAGCATAGTCCATGTACGACATTTCGGTCTCCTTTTCAAATTCTTAACATACGCACTTTCAGTTAACTACGTTATCTTATTACATCCTTCCTATCTATTCGTCCCTCCTTTGTCACTGTTAATAATATCAATTCCTGTACCTTCCATTCATCTGCTGGAGTGCCCAAAGGCTCTTTCCTCTCTCCTCTCCTTTATCTCCTATATACACTGTTGATATACACAAACCACCTCCACCAATCCACTTCCATCAGCATGCTAATGGCACCGCATACCTTGTCCTCCACGCTTCATCTCAGAAATTCCAACTATCCCTCCAAATCCAACTTAATCAGCTTACCTTCTGATGTAAACAATGGCTTCTCAAGATGAATCCATCCAAAACCCAAACAATAATTATACCACAACCCACGTCCCCCCTCTTTGTCTCCATGACTTTTACCTTAACATTTACGAGTGTCCTGTTCAGTTAACTAAAGCACTAAAATATCTTGGACTAACCCTGGACAGGCAGCAAATGTGGAAACCTCACCTCGTAACCATCCAACAGCAAACCTTCAATAGACTGAAACTACAAATAGGCCAATTTGACACATATACAAAATTTTGAGCAGACCTGTCCTCTTCTATGTAAATGTTACGGTCATCTCTGCCCTCCAAATCCTCAAACACCATTCCCTCCATCTCACTTTCCATATCCATTTTCCTTCACCCACATGGATCCTCTACCATTTCACCAAATTCTCTCCCCTCCTCACCCACACCGAACACCTCTGCGTCTCCTATATTACCCGCAAAACTAGATTACAATAACACCATTGTCTCCCTTCTGATCACCAACCCTGGTGTTCTGTTGCGCCTTTACAAACATGTCCTCACACATACAAACACCCCAACGCAACTTCTACCAATTGTATCTGCCAGACAATGAGATCTGCCCAGATATTTATCCATCCTACCAACTTTAACTCTTCCCCAACTATCCCACCCCAAATCAGGACTCCTCTGCCCCTTTCGCTCTCCATTCATCCATATCCATTTTCTCTTGTTTCCACTACGCAACCCACACATCAAACGGCACCCCACCCTCTGTCTTTCCCACCTTCTTTCCATCATTTACCACATAACAAATTATTGTTGATGCTGTATTGCTGCTCAGGGTAATAATTTCATTGTGTCATTACTTATTCTACACGAGACTGATGGTTGACTATTTATTTACGTTTGAAACAAATATTTAAGGCAGAACATATTTTTATATTACAGAACTATATTTCACCTTCAGACGAATTGACTCGACTACAAACCTGAGAGTTTTACGTTAGTGCAAGTCTCCGGGAAACACAGTGAGATCGTAACTATATTTTAATATTTGATTCTATCTTTTGTGAATAACTTTGATGTTTTTTGTGAGTTTTCCCGTGGTTTATGAGCTGTCGAAAAGAAGAAAAAACATGTCAGCTTACTTGAATGCTTGTGACTCCTCATGGTTGCGACACAGTGCCCTTGAAGTATTATATCACGTGTACTGGTAGTTTACGTCACTGATTATCACTGCTCAACTGCATTTGAAAGAGGTCTTGGATGTTCGATTTCTGACTATGTTACGATGCAATGTGGCATTACTATTTTGTGAATGAGGCGGATGTATTTAAGTACCCATGAACATCACTATTAATTTGTGTGAATGGAGTTTTTGCAAGTAATGATCCAACGTAGATACACGCAACTTTGAAGTGGTTGCAGTACGACGCATTTTTTAAACAAAGGGTTGTGACCTTATAACAATGGAAAGAATGATGACAAATCTTGATACACGATGTATAGAACTATAGGAAGCAATAATTCTTTAATAAAAGCTATGACTGATGGTATACAATAAAAGTCAGGTAACGTATGTTGAAAAGAAGCCCTTATAGCTGGTTACATTCATCAACACTAACACATCACCTGCGTCAGTCTCGTGAAGCCAAGAGACTACTCCTGTTACGGAATCGCCAATCATAGCACCGCTGCCGTGGTCACCCTGCAAGTAAAAAAATGCTTTAGTCCACACTGTTGCAGATGCAGAGATCAAAGCATTAATTTACGAATAATCGTAATAGACTAATCACAGTGTATTTAGATGAATACGCAAGCACAGAGTCACAGTCAGTGTTCAAGTCGTCAGCACGAGATGCAGTTAGAAAAAATGAAGTTTGTAAGACCTATGCAGCCCTCCACCTATTACTTGACGAAATGTAGTCACATCTAAAGCTCTAGCGACTTTTTGTATGATTAGTGACAGCACAACTAGTTCGAAGTAAAGCCACTCTCTTTTAAGTTTGCAGACTGGGTACGATAGTGGCATTTAGACACAGTAAGCAGATAATTACAGTCTAATTCCAGTTCTGAAGGCTTTAAAAACGGTCTTTATTGGAAGAAAGCTTAGAGAGTACTGATGATTAGTTGGACATCAGTCTTCAAGGTGGCTTCGCCACGAGAGAAAGAGTCGACGTGATACCCTAAGATAAATTTTGCGAAAATAAAGAAGAGTTTTGGTAAGCGAAATCTGTTCTACATCTACATCTATATACTCCGCATGTCATCTTAGCATGCGTGGCAGAGGATCCTTCTTGTTCCCCTTCCCTGTTTGTGTCAAGAATGGAGAGCGGGAAGATTGAATGTTGGTAAGCCTCAGGATGAGCTCGACGCTCTCTCTAGGTTTGACTTCATGGGCATTTGCGAAATATATGTAGGTGGAAGCAGTATGTTTGTTGACTCTTCTAATAACGTACTCTCTAGGAAATTCAAAAGTACACCGTGGTGCGCAACACAACGTCACAGGGTTTGGCTGTGCTCCTCGACATTCGATAATAGCAAAACCAAGGCACTACGTTTCTATGTTTAAATATACTGTAACCTCAACGTGTATTTCTAGTTAGAGATAACATGAACTATCTCGTGATTGAATGAAGCATATTTTGAAACCGTGGTCCACTGCCAGTCCTCAGAGTCGGAGCAGCGAACATTGAACAACATACATCCTTCACTCAGTGCCAATTAAGTCAGTATTACAATACACACCTATCGTATAGAAGTCTGCACCAACACCCCCAGCGTGTAAGACTGGAACTGCCAACTTTTTCGCTAGGCCTGTCACAACATACACCTAACGCGTAAATCTTCACTAGCGCCACAAGTATTCCGAAATGCAGACTTGTTTGCATTGTTTAGTGTGAAAGATGTAAAGCTCTTATTTACTCACACTGAAACTTATGAGAAGCCTAGGTTAGTATTTATTAAGCAATTATTGTCATCTTGTGCAGCTAGAATGAAATTATATTATGATTATAGACGATGACTTCCTCCATAACTGAGTGGTCAGTGCAGTGGATTGCGATGCAAGAGACCTGGGTTCGATTCCCTGCCGGATCATAGATTCTCTGCGCCCAGAGACTGGGTGTTGTGTTGTCATCATCATAACATCCACAGCGACACGCAAGTCGCCGATGTGTCGTCAACTAAAAAGACTTACACCAGGCAGCCAGGCTTTCTGCGGCTGGGGCTCCAGCCTAACCACACTCATAATCATTATTATTATATTGAATTGCGGACTCAAGTGCTCATAGTATGTCATACTGGTAGAAGCAAATTATGAAAGTTACGTGTCACTGCATTTTGGACATGGAGGAGGCAGTCATCTACACAGCACTTGTCGTGACAGTGTTTTCCGTAGTGGTTAGGAGAAGCGCAGAACGACGAGGTCATGCCACGGGTAGGAAAAGGGTTCGACGCTGGCTGGGAAGGAGGGGTGAGGCAGCGACATATACCCCCCTGTTAGCGAAGAAATTGAGGCCCGAAGATCCACCGGAATTTAGGAACGAAGTCGGAATGGATATATCTTGTTTTGAAAAGCTGCCGTCGATTTACATGACGGTATTAGAGCAAACGACACAATAGCAATGGATCAACACATGGTTTGACATTTCGATTGTGTCCCATACATGTTCGATGGGATTCATGTCGAGTCATCTGATGGCTCGAATTATCCAGCATGTTCTTCAAACCTATCCACCTGGTGAGATGGAGCTCTACCATTGATAAAAATTCCATAGCTGTTTGGGAACACAAGGTCCAAATGGTGTCCAAGTAGTCGAACTTAACCATTTCCAGTCAGTGATGGGAATACTTGTATTTTTCTATTTTTCTTTCTTCCTCGGGCCTTCGTCCCGCTCCAACGCGGGGTCGGCTATATTATGACAGATTTGGCAGTGGTAATTGCAGAGGGTGGCCGAATGACCTCCCTGTCGCCACCCCGAACCCCCCCAGGACAGAGATAATGTACACCAGCTGTCTGCATCTAGTGTAACTCATGAAATAGTGCGAACGTTTTCAAATGTCTGTGAGTCGTGTAACTGAGGCGGAACTTGGGGATCAGTCCGGTATTCACCTTGTGGGATGTGGAAAACGGCCTAAAAACCACATCCAGGCTGGCTGTCATACCGGCCCTCATCGTTAATCCGCCGTGCGGATTCGATCCGGGGCCATCGCGCCTACCCGAGTCCAGGAAGCAGCGCATTACCGCTCTCGGCTTCCCTGGCAGGTTGATGGGAATACTTGTATACACTTCACTTAACACATACAAAGTCTGGTATCTGTACTGTAAATTAGCAAAAAATATTATATCAGTGCAAAAAGTTTGTATATTATAGATGTTAATGTGAAACATTACACGAAAACTGTGGACTTGTGTGAGTTTTATGTGGTATACAATTTATCTTATAATTGTGCAATACGAATGTGTTATGTTATCTTGACAAAAGGTGCTCACTTTTCAACATAAGAAAGCCTCTATTTCCGCATCCAGTACGAACTTCGTAAAAATGTCGATAGTCTTATCACATTTCAAGAGAAATTATGGTGCAAAGGTACGTTCGTTAACAGGTATTTGCTTGTCCTTCTCAGTCTTTGATGCGTACAGTATAGAGTCAGGGTACCTGAAGTACAGTCATTCACAAAATAACAAGAAAAATCTAAGAGAGTAGAGTAAATTCTTACTTTCTTTGCAGTGCTATGTAGTTCTGACACGTGAGTCTCTACTGGGAGTACTTATTCATATTTCGTACTTCTCTGGGATATTTACATTATGTAACGTCGCAAGTTAATTGGTTACATTCCATTTAAGCAGAGTTCACACGATTATGGAGCCACCATCAGCTAGCACAGTGCGTTTTTGCCAACTTGGGACCATGGCTTCGTAGCGTCTGAGTCAAACTCGCTTGTTATCATCTGCTCTTGCCAACTGAAATCGGGACACATCTGACTAGGCCACAGCTTTCCAGTCGTCTAGGGTCCAACTCATATGGTGACGAGCCGCGCCGGCCGGAGTGGCCGTGCGTTTCTAGGCGCTACAGTCTGGAAGCGGGCGACCGCTAAGGTCGCAGGTTCGAATCCTGCCTCGGGCATGGATGTGTGTGATGTCCTTAGGTTAGTTAGGTTTAAATAGTTCTAAGTTCTAGGCGACTGATGACCTCAGAAGTTAAGTCGCATAGTGCTCCGAGCCATTTGAACCATTTTGACGAGCCGCTGAGAGGCGCTGCAGGCGAATGTTATGCTGATAGCAAAGGTACTTGGCTTGGTCGTCTGCTTCCATAGCCAAATTTCGCCTCACTTTCGTTATGGGTACGTTCTTCTTACGTCCCCCGCACAAATTTCTACGGGCATTTCGCAAGGTTCATCTTGTCTGTTAGCACTGGCAACTCTGCGCAAACACCGTTGCACTCGGTCGCTAAATGATGTCCGTCTGCTACTGCGTTGTCCGTCGTCCATGAATGGCTGCAAATGGTCTCCAGGTAGCCGACCTTAACCATTTACAGTCAACGAACCCTTCAGTTCGACCAGAGGAAGCAGTCCATGTAAACACAGCCCACACCATTGTGGAGACACCACCAGCTTGCACAGTGCCTTGTTGACAACTTGTATCCATGGCTTCGTGGGGTCTGCACCACTCTCGAATCCTGCCATCAGCTATTAACAACTGAAATCGGGACTCTTCTGACCAGACCACAGGTTTTCAGTCGTCCATATGGTCACGAGCCCAAGAGAGACGGTGCGAGCGATGCTGTGCTATTAGCGAAGGCACTCGCTTCGGTCGTCTGCTGCCATAACCCATTAACGCCGGATTTCGTCGCACTGTAGGAAAAGATACGTTCATCTTACAGGGTGTTTCAAAAATGACCGGTATATTTGAAACGGCAATAAAAACTAAACGAGCAGCGATAGAAATACACCGTTTGTTGCAATATGCTTGGGACAACAGTACATTTTCAGGCAGACAACCTTTCGAAATTACAGTAGTTACAATTTTCAACAACAGATGGCGCTGCGGTCGGGGAAACTCTATAGTACGATATTTTCCACATATCCACCATGCGTAGCAATAATATGGCGTAGTCTCTGAATGAAATTACCCGAAACCTTTGACAACGTGTCTGGCGGAATGGCTTCACATGCAGATGAGATGTACTGCTTCAGCTGTTCAATTGTTTCTGGATTCTGGCGGTACACCTGGTCTTTCAAGTGTCCCCACAGAAAGAAGTCACAGGGGTTCATGTCTGGCGAATAGGGAGGCCAATCCACGCCGCCTCCTGTATGTTTCGGATAGCCCAAAGCAATCACACGATCATCGAAATATTCATTCAAGAAATTAAGACGTCGGCCGTGCGATGTGGCCGGGCACCATCTTGCATAAACCACGAGGTGTTCGCAGTGTCGTCTAAGGCAGTTTGTACCGCCACAAATTCACGAAGAATGTCCAGATAGCGTGATGCAGTAATCGTTTCGGATCTGAAAAATGGGCCAATGATTCCTTTGGAAGAAATGGCGGCCCAGACCAGTACTTTTTGAGGATGCAGGGACGATGGGACTGCAACATGGGGCTTTTCGGTTCCCCATATGCGCCAGTTCTGTTTATTGACGAAGCCGTCCAGGTAAAAATAAGCTTCGTCAGTAAACCAAATGCTGCCCACATGCATATCGCCGTCATCAATCCTGTGCACTATATCGTTAGCGAATGTCTCTCGTGCAGCAATGGTAGCGGCGCTGAGGGGTTGCCGCGTTTGAATTTTGTATGGATAGAGGTGTAAACTCTGGCACATGAGACGATACGTGGACGTTGGCGTCATTTGGACCGCAGCTGCAACACGGCGAACGGAAACCCGAGGCCGCTGTTGGATCACCTGCTGCACTAGCTGCGCGTTGCCCTCTGTGGTTGCCGTACGCGGTCGCCCTACCTTTCCAGCACGTTCATCCGTCACGTTCCCAGTCCGTTGAAATTTTTCAAACAGATCCTTTATTGTATCGCTTTTCGGTCCTTTGGTTACATTAAACCTCCGTTGAAAACTTCGTCTTGTTGCAACAACACTGTGTTCTAGGCGGTGGAATTCCAACACCAGAAAAATCCTCTGTTCTAAGGAATAAACCATGTTGTCTACAGCACACTTGCACGTTGTGAACAGCACACGCTTACAGCAGAAAGACGACGTACAGAATGGCGCACCCACAGACTGCGTTGTCTTCTATATCTTTCACATCACTTGCAGCGCCATCTGTTGTTGAAAATTGTAACTACTGTAATTTCGAAAGTTTGTCCGCCTGTAAATGTACTGTTGTCCCAAGCATATTGCAACAAACGGTGTATTTCTATCGCTGCTCGTTTAGTTTTTATTGCCGTTTCAAATATACCGGTCATTTTTGAAACACCCTGTACATCCTACATTGACTTCTGTTGTTATTTCAGACTGTCTTGCCTGTCTGTCAGCACCGACAACTATACCCAATCGCCAGTCTCCGTCGTTAAGCGAAAGCGTTGTCCCTGGTGAAGGGTGATGCCTGAAATTTGGTATTCTCGGCAGACTCTTGTCATTGTGCAGCTCGGGATATTGAATTCCCTAATGACTTCCGAACTGAGAACCGACTCGTGGAGATAACATCTTGGACCTACTGATAACAAACAGCCCCGAACTTTTCGACTCTGTAAGTGCAGAACAGGGAATCAGTGATCATAAGGCCGTTGTAGCATCCCTGAATATGGAAGTTAATAGGAATATAAAAAAAAGGGAGGAAGGTTTATCTGTTTAGCAAGAGTAATAGAAGGCAGATTTCAGACCACCTAACAGATCAAAACGAAAATTTCTGTTCCGACACTGACAATGTTGAGTGTTTATGGAAAAAGTTCAAGGCAATCGTAAAATGCGTTTTAGACAGGTACGTGCCGAGTAAAACTGTGAGGGACGGGAAAAACCCACCGTGGTACAACAAAGTTAGGAAACTACTGCGAAAGCAAAGAGAGCTTCACTCCAAGTTTAAATGCAGCCAAAACCTCTCAGACAAACAGAAGCTAAGCGATGTCAAAGTTAGCGTAAGGAGGGCTATGCGAGAAGCGTTCAGTGAATTCGAAAGTAAAATTCTATGTACAGACTTGACAGAAAATCCTAGGAAGTTCTGGTCTTACGTTAAATCAGTAAGTGGCTCGGAACAGCATATCCAGACACTCCGGGATGATGATGGCATTGAAACAGAGGATGACACGCGTAAAGCTGAAATACTAAACACCTTTTTCCAAAGCTGTTTCACAGAGGAAGACCGCACTGCAGTTCCTTCTCTAAATCCTCGCACAAACGAAAAAATGGCTGACATCGAAATAAGTGTCCAAGGAATAGAAAAGCAACTGGAATCACTCAACAGAGGAAAGTCCACTGGACCTGACGGGATACCAATTCGATTCTACACAGAGTACGCGAAAGAACTTGCCCCCCTTCTAACAGCCGTGTACCGCAAGTCTCTAGTAATCCTTCAAGGAGTTGATGGTGTAACTCTTATACTGTGTACTCGTTCATCAAATAGTTACTGTAGAGGAACGGAGGGTTCCAAATGATTGGAAAAGAGCACAGGTAGTCCCAGTCTTCAAGAAGGGTCGTCGAGCAGACGCGCAAAACTATAGACCTATATCTCTGACGTCGATCTGGTGTAGAATTTTAGAACATGTTTTTTGCTCGATTATCATGTCGTTTTTGGAAACCCAGAATCTACTACGTAGGAATCAGCATGGATTCCGGAAACAGCGATCGTGTGAGACCCAACTCGCGTTATTTGTTCACGAGACCCAGAAAATATTAAATACAGGCTCCCAGGTAGATGCTGTTTTTCTTGACTTCCGGAAGGCGTTCGATACAGTTCCGCACTGTCGCCTGATAAACAAAGTAAGAGCCTACGGAATATCAGACCAGCTGTGTGGCTGGATTGAAGATTTTTTAGCAACAGAACACAGCATGTTGTTATCAATGGAGAGACGTCTACAGACGTTAAAGTAACCTCTGGCGTGCCACAGGGGAGTGTTATGGGACCATTGCTTTTCACAATATATATAAATGACCTAGTAGATAGTGTCGGAAGTTCCATGCGGCTTTTCGCGGATGATGCTGTAGTATACAGAGAAGTTGCAGCATTAGAAAATTGTAGCGAAATGCAGGAAGATCTGCAGCGGATAGGCACTTGGTGCAGGGAGTGGCAACTGTCCCTTAACATAGACAAATGTAATGTATTGCGAATACATAGAAAGAAGGATCCTTTATTGTATGATTATATGATAGCGGAACAAACACTGGTAGCAGTTACTTCTGTAAAATATCTGGGAGTATGCGTGCGGAACGATTTGAAGTGGAATGATCATATAAAATTAATTGTTGGTAAGGCGGGTACCAGGTTGAGATTCATTGGGAGAGTGCTTAGAAAATGTAGTCCAGCAACAAAGGAGGTGGCTTACAAAACACTCGTTCGACCTATACTTGAGTATTGCTCATCAGTGTGGGATCCGTACCAGATCGGGTTGACGGAGAAGATAGAGAAGATCCAAAGAAGAGCGGCGCGTTTCGTCACAGGGTTATTTGGTAACCGTGATAGCGTTACGGAGATGTTTAATAAACTCAAGTGGCAGACTTTGCAAGAGAGGCGCTCTGCATGGCGGTGTAGCTTGCTCGCCAGGTTTCGAGAGGGTGCGTTTCTGGATGAGGTATCGAGTATATTGCTTCCCCCTACTTATACCTCCCGAGGAGATCACGAATGTAAAATTAGAGAGATTAGAGCGCGCACGGAGGCTTTCAGACAGTCGTTCTTCCCGCGAACCATACGCGACTGGAACAGGAAAGGGAGGTAATGACAGTGGCACGTAAAGTGCCCTCCGCCACACACCGTTGGGTGGCTTGCGGAGTAGAATGTAGATGTAGATGTAAATGGAATCTCGTATGCGTCTAGCCCCTACTACCATTACATCCTGTCATGCGCCCAGAATCATGTCGAAAATTTTTTGATGTTAATTACCTGGGTACAAATGACAGCTCCACCAATGCACTGTCCTTTTACATCTTGTGTACGCGATATTACCGCCATCTGTATACGTGCATATCGCTATCCAATGACTTTTGTCACTTCAGTGTAGATAGGTGTAACGTAACATGCAACCACATCGAAGGGATGTCTGTGGAGAATCCAGACTAACATATAGTTCCTGAAGATTGTCAGTTATTACAGGGGCAGCAGGCTGGATGATTGACTGATATGGACTAGCAACATTAAACAACATGATCTCGCTACGATGATACTCTGGCACAGCTGAAGGCATGGGGAAACTTCAGCCATTATACTTTCTGAGGGCAGGAAGCTCTTCCGTCTGCTTTAATGTTGATGGTATCCTCCTGGATACAACATTTTGGAGGTAAAATAGATTCGAATCTCCAAGCAGTAATTTCTCAGGAAGATTTCATTAGAAAAAAAGAAAGCAGATTTGACACTTAAGAGTAGGAGCGCATAACATTAGGGTTTTTAATTGTAGAGGTGCGTTACAGAATAGAAAGATTACAAATAGACAGATTGCAGTTAGATGTAGTTGTCATTAGTGAAGAACTGCAGCGGAAGGAGAAACAAGGTTTATGGTTAAGTGAGTGGTAATTATCAACTGTAGATAAAATAGGGGTAAGTTGGATTACGCTTGCTGAGGATAGACTTGGGTGGAGAGCTGCATTACACTAGATTTAACACTGTAGACCACGATAACAACTTTGAAATCGCGTGACATGACTAAAAGAATGAACTGCGGCTGAAATTAAACTGACGTAGGACAATAATGATGGACTGGGACGTCGACATATACATCTCTACCCTGCAAGCAGATGTACGAGTTTCTTTATCCATTAGCGCAAAGCATTTGGGGAGAAAGGTACGTAATTAATTTAAGTATTTGAGATTGTTTTATGTTTGCTGCTGATGGTACATACCTTCAGAATTACAGTTCGTTGTGAATGAAACTACTCGTAGCATCCTGATTCATGACACTGAAGTGAGACGTGGCGCACTGTAATTTGTTGGAGAAACGATCGAATATAGCTGGGTTTCAACTGACAACACATCATTTTAGCAGAAACAATTTCATCAGTATGGACTTCAACTCTATCCTTGAAAGCATTAGAAGTAGGAGAGCAACATGTGCTCGACCACAGCAAGGACAATGTTTTTCGCAACTATCGCTAATTTCACAATGGGTAGCAGTAGTGATGAAGAAATGGAAGATTCAGCTTCTTATGACGTCATTTCATTGCCATTATGTGTGGTACCAGCACTGTAATAATGCATTACGTGGACAAACGATGGTATACACATACACACACACAAACACACACACACACACACACACACACACACACACACACACACTCACACAGACTAATAAGCCAGAACAACATGACCACCTACCTAATACCAGGTTTGTCCGTCTTTGGTATGGATAACAGCAGCGACGCATTGGAGGGGTTGGCACACAATTCACCTAAATCCCGTAAATTCCGCGGAAGGGGGGGGGGGAGGCGGAGGTGAGCTCTGATGGCACACTGGATCACATCCCAGATGTTTTCAGTTGGGCTCAGATTTGGCGAGTGTGGGCCCCAGCACATCAATTGGAACTCACCGCTGTGTTCTTCGATCCACTCCTCCACACTCCTGGCCGTGAGACGTGACCCATTATCGTGCTGAAAAATGCAACTGCCGTCGGAAAAGATGATCGCCATGAAGAGGTGTATGTGATCTGGAACCAGGGTACTATGCCCTTTGGCCGTCATGGTGCCTTGCACAATGCCCACTTGACACATGGATGTCCACGTAAACATTCTGCAGAGCATAATGGAGCAGCCTCCAGCTTGTCTCCGTCCTGCAGTACAGGTTTCAAGGATCCTTGGAAGAAGACGGATTCGTGCCATCCCATCTGCATGATGAAGAAGTTACTGGGATTCTTCAGACCACGCAAAGCCCCGCCACAGCGCCAATATCCAAAGTCGATGGTCAGATGCCCATTTCAGTCATAATTGACAATGTTATGGTGTTAGCATTGGTACATGCATGGCTTGTTGGCTGCGGAGGCCCATCGTTAGAATTGTTCAGTGCACTGTTTTTTCCACCACAGTTCGCTGCCTCTTCTATTACACCAGTCTTCCCAGCCTACGAAGTCTGACATCTGTAATGAGGGACGGCCACCCGACCCCATGACGTCTGGACATGGTTTCACATTGGTTTAGCCACGTATTGAAGATATTCACCACAGCACTTCTCGAACACCTGATAAGGTGTGCAGTTTCTGAAACGCTCATATCGAGCTTCTGGTGCACCACGATCTGCCCTCAGTCAAACTCAGATACATCGCGAGTCGTCCCCATCCTACACACAGACAGCACACTCACGGACACTACAAGCACCGTACTTACGTCTGACCAGCAGTCATTCCTCGCCAGGTGACGCTGCTATCGCCTGGATGGTTTATATCGATAACGGGTCGGTGGTCGTAATTTTCTGGCTGATCAGTGTATATACAGTGAATGGCTGAGGTATGACAACAGAAATCCGATACCTATGATTAAATTATATTCTTATCATCATCATGAAATGCAGATACTGATATACATGTTTACACACGTGTTGCTCTAAACTGTCTTATTTATCACTCTAATAACAACTTATGACGTCATTTCGTACAATCTCATTTCACACCAAACACCTGTAGCATAATGTAAATATTCCAGTGAAATACAAAGTATGACTAATTACCTACAGCGAAGTTTCATAGTTCAAAAATACACAGCATTGCAAAGAAAGTACGAATTTACTCTATTATCTTAGAATTTTTGTGTTGTTTAGTGAATAACTATGTTTCAGGTACGCTGACTCTACACTGTAAGGATCACTGACTGAGAAGGAGATGGAAATACCTGTTCACGAATGTACCTCAACACCATAATTTTTCGTGAAATGTGATGACGCTTTCAACATTTTTACAAAGTTCCTGCTGGGTGCGGAAATAGAGGCTTTCTTATATTCAAAAGTCAGTATCATTTCTCAAGATAACATAAAACAGTCGTATGGCAGAATTGTACGATAAACTCTATATCATATAAATCTCATAGGAGCCCATAATTTTCGTATAAAGTGACATAATTTCACACTAAAATCTATAATTTTCAACATTTTTGCACTAATATTAAAATATATCTTTTGCCAGTTTACCGTGCATGTACCACACTTTGTAGGTAGAAATTGAAGTATATGCAAGTATTCCAACATAAACGTAATGTTTCGATATATGTAGTTGATAGAACCAAAAATGTGCTGTACTCCAATCATACCTTGCAAACGGTAGAAACATTATCTACAAACTCAAAATTCGATGTAGTACCAGTAACATTATGAGCTTTTGTGATCTTCAGGGCTGAAAATTCGCTTAACAACTGCTCTTAACACAGCCTGTCCAAATAGTGCTTTGAAAATACGAAGTAACCCGACGGCAGAGCTGTAGTGGCGTCGGGGTGAGGAGAAGAAGGCAGACCGGAGACGGGCAGTGACGGTACAGTGCAACCGCTGTCAGGGCCCCGTCAATTTCACTGCTGCCCATTAAAATGGCAGCACTGGGATGGATAAAAGGAAGAAATGAAATTTTATTCATTGTGTGAAGGAGGAAGAACTTGGAGTTCATGTGGGGGTATACAGGTTGTTAGGTTTACTATGTGGAGTTGCCACCATTGGCAGCAATAATGGGTTCCAATTCAGCTATTTCATCGAGTAGGACTCACCTTGAATGTTACTTGTTAAAGAGCCACTTTCAGTTTTCCAATTACCTTCTTTCGTTAACTCACGAACTAGTTTTTTCTGATATTTTGAAAAGATGTTTCATAACCATTATCGATTGCGATCAGTCAGGATTTTTTATCGGCTAGAAGCTGTCAAAACAATAATTTGTACTTGTAGCTTGGAATATGTAGACAACTGACTGGTGAACTGGTGATAGATGCTGCTCCCTATCTTTGTGAGGCAGTTCCTTTTATTATGGTAATTGGAAGGGAACTGCTCATGAGGAAGGATACTCTATTAACTTATTCATGACATACTCCCATGCTGTGGCCAACTTTTTCACTATTTCGTGTTCCTAACTGGCTATGAATTATTAAAGTGAATATCTATTCATCTGCATAGTCTACAAGGAATTCGCGTTTTTGTGAACATGAACAATACAGTGGCTGGACTCATAACCCAGAGTCGAGAACTGTTAGTGAAATGCCAACAAGGGCTGAAGTGTCAAGAGAGGCCACAGGATTAATACAGTCTAATTAACGTTTCTGTTTGTTGCCAGATGGTTGGGGAGCGATGAATAAATTTATTTAGTGTGAAATTACAGAGAGCAGTAGAGTTCTAGAGCACCTGACAGCGATGAGCTGCAAGTGAATAGTTTTCCTTGTTTGTTGTACTGTAAGAATTTGTTGACATGCCTTTGCACTTAGACGATGTTGATTCAAATTGGAGAAAGCTCAGGTAAAATGTTCATGAGTTTCACAGTGAGTTTCAGGGCATGAGTGTTTGGCACCACTAGAATTTTGAGACTATTGTATTGTGTGGAATATCAAGTTCTCCATTTTTCGTTTAATTAATATCAGTATGCGCATAATCAGGCAGCCCATAAGTTCCTTATTGTAAATTTTTTCATGTGTTGTATATGAGACTTTCCTGTGTAATGGAGACATATTAAAGAAAGGTGCCTACTGATCTTCAGTAAAATCTAGGTTCTATAACTTGTTACAGATATGCTTTCTATAGATTTTTGTGTATTTCTTTGTTATTAACAGTTCTTTCCTTTATGTGATAATTGCAGTTTGGTACAATTTCTATGAGTTCTCTCTCTCTCTGTCTCTCTCTCTCTCTCTCTCTCTCTCTCTCTCTCTCTCTGTGTGTGTGTGTGTGTGTGTGTGTCAGTGTGTTGTGTGCGGAATGGTGGAATGTTGCTTTATGAGATTATTTGTATGTTTGATACATTTTTCACGAGTTTTCTCTCTCTCTCTCTCTCTCTCTCTCTGTGTGTGTGTGTGTGTGTGTGTGTGTGTGTGTGTGTGTGTGTGTTGTGCGACATCTGGTGTGATTGTGTACAGCTGTTCATGTGGTGGACTTAACATGGTTGATTTGATACAAATGTTCTTCTTCATCTTATTAATATCTTTGATTACAAGATTGTATCAATATGCAGGAACTGCAGTGAAATGACACAAAAGAACTTTGATTAGTGATCAGGTGAAAGGGTATATCTGTATAGTCAGGCTTAGTTTGAGATGGCATTGAATGAAGAGTCGGAGATGCTCATACCAGTGTACATAGTGGCTTTGTGTATCTGAATGTTAAGCTTCGTCTGAGAGTGCAGTCAATGATCAGTATGCATTTTCCAGGTTAACTGCTCTGGGTGATACTGTTGTTCTATTTTTGCACCTGGTAAATCTAGTTTTTAGTTTCCCACTGTCTCCTGATCTGTAAACCCATGTGGGTATGGTAAAGAAACACATTTATTGTTCTACTATTGAGGCAAGATTATTCAAACATGAGGATGATTATTTCATCTTTTATTTTCTGTGCGGCTTGCTTGCTCTTGTTCTGTCATATATCTATATGAGTGTGTATGTGTTACTATGAGCTTACTTGATGTTGAAATAGTGTGAGAAGGTTAGTCATCTATGGATAACTATGTGTCCAAGTTGGTGTTCAGAAAGTTTGAAAGTTTGATTTTCTGATGAATGTCATCAGTAATTAGAAAATCTGATATGATGATTTGGTTTGAAAGCTAATGTTTTACCTTTTGTAACGAGATGTCAGGGAAGGGATGGTTAATGAGATCTTAAAATGTACTTTCCTTTTTAGTGAGAGTTTTCTTATGTGACAGAAATAATTGGTGCGACCGGCAGTGATACTGAATATTTATTTACAACAACACCCATTTGGATCTCTGGGTGGGCACTACTCGGGAGGAAGTCGTTATCAGGAGAGAAAAAAACTAGCGTTCTATGGATCGGAGTGTGTGGTCTCAGGTCCCTTAATCAGATATGAAGGTTAGAAAATTTTAAAAATGAAACAGATAGGATGAAATTAGAGCGTAAATTAGTGAGGTTCGGCGCCAGAAGAAGTAGGACTTCTGGTCAGATGAATACAGGGATATAAATACAAAATAAAATAAGGGTAATGCAGGAGTAGGTATGATATTGAGTAAAGAAACAGGAACACAGATATGCTACTATGAACTGCATAGTGAACAGAATATTGTAGCCAAGATAGACGTGAAGCGCACAACCACCAGAGCAGTGCAAGTTTTTATGCCAATTAGCACCGCATATGATGAAGAGACTGAAGTAATTTATGATAAAAAAAACATTCAGATAGTTAAGGGAGACGAAAATTTAATGGTCATGGAGGTTGGAATTCGTTACTAGGAAAAGAAAGGCAAGAAAAAATGGTAGGTGATTATTGACTGCGGGAAAGTAATGTAAAAGGAAGCTGCCTTGTAGAATTTTGCACAGAGAATTATGTAATCATGGCTTAAACTTGGTTTAAGAATCATGAAAGAAGGTTGTATACGTGGGGAGGTCTGGAGACACCAGAAGGTTACAGATTGTTATATAACGGTAAAATAGAGATTTGGAGCCAAATTTAAATTGTAAAACATTTGCACAGGCAGACGTAGACTCTGACCACAATGTATTGGTTATGAGCTTAAAACTGAAGACACTGCAAAAAGCTAGGAATTTAAGGAGATGGAACTGGTTAAACTGAAAGAACCAGAGGTTCTAGAGAGTTGCAGAGGGAGCATTAGGGAACGACTGAAAAGGACTGTAGAAAGGAGTATGGTGGAAGAAGAATGGGTAACTATGAGAGATGAAATGGTGACGGCAGCAGAGGATCAAGTAGGTAAAAAGACGAGGACTAGTTGAAATCTCTGGGTACCACAAGAGATGTTGAATTTAATTGATGGAAGGAGAAAATATAGCAAGCCATAAATGAAGTAGGAGAAAGCGAATACAGAGACCTAAAAACTGAGATCGACAGGAAGTGCAAAATGGCTAAGAAGGAATCACTGGAGGAGAAATTTAACGATTTAGATGAATATTTTACTAGGGGAAAGTTAATTGCTCCCTACAGGAAAATTAAAGAGACATTAGAAGAAGATAGAACCATATGAATGAATATCAAGAACTGAGATGGAAAAACCATCGTAAGCAAAAAAGGTAAGGCGGAAAAACACTATGCCTGAACAGGTTATGAAGGCCCATCGGAACTGATCGGCCGCCGTGTCATCCTCCGCCCACAAGCATCACTGGATGTGGACATGGAGGGGCATGTGGTCAGCACACCAATGTCCTTGTCATATGTTAGTTTATGAGACTGGGGAAAGCAGAAAGATGGAAGAAATATATAGAGGGTCTAGACAAGACAGATGTGGAATACATAGTGATTGTACAAGAGTGTGCAATATTATGGAAATGGACGTAGTTGTAGATGAGATGGGAGATATGATACTGGGTGAAGAATTTGACAGAGCACGTAAAAACCGAAGTCGAAACGAGGCTGCAGAAGTAGACAACTTTCTTTTTGATCTAGTGATAGCCTTGGGAGAGTCAGCCATCACAGAACTTTTCCATCTGCTGAGGAAGATGCTTGAGACAGGCGAAACACCATCAGACATGAAGAAGAATATAATAATTCCAATTTCAAAGAAAGCAGGTGCTGACAGATGTGAAAATTAGCGAACAAACAGTTTAATAAGTCATGGTTGCAGAACACTAACACGAATTCCTTACAGAAGAATGGAAAAACTGGCAGATGGCGACCTTGGGGACTATTAGTTAGGATATTGGAGAGTTGTAGGAACATGCGAGGCAATACTGACACTAAGGTTTTTCATAGCAGATAGGTTAAGGAAAGGCAAACCGTGATTTATATCATTTGTACACTTAGACAAAGTTTTTAACAATGGTGGCTGGTATACTCTCTTCCAAATTTTAGAGGTGGCAGGGGTAAAATACAGGGAGTGAAAGACTATCTACAATTTGTACAGAAACCAGATGGCAATATATGGTGATCCTTCCTTGCCGTGTCCAGACTTGGCAGACTGGAAACTTGGTGACGAGTACGGCTGCCCTCAAGACCACGTGCACTGGGTAACTAGCATATCCGAATGGCCCAAAAATCTGAGTACTGAACAATCTGAGAGTTGGTCAAATGTAAACCTACAATGGGACACCTCTCAAACTCATTCCGGTGCTCGTAACTCCGCGTAACTCGAATACATAGCATCTCTCTCACCTTCACAGCTATCACTTAACTTTTGAAACTGTTTTTTTAGGGTAGTGTACAAAGATATCTTCTGTTCAGCTTTTATGGTCAGTCAGATAGATTATCCAACTCAGAATGGGCTGTACACTAATTGAACCTCAACCACCGTTTCTGCCCAGCTGTGTATATCCCTTTTGAAAACAGTTTTAAGCCACAGTGACATGACAGACCTTTCATCCTTCGAATATGGAAGTTATATAACAGTACTTACCAAACAGCCATGACTTTCTGCATGTGTTGGAGTGGCACACATAGAGCGGTCGTGGAGTTCGGGTATATGTTTCAGACATTCATCACGAGGCATGATTTTTGACGTTGCATAACGCAAAACATCTCCAGGTGGAGTATGTTCTTTAAGTGTCCCCCAACCAGTGACGAAGACAAAGAGGTTACCTACGGAAAACAAGTGTTTCATGAAATATATTTCACTTGCCTATTATTACTTCATAGTACAGTGATTATATTTACCTGTAGGCGCGATCTCCATGTTTATTGGTTGAATGTAGTCATTCATAATAAAAGGAGAGTAGACAATGAAGACTGCCACGTCGTTGCGAGGGATATTGCTGTAAAAATGTGAAAAGACAAAAATTGCTAACACCTTTATGTTTGTATCAAGAAGGCTATCTCTACGCTGCACTGACGAAGGACTGCCCCTTTATACTCTTTGTACTGTCTTACTTCCGTTGCTTGTGTTTTAAAGACAAAATAAACTGTCGCTTAGAGAAAGTAGATAAACCGGCATAGCCTTTCAAACTCAAAACATTAGAGGATTGCTAAAGTAAAAATATTTTAATTGATGAATGAGTGTCATTGCTTTGTTTTCTGAGAATGTGTTCGAAATTTCCATGTGATGTATTCCGGTTTTTCCCTTTGTAAGAACGCTCCAGTTAAGGAACTCCAGTTTTCCGTTATTGGTGTCTACGATTATTACAACATTTTTTATGCTTGTAGTTAGCGATGTCTAAAGGTTTTCTTAAGGATCATCCATCCTGTAATCGAGTAAGTACCTGAATGAAATTTAATAAAATTCATTTACGACGTTGTTTGCCTGTTAATGAAGGTCACTATGACCACATAAAACAACCTTCCTGTGTAGGAATTGTAACAGTATGTCATTTTGTTCCATTAATGTAGACTATCAAAGAGACTTACATTTCTCTAGACGCCTCTGTATTAAGGGGTTTTTATGAGAAGAAATTTCAGACTGAATTTTCGCACGAATACTTGAACTGACGGAAGATGAAAGGCAAAGGAAGAAAGGAAGATAGAATAATATCTTTCGGTGACGGTGGAAATAGTGGCGAATCATTGGCTCGAATTCGACAAGGATGGCAAAGCTAATCGGCCGTTCCCTTTTTACAAGAACTATGCTGGGCTACAGTGAGTTAGGTTAATCACATGGCTGGATAGAAGTCTGTACCTTATTCAGTGCGAAAGTGATCTACAGCCTTAAGCGTACCGCCACGTCTACATTTGGAACGGCAAACCTATTGAATGGAAAACACTGCATTCGTAATTCATTTTTCGTTGTTTAAATTTCTCCACGCAATAGGATTTTCTGTTTGATTTGGCACAACATTGTTGTATGTACTACAGTCTCACTCTTTTTTCTTAATTTTTTGCACATAACGGACATCACAGTACTCCCAGATGAGTTTATATGGACTATATGTTCATCCTAGTATTGTATATTCTCTATCTCCATCCACTTCCCCAATCCCTGCTCACCACCCCCCTATCTGTTGGTGTCTTTCAATCATCTAGCATTTCGTCAGTGCCATACTACGTAGCAGGCATAGTGAAACTCACTTTCTTACAAAATAATTTTTATGTGGAATTTGCTCGACCACTCGTCGTTTCTGCTGCGTTGGTTCATTGATGGTTCGGTTCAGGACACCGGCGATTGCCTGAAAAACACAAGCAAGTTACTAAGTGAAAATATTCAAAGAAATATCGACATCGTTTAGTACATACAATCCTTAAATTATCTTTCTTCTCGTTAAAGGAATATAGACCTTCAGATGAACATACGAAAAATCTAGTTTTATTCAAAACAATACAGAATGAGTATCTTTGTTACCAGTTTTTGTGTAGATGCATTGTAAATAATGACTGACAAAGATAATCAGGCTTGATCGGGGATACAAGATAAATACTGGCAAAAAGAGAGACCAAAACGAAGTGATAGACAGTGAAATACTTAAAAGTCTGTTACATGACGAATGGTAGCTCTCAAAGAGCAATAAAGTTACGCTGAGATATCGATAAAGACGCTCACACATTGGTCAAAAACAGATGTAATCCGATTGATTGGTGAGAAACTACATTACCCTGCAGTTGGTAACTGGACTCCTCACCGTTTGGTCTATAGCAAACGGCACATAAGCATGTACGAATAGCGAGCAAAAACGGCACATAAGCATGCACGAACAGCGAGCCGTATTAAACTGTGCATGTTATTAATATCTCTAACAACAACCTTCAGTCGATATGCACATAAAACCACAACAACGTTGTGCATATGTAAGGCACGTTAACCTGTCTGCCTTTTAAGTCACACCATAGAAGCATGGCGTTAGGGTTGTGTGAGGTATCATTGATACACGAGGATAACAGAGAACCTAGTGTTAATTCCTGTGGCAGTCTTCAGAGAATTTGTTTCAAAGGTAACATTTAGTTTCCCATTGTTCCCTGTTTCTTACAACTATCGCAGCACTCACATACACCACATGGAAAAAAATGTCAAAGCTGACAATACGAAACGCTTCACTAAGGGAAAACAAGTCTCTCTTAGTGATGCGATTGCTCATAGCGTGCTTCCGATAGCCTGTGAGAGTAATTATATTAATTCTCTTACTATAAGCCAGCGAAAGCCCAGATGACAATTGTTTTAATGTTTCAGTTATTTAAGCAATCAGTCAACTAATCACAAGCAACACACACTTTCAAGCTGCGTAACAGTAGAGACTGACTATCAAGTAATTCTGCCTGTTCCTTAAAAGTACTCATCTTTAACACATGTTCCGTTCTTTGTGCAACAAGGGGGCATTATTTTGTTCCTGTCGTTATTCGCTCATCCTTGCAAGCGTCGTGCCTCTGCCTGGGCTGCTATGTACGGAGTCGGTCACAATGACTTCACAGCTCTCGCTGTACTGACATCATCATTCATGTACCAGGCACGACAGTCTTCTGTAGAGTTTCACACGCAGGACGTCTCACAACTTCGCTTTCTATTTAAAGACCACTAAAACTGCGCGATTTGTTGCCCTGCTTACACAGACACATTGGGCCTCTCTGTAGGAGAGCTGCACGCATTCTTACACGAAGATGGCAAGTGGCTGGTTGAAATCAATCACAGCATTGTGAAGTGCTGTCATAAAGAGAATGCATTAGGCTGATGTAGAAGTAGTTCCTAGAGTTTATCCATAACTTTAATAAATGCAACAAACATATAGACCAGAGACTTTAGTCATCAATAATACACTACTGGCCATTAAAATTGCTACACCAAGAAGAAATGCAGATAATAAACGGGTATTCATTGGACAAATATATTATACTAGACCTGATATGTGATTACATTTTCACGCAATTTGGGTGCATAGATCCTTAGAAATCAGTACCCAGAACACCCACCTCTGGCCGTAATAACGGCCTTCATACGCCTGGGCATTGAGTCAAACAGAGCTTGGATGGCGTGTACAGGTATAGCTGCCCATGCAGCTTCAACACGATACCACAGTTCATCAAGAGTAGTGACTGGCGTATTGTGACGAGCCAGTTTCTCGGCCACCATTGACCAGACGTTCTCAATTGGTGAGAGATGTGGAGAATGTGCTGGCCAGGGCAGCAGTGGAACATTTTCTGTATCCAGAAAGGCCCGTACAGGACCTGCAACATGCGGTCGTGCGTTATCCTGCTGAAATGTAAGGTTTCGCAGGGACTGAATGAAGGGTAGAGCCACGGGTCGTAACACATCTGAAATGCAACGTCCACTGTTCAAAGTGCCGTCAATGGGAACAAGAGTTGACCAAGACGTGTAACCAATGGCACCCCATACCATCACGCCGGGTGATATGATACGCCACTATGGCGATGACGAATACACGCTTGTAATGTGCGTTCACCGGGATGTCGCCAAACACGGATGCGACCATCATTATGCTGTAAATAGAACCTGGATTCATCCGAAAAAATGACGTTTTGCCATTCGCGCACCCAGGTTCGTCGTTGAGCACACCATCGCAGCCGGCCGGAGTGGCCGAGCGGCTCTAGGCGCCACAGTCCGGAGCCGCGCGACCGCTACGGTCGCAGATACGAATCCTGCCCCGGGCATGGACGTGTGTGATGCCCTTAGGTTAGTTCGGTTTAAGTAGTTCTAAGTTCTAGGGGACTGATGACCATAGCAGTTAAGTCCCGTAGTGCTCAGAGCCATTTGAACCAACACCATCGCAGGCGCTCCTGTCTGTGATGCAGCGTCAAGGGTAACCGCAGCCATGGTCTCCGAGCTGATAGTCCATGCTGCTGCAAACGTCGTCGAAATGTTCGTGCAGATGGTTGTTGTCTTGCAAACGTCCCCATCTGTTAACTCAGGTCGAGAGTGGCTGCATGATCCGTTACAGCCATGCGGATAAGATGCCTGTCATCTAGACTGCTAGTGATGCGACGCCGTTGGGATCCAGCACGGCGTTCCGTATTACCCTCCTGAACCCACCGATTCCATATTCTGCTAACAGTCATTGGATCTCGACCAACGCGAGCAGCAATGTCACTATACGATAAACCGCAATCGCGATAGGCTACAATCTGACCTTTATCAAAGTCGGAAACGTGATGGTACGTGTTTCTCCTCCTTACACGAGGCAACGCCGGTCAACTGCTGTTTGTGTATGAGCAATCGGTTGGAAAATTCCGTCATGTCAGCACGTTGTAGGTGTCGCCACCGGCGCCAACCTTGTGTGAATGCTCTGAAAAGCTAATTATTTGCATATAACAGCATCTTCTCCCTGTCGGTCAAATTTGGCATGTGTAGCACGTTATCTTCGTGGTGTAGCAATTTTAATGGCCAGTAGTGTATATTCACCATCACTATGTACAACACTCTGCCAACCCTGGAATGACTTGCGATCTTCACGACTGTAGAAATTCCTTGGGTTTCATTTGCAGTACTCGATGAACCATGTCCGGAGATCATTTTCATCCGGAAAGGAAGTTCCTTGAAGGTTGTGCAATAGAGAACGGAAAAGGTGAGAAACTGAGGGCGCAAGATCAGGTGAATAAGATGGGTTCGGAATCAATTCGCAACTCAACTCTGAGTCATGGCGGCATTAAGTTAGTAGACTGTTTTGCTTAGCGTCACTAGCTCAAGGGTAGTATCAAATATCCCTCTTGCCAATATCTATGAGGAAGCATTAGTATCTGTGGGTTGTGTCTTCACAAGCTCTTTGCTTGCCGATATATATATATATATATATATATATATATATATATATATATATATATATATATATATATATATACGATTTCGCTGACCTGAGAGAGGAGGCACCAAGTTTGGGGATTGGCGGTAGCGTCACGATAACAGGCGGTCACGAGGTCCGAGCGTTCGAAGCCACGAGCTGCGCAAGGAGGGCCTGCGCAGAGCGAAGATACCGGAGTACTTAACCGGAGTCAGTGTCGACTACAAGCAGCAGGCCGACATCCCGTCGGTTGGTTGGCAACATTCATGTCGGACGACCGCTCGTGGCCTGGCTGCCCTCTTCTACCTGGCTGTCATCGGCACCACTCACAAGGGAACCTCCCCATCGCACCCCCCTCAGATCTAGTTATAAGTTGGCACAGGGATAGGCCATGAAAAACTGAACACAGATCAATTGAGAAAACAGGAAGAAAT
Source organism: Schistocerca nitens (assembly GCF_023898315.1). NCBI lineage: Eukaryota > Metazoa > Arthropoda > Insecta > Orthoptera > Acrididae > Schistocerca > Schistocerca nitens. Next base: position 1,141,581,845 of record NC_064614.1, on the reverse strand, counting down.
TGTATGGAACTATGAAAAAAATAAGCAAAATATACAAACTGAGTAGTCCGTGTGCAACATAAGCCACATCAAGATACGCGTGCACTGAGGAGCACTGTGGTCCCGTGGTTACCGTGAGCAGCTACGGAACGGAAGTTCTCTGGTTCAATCCTCCCTCGACTGAAAATTTTAATTTTTTATTTTCAGACAATTATGAAAGTTCATGCACTCAGACATGATCAACTTTGCTCTCCAAAATTCCAGGACATGTTCAGATTTGCTTGGACACATGCAGGATTTGACGGTCTACACACGGAAAAACTTGAAAACGTTAAAAACGTTTGTTTTGACAGGGCACAGGGAAAACTGTGCGACTGTGAAACTGTTGCATTCATTTGTTGCCGTTTATGTGACAAACTCAACGTTTTCATCACTTTTTTGGGAGTGATTATCACATCCACAAGAAAACCTAAATCGGGCAAGGTAGAAGAAACTTTTTACCCATTCGCCAAGTGTGCAAGTTAGGTGGGTCGACAACATATTCCTGTAATGTGACGCACATGCCGTCACCAGTGACGTATAGAATATTTCAGACGTGTTTTCCTGTGGAGGAATCGGTTGACCTATGAATTTGCGATCAAATGTTTTCGGTTCCTATTGGAGAGGCACGTCCTTTCGTCTACTAATCGCACGGCGCTCTTCAGCTTACATAGTCCTTGATGTTGTATATCTTACACTTGGACTACTCAGTTTGTGTATTTTGCTTATTTTTTCATAGTTCCACACAACTTCTTCCTGTTTTCTCGATTGATCTGTGTTCAGTTTTTCAAGGCCTATCCATTGTGTCAATTTATAACTAAATCTTGAGGGGGGTGCGATGGGGAGGTTCCCTTGTCAGTAAACGACGCGACGCACTGTGGATTCATGCAGCTGCGTGTTGATAAAGGGGGAGTAACATTCTGTAATCCTCGAAGAGATTGCTGTCATTGTCTACCCGATCTCCCTCAGAGTTTTACTCGGTCGGCTCTTTGGTCGCAAATATAGACCGAAGTATTGTACTAGAAACTAGTTGTTAAAAATTAGCACTGATATTATATTGCCCTTCCTTTCTAGTTTATACCCGATCATTAATGTTTTAATGAATCAGCTCCTGGTCGGAAATACAGTCGGAACAACTGTACCAAGGCGCAGGTTGCCACTAGACAAATAGGGGTCGTGTTAGATTTAAATGTTAACTGGTTCAATTCCTTGATTGTAATTGTATTTGAGATAATCTGAACTATCTGTTGTTCTAAGCTGTGCGTTCCTGTCTTTGAATCACCGGGTCATTATTGGTGTATTTGCAATCGGATCTGGTTCCGCCCAGTGAGTTCTCTTGTAATAAGCACGCATACGTAATGTTTTAAAACGTTCCTTCTGAGCGGCCTTCATAACGAAGAAGCTATTTAACTTTTAAGATATTACCAGCCCACTGTCACCAGAGCTTTAGTCAGAATAAGAATGTCAAAAGAGACGGGTAGGGATCCAGTCGCACCTTGACTGCTGATTGAAATGAAAAGGTTACTCGCTTTGAAGCAAGCCTTATCATTGTCACAGGTGTTCCCTAATTTGTTTAACCTTTAAGCATAGGTGCGTATCTTAACCTTGAACTTTTAGACATACAGTTTCCTAATTACACTACAGGCCATTAAAATTGCTACACCACGCAGATGTCCTTAGGTTAGTTAGGTTTAAGTAGTTCTAAGTTCTAGGGGACTGATGACCATAGATGTTAAGTCACATAGTGCTCAGAGCCATTTGAACCAATTTGAACCTCCCAGATGACGTGCTTCAGATGCGAAGTTTAACTGACAGGAAGAAGATGCTGTAATATGCAAATGATTAGCTTTTAAGAGCATTCACACAAGGTTGGCGCCGGTGGCGACACCTACAACGTGCTAACATGAGGAAAGCTTCCAACCGATTTCTCATACACGAACAGCAGTTGACAGGCGTTGCCCGGTGAAACGTTAATGTGATACCTCGTGTAGGGAGGTGAAATGCGTACCATCACGTTTCCGACTTTGATAAAGGTCGGATTGTAGCCTATCGCGACACTGCTGCTCGCGGCGGTAGAGATCCAATGACTGTTAGCAGAATATGGAATCGGTGGGTTCAGCAGGGTAATACGAAACGCCGTGCTGGATCCCAACGGCCTCGTATCACTATCAGATGACAGGCATCGTATCCGCATGGCTGTAACTGATCGTACAACCACGTCTCGATCCCTGAGTCAACAGATGGGGACGTTTTGCAAGATAGCAACCATCTGCACGAACAGTTCGACGACGTTTGCAGCAGCATGGACTATCAGCTCGGAGACCATGGCTGCGGTTACCCCTGACGCTGCATCACAGACAGGAGCGCCTGCGATGGTGTACTCAACGACGAACCTGGCTGCACGAATGGCAAAACGTCATTTTTTCGGCTGAATCCAGGTTCTGTTTACAGCATCATGATTGTTGCATCTGTGTTTGGCGACATCGCGGTGAACGCACATTGGAAGCGTGTATTCGTCATGGCCATACTGGCGTATCACCCGGCGTGATGGTATGGGGTGCCGTTGGTTACACGTCTCGGCCACCTCTTGTTCACATCGACGATACTTTTAACAGTGGACGCTACATTTCAGATGTGTTACGACCTGTGGCTCTTCCCTTCATTCGATCCCTGCGAAACCCTACATTTCAGCAGGATAATGCACGACCGCATGTTGCAGATACTGTACGGGCCTTTCTGGATACAGAAAAAGTTCGACTGCTGCCCTGGCCAGCACATTCTCCACACCTCTCACCAATTGAAAACGCTGGTCATTGGTGGCCGAGCAACTGTCTCGTCACAATACGCCAGTCACTACTCTTGATGAACTATGGTATCGTGTTGAAGCTGCATGGGCAGCTGTACCTGTACACGCCATCCAAGCTCTGTTTGACTCAATGCCCAGGCGTATGAAGGCCGTTATTACGGCCAGAGGTGGTTGTTCTGGGTACTGATTTCTCAGAATCTATGCACCAAAATTGCATGAAAATGTAATCTCATGTCAGTTGTAGTATAATATATTTGTCTAATGAATACCCGTTTATCATCTGCATTTCTTCTTGGTGTAGCAATTTTAATGGCCAGTAGTGTAGAAAACAAAATGCTTACGTCATTTGAATAATTTTAACACTCTTGTCATCAATATTACTTATGTTTCCATGTGTTGCAGGAGGGTATTCAGTGTCCAGCGCGGTAGTGAACACCGATGTTTCATCCGATAACGGTCGTGCTTCAGGTCCGGGCCCTTGTAGTTATTGTATGTTGCTCTTGTTTTGATTGCTCTTGCAAAAGCTTATTCATTTCACAACTTTGTTAATTTGTAAAGAAAATAAAATGTATGATTACATATTGTTAAATAAACAGCTTTTGTGAAAAGAAAGTAACATTGGTGGGTCCTCCCTTCCTCGTCGTCCTTAATAAGAGTAAATACCAAATCTCAAACTCTTCCGTAGTATTGTTTGTGAGTCTAGCAGAATGCGGATGGGCTTTATCTTGGAGTGGCATGAATTCACGTAGTATTCTCGGTAATTGTTCTCGGATTGTGTCTGGAAGACGTCTCAGTTGTTGACAACATACGTTAGCAGTAATGGTTATACCTCGAAGAAGCAATTAGCAGAACACCCTACCGTCGCAGTTCCACCAAATGCATAACATCATCTTTGTTCGAGCGCGCAGTTCTTGTATGTATTGTTTGGCCTCAACCACTCATATTTTTTCTTAAGCATAAAGAGACCATTTCTCGTCATTCGTACCGATACAGGATAGGAATAGCCAGTGTTGTTCATGAGCCAGTTCATATCCAGAAGGCACAGATGCACATATGGCCACCCACTGATTTCTGTAATTTTGCCTTAGAGCATGCGGTACCCTTGCACCCGATTTCTGAACCTTTTCCACTGTATGCAAATGTCGCACGATGGTGGAATGCTCACATTTTATAAGTAAACCTCTAGCAATCGGAATACCAAAATTCAAAACGGAAACGCTACGAACTTATGAACCAGCCTCATATAGTAAATAAAAGATCAAATTAAACCAGAGAGAGCCTATGTGGTATGAAAATAATTTTGTTTCCGCAATTCATGCGGAGTATAGACGAATAACAGCAGCGGCCATTCTAATAAAACCAGGCATAGTCCCCATTCAGGTATACGTACGTAAGGAAAGAGCAGCATTCTGGCTGGGGAGAGGGAACCGGCGGATAATCTGAAGGTCTGCATCATGTAAGGCGGAAGTTCAGAACCACTTGGCACAGGAATAATAGCAAAATATAAGGCAATATCAACAGGGAAAGAATGTTCTTCGTAAATATAAACCGTTGTTGAACTGAACCCATAAAGTACACTACTGGCCATTAAAATTGCTACACCAAGAAGAAATGCAGATGATAAACGGGTATTCATTGGACAAATATATTATACTACAACTGACATGTGATTACATTTTCACACAATTTGGGTGCATAGATCCAGAAAAATCATTACCCAGAGCAACCACTTCTGGCCGTAATAACGGCCTTGATACGCCTGGGCATTGAGTCAAACAGAGCTTGGATGGCGTGTACAAGTACAGCTGTCCATGCAGCTTCAACACGATACCACAGTTCATCAAGAGTAGTGGCTGGCGTATTGTGACGAGCCAGTTGCTCGGCCACCGTTGACCAGACGTTTTCAGTTGGTAAGAGATCTGGAGAATGTGCTGGCCAGGGCAGCAGTCGAACATTTTCTGCATCCAGAAAGGCCCGTACAGGACCCGCAACGTGCGGTCGTGCATTATCCTGCTGAAATGTAGGATTTCGCAGGGATCGAATGAAGGGTAGAGCCACGGATCGTAACACATCTGAAATGTAACGTTCACTGTTCAAAGTGCCGTCAATGCGAACAAGAGGTGACCGAGACGTGTAACCGATGGCACCCCATACCATCACGCCGGGTGATACGCCAGTATGGCGATGACGAATACACGCTTCCAATGTGCGTTCACCGCGATGCCGCCAAACACGGATGCGACCATCATGATGCGATAAACAGAACCTGGATTCAGCCGAAAAAATGAGGTTTTGCCATTCGCGCACCCAGGTTCGTCGTTAAGTACACCATCGCAGGCGCTCCTGTCTGTGATGCAGCATCAAGGGTAACCGCAGCCACGGTCTCCGAGCTGATAGTCCATGCTGCTGCAAACGTTGTCGAACTGTTCGAGCATATGATTGTTGTCTTGCAAGCGTCCTCATCTGTTGACTCAGGGATCGAGACGTGGCTGCACGATCCGTTACAGCCATGCGGATAAGATGCCTGTCATCTCGACTGCTAGTGAAACGAGGCTCTTGGGATCCAGCGCGGCGTTCCGTATTACCCTCCTGAACCCACCGATTCCATATTCTGCTAACAGTCATTGGATCTCGACCAACGCGAGCAGCAATGTCGCGATACGATAAAGCGCAATCGCGATAGGCTACAATCCGACCTTTATCAAAGTCAGAAACGTAATGGCACGCATTTCTCCTCCTTACACGAGGCATGACAAGAACGTTTCACCTGGAAACGCCGGTCAGCTGCTGTTTATGTATCATAATTCGGTTGGAAACTTTCTTAATGTCAGCACGTTGGAGGTGTGTGAATGCTCTAAAAAGCTAATCAATTGCATATGACAGCATCTTCTTCCTGTCGCTTAAATTTCGCATCTGTAGCACGACGTCTTCGTGGTGTTGCAATTTTAATGGCCAGTATTGTAGTAAGCCCATTTTAACTAGACATTTCCAGTAACAACATAGCATTCTGTCACAATAAAGAAGGTTGAGTACCGGATGCAACAGAATAGTCACAACCTAATGACAGGCTGAGTGATGTGTGCTTTCGATGTGCGCTACGTAGCCCCTTTGCCTGTAGCGAAGTTACGAGTTGCTTAGCGTCCCGCTTCGAGCAAGAGCGCGCTGTGCCACGTCGATTTAACGCCGTCCCGGACCGGCGGCCTCCAAATTTGCTGCCGACCTTCTGCAGGAGGACGGCCACCCAACAACGACTGTCGGTTGTGTGGGAAATTTGCACGAAAAGCAACTGCCTGAGCCGAATAGCACTTCGAGCGAAAGTCCTTGCCAAGTTGTTAATTTATGTGGGAGATACGGCGCTCGAACTTGGTGGAAGATGGCCTCGGTACTATGTCTGCCGTTTGCTATCAACGGAAGTTGCAGGCAGAATAGAATGAGCTACCGCGGTGAGAATCTTAATGTGTGACTGTACGAGACGGTAGTTGGACTTTTCCACACTGTCGTGGTGTTCTTATGCTGCCTGTTTTATGCTTTAGTTAACCGCGAACTTGCTAAGAGGCATATACTGGTATACATTCGTAAATTTGTTTTGCTTCTCAATTATGATTGTCTGTTGCCTTTGTGTTCTGTAGATACTTCATGAATATCATGAGTTGCGCCTGCACTGTGTACTTAGCATGCAGGCAAGTTCAGTTATCTTAATTGAAGCTGTGTCGGCGATCTGGCTCACTTGTCAGTCATATTCATACACGTTCATAGGAATTCTGCCTATTTACGTTAGAAATACTCCTGCTTCTTGGATTGGTGCCCTGTTTGCAATGTAGAAGTATTATTTGGTGTAGCTTGGGTTCACAGGATTAAATACATAACTCTGGTTGCAACAAGCTGGGTATTTGACCTTAAATTTATTTGAACGTCTTTTATCGATGCCCTTTGTGTTCAAGTGTTCTTTAATATTGGCTCGTTGCCTGCTCTGAGCCAATAACTGAATGTTTACAAGGTTGTCTGCAAACGTCTAAACATCCGTTTGTGTTAGTTTATTGGTATGAAACATCTGCTAATGGAAATACACTCCTGGAAATGGAAAAAAGAACACATTGACACCTGTGTGTCAGACCCACCATACTTGCTCCGGACACTGCGAGAGGGCTGTACAAGCAATGATCACACGCACGGCACAGCGGACACACCAGGAACCGCGGTGTTGGCCGTCGAATGGCGCTAGCTGCGCAGCATTTGTGCACCGCCGCCGTGAGTATCAGCCAGTTTGCCGTGGCAGACGGAGCTCCATCGCAGTCTTTAACACTGGTAGAATGCCGCGACAGCGTGGACGTGAACCGTATGTGCAGTTGACGGACTTTGAGCGAGGGCGTATAGTGGGCATGCGGGAGGCCGGGTGGACGTACCGCCGAATTGCTCAACACGTGGGGCGTGAGGTCTCCACAGCACATCGATGTTGTCGCCAGTGGTCGGCGGAAGGTGCACGTGCCCGTCGACCTGGGACCGGACCGCAGCGACGCACGGATGCACGCCAAGACCGTAGGATCCTACGCAGTGCCGTAGGGGACCGCACCGCCACTTCCCAGCAAATTAGGGACATTGTTGCTCCTGGGGTATCGGCGAGGACCATTCGCAACCGTCTCCATGAAGCTGGGCTACGGTCCCGCACACCGTTAGGCCGTCTTCCGCTCACGCCCCAACATCGTGCAGCCCGCCTCCAGTGGTGTCGCGACAGGCGTGAATGGAGGGACGAATGGAAACGTGTCGTCTTCAGCGATGAGAGTCGCTTCTGCCTTGGTGCCAATGATGGTCGTTTGCGTGTTTGGCGCCGTGCAGGTGAGCGCCACAATCAGGACTGCATACGACCGAGGCACACAGGGCCAACACCCAGCATCATGGTGTGGGGAGCGATCTCCTACACTGGCCGTACACCACTGGTGATCGTCGAGGGGACACTGAATAGTGCACGGTACATCCAAACCGTCATCGAACCCATCGTTCTACCATTCCTAGACCGGCAAGGGAACTTGCTGTTCCAACAGGACAATGCACGTCCGCATGTATCCCGTGCCACCCAACGTGCTCTAGAAGGTGTAAGTCAACTACCCTGGCCAGCAAGATCTCCGGATCTGTCCCCCATTGAGCATGTTTGGGACTGGATGAAGCGTCGTCTCACGCGGTCTGCACGTCCAGCACGAACACTGGTCCAACTGAGGCGCGAGGTGGAAATGGCATGGCAAGCCGTTCCACAGGACTACATCCAGCATCTCTACTATCGTCTCCATGGGAGAATAGCAGCCTGCATTGCTGCGAAAGGTGGATATACACTGTACTAGTGCCGACATTGTGCATGCTCTGTTGCCTGTGTCTATGTGCCTGTGGTTCTGTCAGTGTGATCATGTGATGTATCTGACCCCAGGAATGTGTCAATAAAGTTTCCCCTTCCTGGGACAATGAATTCACGGTGTTCTTATTTCAATTTCCAGGAGTGTATTTTTATCCCTGTTTTGGCTGATACTGTGTTCGTTAATATAAGATGAACCTGTACCACTGGACTCAGTCGAAGGTTGTTTGTGACCATCACTTAAATAGTTAAGTTTTTAATTCTAAAATGGTGTTGTTCATTTGTTTGATTTCTTATATTAAATTCTCAATCTCTAATTCTAAAATTGTACAGTTCGTTTATTTGCATTTATTGACGTTTCTCACTATTACTAAAGATGTCCTAAGGAAATTCGTAAATATTTGCAGCACGATTTTTATAAATAGTATTTTCTGGTTCAGTTTTTGGAACCTGGCGTCTTACCACTCACTGCTAACAGATCGTGTTTACAGGAGTGTGTGTTGTCATATTAGAAAAGGCATAAACATTAAATTTATTGTTGCAATTTTTCATTTTTCGTTCGCTATTTTAGTGTTTTCTGTTTCCAAGAGTTTCGGTTTTCATTAGTGAGTATGATGGACGTAATAGGGAGTGGGCATGTGCAGAAGGACTTAGCGCAGCGACTCATTGATACAGTGGGCACCACACTGCAGTTGAGTCCCGCGACCTCAGCGATGTAGGACAAGAAACCACTGTCTGTTCTAGGTGACTCACCAGTGATCAAAACGACTTCAGACTGTTTGACGGTAATGTTCCCTCGCGGGTTCAGTTGCTTCGATTTCGAGCTCATCTGAATCACTTCAGGGCAAAGTTGCTCATATACAGTACAATCTATTGATTGATTGTGAAAACATAAAGTGATTATTCTGACTTAATAGTAGTTAGTCTGTGGATGAAAGCAAACCACGCTGCCGTCGATAAATGGTATCTATCGCCAGTTGGGGAGTGCGCGCTGTAATTTAACTTTCGTGAGCAAAAGGATCTACAGCTGTTCACGTTAATTAGGGTCTACATCTACTTTATGGGCCTACAGCGGTGAGTGTAGGGAAGGCTACAGATAATATCGCTGCTTTGGATGTGGAAAAGGAAATGTAAGTGACGAAGAGCGAAGTGGCAGGGCTAGTAAGCAGACCAGAGATATCGTACAACGAGTAGGCCAAAACTGCGATCTGATTTACGACTGATACTCTGGTTGATGGTTTTTCTGATGACTTTCGTAACAAAACTCGCATATTGCTAACTAGTTCACAGGCAGTACTGGAAACTCTTACTGACCGTGACAAAAAACAAATAACGTAAAGTGGACGCGGGTTTTTTGAGTGCTATTGACAAGATGGAGCTCATAAGCTATCCAGTTTCGTTACGATCTACGAGACGTTTTTGTCTTACACCAACGCAGAATCAAAACAACAGTCAAGCTTTGGTGCAATGCTGCTTAGGCAAAACCAATATAAAACTCAGCAATCTACTTACTATATTCAAAAAATTGCTGGCTACCATCGTCAGGGACGAAGAGGTCATTCCTTAGCATTAAATACTGATCTAGTCACAGGAGCTTATGAGTACCTTCGAACTGGAACTGAAAGCTGCAATACAGACTGGCGTGTGCTGACCCACTGCTTCTACTCACCCAGTAGTCACCGTGCGATTCTCTCACACAGTGAGCTGCAGTCATTATGAATTGAGACGCGATGAGCGAACCACTGCAGACGAATTTTTTGTTGCTTTTCTCAATCAACTCCAAGGATACCACGTACCGGTACGACCCTAAAAGAAAAATGGGAAACTCTTAGGCATTTCTTAGAGTAGCATAGAGCTGTGCTGTTATAGTAAAGTGAATACCTATTAGACTAATTACAAATTACACTTAGAAGCCAGAGAAAGCGGTTGTTGTTGTTGTTGTGGTCTTCAGTCCTGAGACTGGTTTGATGCAGCTCTCCATGTTACTCTATCCTGTGCAAGCTTCTTCATCTCCCAGTACCTACTGCAACCTACATCCTTCTGAATCTGCTTAGTGTATTGATCTCTTGGTCTCCCTCTACGATTTTTACCCTCCACGCTGCCCTCCAATGCTAAATTTGTGATCCCTTGATGCCTTAAAACATGTCCTATCAACCGATCCCTTCTTCTAGTCAAGTTGTGCCACAAACTTCTCTTCTCCCCAATCCTATTCAATACCTCCTCATTAGTTACGTGATCTACCCACCTTATCTTCAGCATTCTTCTGTAGCACCACATTTCGAAAGCTTCTATTCTCTTCTTGTCCAAACTGGTTATCGTCCATGTTTCACTTCCATACATGGCTACACTCCATACAAATATTTTTAGAAACGACTTCCTGACACTTAAATCAATACTCGATGTTAACAAATTTCTCTTCTTCAGAAACGATTTCCTTGCCATTGCCAGTCTACATTTTATATCCTCTCTACTTCGACCATCATCAGTTATTTTACTCCCTAAATAGCAAAACTCCTTTACTACTTTAAGTGTCTCATTTCCTAATCTAATCCCCTCAGCATCACCCGATTTAATTTGACTACATTCCATTATCCTCGTTTTGCTTTTGTTGATGTTCATCTTATATCCTCCTTTCAAGACACTGTCCATTCCGTTCAACTGCTCTTCCAAGTCCTTTGCTGTCTCTGACAGAATTACAATGTCATCGGCGAACCTCAAAGTTTTTACTTCTTCTCCATGAATTTTAATACCTACTCCGAATTTTTCTTTTGTTTCCTTTACTGCTTGCTCAATATACAGATTGAATAACATCGGGGAGAGGCTACAACCCTGTCTCACTCCTTTCCCAACCACTGCTACCCTTTCATGCCCCTCGACTCTTATAACTGCCATCTGGTTTCTGTACAAATTGTAAATAGCCTTTCGCTCCCTGTATTTTACCCCTGCCACCTTCAGAATTTGAAAGAGAGTATTCCAGTTAACGTTGTCAAAAGCTTTCTCTAAGTCTACAAATGCTAGAAATGTAGGTTTGCCTTTTCTTAATCTTTCTTCTAAGATAAGTCGTAAGGTTAGTATTGCCTCTCGTGTTCCAACATTTCTACGGAATCCAAACTGATCTTCCCCGAGGTCCGCTTCTACCAGTTTTTCCATTCGTCTGTAAAGAATTCGCGTTAGTATACGCCTGCCTAATATCGTATAGGGCCCCCGAGAGCACGCAGAAGTGCCGCAACACGACGCGGAATGGACTCGACTAGTATCTGAAGTAGAACTGGAGGAAATTTCACCATGAATCCTGCAGTGTTGTTCATAAATCCGTACGAGTACGAGTGGTGGAGATCTCCTCTGAACAGCACGTTGCGAGGCATCCCAGATATGCTCCATAATGTTCATGTCTGGGGAGTTTGGTGGCCAGCGGGAGTGTTTTAAACTCGGAAGAGTCTACCTGGAGCCACTTTGTAGTAATTGTGGACATGTATGGTGTCGCACTGTCCTGCTATAGTTGCTCAACTTCTAACACCGTAGCTCTACTGCTCTACCGATTTATTTTGCCTTTTGTTTTATTTAATGTTATATCGTTGAGTTTCTGTAAATGTTGTTGGATTGAATCCATACCATGAGAGTGTTTATTCTTTTCTCTGTTATAAACTTTGATGTCTTTTAGAATGTGGGAAGTTAGAACTATGTAATATGTACGATTTGAGCAAATGATTTGTTTGTCTTTCTCACTTAACGTCTTTGGTTATCTTTGAGGATGAGTAATTTTGTTTAAATAATTTTTTTATAGAAATGTCAATATGTGCAAAGGTTCTGTTTTATTTAAAATATTTGTTTGCTGTTATGTAAACTGCTGACCTTCACTTAGGGTTCTTAGTTATTTTGTATGTAAAAATTGTTGTGGTTCCCCTTGGGAACGTAACTGTGTAGCATGCGCAAATTATGGTTGGCCTAGGTAGAAAAGGTGGAACAAAGTGTCAGTCGGGGACGAGCTACCAAACTATCAACTGCTCATGTAAAAGTTGGGTATTGTGCTGGTTCCGAGAGAGGCTTTTCTGTGACGCTTTCCAATTCCTCGGATGGATGGATAAAGAGCTAGAACTATTCTGGCATTGGTATCTATCATCTCCACACAGACATGACAGAGTCCAGCAATTCTACCTGCAAATCCACCTACCAACATGCAATCGCCACCACATTGTGCAGTCACTGTAATGGAACACTAGAGTAATGTACAGTCAAGGATCAGCTTCTTGGATGTGTTAGTGTGCTCAATAAGGTAATTTATAATTGAATTTATGTACCTATCTGAATTTTTTTCCATATCATAACACCTCTCAGGTTCCTCTCCGTTTGAACTGAAGTGATTAGCGAGTGTCCTTACTGAAAGAACATGAAAGCCTAGTGTCTTACTAATTAATGCCTCTTGAACATAGTAAAAAGAAAGTTAAAGTTAATGTGGCAAGAGAGTGAGTTAAAGTAAATGATGCTTGCTGAAAATAATTTTCCTATTAAAACTGCTTAGTAATATGTTGTTGCCAACTTATAAAGTAAAAGTTCTTAAAATTGAGGCTTATAAAGTTTTATTTAGTACATAATCACATTGCTGCCTGTTGTAAATCGCAAAAGGTGAGTCAGTATCTTACAAATATGTCAATTTTGTGTTTCACTGTAGTAAAAGTTGAAAACTGCAACTGTAGAAAGTTTTATACTCATGCTTGCTAAGCACTTATTTATTTTGTGTATTGAAAGTGCATATTAATAGTGTAATAGGATCCACAGGTTGTCCTTCATGCTCATGATAAATAACAATTAATAGAAACACCACTATCTATGAAAACAATAATTTCTTTATTCAAAAGACAGTGAGAAGCAACCTGTTAGTGAATTCCACTTAACTTTCATTCTAAATAGAAAAGTATTTAGCTGAGAGAGGCTTAACCTGTGACCAGTTCATAATTTTGCAGTGAACTACATTTACAATCTTATGTCAGCTAGGAAAATGTTTGAAAAGTAATACTGAACCTATGTCCAATTTGTGATTCTACAGTGAATATTAATAGTAATGTTATAAAGACCATTCAGTCTGAATAAGCCCTGTAAGAAATGGTGTGTATTGGTATCTGCTATATTTATGCAAATAGTTTGTGCTGCTCTAGCTGTTAGTTCCAACCTTAACGTTAACATATGCAGGTGTCAGAGTTCATTGCACTCGCGTGTAGCAAAGTATAGGTTGTGTTTGTCCGTTAATGTTACTAATAACTATTTTTTTGAACAAGAATGTTAATCATTCTCTTGCCTAATTAGGCTGGCGACCGTTTTCTTTATTCTTTGAACAGCTGGGTAATATATTATTTGTTACTGTTTAAATATTTACGTATTTCTGACTTTCACTTCCGATAAGCCACCTCCGTGAGGCACAACACGATCAACATAACAAAATTCCTCTCAGAGGGTAACACTGCTCTGTTGATTTATACCATAATTGTTTTAACAAGATAGTTTTATTTCACGACCTGCCTCCAACTTTAGGGTTATGGTATAGCATTAGCGGACCTTAGTGTTATACGTGGCTTTTCCGTGGCAGGACTATTTGTTCTTTGGGGCATAGTACATAATAACCCAAACTTGGTATTTGATTTTACAAGCTACGTAAATCCGTATTGCAGTGTTATATGGCGCCGCGTGACAGGACGTTATTTAGTGTACAGCTATAGACGTAAAAAAAGTTATAAGTATTTAGCATTTTACAAACATAAAGTTAACACAAGACGTCCAGCGGCACGAACCTTACATTATTTGACAGAACGAATAGTGATAGATCAGCTAAAATTGAAAGTATAAAGATATCAGTACTTAAAATTAACTAGGGACAGGAAACTAGAAATAAATCCAGACAAGCGAGGACAGAATGCAATCGAGAGCAGTTCAGGCAGCACACCAACAGATGGCATTACGAGCTAATTAAATTACGTACGATATCACGCGGAGGTAAATAAACAGATCGAAGCTATGAATGTCGCGCATACTAAGCAAGACAATATAGGCGATGTTGTCGAAGACAGTGGCTATGCTACAGAATCGCGGGATATGTTTGAATCACTAAATACAGAAAGGAAAGTAGGATTTGAACATGAAAAGGTGGCAGAACCTAAACTTGGAAAGAATCCACATATTCACGAGAAATGTGAGCCTCAGTTTAGACCGGCTCTTCCCACCCAGCGCTCGGCATTTCTCCTACAGTACCTGTCCATAACCCTCACCAGTACAGCTCTCCGCATGTGTGGCCTATCGACTGTGCATCCACTGGCCACAGTATTTTGTGCGAACTCTATCTACGTGGTCTCTGGTTTGTCTAGCGTAAATCTTGAATCCTAAGGGCTTATATTTCAGATACCTATGGAGTTTAACAGAAAAGACGGCAATGAGGAGTAGAGAATCTTCGAATTCCACAATATTTTGCTTTCAGCTCTACACACCCATGGCAACAAGTGATTACAAGGCATTATAAATTTCCTACGAAAAGGAGCTAGTTAAAGTAAGGTTTTACATAACTTATGCTCTTTTGCGTTTGGCCAGATAAATAGTAGTAAACCTGCTGAACTCTTACTTCTAGTAACATTCCAATTTCCAGTTAAATAGAAACAACTTTTTCATTTTTTTTGCTAATAACATTTAAATTACACAATACAAGCCAATACTTTCTCGATAAACAATAAAAGCATTGCTAAGATATTTTTAACGGAATGAGTAAATAATACTCACACATTCGTTTTGTCAATAAAAACGCCTTTTCTTGCTGAAATTTATTTTACTTGTTCCAGATGCATTTCGCCTTTCACTTTAAGGCATCTTCTGTGGAACCTAAAATGATGCAATTTTGTTCTGATATGTGATATTTATTGATTGCAAAATGATACACATCTTATCTTTACGTAACATAGTTGATAACTTATAGTTATTAGAGTTTTTGGCTGACGTCTTAATTTCCTCTCATCTAGTCGCACCAACTTCACTTAAGCGATGCAAGCACATTTTACGTTTCGAACGTTTTCCTCACAACTTTCAACTTCTTCACGCTAATTGCTGTGGAACACTATTATTCTTTTGTCATTAGCTGTAGATATTTCACCAAAAACTGATTTTAGGTAATAACTAATGTGTGTTTACTTTATGTTTCTTCCTGTTTAGTTTGTTTATATACATGTTGTCCAGCTAACGAAGCGTACACTGAAATCTAACGTCTGTTAGTTTCTGTTCTTTAAACATCTGTGTGTGTGTGTGTGTGTGTGTGTGTGTGTGTGTGTGTGTATGGGTGGATGGATGGGTGCATGGGTGGGTGGGTGATGCAAATGTAATAGCTGTCACAGAGTGGCGGAAAATTATTGCAGATTTGAGTTTTGGTTTAAATGGTTTTTAGAGGGTTCCTGGTAGAATGAGGGATAAGGGGTTGCTTGGTATTATTGTGATAATAATGTGTTGTAGCGCTATTCTACTATTTTACTACCTGAACAAGGTAGTATTGTTCTTGGCCTCCCATGACCATTATCAGAAACATGGGATGATTTGCAGTACAGAAATGCTGTTGTGACTAAGGAAAACGCATCATACTGTGATTGAAATGAAATGAAGTGATCGTGTGCCATTGTTGGCCGGGATGTCCCATTCAGGTTCAGCGGCCAAGTGCAAGTCTTATTTCATTCGGCGCCTCGTTGGACACCTTGCGGCCAACGGTGAGGATGAAATGATGATGACAACACAACACTCAGTCCCTGAGAGGAGAAAATCTCCAACCCGGCTGGGAATCAAACCCGGGCCCAGTGCATGGTAGGGAAGCACGGTACCACTCAGCTTTTTATCATTATTATTATTCCACAAAAACAGCAACATAAATGGCTAGCTTACCATGAAATGACTAAGGTGACAGATAATTGCAGTCATATATTACAGCATTCATAGAATGAGGTATCATATTCAGTCTTTAGCAGTAGCACATATTTAGTACCTTCACTGTCACCTTCACCTGGTGGCACATCAGCATGCACATTTTCTTCTTCTGCAGCCTGAGGTTCCTCATCATCATTTCCCAGATCCAGATTAATCATTCAGTAAATTCTTGAAGTGTGTTTCTTCCAGGGTAAATTGCATGAACAGAAGAGCAGTCTTGACAGTGACATCGCAAAGTCCTTTACTGCCTCGTTATTTTTTGTCAGTTTCAGCCTTCTAAACGCATCGTTAGGGCAAGATCTTTCATTATAACAGACACCAAATTCTATTGCTTGAGCCTTGTCCCACAGTTGCGCAGGGTCAGCGATCGTTAATCGGATTTCGCATGTTAATGTTTAAGGGCTGGCCGGATGCCCTTCCTGCCGCCACCTTGTACCCCCCGGGACGGATTGAGTGTACCCCAACTGTCTGCGTCGAGTGTATCCATGGAATAGTGCGAAAGTGTTCAGATGTCTGTGAGCCATGTAACTGAGGGGGAACATGGGGACCAGCCCGGTATTCACCTAGCGGGATTGGAAAACCGCCTAAAAACCACATCCAGGCTGGCCGGTACATCAGCCCTCGTCGTTAATCCGCCGGGCGGATTAGATCCGGGGCTGGCTCGCCTACACGAGTACAGGAAGCAGTGCGTTAGCGCTCTCGGCTACCGTGGTGGGTTTATAACAGACACCAAAGATTTGCTGTCATATTCTTGTATCTGCTGTACTACTGATTTATTTGTTATGTGTCACTTATAGGTGAGGTTAGGGTCGAGAACGCGCAGCAGAAGCAGTGGGGCCTCTCCGCGGCACAGCTAGTGCTTCGTAGCCCAATGGAATGTACATGTTTCTAAGCTATACCCATTCTGTTGAAGACAATTTGGAGCATGTTACCATAGTTCTTATCGTGATTCTGATACTTAAGTGTTTTCACGAATTAATTTTCCATATACATCTTCTTTTCAACATGTTCATCGCTCCCAATATTGTTAAATATGTAACTTGTATATTTGCCCATTAACCAAACCACTGCATTATTTTTTGCATGACGGTAGTAACTTTCTTATGGTCTAAATAAAATATTAGTCGGTACATCGTTTGCTCAAGTTCTTCTTATTTGAGCAATTTTCTCCCTGGTCCACCTCCAGTTGATAATCCAATCTCCACATGTGTACCGATGAGGCACACAACCAACGAGGTTGTATTTGCTGCAGAGTTCAATGGGCAGTCCGTCAGGTGCTGGACATTTCATAGCGGGGGAGCTGCTCACGATTTCCAATACATCTGTCTTGCTCACGTCCGAATAAATGTTCTCATTATCATTTCGCTATTTTCGTGGAAGATATTTACCAAAGAGCTCATCGTATTCTTCTTCGTTTGTTTCCCCTGACGCATACATACCTTCACAGTACGCTGAGATCTCTTTAATTATTCCCTTCTGGGTGGTGATGATGGTACCATCATCGATTTGAAGTGCAGCCATGAAACTTCTTCTTCTATTCTTGGCGTGTCTGACAAAGTGGTACAATGCGGCAGTCTTATCTTCAATGACCTACTTTGTTTTGGATTTTGTCTTAAGTCCCTTCAGTTCCTTACGTTTCAGACTTATTAACTTTTCTTTTATTTGCTTCATGTCTTTTAATTTGTAGGAATTGCATCTGTCTGATCGCAGAAGTATCTTAGCACGCTGTAGTAGAATTCTACAGTCTGTTTCTTTCTCTGGACAAATCTATACTAAAAGATATTAAAACTTTCTTTAGCTTCGGTATCGCTCGTTCGGTCCACCGTTCAATCACACTTGGAAAGTTGTTCAGTGAGCGGAGACACAATTCCCAAGCTCTGGTTAGGGCATCTTCTAAGTCTTCTTCTGATAATAACGATATATTTAGATTTCACTGGTTTGTTACTCGTCGGGTAGGTTGTGGTGTTAAATTTACGAAGGTTAACAACTCACTGCGATCGGAAAAACTAACGGAAACAGTTTCTGTTTTCAGTACTTAGTCTCCAAAATTTTCCGTTGTGTTAATTCTGTCAATTTTGCTACAGGACTTCGCAACAATACGAGTGAAGTTCACCATTATTGGATATTTTATTTCCCACACATCTTTTAATTTTAAATCGACAACAAGACCTCAATTAAAATCTCCCCCGATTAAAAGTTGCAGGGGGTTTTTCCTCACTAAATAAATTACGCTTTCTTTAAAGAATGTGACTCTTGCAGCTCTGTTACTGCTGTCAAAAGGCGCATATAAATTGACAATAGTAACTCCTGCTACATTTATTCCAACACCTGGCCCCCGTTCTAATTAATCAACGTTATATACGGGAATGCCTTCTCTAACTAAAAAGGCCATGCCAACACTCGTTTCAGTGGAAATATTGTCAAAACCAACATAATTGGGAAAGTTTAATTATGGGGATACCACTTCTTGTAGGAGAGCAATATCCGTCACAGACTCATGCAGAAACTGTTTCAGAGCTGGCCGAGCGGTTCTAGGCACTACAGTCTGGAACCGCCCGGCCGCTACGGTCGCAGGTTCGAATCCTGCCTCGGGCATGGATGTTTGTGATGTCCTTAGGTTAGTTAGGTTTAAGTAGTTCTAAGTTCTAGGAGGCTGATGACCTCAGAAGTTAAGTCCCATAGTGCTCAGAGCCATTTGTTTCAGAGCGGCTATTTTAACATCCGACTGTATCTTATTAATATTGAACGTGGTAATAGATATGACTGTAACATAGGGGAGTGACGTTTCCTCTTTCTTTTTTTTCCTAGTCTAGTTTTGCATGCCATTCCATACCGTATACTTCCTGAGAATCTGACGGTAGACTACTGTCCCGGTTTGCACTTGAACCTTTCTTTTTACTTTTCTTAGGTTTGCATTGACACTGGCCTTCACCTAATGTCTACTCCACCCACTCCCTGAGTAGTTTCCCACCGAGGGCGGCGTCGGTGGATCTGGGGGGCAGTCGTGTGCCGCCATCTCGTCTGCCAAAAGCAGCGTATACGTAGTTTACAAACATTCTTCCAATTTCCGGTCACTTCTGTGATCACTTTCATTTGCTGTTTGTTTGCTATATTCAGCTAAGCAGGTGGACATACTCTAAATGTTTTCATGACACTTGTGCATATAATATCAGGTGGCTCAGCCATTCCTCATGAAATACAACGATAGAAACTCACAATAAGCCGACCTCAGTGCCCTCATGCCTAGGTGAAATAATAGTATGGTCGACAAATACCTGTTGACGTAATCAGTGAATTTTTTGTTATACAGTTTTCTTTTCCACTTTGGTTTTTTGTGTGTTTTTTTTTCTTTCAGGGTTAGGTGCTCTTTTTATTATTAATTCTAATTATTTTCATGCCTTCTTCTGTAGGGGTTGGCTTGTGATTGTGTTTTCTTAGGTGTTCTGCCAATGTGGAGTGGTTTCTCCTATACTTCCAGGCTCTTATATATTGTTTATAGTTTAAATCAAACGTTCTGCCTGTATTTCCTACACATCTGCCACCACCTGTTACACTGCAATACAATATATACTGCAATACAATATATACTGCAGTGCAATATATATTGCAGTGCAATATACCTACTTTCTGGTGTACGACGATGTGTTTTGTTAGTTGTGGGGTATATGTTTGGTTAGAACTGTCTGTTGTGTATACTATGTATATGCCTTGTCTTTTGAAAATTACAAGTCAGTATCTAGAGAAGAGAACATCAGAATAATTAGAGTAAACAATAAAACAACACCTTTTAACACCGCAAGAAAATTACCACATACAAAAACCAAAGCAGAAAAGAAAAATCTGTTGAATGTGAAGAATGCATAACAAACAACTCATCCTTTTACGTTAATAGATAAAACTGTAGAATAACACTCCAAGAGGTGATTACTATAGCAATAATATTCCTCAGCCGTTTCCCCTCACTCTTCCATGAACCTCTGCACAAAATATTTAAACCAAAATTCAAACCAACTATACACAATACTTTTGCTCCTCTCTCTGGCAGCTGTTACACTTACATTCAATTTTCTACAGCTCGTCATGACTAATCACACACACACACACACACACACACACACACACATACACACACAATTCATACATATACTATATCTCTGTCTCTCGCCTAAGACTCCAGCATGCGACCAGATGAGAGGAAACGCAAATGCCAGACAAAAACTCGAATAACTGTAAGTAATCACTTCTTAGCATAAAAAATAAGACGTGAAGTGTTTTATAGTCTGTCAGTGTCACATATCAAAACGAAATTATATTATTCTCCTCTCCATTGAAGATGCCTTGAAGTAAAAGGCGAAACACGGCAGGAACAAATAAATTTACCGCGGAACGAAAAAGGCGCCTTTATTGACAAAACGAATATCTCTGGACTTACTGCGGATAGTGGCCACGCAAACGAACCTGTTGACAATCGCATTATCTGCTAACAATCATGAGTAAATTTTTGCCGACCTATCTCTGTAGTGTTATGAATGTTACCCTTAATGAAATTATTATTTTGCATTTGGTATTCAGATTGCTAAGGATTCCTTTATCGATTGTCATTTATTATTTGAAGTTCACTGTTATTATTTGAGTTTACATACTGTAATTTTGTCATTTGAAGATAGCAAGTGAAGCTGTGGACGCTAGAATATGGAGTGGTAAATTTCAGACATATACTTATGTTTGCATTCAGTAGAGAGATAACAGCAGTGCTGGCAGCTAGAAATATTTGTGCCTTGTATGGTGATAGTTCCACTAGATAAAGCATGGCACCAAAATGGTTTTCTCAGTTTAACGAGGGTCTTTGTGACATTAGAGACTCTCCATGTTCAGGAAGACCCTCAGGGTTTGATGAAACGTCAGTGTACTAGAAAACTGGCAAATGTGATGAACTGTGATCATTCCACCATCGTACGACATTTTCATGTGATGAGGAAGGCTCAAAAATCGGTTGTATGGATACCGCATGCTCTAAGCCAAAACCACAAAAATCAGAGGGTGGTAACATGTGCATATCTGCTTGCCTCACATCGATTGTCTCGTAAATAACGCCTACCATTCCTATGCTGCATCGCTACTACTGGCGAAAAATAGTGTCTTTATGCTAACATAAGGAAAACAAAGTAATTGCTGAACCCAAACACAGCAGAAACACCCCATACAAAGACCTGCACACTTCACAAAAGATAATGTGATGCATCTGGTGGAACAGCGACGTTGTGGTGCACTACGAATTGTTCCATCGAAGTGTAGTCATCACTGCTGACATTTGTAGTCAACAAATAGACGTCTTGCAGACGCAGTCGAATGACAACGACCAGGAAGACTGCGTGAACTGTACCTACAGCAAGATAACGCCCGGATGCATTCCGCTAGACTGACAAAAACACCATAGAAGAGCTGAGTTGGGAATTCATCCGCATCCACCTTTTTCACCTGCCCTTGCGCTCTCAGATTTTCAGGTTTTTTTTTTTTTTGTGTCGAACATACTTCAAGGAATTTCCGTTCTGGATAAAAATGCGCTCTGAACATGGCTCAACGAGTACTTCGTCTGAAACCCATTTGCTTTCTACAGACGTAGAACGGGAAAGTTATTCCAGAGTCAGCAGACTGTTGTAAATATTGATGGTGAACATGCCCCTATATCATCGACCACTAAAGTTTCTGTTATGAGTATCTGTTGTAACTTATGAAAAAGCGCTACGAATTCATGCACCAACGCAATAGTTCTACTACTACTGCTACATAACATCGACTACGAATATATCTGTGCTAGTACTTCAGAAATTTACTTTATTTCGCTCCAGCGAGTGCTTACAACATAATGCTTATCGTTATGGTTTTGAAGAGTTTATGAGTAAGAAGGGTACTGAACAAATGTATGGGTTCCTAATGAAAAGGTAAATGCGAGGAATCCTAGAATACTTACCTGGTCTGGCAGGCTCCCCCCCGATTCCATCACACTTTTTCAGTGATGGCTGCTGTAGCACGCTGTCCTCGGCAACGCCAGCTGAAAATAGAGACCAAAATTATTCTCCAGCTTCCAAAGTCACTTCAGCTGCTAATATTATTAATGTGGAAGTGGAGTGTGTTGTGTACATAGTTCCGCATAGTCAGTGCGTACACAACTTTCCCACTAGAGCGCGCCCCGCTAAGCACAACAGCGCAGGCGCAGCGCTCGTCCGTCTCCGCACTACGAGGTGGCGCTG
This sequence comes from Schistocerca nitens, assembly GCF_023898315.1. Lineage (NCBI taxonomy): Eukaryota > Metazoa > Arthropoda > Insecta > Orthoptera > Acrididae > Schistocerca > Schistocerca nitens. Next base: position 1,141,559,488 of record NC_064614.1, on the reverse strand, counting down.
CCATAGAGACGGACCAAATTCTGCTTCCACCGATCCGCGTATTAATGTGCAACGCAGCCAATGAGATCGCCGCTAATGTAGAAGCTTTTCTCCTCGCGGATCACACTCGCGCAGTGATACCTGAACGCTCAAGGTATTATAATGAGTGTACAGACGAGTGTGCAGACCTCCGATTAGTCAGTCTGCATTTAGCTGCACCTGTCTGCATTAGTCTATAGTCAAGTTCCAGTCTGCGCCTAATAAGATTACCATATTCCTGTACATAGCTATGAAGATAAATGACTAGACACTTTGTCAAGTATCAGAGATATGTGAGAACAAGATTAACGTACCAAGACCAAAGGAACTTAGATTGTCAATTGTAAACAGCATCCAGAATTAAGTTAAGTAATTTCTATGCTTTTATTATTTTAGTAAATGTGTGTGAAAATTAATCAAGTTCTGTTTCAAGTTGGTCACCGTCAATCTGCTACTCTAAGCGTGCAAGTGGCATTTCTATCGTCTGACCTAACGGCAGAAGATAAACACGCCACAATAAGACCACGAGACATATTACTGACACTCGCCTACTTCGTTAGAGCGACAAGCCAAATAATCTGATGGTGTGTGTACCGAAGGTCTTACAGTACGCACACCACAGAGTGTAACCTTCGTGAATCAGAAATGGAGATAGGAGCTTAGATCAGGCAGAAAAAGCCATGAAATTTGGAAATATCATTATCAGATGACAGCTCTTGGCACCGCCGGTCACAGCGCCATCTTAATTTCGGTTTTATTTTAAAGTGTGGTTTTAGCTGAGGCTGTTATACTTACCTTAAGCCAATGAGATGATTGTGATGAGGCGTTTAGGGCGTAGACACCAGCATATCAAGTTCCCACACTTGCGGTTGCCTATTTATTGTTGTTGCTAGTGTCACAAATGTTGAGAGAAGCTGCCAGCAGCACTAACGTGAGAAACTTACGCGACATTGGTGGTGCTATGTATCTGTTGATTGTGCAATCATAACTTTTGACGCGCTGAAATACACTTACAATAATATACGTTTCACTTTTCTGATAAAGATCTGCTGCTTGGGCAGCAAATCTAAACGTTTTATGGAGTTATTAATTTCATACTTATTACAATGCTGCCAATGTTATGGATTAATAAAGCAGTGGGAAATTTGCACAGATCGAACAACGGGAAAAGGAACTGAATGCTGATGGAATGATTGCCTAGACATAACATACCTGAGAAAATTAGTTGGTTTCAAATCTGTTTCTGGCAATATGCCTGTGGCTGGCAGTGTCTGGATTAAACAGTTAGGTATTCCATGACCTAGCTGCATGATATAAGGTAGTATGGTGAACAAGCTTATTTACCAAATTCATACGAGGGTTGGAATTTTAATAGCGGCAACTATTTATAAACAGCTCGTACAAAATAGATACTTGTTTCAAAGTTTTACTGACCTTCAAAATAGTCACCAGCAGTGTGTATAACCAGTTGCCAGCTATATGGAAGTCGTAGGATACTCTTACAGTGCCAGTTGTGTTGACAGTTCGAACGGAGCGGTCTACTGTCCGACGAATTTATAGCAGTTCTGAAGCGAATGCCGTGAAGTGTTTCCTTCAGTTTGGAAATCGAATTGAACTCACGAGGGCTTAAGTCAGGGGAGTGGAGTAGGTGATACAGCACTTAGCAGCCCCATCAGTCAAATAAATCAGTAACAGCTTGCACTGTACGTGCTTGAACAATGTCCTGCAAAATGATGGTCAGATCCTGCAGAAAGTGTCATCACTTCTGTCTCTAAGCTGGTCGTAGGTTGTGTTCCAAAAATGAACAGCATAGAGACAGAAGTGATGACACTTTCTGCAAGACCTGACCATCATTTTGCAGGACAATTCTCAAGTACGTACAGTGCAAGCTGTTACTGATTTGTTTGACGAATGGGGCTGCTAAGTGCTATACCACCTACTGCACTCCCTTGATTTCATCCTTGTAAGGTAAACTCATTTTCTAAACTGAAGAAAACAATTCACGGCATTCGCTTCAGAACTGCTGTAAATTCGTCGGGCGATAGACCGCGCCGCTCGAACTGTCAACGTAACTGGAACTGCTAAGAGTATCCTACGACTTCAACACCGCTGGCAACTGGTCATACACAATGCAGGTGAAAACTTTGAAGGTAAGTAAAACTTTGAAACACGTCTCTATTTTGTTTGAGCTATAAATAAATAGTTGCCACTATTAAAGTTCCAAACCTCGTATAAATGTGACTACAACTTGACCGTTTACAGGCGAAATATTAGAACAGAAAGAAAAATCGTTACAGAAATAATTTTACAGCTGAAATAAGTTGCTGCGTGTTCGCTTAGTGAATACAATGGAGGTGTGGTGGAGGAGCAATAGGTTTACTCACAAAGGGCAGGTAGCATCGTTCTTGTTATCTGTTGGTTCAGTGAATGCAATGGAAGAGATGTGTAACGACAGGTTTACTGATGAAAGTTAGCTGGCATGGTCCTTGTTGTGTATCGGTTCAGAGAATACAGATGATGAGCTTTGCGCAGACAATTTTACTGATGATCGGCTGATGTGGTCCTTGTTGTGTGCTGAGTCAGTTTACGCAGTGTAAGCGTAGAGCAATGACAGGTTTACTGATAAAGGTCACCTGGCATGGTTTTTATTGTGCATTGGTTCAATGAGTACAATTGAAGAGCGGTACAACAACAGTTATACTGACAAAGATCAGCTAGAATGATCTTTGTTGTATGTTGGTTCTGTGAATGCAATGGAAGGGTGGGGCAATGGCTGCTTTATTGATGAAGCTCAGTTGTTGTGTGTTGGTTCGGTTAATACGATGGAGGAGTGGTGCAATGGCAGGGTTACTGATGCTTGTCAGGTGTCATGGTTTCTTTGATGGTGGTTCAGTGACTACAATGGGAGAGTGGTACAATGACATATTTACTAATGAAGGTCACCTTTCGTTGTCCTTTTTGTGTTTGGTTCAGTGAATACAATGGGAAAGTGGTGCAACAACAGGTTTACTCATGAAGGTCAGCAGGCACAGTCCTTGTTATGAGTTGTACAGAGAGTACAGTGGAAGAATGGTGCAATGACATTCACAAAAATGGAGGGCAGCTGGCGTGGTCTTGGTTGTTGCTGGTTCATTGAATTCAATGGTAGAGTGGTAGAATGACAGGTTTTACTGATGACAGAATGCTGGTAATATTGTGTGTTGGTTCAGTGAATACATTGGATGACTGTTGCTATGACAGGTTTACTAATGAAGGGTACCTGGCATGTTCCTCCTTGTGTGTTGGTTCAGTGAATACAATGGAAGAATGGTGCAATGAGAGGTTTACTGATGTTAGTCATCTGGCATGGTCCTTCTTATGTGTTGGTTCAGTGAATAGAATGGAACAGAGGTACAACAAGAGTTTTACTGATCACAGTAGGCTGTCATGGTCATTTTTGTGCATTGTTTCAGTCAACAGAATGGAAGTACAGTACAACGACAGGGTTACTGCTGCTCAGCTGGCATGGTCTTTGTTCTGTGTTGATTCAGTGAATACAGTGGGAAGAGTGGTACAGCAACGAGTTTACAGAAGGGGTTTAGCTGGTGCAGCCCTTGTTGTGTATTGCTCAGTGAATACATTGGATGTGTGGTGAAATGACAGGTTTACTGATGAAAGAATGCTAACATAGTCCTTTTCGTCAGTTGGTTCAGTGAATACTGTGTAAGAGACAAAAAAATGACAGATTTACTGATGAAGGTCAGCTTTATTGGTCCTTTTTGTGTGTTGGTTCAGTGAGTACAATGGAAGGGTGATGTAAGACAGGTTTACTGATGAAGGTCAGCTGGCGTGGTCCCTGGTATCTGCTGATTCAGTGAATTCAATGGAAGAATGGTACAGCGACAGGTTTACTGATGAAGGTCTGCTAACGAAGTCTCTGTTGTGTTGGTTCAGTGATTAGAAAGGAAGAGTGGTACAACAACAGGTATAATGATGAAGATCATCTAGCATGGTCCTTGTTGTATGCTGGTCGCGTGAATGCAATAGAAGATTGGGACAATCACTGATTTGCTGATGAAGCTGAGATGGCATGGTCCTTATTGTGTGTTGTATCAGTGAATAAGATGGCAGAGTGGTGCGATGGCATGTTTATTGATGCAGGTCAGCTGGAATGGTCCTTATAGGGTGTTGGTTCAGTAAGCGGGATGGAAGTGTGGTACAATGACAGATTTACTGATGAAGGTCAGCTAGCATAGTCCTTGTTGTGTGTTGCTCCAGTGAATACAGTGGAAGAGTGATGCAATGACATGTTTACTGATGAAAGTCATCTGGCACAGTCCTTGTTGTGTGTTGGTTCAGTGAGTACAGTAGAAGAATGGCGCAGTGACAGCTTTGCTGATGAAGGGCAGCGGGCATGGTCCTTGGTGTTCTTGGTGTTTGATGGTTCAGTGAATTCAGTGGCAGAGTGCTAGAGCAACAGTTTTACTGGTGTCGGACTGCTGGTATATTCTATGTTATGTGTTGCTTCAGTGAATACAGTGGACAAGGTGTGCAATGAGAGGTTTATTGATGAAGGTTATCGGGCTTGGTCCTTATTGTATGTTAGTTCAGTGAAAACAACAGAAGAGTGGTACAATCACAGGTTTACTGATAAAAGTTAGCTGTCATGGTCCTTGTTGTGTGTTTGTTTAGTGAATGCAGTGGAACTGTAGTACAACAGCAGTTCTAGGGATGAGGTTTAGATGCCATGGTCCTTGTTGTGTTTCGGTTCAGTGAATACAATGGAAGAATGGTGCAATGGCAGGTTTACTAGCATAGTCCTTGTCGTGTGTTGGCTCAGTGAGTACGAGGAAGAGTGGTACAAAACAGGTTTACTGACGAAGGTCAGTTGGCACGGTCCTTGTTGTGCATTTTCTCAGTGAATACAGTGGAAGAGTGATACGTCAACGCTTCGCGAGCTTTTCCCGCAGCGATGGCAACCATAACACAGTACCTCTGTATCTGAGACATATGACACACACTATGTTTTATGTTGTATGTGTTGGTGACTGGATATTACAATTCTTTCATTCTGTTGTGAAAGTACATTCACAGAAGAGTCAGACAGCATTGCTGAGACTGTATGTACCTACTACCGTGTGGCATGGTCTGTTAGACGATGCCTGTAGCCCTTGGAAATGAACAACATAACATGTAAAATAAGGTTCTCTAACTTCTGTCTTCACCCTACAGAACTGATTGCTCGTGTTGTCCAAATAATGGTACGATCCTGGATTACCACAAATGATTTTTGATTGGAATTTAAAAAAAACAGGAGCATACTCGAGATTTTTTGTAGTATTCAAACTATCCTTACTTTTTGAAAAAAAAACAATAGCGAATGGTGGACAAATTACTTTTCTTTTATTTACCCTTTTTATTTGATATTTCAATCCTAACTATCTTGAGACACACAATGGAAAGGAGTGAGGGAGTCTTCGAATATTTCAATCTTTGTTCGGTATTTACGTTTATTACTTATTAATCGGCTGTTTCACAAACCTATTATTCTGTGCGGTTTCAACAGTTCGGTTAAACTGTAGATGAAAAATCCGGTAAAACCGAAAACTGGTTGTTTCAGCGATAACCGCCATCCCTACTTTAAGTTGTCGTGCAGTGCGTAGATGCACGTGTAGGTGCAGAACAGAACGAGAGAAAAATAAGATACAAAGTGCTTGTTGTTGGCAACACTATAGCTTTCGTAATATCCGTAAAGTACCTGAAACTGTTACGACAGTTTGCTTTCGAAACGGCAAGTACTGTTGTCACATCTTTATAGATGTTTGTTGGAATATAATGGAGATAGCTACCAATGCTACCATGGTGGTTGCCTGCTATATTCCGAATCCACCTGGTCGCAGCAGGTCGTATGATCTGCAATGATTGCTTGTGGAGCGGACGTACTTCGGTCACACTTAACAATAAAATGTTAACTTCTGCTTTTCAGTCAATTTGAGGGGTACAAATTGAAATTTATCTACCTATTATCTAACATTTCCTAAAGGATGCAATCAACACTTCTCTTATGTCCAGCTCGTCACGTACGTACTAAGCGTACAGGAAATGAATCTGCCTTGCAGCTATCGGTGGAACTGTTTCTCTTATCGGGGACGCGGCATCTCAGTGAATATTTCTATCTACTAGAAACGGACTGTGACGGGAAGTAAATAATTATACGTTTTATGCGGAGAGGAAGAGAGAAACCTTTACTGTGAGTTAAGCATTAATTCGGTACTCTTTACAATTGTCCAGAGCTTCCGAAATCACTTAGCCAAGAGAGGTAATGCGAACGGATTTAATGTGTATTACAGCGATTATTCTGTTTTTAAAGTATTGCCAACATACTACAGTACTCCACTACATCTAATGATCTGTGAAAAATGTAAGCACCATGACAACAGTCGGTTAATCTCTCACAGTGCACTATTTTCAAAGGAACGGAACTAGTGAACTTATTGCTGGTAAACATTTTAGACTCTCATAAATTCATTCAGAACAGTGTGCGGCGCATATCAGAATACAATAAAACCCCTATCAGATCGAGAGCCTAATTTCAGCTGCAGCTTTCCCGGTGTAATACAAACAGTTGAAGGTACAGTGTCATTTGGATTGCAGTGTGAGGAGAGAAGGGACATACCGTTGGGACACAGATACGTGGACAATAACACAGTGATATTTCTGTAGCCATATGCCTATTACACGATCCACTTTTATAGCAGGCAACAATAAATATCTTTTCCTGTTCCGCAGGTGCTTGCAATTTCCCTGTTGCAGTCGTCCCAACTGATCAATGTTTTCTCTCGTAGCGTTTACCTTCAAAATGAGTCTTCAACGGTTCACTTTCAATCCAATCCAATCCTAAACTCGTAATATGCGTGTTGTTTCTGTTTCGTTCGACTGAATTGCAATTTCAGACAGCTCCCTCCAGAATGGCACTACACGAGGTAATGGTATCCTAACAGCTATGAATGTAACCATTGCAACACCACCCAGACGATAGCGAACTCGACATTTATACTTTTACTGACGAACTTAAATGCACCTAGTTATTTACTCTCTTTTTCTATATTACTTTAGTATATTTAATTATTAGTCCTGTCAATGATTCCCTTGTTTAATGTATCCGTATCATCAAGGGCCTATAAACTATTCTCACACATCCCCCCATCCGACTACTAAATCAACCCACCTCGTAACAAACATTTGATTTTAGAAAGTGTTTTAAATTCTTTTTAGTTTTGAAAAACTGTGAAAAATGCATATCACGGTTCTGTAATAAATGTAACCGTAAAATGTGCTCAACCAGACATTCATTTAGCCCTAATAGACAACTACAAATATACAGAGAAAGAATACAACTCCGTCTGCAAATCCTCGACCTCTATCTGCTGTTTCCGCCAGTATCACTGACAACACAGAGGGAACAGTTCTTTAGGTATGACTGTCTTTTATCATCACATAGATATTTACTTGGTAGTTTTTGAAGATTCTGTAATGATTATTTGTTTCGTCTATTTATATTGAAATACTCACGTGGTTGTATCGTAGAAACAAGAAAAATAAAAAAGACGTTATCAGCCAGTAATTAAATCTCCATGGGTAGCCTGTCATTTTGATCCGAAGCATTTATGGCTTTAGCCTCTCATGCTATTTATCGCAAACTGTAGCAAAAGGTGACGTTTGTGAGTTTCTGCGCTCGTATTTAAATTGGATTGGACGGTGACCGGATATACGCTTCAGCTTTGTGTATACAACACTTTGTGTTTCTTCTCAGTAACACTGCATTCGTGCAGGCACATGCTCACCGTGCACGCTGCCTTAACGCGCGCTGCCAGGTACATGCCGGTCAATTGATCTAAACTTGTCTAAGTTCGATCTAAAATGTTTTAACGTGTGTTCAGCTATCTGTGCGCAAAAGAGTACTAGCGATTACAACAACTGCAGGTGATATATGGTGTATAAAGATGCGGTGCTGAGCTCACCGTTAAGCATCTTACCTCTTCCCAACTCATCGTCTTGGGTTGTCTTTGGGGGCGGGATGCATTCCATGACGTTCGTTGCGTGAAAGCAAATCTTGCTGTCTTTTAGCAGAGTTTCGAACTCGCAGACACACTTTTTCTCTACGCATTTGCAATCTCCACCTGCGGACAAGAAAATGTATTACTTATCTTTGATAGTCGCAAAATGTCACCGACAAAGATGACTAAATATCTCTGTGGTGTGGATCTACGAGAGACTACTTACAAATTACACGTACATCCCATGTTACAATATTGCATAGTTACCTAAATGGCACCAACACGGGACACTAAAAGTATAGAAAGAAGGATGACATGAATGATGTGAATGATCACCGGTTTGACTCACTGGAGAACATCACGGAACTGTAGAAAATCTGAATAGAAAGACTCTTGAAATAGGCGCAGATAATCTTGTGAAAGCTTACAGGATTATTCGTAAATACCTCTAGAAGATGACTGTGCAAAAACAACAATATATACAGAAAAATGGTACATATCAGTGCACAGACCGTCTCTTCAAGGTTCGATTCGTATTATCCGCTGTGGCGTAGTTGCATAAGGAGACAGACGTTTCAGAAGATGTATACAAATTATTCTCTCTGTACTGCTGCAGCGAAATACACTCCTGGAAATTGAAATAAGAACACCGTGAATTCATTGTCCCAGGAAGGGGAAACTTTATTGACACATTCCTGGGGTCAGATACATCACATGATCACACTGACAGAACCACAGGCACATAGACACAGGCAACAGAGCATGCACAATGTCGGCACTAGTACAGTGTATATCCACCTTTCGCAGCAATGCAGGCTGCTATTCTCCCATGGAGACGATCGTAGAGATGCTGGATGTAGTCCTGTGGAACGGCTTGCCATGCCATTTCCACCTGGCGCCTCAGTTGGACCAGCGTTCGTGCTGGACGTGCAGACCGCGTGAGACGACGCTTCATCCAGTCCCAAACATGCTCAATGGGGGACAGATCCGGAGATCTTGCTGGCCAGGGTAGCTGACTTACACCTTCTAGAGCACGTTGGGTGGCACGGGATACATGCGGACGTGCATTGTCCTGTTGGAACAGCAAGTTCCCTTGCCGGTCTAGGAATGGTAGAACGATGGGTTCGATGACGGTTTGGATGTACCGTGCACTATTCAGTGTCCCCTCGACGATCACCAGTGGTGTACGGCCAGTGTAGGAGATCGCTCCCCACACCATGATGCCGGGTGTTGGCCCTGTGTGCCTCGGTCGTATGCAGTCCTGATTGTGGCGCTCACCTGCACGGCGCCAAACACGCATACGACCATCATTGGCACCAAGGCAGAAGCGACTCTCATCGCTGAAGACGACACGTCTCCATTCGTCCCTCCATTCATCCCTGTCGCGACACCACTGGAGGCGGGCTGCACGATGTTGGGGCGTGAGCGGAAGACGGCCTAACGGTGTGCGGGACCGTAGCCCAGCTTCATGGAGACGATTGCGAATGGTCCTCGCCGATACCCCAGGAGCAACAGTGTCCCTAATTTGCTGGGAAGTGGCGGTGCGGTCCCCTACGGCACTGCGTAGGATCCTACGGTCTTGGTGTGCATCCGTGCGTCGCTGCGGTCCGGTCCCAGGTCGACGGGCACGTGCACCTTCCGCCGACCACTGGCGACAACATCGATGTACTGTGGAGACCTCACGCCCCACGTGTTGAGCAATTCGGCGGTACGTCCACCCGGCCTCCCGCATGCCCACTATACGCCCTCGCTCAAAGTCCGTCAGCTGCACATACGGTTCACGTCCACGCTGTCGCGGCATGCTACCAGTGTTAAAGACTGCGATGGAGCTGCGTATGCCACGGCAAACTGGCTGACACTGACGGCGGCGGTGCACAAATGCTGCGCAGCTAGCGCCATTCGACGGCCAACACCGCGGTTCCTGGTGTGTCCGCTGTGCCGTGCGTGTGATCATTGCTTGTACAGCCCTCTCGCAGTGTCTGGAGCAAGTATGGTGGGTCTGACACACCGGTGTCAATGTGTTCTTTTTTCCATTTCCAGGAGTGTAGTTTGAGACCGGAGACAGCCAAGCCAATGAGCAGATCTCTAAAGTGGGCGGCTGTCACTCCTCCCCGTGTGTTCAGTGTCAGTGGCTTCAGTATGCTGTACATACTTATTGATGTTTGCTGCGTTACAAAAAGGGCCAGTTTTCAGCATCTGTAATGTGAGTTAAGAACGTGGAGAGATTCTCTATCAATTGGCATGTGTCTAGTTACTGTATATTTTATAGGTTTTGTACAGTCGTCTTCTAGAGCCCAGAAGGCAATTATGAATAAGCCTATACTTAAAACCAGTTTTAACTCAAGAATCTAGTGATATACTTCAGTCCACTACCTATTGCTCTCATAGGTACTGTGAATACATAATTAGACTAATTGTGGTATGCATGGAATCATTTAACGAGCCATTCTTCTCTGCTCGGTACATACACTTGAGGTTTTGGTAGACTATAACACGCGATGGCACCACAAAGTATAATCATCAAGCTGCATGGAGGCAATACAAGGTCAGCAGTATAACAAGTTGCACAATAAGTAAGAGACCACAGCTTGATATAGACTGAAGCTGGGAGGCTCATGTCGAGCCAGATAATCATACAGGAAAATGTAGACAGCAATGATGTTGGTGGCGCTAGTTTTAAGTCGGCAGGCATTGCCAGTGTTGCAGACCCATGCTGCAGCAAATGGTGGAGCCTTCGATGTCGATTCCGACATCTTCAGCTAGCCAAGCTTAGCTCAGTCCATCGCATAACATCTGTGGTTTGTCACCCCTGTTGCTGACGTGTAGCCAGTGGAGCATATGGGTATGGAGATGGTGAAAGATAATGGTAACTGTTGGCTTACCACACTCCTCCCCTCCTGGGTCAGGGAAGGAGGGAAACGACCTCACTACACTCAGCCTCTCGCTGAGTGGAGAAGAATGTGTGCGACCTCCATCTCCTCTGCAGCTCCTCCTGGTGGCTCTGGCTCCAGAAGCCCCCAGTCTCTGTGCACTATGAGCTAAGGCTGGAAGTGTCCTGGCGTGAGGTAACTGTGCTAAGCAGGCTGTGGTGGGAACACAGGTGAGACAGTGGACACTGGAGGCGATGTCATGACCACATCTGGGCTCCAGAGTAGCAGCTGCTCCGCTAGTGCTCCCTGTAAGTGTGTCCATGGCTCAGGTAACTATATGTGTTAGTCTGCCCTAGGGCAGGAAGCCGTGGCGAGGCCCGGCTCTCCACCTGTGGCTGAAGCGGCTTGGAACAACTACGACTGAGTTACTTCAGGGCAGCGGGGGGGCAGAACGAGGATGGTTGGAGTGGGCTCAAGGATGAGTTCTTCTTCTGACGAAGGATGGGAAAAAATGGGGTGCAGTGGAAGGAATGGGGATAAACAGATTTGGGATTCAATTGCGTAACTGAGGCTCCCCTGATGTCTAATGATGATCCAATCTCCAGTATTGAGCATAAAAATCTGTCGCCCCTGTTGCTGAAAAATGGTCACTGGGAACAACAGATCTTGTTGACCAAATCCCCAAGCCCGCACCTGTATCTCCAGCTGGATCTTTGGAGAGAACCAGGGGGCCTGCATACAGGTAGCAGTAAATGCAGGAAAGAATGGGGTTTACGTCCATGTAAGAGCTTTTCCATATTGTCACCAATCGGCGCTGCCCGACATGAACTTAACAAAAAACGTCAGGATGTCTCCATGGACGCCTCTTGGACATACATCTTCGTTATCTGTTTGAATGTCCGAACGAACCTCTCTGCTTCTCCATTCGATTGGGGATAAAAAGGAGATGAAGAGATTTCTTTACTCCATTCCTAACGCAGAAATTTTCAAAGGCCCCCGCCAAAATTCTGGATCACTGTATATCATTAATGTATGTGGCAGCCCCTCAGTGATGAAAATTTTCGACAGCGCTGTCACTACGTATTCTGCCGTGATGGTATGGCAGTTAACAATATATTGGAACCTGTAGAAAGCGGCAATGTTGATGAGACACGTGTATTCAGTAATGGGCCCGCACAATCGAGGTGCATTCGTTACCAAGGTTTGCTGGGTGCTGGCTAAGATGAAAGAACCAGCCTCATGGGTGCCTGCTTTTCTGCCCATTTAGTGCATTGATGGACGATATTCTCTGTCTTGATCGATGCCTGACCCGTAAGCATGGCGCCTGGCGTGCGGCTTGGTGCTGGAAGTGCCTTGACGCCCCTGATGCAGCAAGTATAAGATCTATGTCGAAGTGACGGTGGAGTCACACCACTTGGTGTAGTGTGGTCCGTTATTAGAAGGATCATTCCATCGACTAAAGGCAAACAGTGCCACAGCCCATTGTAATGCTGAAGAGGAGTAGATCGTTGCTTGGTCCATCGCTCCAGCCACCCTCTGAAGATGAAGATGCAAACTTGTATGAGAACGGCTTGTGCCTCTGTTCCGGCGGTGATGTGGGCTCACTTATTGGGAAAATTTCCCATCACTTGTTGCAACTTGTCCAGGTAGAAGCAAAGAATTTCCTCTTGATCGAACTTATAGTCCGGTCCCAGGGGTAGGCGGGAATGAGCGTCTGTATATGGTTGCTGGACGTACTTCTGAAGTGGATTTCATACGTATATCTTCTGAAGAATAGTGCCCAGAGCAAGAGGCTATGGCAGTACGATCTGGAACATGAGTTATCGAGTTGTACAATGAGATCAGCCTTCTTTGTTCCATTACCAGGTGGAACTTGGTGTCATAAAGGAAGACATGAAATCTGAGAGTATTTCATTTGTGCAGAGGTAAGCGTGAGCGATGGAGCGCTCTGAAACCTCAGCCTCTCAGTGAGCAAGGACGGCCCCCACTCCATGCTCAGATACATCTGTCGCCAAAACTGTCTACTTCTCGGCTTGGAACGCTGCTAAACAAGTTGTTGAGAGCAGACACTGTTTAAACTGCCAGAAAACCGTTTCCCGTGTGGCCGACCACGTGAAAACCACACCCTTGAAACACAAGTGATGTAACTGATCCGCTATCTGAGAGGCCACTAGAATGAATTTTCCGTGATACGTAATTTTCCCAAAAAAAGCCTGTACCTGCTTGAGGTTCATTGGCCGAGGCGTGGATATTATCACTTTGACGTGTTTATATGTACGTTGGTAATACATTTTGTGGTAAGGACGATGGCACCAAACTGCTGAGGTCATCGGTCCCTAGACTTACACACTACTTAAACTAACGTACGCTAAGGACAACATACACACACCCACGCGCGAGGACGACTCGAACCTCCGACGGGGGGACCTGCGCGAACCGTGACAAGACGTCTAAGACCGCACGGCTACCCCGCGCGGCCAGGCTTGGTAATACACCGTAATGAGGAAAAAACGTGGCTAAATGCTCCACTGAAGACTGAAAAATACAGGCGGTGGCGCATGTCAATCCTCTTGTTTGTGGCTGGTGGTGTACTGCATATTTCTAGATTTCCGGAAAGCATTTGACACGGTGGGCCATTGCAGACTGCTAACGAAGGTACGAGCATATGAAATAAGTTCAGTGATATGTGAGTGGCTGGAAGACTTCTTAAATAATAGAACACAATATATTGTTCTCGACGGCGAGTGATCATCAGAGACAACGGAATCGTGAGGAGTACCCCAGAGAAATGTGATAGGACCTCTGTTGTTCTGTATATAAGTAAAATTTGGCGAACAGGGTGGGCAGCAATCTGCGGTTGTTTGCTGATGATGCCGTGCTGTACGGTATGGTGTCGAAGTTGAATGGCTGTAGGAAGATACAAAACGACTTGGACAAAATTTCCAGTTGGTGTGATGAATGGCAGCTAGCCATAAATGTGAAATATGTAAGTTAATGCGGATGAGTAGGAAGAACAATCCTAAATAGTTCGGATGCACTATTAGTAGTATCCTGCTTGATACAGTCCAGTCGTTTAAACATCTGGGCATAACGTTGCAAAGCGATGTGAGGTGGAACGAGCATTTGAGAACTGTGGTAGGGAAGGCGACTGGCCCACTTCCACTCATTGGGAGAAGTTTAGGAAAGATTGGTTCCCCTGTAAAAGAGACCGTATATAGGACACTCGTTCGACCTGTTCTTCAGAAATGCTCGAGTGTTTCGGAGCCATACGAGGTCGGATTGAAGGAAGACATCGAAGCAATTCAGAGGCGGGATTCTAGCTTTATTACCGGTAAGTTCGAAAACACGTAACTATATGGGAAATGCTTCGGATACTCAAATGGGAATCCATGGAGGGAAAACGACGTTCTTTTCAATACATACAATTTAGAGAACCTGCATTTGAAGCTGAATGCCGAACAATTTTACTGCCGCCAACATACACTCCTGGAAATGGAAAAAAGAACACATTGACACCGGTGTGTCAGACCCACCATACTTGCTCCGGACACTGCGAGAGGGCTGTACAAGCAATGATCACACGCACGGCACAGCGGACACACCAGGAACCGCGGTGTTGGCCGTCGAATGGCGCTAGCTGCGCAGCATTTGTGCACCGCCGCCGTCAGTGTCAGCCAGTTTGCCGTGGCATACGGAGCTCCATCGCAGTCTTTAACACTGGTAGCATGCCGCGACAGCGTGGACGTGAACCGTATGTGCAGTTGACGGACTTTGAGCGAGGGCGTATAGTGGGCATGCGGGAGGCCGGGTGGACGTACCGCCGAATTGCTCAACACGTGGGACGTGAGGTCTCCACAGTACATCGATGTTGTCGCCAGTGGTCGGCGGAAGGTGCACGTGCCCGTCGACCTGGGACCGGACCGCAGCGACGCACGGATGCACGCCAAGACCGTAGGATCCTACGCAGTGCCGTAGGGGACAGCACCGCCACTTCCCAGCAAATTAGGGACACTGTTGCTCCTGGGGTATCGGCGAGGACCATTCGCAACCGTCTCCATGAAGCTGGGCTACGGTCCCGCACACCGTTAGGCCGTCTTCCGCTCACGCCCCAACATCGTGCAGCCCGCCTCCAGTGGTGTCGCGACAGGCGTGAATGGAGGGACGAATGGAGACGTGTCGTCTTCAGCGATGAGAGTCGCTTCTGCCTTGGTGCCAATGATGGTCGTATGCGTGTTTGGCGCCGTGCAGGTGAGCGCCACAATCAGGACTGCATACGACCGAGGCACACAGGGCCAACAACCGGCATCATGGTGTGGGGAGCGATCTCCTACACTGGCCGTACACCACTGGTGATCGTCGAGGGGACACTGAATAGTGCACGGTACATCCAAACCGTCATCGAACCCATCGTTCTACCATTCCTAGACCGGCAAGGGAACTTGCTGTTCCAACAGGACAATGCACGTCCGCATGTATCCCGTGCCACCCAACGTGCTCTAGAAGGTGTAAGTCAACTACCCTGGCCAGCAAGATCTCCGGATCTGTCCCCCATTGAGCATGTTTGGGACTGGATGAAGCGTCGTCTCACGCGGTCTGCACGTCCAGCACGAACGCTGGTCCAACTGAGGCGCCAGGTGGAAATGGAATGGCAAGCCGTTCTACAGGACTACATCCAGCATCTCTACGATCGTCTCCATGGGAGAATAGCAGCCTGCATTGCTGCGAAAGGTGGATATACACTGTACTAGTGCCGACATTGTGCATGCTCTGTTGCCTGTGTCTATGTGCCTGTGGTTCTGTCAGTGTGATCATGTGATGTATCTGACCCCAGGAATGTGTCAATAAAGTTTCCCCTTCCTGGGACAATGAATTCACGGTGTTCTTATTTCAATTTCCAGGAATGTACATTGCGCGTAAGGACGACGAAGATAAGATACTAGAAATTAGGGCTCATACGGAGTCATACAGACAGTCGTTTTTCCCTCGATCTATTTCTGAGTGCAACAGGAAAGGGAAAGACATGTAGTTGTACAGGATATCCTCCACCACGCTCCGTACGGTGACTTTTGGATTATCTATGTAGATGTAGATGTAAATGTAACTTGTGGTCCACCAGTCTTGCACCGTGAGTTTTACGACCAGATCCTCCCTCACCGCTGATCTACACCAATCGATCATCAGAAGCGGATAAGCGGATATGTTGTTACCGTCAGTAAGGTTGTAAGGCGACAATATTTTGCCTCCATACATGTAATGTTATAACAGTTCGTCTGCGTATCTTATTCCATATGAGATCATAGTTTACGGTGAATAGATAATTGATGGTTTCTTTGGTTGATACTGGATAACGCCACATACTAAAATTTTCTATAGTGTTGAATGCCTGGGAATTAGTTTGAGCTTTCAGCGACAGCAGGGGCGGTGATGGTTATGTGTTTCTGTGTTAGTGGCCATCGGGAGAAGTGAGGTTAGGAAAGACATCGTGTCGGTCGTGTTTACTGCTCTAAATGGAACAGAGTGTGGGCAGCGGCGGTCTCCCAGTGGCAAGGCTGGTGGGTGGGTACAGACACATTTCTTCCGCTAAAAAATCGGTAAAAACAGCCACTTGTTGGGAGCCAGTAGTGGGGAACGATAGCATCTTACAAGAGAAGGAGGATTACTTTTAGCAGAAAAGAATGTGTGGGTGTCACGAACAGCAGACAGAAGTTGACCCTTCATAGATCTTCTCGTGGGAGACAGCAAACCACGTTTCTCCCAAAAAAGCAGATAAGTAAATTTTATTGGCTAGGTCCTTAATCGTAGGAGGAGTTATAGAATGTTCTGGAACAGTGTTCTACACGGAGTACAAATTGTAGGCAATTGGCTGGCAGATTCATGACCGTATAATGGGAGGCACTGTTAGGGGCGAGGAGTCGTTGCAGAGAGTGCACACTCAAATGCCGTGATCCATGCTGGAAACCAGGGTATAATGTGAAAAGGGGACTTTCCTGCGGGTTTTGATGGAGACTAAGATACGTTGCTGGCAAGATGTCAGTGAAGAGTCTCGCTGTTAGAATTTGCAAATTTCGCCACTATGAGTGAGTTAAGTCGTTTCTCTGTAAGGAGAGTGAAGATTCTTTGCTTTCCTGTGACGTCAGGGCCATACTGAAGTGCTTCTTTGCGAACCAGTACTCGAATTTCTGTTTCTGTCTTACGAGCAAATAGAAATCTTCAGTCGTATGCTGTATCGTACTGAAGTATTTTCTGCTGCTGGATTTTGCGGACAGTGTATTAGATCCAATGTGTAGACAGAATTTGTAGGTACGCAACGTACATCCTCTGCAAGGATACCAACAGCACTGGGCAGACTGACGCTGCAGTAAGACATCTCCCAGCACTGTAGTCAGTCATTTATGCACCCCAGCTTGGCAGATAGGGAAACCATAACAGCAAATGTGTCGAGTCCCGTTTGCTTGTTCTCTGATCTCTTTTACTGTCAGTGCCAGTCAGGGCGGAGGTCTGTTTGTCGGTTCTACTGAGTTTCAACCAACCTAGCGTCTCCATTTACACTACTGACCATTAAAATAGCTACACCAAGAAGAAATGCAGATGATAAACAGGTATTCATTGGACAAATATATTATGCTAGAACTGACATGTGATTACATTTTCACGAAATTTGGGTGCATAGATACTAAGAAATCAGTACCCAGAACAACCACATCTGGCCACAATAACGACGTTGATACGCCTGGGCATTGAGTCAGAGCTTGGATGGCGTGTACAGGTACAGCTGTTCAAGCTGCTTCAACACAATACCACAGTTCATCAAGAGTAGTGACTAGCGTATTGTGACGAGCAAGTTGCTCGGCCACCATTGACCAGACGTTTTCAATTGGTGAGATATCTGGAGAATGTGCTGGACAGGGCAGCAGTCGAACATTTTCTGTATCCAGAAAGGCCCGTACAAGACCTGCAACATGCGGTCGTGCATTATCCTGATGAAATGTAGGGTTTCGCAGGGATCGAATGAAGGGTAGAGCCACGGGTCGTAACACATCTGAAATGTAGCGTCCACTGTTCAAAGTGCCGTCAGTGCAAACAAGAGGCGACCGAGACGTGTAACCAAAGGCACCCCATACCATCATGCCGGGTGATACGCCAGTATGGCGATGACGAATACACGCTTCCAATGTGCGTTCATCGCGATGTCGATGTCGCCAAACACGGATGCCACCATCATGATTCTGTAAACAGAACCTGGATTCATCCGAAAAAATGACGTTTTGCCATTCGTGCACCCAGGTTCGTCCTTGAGTACACCATGGCAGGCACTCCTGTCTGTGACGCAGCGTGAAGGGTCTCCGAGCTGATAGTCCATGCTGTTGCAAACGTCGTCGAACTTTTCGTGTAGATAGATGTTGTCTTGCAAACGTCCCCATCTGTTGACTCAGAGATCAAGACGTGGCTGCACGATCCGTTACAGCCATGCGGTTAAGATGCCTGTCATCTAGACTGCTAGTGATACGAGGCCGTTGGGATCCAGCACGGCGTTCCGTATTACCCTCCTGAACCCACCGATTCCATATTCTGCTAACAGTCATTGGATCTCGACCAACGTGAGCAGCAATGTCGCGATACGATAAACCGCAATCGCGATAGGCTACAATCCGACCTTCATCAAAGTCGGAAACGTGATGGTACGCATTTCTCCTCCTTACACGAGGTATCACAACAACGTTTCACCAGGCAACGCCGGTCAACTGCTGTTTGTGTATGAGAACTCGGTTGGAAACTTTTCTCATGTCAGCACGTTGTAGGTGTCGCCACCGGCACCAACCATGTGTGAATGCTCTGAAAAGCTAATCATTTGCATATCACAGCGTCTTCTTCTTTTAATGGCCAGTGGTGTAACAAATGGTGGTGCGATTTTGAGAAAGTCATAGACGTTCTCTGAATCTCAAATCTAGATTAAGAGAAGGATTTAACATTGTGCACCGATTTTATACTTTGGCAGTTTTCTGTTGATTGAAAATATATAATTTTGACGGTATCTAGTTGTATTCATTCTAGCAGGATGTCTATTCAACATCGTCGATCTCCTAATTATGCTAAAGTATAATATCATCACGACTAGACATCTCATCTGAAATATTCCTGCAGGAGTAGATTGTGAATGGCAGGGCTGTTTAATCCATTTATAGGCCTGATGTTTCCGTTGCGGATTTTACATTAGGTTACCACAGATACACATGCCGTATGAGCGGTTTACAGGAGACACTCGTGACCGTGGTCCATGGTAGTTCACAAACAAGAACTTGCGCGAGAAGTAGGGACTTATACCATCAGCACATAAGTTTTTTGCAGACTTAGTTAGTGGGAGGACTGACCATGAACTCTATAAGTTAGGCTTTAATTGCCTATTTGGAAAGTAAGGAACGATACGTCGCGAAATGGAAACCACAGTGAAAATCGAAACTGTTTTATTTGCAACTGTTAGCTACAACTTCCAGCTACTTACCTCCATAGTCGTCGATTCGACTGAGACGTTTGTCATAGCGTTGTACCAACGTTTGAATACCCTCATTATAGAAGGCAATCGCTAGCGCTTTCCGCCAATTCTCTACGCTGGCCTACAGCTCGTTGTCTGTGCCGAAATGTTGTCTTCATAGCCAGCGGTTCATGTGAGCAGAGATGAAACTCAGAGGGAGACAGTTACAGGCTGTATTGCGGGTAATGAAACATTTCCAATTGGAAACGATGCAGGAGTATCTTCATTCCCCGTGCAGAAGGGTGCTGAGAAGCGTCTTGAGAAAGAAATACAGTATTAGGAATGTGCTACTTGACACGCTCAGGTCGATTAAATACATAGGCGTAAAGTTTAAGAGCGATATGAAATGAAACGAGCCAATAAGAATTATAGTGGAGAATCGAATGGTTGACTTCGGTTTGTTGGGAGAGTTTCAGGAAAGTGTGGTAAAGGAGACCGAATGTAGAACGCTAGTGCGAGCCCTTCTCAAGTACTGCTGGAGTGTTTGGGAACCTCACTATGTCGGATTAAAGGAAGGCATGGAATCAATTCAGAGACAGGCTGCTAGATTTGTTACCGGTAAGTTCAATCAAGTATCACGGAGATGCTTCGTGAACTCAAATTCGAATCCATGGAGGGAAGGCAACTCCAGTTTCTAGGAACATTACAGAGATAATTTAGAGAACCAGCATCTATGGGCTTCTACAGAACGATTCTAGTGCCATCAACGTATATATCGCGTAATGACCACGAAGATAAGATAAAGGAAACCAGGTTTCATATGCGGAATACAGACAGTCGTTTTTCCCTAGCCGTATTTGGGAGTGGGACAGAAAACGAAATGACTAGTAGTGGTATGGTGGCTTTTGGAGTATGCATGCACACGTAGATGTAAATAAAATAAACATCCGAACAAGTACTTTCCGATAAATAAGCTGAAGCAGTAAGGAGTAAATGTCACTTTTGAAATTACAATAGATCCATTGGTCTGCCTTAGGAGAAAGTCATATTGTAATCACATTGATCTTTACAAATGGTTACAAGACATTATAAGAGTAAACAATGTCTTAGGGATTTCAGGAGAGGTTAATACTTCTGGCCTTCTTTCAAAAATTTAGTAGGAAATTAAAATTCATAAAACAAAACAAGAAGTTTAATCGTGTGCTGCAGTAATGTTGGAGGGACAAAGGTTAAAACAAAAAATAATGAAAAGTTAAAAAATGCATTTAAAAATATCTGTGCACCACCTGCATAGCCAGCCGCAATGCTGTATAAAATATGAAAGGATATTCATGTTACAAATCGGTTGGCGGAACATCCCCGACGGTGGGAGAACCCATGGCTAAAATATGTCGTCAGAAACAGCACATTGACGTCAAGGGGAAGGTTCTTAATAGATTTGTAATGTTTGTATAAAAACCAACAACATTCTGGAATATTGTCATCGACAGCCAACCTGCTCAGGCGCTATTCGATGCAGAGGCTTCCTTTTTTTTTTTTTTTTTTTTGCATTTGATGTTTACCATCGATACCTAATGAAGACTATCTTCCGCGATACGAATGCGATTTTGCTGAAACTGCAAATGGGAAGTGCCCAACCGAGAGAAACTTGTACTGCGAGAACGATTATCAATACGAGAACACAGCCATTCGAATTTGATGTTTCAACAGATTACTGTTCATGGTTTAAATGGCTCTGAGCACTATGGGACTTAACATCTGAGGTCATCAGTCCCCTAGAACTTAGAACTACTTAAACCTAACTAACCTAAGGACATCACACACAGCCATGCCCGAGGCAGGATTCGAACCTGCGACCGTAGCGGTCGCGTGGATCCAGACTGAAGCACCTAGAACCGCTCGGCCACCACGGCCGGCAACAGAATACTGTCAGAATATTAATAAACCACGGAATAATGTAGATAGAGAGGTAAAAATTGACACACATGCTTGGAATGGCATGGTGTTTTAATAGAACCAAAAAAATACAAAAGTTCAAAAAATGTCCGACTTAGCCGCTGCACGAGCCGCCGCGGGGATCGCGCTATAGTTCTAACTAAGCGCGATCCGCAGAATTGCTCGACTTCCGGCGCGGCCATTGCGGTTTATCAGGGAGCTACTTCCTGCCGCGCCCAGGGAGCCTCTGGTTATCTTCCGGAAGTGTGACGTATGGCGCTGCTCTTATCAGTACTTGCAGGCAGCTACGGCATGTTTGGACGATTTGTAGTTGCTTTATATTACGAAGCTGCTGCATTTAATTGAGGACGAGGTAACTGCATGTTTTACACAGCCATGCAGCGTTCTTATTGATTATTAATGATTATAATCATATGTTTCTTTATTTCTGCAGGAGTTCCGACTCCTGGGGAGGTGGGTGGTTTATTTCTTTTTTTATTTAATTGTTTAATATACACTACTACACACTGATCTTGCCAAAAGCCGAGAAGCGATTCTTCTTGGTGTTTTAGCTTCAGCTTCATCTGATCACAATAGCAATAATTAGCATAACAAAGTAAGACAAAGCAAAGATGATGTTCTTTACAGGAAATGCTCAATATATCCATCATCATTCCTCAACAATAGCTGTAGTCGAGGAATGTTGTGAACAGCACTGTAAAGCGTGTTCGGAGTTATAGTGAGGCATGGCGTCGGATGTTGTCTTTCAGCATCCTTAGAGATGTCGGTTGATCACGATACACTTGTGACATCAGGTAACACCAAAGCCAATAATCGCACGGACTGTCTGGGGACCTGGGAGACCAAGCATGACGAAAGTGGCGTCTGAGCACACGATCATCACCAAACGACGCGCGCAAGAGATCTTCCACGCGTCTAGTAACATGTGGTGGAGAGCCATCCTGCATAAACATCGTACGTTCCAGCAGGTGTTTATCAGTCAGGCTGGGGACGATGCGATTCTGTAACATATCGGCGTACCTCTCACCCGTCACGGTAGCAGTTACAAAACCAGAATCACGCATTTCCTCGAAGAAAAAAGGCCCGATAATGGTAGATGTGGTAAATCCAACCCAAGCCGTGACTTTCTCGTCGTGCAATGGAATTTCCAAGACAATTCTAGGATTTTCGGTAGACCAAATTCTGCAGCTGTGGACGCTGACAGACCCTCGGAGCGTGAAATGAGCTTCGTCGGTCCACAAGACGTTACTCAACCAATCGTCATCTTCCGCCATCTTTTGAGACGCCCACACCGCAAATGCCCTCCGCTTCACGAAATCGCCAGGTAACAGTTCATGATGCCGATGGATTTTGTACGGATAGCGTCGGAGGGTACGCCTCAGTGCCAACCAAACGGTAGTGTATGGAATGCCGGTGCGACGTGCGACTGCACGAGCGCTGACTTCCCCGCGCATAGACAAACCCGCTACAGTCTTCATTTCTTCCTGAACTGTCTCAGCAGCATTACGCCTTGTGCTCGGTCGGCCACTACGGGGTCTATCGTCTAAACAACCCGTGGCTTCGAACTTCGAAATCATTCTCACCACAGCTGCATTTGTCAACGGACCTTTACCCGTTCGAATCCCCTTCCTATGGCGATAGGATCGTAACGCTGAACTACCACATTCCCCGTTCTAATAATACAGCTTCACTAAAAGCGCCTTTTCAGGTAACGTCAACATGCTGCGACTGCTAGCGCATCTGATTCTCTCTCTCATTACAGCTCCTTTTATACACGATTGTCATGCGCAGTCATTGACGTTTTGCTGTCCAGCGCCATCCGTCGGACATTTTGTGAACTTTGTTTTTTTTGTTATAATAAAACCCCATGTCATTCCAAGCATGTGTGTCAATTTTTACCTCTCTATCTACATTATTCCGTGGTTTATTAAGTTTTCAAATTTATACTGACTTTTTGATCACCCTGTACTTTTGTACCACTAACTGAGCTCTCCGACCCAGTTCCACTCGCGAATAGCGCGTGGGAACAATGACTGTTGGTTAGCCTCCGTATTGGCTATAATTTCTCGAGTTTCTTCACCGTGGTCATTACGTGAGGCGTATGTGGGGGAGGTAAAATGTCGTCCGACTCTTCTCGGAAAGTATTCTCTCGAAATTTCAATAGTAAATCTCTCCATGATGCACAACGTCTCTCATGCAATGTCTGTCAGGGGAGTTTGTTGAGCATCTCCGTAACGATTCCGTGACGAAACGCGCCGGTATTCGTTGGATCTCCTCTATCAGCCGTACCTGGTAGGGAACCCAGATGGGTGAACAATACTCAAGAATCGGTCGAACAAGCTCCTCATAAGCCACTTCCTTTTTGGATGAGTTGCATTTTCTTAAAATTCTTCCTATGAATCTGAGTCTTGCATCTACTTCTCACACTATTTGTTTCATGTGGTCGTTACACTTAATGTCGCTCTGGATAGTTAATCCTAGATATTTTACGGTAGATGCTGTTTCCAGCGGTTTGTCATCAATAGTGTAGTTGTACAGTAGTAGATTTCTTTTCCTATGTATGCGCAATATTTTAAATTTATTTATATTCCGGGTCAACTGCCAGAGCCTGCACCATTCGTCAGTTCTTTGGAGGCTATTCTGCAGATCATTAATATCTTCTGGTATTTATGCTCTGTTACCAACAACCGCACGATCTTCAAACAGCCATAAGAGGATCCGACACTTTCTACTAGATCATTTATATATAGTGTAAACAGTAACGGTCCTATCAAAATTCCTTGGAATACTCTGGATGTTACCTTTAATCTGTCGATTTTGTTCCGTTCAGACCGACGTGTTGACTTCTATCTTCATGGAAATCTAGAATCCAGTCGCAAATCTGCTTCGATACTCGATAAGCTCATTTTTTTTTTCACTAAACGGTGTCAAATCCCTTGCTGAAGTCAAAGAACACGAAATCAACCCTAGCGCCGTTGTCTACGGCATTGTGGATTTCTTGAAAGAACAGAGAGAACTGAGTTTCACAGCATCTCTGCGGAATCCATGTTGATTTCTATAGAGGAGATTTTCATTCTCCAAAAATGTCATTATTCTTGATCATAAAACATGTTACATAATTCTACAGTAGATTGACGTCAACTATATAGGTCTATAATTGTGTGCATCCATCCTACGGCCCTCCTTAAAAAAGTGAATGACCTGCGCGTTACAGTCGCTAGATACCCTTTGTTACTTAAGCGATCTACGATAAATTACTACAAGAAGGGTAGCATGTTCTTTCACAAAATCCTTGTAGAATCTTAAAGATATCTCATCTGGTCCTGACGCCTTTCCACCACTAATCGATTGTAGTTGTTTTCTATTCCGGCGTCAGTTATTTCAATATCTGCCTGTTCGACGTTTGTATGACGATTGAAAGGAGGGACCGTGTTACGATCTTCCGTGGTGAAACAATTTCGGAAGACCGAATTCAGTACTGTATTTCTGCATCTCTCTGTTATCTTCGGTTTCGGTGCCAGTATGGTCACTGAGTGAAAGAATAGACGATTTTGACTCACTCGTTTTACATATAATGGAAACCTCTTAGGGTCTTTACTTAAATCGGTTGACAAAGCTTTACTTTCAGAGTCATTGAACGCTTCTCTTATTTGTTTCCTTACGCCGATTTTCGCTTTGGTCAGCTTTTGTTTGTCAGCCAGGTTTTTAATTCTCTTGAATCTGAAATGAAATTCTCTTTGTTTACGTAGCAGTTTCCTAACACGAGTATTAAACCATGGTGGTTCTTTCCCATTCCTTAAGATATTACCCGGAACGTACTTGTCTAGCGCATATTGCACGATGCCTTTAAATTACTTCCATTTGTTCTCCACATGTTCGTCTTCATCACCGAATATTTGATGCTGACTGCTCAGATACTCTGAAATTTGTATTCTGTCACTCTTGCTGAGCAATAATATGTTCCTGCTTTTTTGTCAGAGATGCTACTGCAGCCCTATGGTCACTGATACCTTCCTGCACGTTAACTGACTAGATATGTTCAGGTCTGTTTGTCGTCAGGATGTTTGAGAAGTTACCCTCACGAGTTTCTCTAACTATCTGTTCAAGGTAATTTTGGACAAGACATCTAGAACAATGCCACGCGAATCCGTGTCTCTGGCACTAGTATTGACAGCATGGCAACCCTGGCGAGTTGAAGCCACCCATTATTGGCACGGCACGTTCAGGAAAATTACTAACGATATTCTCCCGCTTCTGTCTGAAGCGCTCTACCACTACTGCTCCTGACCCGGGTGGTCTGTAAAAGCATCCGATGACTATTTTTCACCGACCTTTGATACTTAACTTCAACAAGATGAATTCACAGTGGGAATCCGTGATAATCTCGCTACATCTTAGCGAATTCTTAACGCCAATAAACACGCCGCCACTATTGGCGCCTTAACCTACTCCAATATTCCAATATGAACATACTGATTCTGGTATCATTCCTTGGATGTTCCTGCAGTCTACTGAAATCATATTAAAAGTTTATATCTCTGATCTCCGAGGACGAACATTCTCTGAGGATATTGCGGCTAATTTATCAGGCAAAACGACTTTCATCCCAAAGCAGGATTTTTCTAACATAAAAAAGCCCCCTGTGCACGCCTCGCGTACTCCACTACCCTAGTAGCCGCTTCATCTGTGTAGTGCATGCCTATTAAGTGGAACACTACAACTCTGCACCAGATAGCGGAGGTCGAGAAATTCGCATCTGCTACCGTCGCAGAGTATTCCGAGCCTCTAGTTTAGACCTTCCACTCTGCTCCAAGCCAGAGGATCGCGATCAGCCTTCGGTACGATGCTACAAACAGACAGCTTAGCCTGCACCCCGCGTATTATGCTGGTTTAGCTCACCAGGTCAGTATTTAGGGACCGAGGATAGCTTCAGAGCCTATGTGGCAGGCGTCATTCGTGCCGACAAGTGCCACTATATGCAGTCGGTTGCACCCAGTGCGCTCGACAGCTGCCGACAAGACCTCCTCCACACCACGAACGAGACCTCCCTTTAAAATATATGCTTTGTACCAGCACGAGATTTAAACTTAGAGGCATGACGTGGAGTTTCTGGAGGCAGGAAAACTACAGTAGGAATCCGCCTTGCACAACGATGTATACCACGATTCACGCAAAAACGGTAACTTAGAATAATTTGCTAGCCCTGAGCCCACACATTATAGATCAATTCTTGGCAGCAGCACGTGAAAGAAAACAAAAACTAAACTAATTTACTCTTTATCAGACAAATGCTGCTGCCGCCGTCCCTGATTTTGCGTCAGCTCGGCTCGGCGTCTGCTGTCACACAGACTGAGGAGGTTATTCCCAAAAGAACAAAAAATTCAAATGGATCTGAGCACTGTGGGACTTAACATTTGAGGTCATCAGTCCCCTAGACTTAGAACTACTTAAACCTAACTAACCTAAGGACATCACAAACATCCATGCCCGAGGCAGGATTCGAACCTGCGACCGTAGCAGCAGCGTGGCTCCGGACTGAAGCGCCTAGAACCACAAGGACACATAACAAAGATTCCTGAAGGCGGTTGTTTGCCATTTAAGACACTTTTA
This sequence comes from Schistocerca nitens, assembly GCF_023898315.1. Lineage (NCBI taxonomy): Eukaryota > Metazoa > Arthropoda > Insecta > Orthoptera > Acrididae > Schistocerca > Schistocerca nitens. The sequence goes on along the minus strand of NC_064614.1, from coordinate 1,141,532,528 downwards.
TCCCACCATCAACGAGACGAGTCCCAGTCGTCATTCGAGATAGTCAGTTTGCGTAGCTTTTAAGACACAAGGGAATTACAGGCATTAGCTGCGAGAGGGCACTGATTGAAGTCAATGGGGAAAGTTGAAAATTTGTGGCAGATCGAGATTCGGACCCAGATCTCCTCCTTACTGAACAGAAGCTCTGATCACTAAGCCATCCTACTCAGTGGTCACTGCAACTACACGGGAAGACCTAGCGCGCCTCCCGTCAAACCAAAATTCTCAACTTATCCACACATTAATAATGTAGTGCCCCTTGCCTAATATGCTCAGTACTCGCGACATTTCGTCGATTCCTGTAGGAGTTCGAGCCTGGTGTAAATCTACTCTGAAGAGATCACTGGCATTTTAAACTTAATTATATGTTCAGTATATGTGGTTTCCGCTCTTCCAGACACGTCGGAAAGAATAGACACCATTTTTGATCCATCAGCCATCATGAATTAATACATAAACCAATTACAGGCGGTGGCTGCGTGTGGACATTGATTGAAATCCGCGCGGAAAGTTTAAAATTGTGCCAGACCTGGATTTGAACCCACGTTTCCTGCTTACTAGGCAGTTGCACACCTGGCTCTAACGCTTACGGGAATCAGCAAAATGCCCAGAGTAGTGGGGATAACGGGCAAGGGTCAGTAAATCAATAGTATCTGGATAAGTTGAAAATATGGGTTGCCAGAGCATCTACCTAATAAGTAGGAGACTCGAGTTTGAATTCCAGTCCAGCACAAATTTTCAACTTCCCCTGTTGATTTCAATCGACGCCCGCTCGCAGCCCATGTCCGTAATTCCTTTGTGCCTTAATTCATAATGTCTGCTGGGTCAAAAATGGTGCTTTTCCTTTCGGACATGTCTGAAAGAACAGACACCCCATATATACATGTTGTCGACTGAAAAATGCTATTCAGGGTCACAAAAGAAATCTACATCCCAGCGACGATCATTCGCTGTTTATGATATGAACGAGAACTTTAAATCACTAACTGTCACGAGCAACCCAGCTAAACTCTAATGGAGTGTTTATGCGTGTGTGTGCGCGCACACGCGTCGCAACCACTACAGACACTGTACGGGAGGACGCTACTGCTGAATTGCCACTAGGAACTGGCCCGGAGGAAAAAAAAGAAAAAGAAGATATCTTATGCCAGTGATAGCCATTGTGCAATCAATTTTCCGAGGTTTTATAGTGCGGATTGGAGAAAAGAGGCCAAGCATCTCATAGTAACGAATTGTATTAGCACTGGGGATCATACATCCCAGCCTTCATGTACAGAGTTGCCAGCTGAACAACGGATTTTCCAAGAGGAAGTGGCGAAGATGCTGCAAGATAACATCACTGAACTTTCAGAGAGTCGCTGGCCTTCTTTCTTATGGTCTTTTGAAGAAGGACGGTACACAGCTTTCGTGCGTAGACGACTGACGGCTAAAAGAGGTGAAGGAAGTTTAAGGTTTAAAATTTCCTCAACAGTGAGGTCATTAGAGATGGAGAACAAGTTCGGACTGTTTCATGAATGGGGAACAAAATAAACCAGGCCATTTTAACGGAAAAATCCTGGCATTTGCTTGGAGCGATTTAGGGAAATCACGGAAAATCTAAATCTGAATGTCCGTAAGAGTATTTCAACCGTCCTCCTCAAGTCAAGTGTGCTACTTAGTAAGCCATCTTGCGCAGTGCTGACCACTGAACGAAATCTCGAAGAAAGATGTCTATCCACTGCCAATGATGTTTGGTTTGTGGGCGGCTCAACTGCACGGTCATCAGCGCCCGTACAAAGTCCAAATTTTTACACATTCCAATATTTTTTTTACACAGTCCAATATAGCCACTGTCACGAATGATGATAATGATGATAAAATGATGAAAACACAAACGCCCAGTCCCCAGGCAGAGAAAAACCCCAACACGGACGGGAATCGAACCCAGGACCCCCTGACCCAGAGGCATCAACGCTAGCCACTAGACCACGAGCTGCGGTCATCCATTGCCACCCACTGATTTCATCCCAGACGGCTTGAACGGACATGCATATAGCTTACAGGCAAATCGAAGTTGACGATGCTGACTGGGAACAGACTACGTTTACAATTCCTGACCTCTATGAGTTTAAAGTCATGGAGTTTGAACTGTGTAGCACTCTAGCCACCTTCAGACATATGATGGACAAACTGCTTCGAGGTCTTAGACGATCGAATTGTCTTTGCGATCGAGATGACGTTGGCGTTTTCTCAAGGACATATGAAGACCATCTAAGCTATATGACAACTGTGCTGAAGTGTGCTCGAACTGCAGGGCTTTGTCTGAAGACGAAAAAGGGCCTCTTTGACGCTCAACAAAAAGATCTTGGTGCTTCTAGAGAATGCAGTGGAGTCAACCACATCAATAAGAGCAGTCTCAGGTATTCTACCTCTGTCACATTTGTGAGAAGCTTTCCTCCAATGTGCTTGTACTACCAGCGATGCATAATGCACTACTGTAGCAAGGCACATCCCTTTCAAGATATGCTGCAGCGAGGTCTCAAATATTGCTAAAACGAGGTGAAATTAAGATCTTTCCTTGTCCTTGGAGGCACTAACATCTTCTGCAGTGCTAGAGTGCTAGTATCTTATGACGAGAAAGCCGCTACAAAACTGCACTCCAACGCTGCCGGCAATGGTATACGTGTCGTTCTAGTGAAAATTCACGAAGGTGTTGAAAAGGACACTGCTCATGCTTCCAGAGTACTCTTTTAGTCCGGGGCGAATTACAATACAATCGAGAAATAATGCCTTGCAATTTTTTGGGACATCAGCAAGTTCAGTGATATATGAAAGCGGATGCAAACACAAGGATGCCGACAGCCATTCAAGGAATCCTTCGGCGGAACAGAGAAGCGTGGATGAAATGTCGGTCATCGTTCCATTAAATGACATTGCTGCTGAAAATAGGGAAAATCCGGCACTGCTGAAAAGCATAGGAGCCTTGAAGGAGGAGGAACCGACCAACGGGCAACTTTAATTAATAAATGGAGCGTTGGTTCAGGGGAACTGTGATCCAGTGGGGCAGAAATGTTGATTCTTCATCGAAAATAATCTGTGGCCAACAACGACCCAACATGTGGGACTCTTGAAGATTTTAAACAGAATCAGATGCAGGTATCATCTGCGGAACCTTCATCGGCCGCTAGGCACGACGTGAGTTACTGTAATGAATGCCAAAGGCAGAAAAACATGTTGCAAATAGCTCTGGGGCATCTCCTGACTGAAGCAGTTCCATTCCATCGTACTGGAATACCCTTCTTGAGGAGATTATCGGAGCCTACAAACAGTATCAATGGTTAACAGTCTGCACAGATTAACTCATGCACTATGCTGTCACCACACTTGTGTCGTTTGCTTCATAAACTGCAAAGTTCCCCGTAGATGACATAGAAAAATTTTCAATTCAAAACTAGTATAGTTTTGACATCACACACAAGATGATAACTGCCGTCCATCCACTAACAGATGGCCTCATACAGTAAACTGCTGTATTAAGACGTCGGCCGGTATGCCTTCGTTGGACATTGATGCGATCAGAGACTGAACACAATACTACCCGAGCGGTCTAAGGCGCTTCCGTCATGGGCTGTGCCGCTGATCCCGGCGGAGGTTCGAGTTCTCCATCGGCCATGGGTGTGTGTGTTTGTCCTTAGAATAATTTAGGTTACGTAGTGTGTAAGCTTAGGTACTGATGATCTTAGCAGTTAAGTCCCATAATATTTCACTCATTTTCACAATACTACCCGTCGTGACAATCGCAGACAACACAGTAAAGCAAGGCACTACACGTTTCACACCGATTTTTCGTCCGCAGCTCGTGGTCGTGCGGTAGCGTTCTCGCTTCCTACGCCCGGGTTCCCGGGTTCGATTCCCGGCGGGGTCAGGGATTTTCTCTGCCTCGTGATGACTGGGTGTTGTGTGATGTCCTTAGGTTAGTTAGGTTTACGTAGTTCTAAGTTCTAGTGGACTGATGACCATAGATGTTAAGTCCCATAGTGCTGAGAGACATTTGAACCGATTTTTCCGCGACAATTGATGTAACGCTCTAACTTCAGCCGGATGATGCTCAGTATCACTGCATGAGGACCGAGGAAGCAGCGCAGCTTGCTCTCAGACCGGCCGTGCACGCCCGTTAGAAACACTGAGAGCTCTATAAAGCCAAGAACCAGCCAGGGAGATACAGTCCAGGAGGCTTGGTATGAATTATTACGCCTGTAAGGAAAATATGGGAAGTTGCTAAAGCATTACTTTGAGCCGTAATGTATATTTTGTCGCTTAATGGACGATATTAATGGGGCCGGCGATAATGTTCCTTCATCAAGATGACAAAAGGCCAAAGACATGGTCCATGTGCTCCGTACGAAGACCTACTACAGTTCAGTGGTGTAGATCGACGATGGGAGGTTCAAGGACACTGAAGACCAACTTGAAGATTGCGAGCTTCGACGGGAGAGGCTATCTTAGTTGCTCACCACAGTGAAGGGGATGTAACAACACGACAAGAAAGTGAGGATCCGCAGGCGTCGCCATATAGAGGACCACAGATAAAAACGATATCAGGGGTGCTGTAATTGGCTCCAGTTAGGACATCTGAAACAGAGGATCGCTCTTTCTGCAGTACAGGGAGATGTCGTGCGTGCAGTGTGGCGTAGTTCTTAGTGTTGGATAGGTAGTGTGCTGCGCATCGCAAATTCAAAACCGACCGCCAATAGTTACTTGACGTTTAGTATGTATCATTTCTGGAAGCCACCTCTTGGTGTCTCTCTACGATTTTTACCCTCCACGCTTCTATTCAGTATTAAATTGGTGATCCCTTCAATCCTCAGAACATGTCCTGGTAACTGATCCCTTATTCTAGTCCAGTTGTGTCACAAATTACTCTTTTCTCCAATTCTATTCAATACTTCCTCGTTAGTTACGTGATCTACCCATCCAATTCTCAGCCTTCTTCTGTAGCGCCACATTTCGAAAGCTTCTATTGTCGTCTTGTCTACACTGTTTATTGTCCATGTTTCACTTCCATATGTGGCTACACTCCGTACAAATACTTTCAGAAAAGATTTCCTAACACTTACATCAAGACTCGATGTTAACAAATTTCTCTTCTTCAGAAACGCTTTCCTTCCCATAGCCAGTCTACATTTTATATCCTCTCTACTTCGACCATCATCAGTCATTTTGCTTCCCAAACAGCAAAACTCATTTACTACTTTAAGTGTCTCCTTTCCTAATCTAATTCCCTCAGCACCACCTGATTTAATTTGGACTCCTTTCAAGACACTATACATTCCGTTCAGTTGCTCTTCCAGGCCCTTTGCACTCTCTGACAGAATTATAATGTCATCGGCAGACCTCAAAGTTTGTATTTCTTCTCGATGGATTTTAATTCCTACTCCAATTTTTTTATTTGTCTCCTTAACTGCTTGCCAATATACCGATCGAATAACATCGGGGATAGGCTATAACCCTCACTCATTCCCTTCCCAACCACTGCTTCCCTTTCATGCCCCTCAACTCTTATAACTGCCATATGGTTTCTGTACGAATTGTAAATTGCCTTTTGCTTCCTGTATTTTGCACCTGCCACGTTCAGAATTTGTAAGAGAGTATTCCAGTCAACATTGTCAAAAGCTTTTTCTAAGACTACAAATGCTGAAAACACAGGTTTGCCTTTCCTTACCCTATCTTCTAAGATAAGTCGTAGCGTCAGTAGTCAGTATTGCCTCGCATGTTCCAACATTTCTACAGAATCCAAACTGATCTTCCCTGAGGTCAGCTACCGGTTTTTCCATTTGTTTATAAAGAATCCGTGTTAGTATTTTGCAACCGTGACTTATTAAATTGATAGTTCAGTAATTTTCACACCAAATGGAACTTAGTGACATGAAATTTCAGTAACTTAACAGTAGAGAAACGAGATTTTTTTGCGGAAAATGGCACATTCCCCATTATTAGTGGAGATATGGTAAACACTTATGTGGCCACGAGCAGTGATTTAAATCCATCAATGAAGTGCTTACTCTTAAGTTGCAACTGATCATTCAAAATATTGCTGTCTCTCTTAACAAGATATTTATAAATTTCAAGTGCTTATAATAAATCAAATTTTCAGCCTTTTATTTCCTTTCGTAAAATTACGGTTTCTTGTAATTCTCTAAGTGCATGGTATGAAATAAGTGTTCAGCAAATCAAGACCTATGCACATTTCCCCGTTTCTTACCCAACAGGTGCTCCTTATATCTCGTTTTAATAGCTCTACCAGTCTGCCGTATATAATAGCTAGCGAAATCTTTACGGAAGGTTTTACAGACGCCTGAATATATGAAAGGATCTTGTTCAGTTTTTAATGTATGTACTAAATTTTTCTTCAAACTATTGTTCATATAGAAGGTAATTTTAGATCCGTATTTCCTAGGCAGAAGATTGTCAGTCCTGTAGGACACATTACCTACAAATGGTATCGAAATAAAGTTACCATTTCCCCTCTTCATTACTCTTCAATTTGTTGTCACCTAGTGTTGAAAATTTTTTATTTGCTCTTTTGTTGCTAAGTAGCTGGTCAGTCATGTCTTGTTTGTAACCGTTATTGATAGCAATGTTTTTAATCCAATTAATTTCTTTCTCAAAATTGTATGGGGAAAGTGGTGTTGTGAAAGCGTGATTTATTGCTGAATGGATGGAAGAATCTGATTGAATAATATTATCAGAGTAGATTGTCTTATGATGAATATCGAAAGTGACACTGCCATTCTGTATGTGTAATTTGCCTGCCTGGTTAGCCTGTGGTCTAACGCACTGCTTTCCAGCGGATTAGTGTCGAGGTCCGGTGTGCCGGCCAGCCTGTGGATGGTTTTTAAGGCGGTTTTCCATCTGCCTCGGTCAATGCGGGTAGGCTCCCCTTATTCCGCCACAGTTCTACTATGTTGGCCCTGTACGCATTCACCATAATTACCCTACCACACAAACATTGGGGTTACGCTTGCCTGGTGTGAGACGTTCCCAGGGGGGACCCACTGGGGGCCGAACCACACAATAGCCTTGGGTTCGGTGTGGGGCAGCAGTGGGGTGAGTGGACTGCTGTAGCCTGTTGTGGGGTTGTGTACCACTGCGGGGTACGGTGGGGACAAGGCCTCTCCGTCGTTTCTAGGTCCCCAGTTCCATACAATACAATACAGTTAGTAATTTCATATCGCAAAGTTTTATATTTTATGGCCTTGTCAATACATGTTTCTATAGATGATTTTCCAAAAATGGTATTAGTACAGTGAAGCAGAAGGTTCTCAGTTTTCTGTTGCGATGTAACTTTATCCATTGTATTCTGTCCTCCACCCTTTTTGGTAACAGAAGTACGTGCAGTATCACTTTGCTACATAAATGTTTTACAGATAATTTTATATTTAATGTGTATCTATAAAATTTTTGCACTTGTTACAGGCCTTCTATAAGAGATTGTTATATTGCTTTAATGTAAAATTATGCTACTTAACACCAGCAAGACGCAGTACTTAAGTGTATGTATATAGCGCTCACTGCTTTCCGATTTTCCTTGTTGCTTAAGCTTCCGTAGTGTTAAGCAGAAGCTTTTTCATTGTTCTTTTGAGTGACATTGTTTAGCTTATATTTCCCCATGCATTTGTAAATAGAACTCTACCTTCTGCATGCTGAATTTATGCACAGTTTACTGTCAGCGGATTTATTAGTAGTTTCATATGTAACGCACACGGCCTTGCCGCAGTGGATACACCGGTTCCCGTGAGATAACCAAAGTTAAGCGCTATCGGGCGTGGTCGGCACTTGGATGGGTGACGATCCAGGCCGCCATGCACTGTTGCCACTTTTGGGGGTGCACTCAGCCTCTTGATGCCAATTGACGAGCTACTCGACCGAATAGTAGCGGCTTCGGTCAAGAATACCATCATAACGACCGGGAGAGCGGTGTGCTGACCCCACGCCCCTCCTAACCGCATCCTCCACTGAGGATGACACGGCGGTCGGATGGTCCCGGTAGGCCACTCGTGGCCTGACGACGGATTACTTTTTTTCCTTGAAATATCTTATGTTTATAATGTTTGTACATTCTACAATACTTAATGTTTGTATATATACCAGCAGTTTGAATCTTCGATGTTTGAATAAATAGCTGAAATTTCTGTTCAGGTTGTACGTTGACGTTCGTAACAAACGCGCTTCCAGTTCAATTCGTTGGCTATCCTGCTTCACCATTTGGACTTCAATGTGGTTACGATACGAAAATAAAGATATTATTTTGCTTCTAAGGTAGCAGAGTTCTTCACTTTTTCTGTTTTGTAATCTCCAGTTTTTATATATCTTTTTGTCATTAATCTCATTTCTGCTACTTCTCATTACTTTCGTCTTTTTTGGGCTTACTCTTAGTCCATATTTTGTGCTCAGGAGAGTGTTCATTTCATTCAGTATATCATGCAGTTTTTCCTCTCTCTCATTGAGCATAGCTACATCATTAACAAATCATATTGTTATCGTTACATCCTGAACTTTAACCCCAATATTGAACCTTTCTTTTACTTCTGTCATTGGTTCTTTGAAGTAGAGACCGAACACAAGAGAAGAACGACTGTATCCCTGTCTTACACCCCTAATGTGAGCACTTCGCTCTTTCTTTACCACTCTGATTGTTCCTTTTAGGTTTTTATGCTTTTAGAATGTTACCCGTATTTCCCTATAGCTTACACCACTTTCTCTCGAAATTTCGTACATCTAGCAGTATTTGCATTGTCGAACATATTTTCTAGGTCGACAAGTACTATGAACGTGTCTTCATTTTTGTTGTGTCTTGCATCCATCATCAAGCGTCACATCATAAGCGCTTTTCTGGTGTTTCTACCTAAAGTGAAAATGACTGTCAAGTAACAGATCTTCATTTTCCATTGTTCTGTATGTTATACGTGTCAGAAATTCGAATGCATGAATTGTTTTGCTGGGTTTTAGACAATTCTCGCACTAATGTGCCTCTGTGACAGATCTTCAACTTCATTTTCCATCGTTCTGTACATTATTCTTGTCAGCAATTCCGATGCATGAGCTGTTGACGGTTAGACAATTTTCGCGCTAATCTGTCCTTGCTATCTTTGGATTGTGAACCTGATATTTTTTTGAAAGTCTGATGACATTCACAGAGTAAGTAAACCAACGTGCGTAGCCAGTTGGTTGTCGCTTTCCCCAGTGATACCATAAATTCTGAAGGAATGTTATCTATGCCCTCCGCAAGTGTTCCAAAGCGCTCGTAAGTCCATCTGTACTATTGGATCCCCTCTGTCTTCCACATCGGCCCCAAATTCGTCTTATTACCGTGTCGTCCACATCGACCCCAAATTTTTCTTATTACCGGTGTAATATCACGTATATAATAAAATAAGGAACTTAGTAGGAATCGCTGACGTCAATTATTACCAAAGAGTAGTTCGAATGAGTTATGATGTCGTTATGCGCCTTCTACCTTTTTGCAATTTTAGTGTAAGTTTTAAAATGAATTGTACACCGTGTCTTACAGAGGCTGGTACTGGCTCTAGGGTAGCTCTGTCTCTCGCAGATTCGAGTGTGGAACTAATCCGGAATCACTTACTATCGAGTGGTCATCTTGACACTTTTCCAATTACATGGATCACACTAATAACGTTTGGAAGCTGGTTAGCTGTTAGACGAGGTGCCGGAAGCAAAGGAGAGTGATCTCAATTTCTCCTGATGAAGAGCTCCCAAGGAATGTACTGTAAACACCAAGGGAATGTGCAGGTAACTGGTACGAAATGAAAACTGGCGACATATCTGAATTCATAGGCTATGGCAGGAAAGATATTTCAGATGAAAACTGTGACAATCGTTAATCGATGTAACGAAAAACTGGAGAACTTAGAGTTGGGTTGGGTTGTTTGGGGGAAGAGACCAAATTGTTCATTGTTCCTGTTTTGAACCGCAACTGCAGCTGAATTTCCAGAGCCACACGGTTCAGTTTTACTTTCACCACCAAAATACGAGTCTAGTCGTGGTATTTTCTGTAAAAGTTTACCATCCCCCCTGCCTTTTTTCTTCCGCTTTCTTTCAGTACGCAGCACCACGTAACGTAGATCGTCGATACATGCGCTACCGTGAGCTGAAGAAAAATAAAATTTGAAATGTAGCGTTTGAAACTGAACATGCAGCAGACGCCCGATTATCCGGCCGAATGTGGAGGACGGTCAAGCAGGCCGGCAGAAAAAAGAGACTATGCCTGCGTTTTATAAATTCCATCTTCCGACCCCAGCAGTACTATTAGAAGTATCCTTTTTTTATACCGAAACCCAATTTTATTAACATTTTCCGGTTTCCGTTACAACTACAAAATGTTTTTTTCATTTATCACTCATTTCGGACTCTTTAATTAAAACACGAAGGACGACAGAAAATAACAGTATAGCAACACATGCAATTTGGCCTTGTGATACGCAACTGAAGAAACAGATAACGGAGCGCTGCACAGAGAGGTGCTCTCTACGTTTGCACACTGTTGTCTGTGAACGCTTCTAAGTACCTTTTTTGAAGAGTGGTTCCCGTAATTTCTTACGTATTATAATTGTGACTCCAGATGTATTACAATCACAAAAGATTTATAAAATATTCTGAAAGATCATTCTGCATTGTAGTCGGCGCCTGCTTGCTAAACCTTTGGAAAAGTACAGTACGTATATAAATTAATTCTCATTTTACTACTGAGAAGTATTATTTTGGTATTAGATACTCCGGAGGCCGGATAGTCACGAGTCGGATAGTCGAGAACCCTCTGTACTTTCACTATATCAAGAACTAACTACTCTATGACTACTGAGTACTCGAATTATACAGGGTGTTACAAAAAGGTACGGCCAAACTTTCAGGAAACATTCCTCACACACAAAGGAAGAAAATGTTATGTGGACATGTGTCCGGAAACGCTTACTTTCCATGTTAGAGCTCATTTTATTACCTCTCTTCAAATCACATTAATCATGGAATGGAAACACACAGCAACAGAACGTACCAGCGTGACTTCAAACACTTTGTTACAGGAAATGTTCAAAATGTCCTCCGTTAGCGAGGATACATGCATCCACCCTCCATCGCATGGCATCCCTGATGCGCTGATGCAGTTCTGGAGAATGGCGTATTGTATCACAGCCGTCCACAATACGAGCACGAAGAGTCTCTACATTTGGTATCGGGGTTGCGTAGACAAGAGCTTTCAAATGCCCCCATAAATGAAAGTCAAGAGGGTTGAGGTCAAGAGAGCGTGGAGGCCATGGAATTGGTCCGCCTCTACCAATCCATCGGTCACCGAATCTGTTGTTGAGAAGCGTACGAACACTTCGACTGAAATGTGCAGGAGCTCCATCGTGCATGAACCACATGTTGTGTCGTACTTGTAAAGGCACATGTTCTAGCAGCACAGGTAGAGTATCCCGTATGGAATCGTGATAACGTGCTCCATTGAGCGTAGGTGGAAGAACATGGGGCCCAATCAAGACATCACCAACAATGCCTGCCCAAACGTTCACAGAAAATCTGTATTGATGACGTGATTGCACAATTGCGTGCGGATTCTCGTCAGCCCACACATGTTGACTGTGAAACTTTACAATTTGATCACTTTGGAATGAAGCCTCATCTGTAAAGAGAACATTTGCACTGAAATGAGGATTGACACATTGTTGGATGAACCATTCTCAGAAGTGTACCCGTGGAGGCCAATCAGCTGCTGATAGTGCCTGCACACGCTGTACATGGTACGGAAACAACTGGTTCTCCCGTAGCACTCTCCATACAGTGACGTGGTCAACGTTACCTTGTACAGCAGCAACTTCTCTGACGCTGACATTAGCTGACATTAGGGTTATCGTCAACTGCACGAAGAATTTCCTCGTCCATTGCAGGTGTCCTCGCCGTTCTAGGTCTTCCCCAGTCGCGAGTCATAGGCTGGAATGTTCCGTGCTCCCTAAGACGCCGATCAATTGCTTCGAACGTCTACCTGTCGGGACACCTTCGTTCTGGAAATCTGTCTCGATACAAACGTACCGCGCCACGGCTATTGCCCCGTGCTAATCCATACATCAAATGGGCATCTGCCAACTCCGCATTTGTAAACATTGCTCTGACTGCAAAACCACGTTCGTGATGAACACTAACCTGTTGACGCTACGTACTGATGTGCTTGATGCTAATACTGTAGAGCAATGAGTCGCATGTCGACACAAACACCGAAGTCAACATTACCTTCCTTCAATTGGGCCAACTGGCGGTGAATCGAGGAAGTATAGTACATACTGACGAAACTAAAATGAGCTCTAACATGGAAATTAAGCGTTTCCGGACACATGTCCACATAACATCTTTTCTTTATTTGAGTGTGAGGAATGTTTCCTGAAAGTTTGGCCGTACCTTTTTGTAACACCCTGTATACCTTAATTTTAGGTTGAGAATCATGTGAAACGTTGTCTTCTGAATGACGGCAACATATCCACGAGTGGATGAAGAAGCAACACAACACGCCACACGCAAGATCTTGTAAGATACGTGATTACGTGAATAGTTAATCAAACAGAAAGCGGGCTGCTCGTGCGGTGAGACCGCTCGCTGCGTTCGGCTGTGGTCACACAGAGCGGGGGGCAGAAAGCAGTGATTCAGTCATCGAATGGCGCTCTTTGGATTGTGAACCTGATATTTTTTTGAAAGTCTGATGACATTCATAGATTAAGTAAACCAACGTGAGTAGCCAGTTGGTTGTCGCTTTCCCCAGTGATACTATAGATTCTGAAAGAATGTTATCTATGCCCTCTGCAAGTGTTCCAAAGAAGTCAGCTGCTGTCCAGTGACCACGAGTAGCAGTTCTCACGACGATCAACTTTACTGTTGCCTTTATTTGCACACGCTTCGAGGAAACGTAGGAAGTGGAAATATGAAGTCAACGCTTAACGACAAAAGAACGGGAATTTCACCGTCTTTGCAAGGACTATGGTCTAGGGAAGACTGTTTCTTCAATTATTTTCTAATGTCTCATGACCAATTCGAAACGTTACACAAGCCATTTAACCAAAATCTCAAAAACTGAAACGAACTAGAGAAAGGCCATAAGTTCAGAGCAAAGACTTGTCAATTTGTTTGAGGAAAGCACATTACTTATGATGTTAATTGATTCTTCTGTCGCTCCTTGGTACAACGTTATTTATGATAGAACATTATTTATCGTGGAAACCATTTACTTTATTGTATTGCTTACTTTAACTCTATATTTTCTAAAATAGTAATAATCATAATATATGGAACAATATAAATAAGATATAATCTGAAAAATATTTTTAACCCTGTGTACAAACCAGTGTGAGCTGTATGTCAATCGTCAATCTTCTACGTTGAAACAAACTTCTGCCATCACCCTACATTTCTTTGGCGCTAGAAAAGTCATTGAAAGATTCCCCCCTGTTCCAAAATTGCAATGGTGTCTTCATTTTGTGACGGTACCAGCACTACATTGCTACATGTTACATTACTGAGTTGGGTGATGCTGGTACTGCGGGGGGGGGGGGGGGGGGTAGATGTGGTGGTGTTTCATTGTTCATTGTTTAATATTGCAAGTTCAGTCTCCACAAATATTGTGCCAGTTGCATTTTTAAATGACTTTCAATAAGTTACCGGGCTCACGTTTCTCTCTCCTGTTACTGTCATTGGTGTTGATAATTTCACTGGGTCTACGTCTTTCATTTAGTTCTTTTCGTTTTGTATTTTTTGCCGGATGAACTGGCCTTACGATTTCTATTATGCTTGTTTCTTTCGATTCCTCTCGTCAGGAAATGGTTTCTCCAACATTAGCTGATGTACGACGTGGTAACAGAGTATCAGGAAGAACTTTCAAATACCTGCCCATGGACAGACGTGATAATTCTTGGTTTAACCTGTGCCTCCCTTTACGAATTTTAGGTATTTGCTGTTGGAGTCTCGTAGATTCTTCTGGTTTGCTCCAGCAGCCTCACCTGTCAGCCAAACCATATGAAAATTATTTTCTTTCATACGATGCATTTACACTAAAGTGTCCAAGAAACAGGTATAGGCATGCGTATTCAAATACAGAGATATATTAACAGGCAGAATACGGCTCTGCGGTCAGCGACGCTTGTATAAGACAAGTGTGTGGCGCAGTTGTTAGATCGGTTACTGCTGCTACAATGGCAGGTTATGGAGATTTAAGTGAGTTTGAACGTGGTATTATCGTCAGTGCACGAACGATGGGATACAGCATCTCCGAGGTAGCAATGAAATGGGGATTTTCCGGTACGACCATTTTACGAGTGTTCTGTGAATATCACGAATCCGGTAAAACATCAAATCTCCGACATCGCGGCAGCCGGAAAAAGATCCTGCAAGAACGTGACCAACAACGACTGAAGAGAATCGTTCAGCGAGACAGAAGGGGAACTCTTCCGCAAATAGCTGCAGATTTCACTGCTGGGCCATCAACAAGTGTCAGCTGCGAAGAATTCAACGAAACATAATCGATATGGGCTTTCTGAACCGAAGGCCCACTAGTGTACCTTTGATGAGTGCACGACACAAAGCTGTACGCCTCGCCTGGTCCCGTCAACACCGACATTGGACTGTTGGTGACTGGAAATATGTTGCATGGTCAGACGAGTCTCGTTTCAAGTTGTATCGAGCGGATGGAAGTGTACGGGTATGGAGACAACCCCATGAATCCATGGACCCTGAGTGTAAGCAGCTGACTGTTCAAGCTGATGGAGGCTCTGTAATGGTGTGGGGCATGTACAATTGGAGTGATATGGAACCCCTGATACGTCTAGACACCACTGTGACAGGAGACACGTACATAAGCATCCTGTTCCATCACCTGCATTCTTTCATGTCCATTGTGCAATCCGACGAACTTGGACAATTCCAGCAGGACAACGTGACATCCCATACGTCCAGAATTGTGGCTCCTTGAACACTCTTCTGAATTTTAATCTTCCGCTGGCCACCAAACTCCCCAAACATGAACATTAGTGAGCATATCTGGGATGACTTGCAACGTGCTATTCAGAAGAGATCCCCACCCGCTCGTACTTTTACGGATTTATGGACAGCTCTGCGGGATTCATGGTGTTATTTCCCTCCAGCTCTACTTCAGACATTAGTAGAGTCCATGCCATGTTCTGTTGCAGCACGCCTGGGTGCTCACGGGGGCCCTTCACTATATTAGGCAGGTGTATCAGTTTCTTTAGTCTTCAGTATATTACTAACAAATAATACATTGTTTCAGTTATTTGCCCTCTTGTAATTGACACAACACCATCGTCTTTTAATTAACCATGGGAAGGTCAACTGTCACCAGCTTAGTCAAATATGTTTGGGTCAAGAACCGTACAGAGCCTTACAACCACTGTATTTACCTCAACCAGCAGAGGAAATCTAGAAGAAAACTGAAATGGGATTGATGGAACAATGGCAATTTCCTAAAAACACTGGCGGCGTAAATGGTATGTTAATTGAAGTGTTATAAAACCAGTGGCTCAAATTATTTTTGTTACAAATGCTTGTTTTCAGTTGTCCTCCTAGTTATTGATTACAGCTCTGTGATTATCGAAGTAGGCAGCTATGGCAACACTGTGACAGCACGTGTTTTGAAAACTATGGATTTCTCCGTTAATTCTTACCAGAAAAATGTATTCTGCCTCTGAAACCACTCCAAGGCACAAACACGCCAGCCCTCATGTGCTGACAGGTGATGAAGTGTTTAAATTACAAACCTATCTGATGAATCCTTTACCCAAAACAGCGGCCTTGGATGATCCTTCAACAGCAATTTTCAAAAAACGAATATGCAGTGCCCAACGTGTAGTGGAAAATGTCTTTGGTATACTCGCTGAAGTGCGGTGAGTCTTTTTATGGTGTACAGACTTACAATTAACACAGCAGAAGCAGTTGTCAGAGCGGCATATCTGTAACTTAAATTGTACTGCAATGTATCCACTAATTTGTGAAAACACATTATTATTTCAACTGAACTACAACATTGATCTGGTACGATAACATGCACCTTCGATTTTTTTTACAAACAAAGAAACATCTGTTTGATATTCACTTGCGTCAGCTATCATCCATGTTGCCACCTTTTTCATACCGCTTGTGTAATCACAGGTCGTATCTCGTAGAAAAACAGATTTGCACGAACCAAATCAGTCAGTCTGTGTATCTGACGCCGCCTTGCGCACACTTGCCTACCACGGACTTGTAGAAAAAACAGCCTGCAGCCGCATGGGCAGCCGACGGCTGTCTAGAACGGGCGCCCGACTGCTGTTCGACTGTGATGGGACGATGCCGCAGCATAGCGTCCAACACCGAGAGCACGGCCGGCGCCCGCGCAATTTGCTAGCTAACTGTCCGACAGGGCATTAATGCGCTCGTACATGGAAGAAGCCATGCAGGTGGGCTTGTAGTGATATACGAATTTTGTGACAGGTACAAATATTTGTCAAAACTTTGCCAAAAAATGACTGAATAACTTAATGGTGATTCAATATACATTAAAAGTTTTTTCGGTGGCAACATTTTGCTGCCCTATGCAGCTGCACACATTGCGTCTCCCTAAATACGGCTCTGATCATGCGAATACATGACACTTTCGTTCTTTCGGTTTTTATTGATTGAATGAAAGTTTTGCTTTAGGATGACGTATTCTAGACATTGATGTCACCTTTGGTCTATTCTTTTTCCGTATTCTAATTAGAACTGCTTCTTACTTCATGTTACAGCCCACTTTACGTAAGGCGGCCCTTCTGCGCATAGAGGCGGAGCGATAGGGAGACGTGGAGGGGATGAGGTTTGCGCATGCATGGCGGCAGAGATCGGGCATACGAAGTCCGCTTGCCCAGCTGTGTTGCTGCGGACAACAATCAATTTCATTGGCCTTCAGTACATCATATTATACGTTCAAATCTATGAGGGAATAAAACATTATAAAACCGCTCACTGCTCCATAGCAACTGTGTTTGTCACGTCGGAAGGCGAGAACAACTGATATAGCTTTATGAAGACGTGAAGAAAATTTTTTCTCAAAACGACGATTGTCTAACGACAAGATCATCGAAAATAGTGGCAATAATTGTCATTTATTGCGATTTGGACTGTAATATAAGCAAAAATATAATATATATGAAAGCAAACTTCAAACTCAAACATAAATCATTATATTTGTTTGACAACTGCTTCTACTCCATATATTTTTCTAAATGTGTATAATGCGCGTATGTGGGTGTGTTTCACTCCTGTTTAGTGTAAATCACCATGCATAAAAAAGAATTACTGGTAGCAAACACTAGCGCAAAAGATTGTCGTAAAAATTGTCAGTATGTAATAATATTTTTCGGTGTCAACAGGCGTTATGAATTTAAACTAACTTGTTCGACATTACGGTGGGAGAACGCAATTATGATCCATTGAACAAGCTAACGATTAACCATCTCATGTGAATAACTCGATAACTTGCGGAATGCTGACCGATAACGTCGAAAATCACCGTTATCTTGACAGGTAAACCTCCCTTTCATTTTAAGACATTTCCCAATTCGTGAAATGAAAATGACAGGGGTTTATTTGTTGAAATACCGGAGATTCTGGCGAATTTATCCAGCCGCATTCTCGCAAGTAATACAACTGGCTGGGAAAAGCTTAACCTCCCCTTGGGTAATGTGTTGAACATTACAGTTTGAATGCTTCACAGGCTACATATTCCTAATCAATAAAAGCTAGGAAGTTCTCACGTACAGTGTATGCAATTGATACGTTGACAAAAAAGTTTTTAAACCACGAGTCTTTAAAACCGCCGGCCGCTGTGGCCGTGCGGTTCTAGGCGCTTCAGTGTGGAACCGCGTGACCGCTATGGTCGCAGGTTCGAATCCTGCCTCGGGCATGGATGTGTGTGATGTCCTTAGGTTAGTTAGGTTTAAATAGTTCTAAGTTCTAGGGAACTGATGACCACAGATGTTAAGTCCCATAGTGCTCAGAGCCATTTGAGACTTTAAAACCAAGGAAGATCATTACTTTGTTTCAAAATCTACATCCCAATACCACCTACTATCAGAGTCCATGTCCGAACCATCTGATTGTAAATTTGGGATGATACCTTCAAGGCTTTCATCCATCTCCACCTCAAGGAAAAAGTCTTATTTTTGAAACTTTTCATCCTGACACACACAGCGTGCCCACGCTGAATGGGGATGCTGTCTATTGCTTCAAGCACAAGCCTTTCAGTGTCTGTTATCTTGAATGTTTTGTTTTTTACCCGAATAGCTTGTAACTTGTGCGTAAATTAATACTATCGGATTATACTGACAGTAATATGTGGGTAAATGCAAAACTGTGTGACCACATTCACATGCAAGAAAGTCAAATTTGTACGTTCTGTCGCGTGACTTTTATAAATTAACAAGCTGGAAGAGTTCAGCACGAGTCTGGCTCATATTTTACGGAATATTTTTATTTTCCAGCCAGAGCACAATATCATCTTTCCTGGTGCTCGTATTTGGTCATTTCTCTGTAACAGCTGAATGATAAGTGGCACGGCAATTACAATGACCGACTTTGAAGCTAGGTATGGCAAGAATTGTTCAGTGAATCACTTCTTGAAAGTCACAGCCGTTCATTTCCGAATGGTAATCACTACTGTTTTTCTTACATCTAACTAAAAGTTTACGTTCAAGAACCAAATCAGAGGAGCCAGCACGCAGAATAAATATCCGAGACCCTTTTCATAAGAGAACTTTAAAACCGCCAGTACCATCACTCATTTTCCAGCAGTTATTCATGGAATGATTCTGATTCGCCCATGTTTCATCAAGGTAATACACTATAGAACTACCTCCTCCTCTTGTATCGTGCGTCTTTATAACGGACGTGCTTCATGCTGCTTCTACGAGTATGTCACTTCTTTCAATTAAAAATTCTCTTCTTAACATGTTTAAAAACAATATGTCTTAAAATTATTTCCATTGACAAAACGCTGCCTTTGAAGCCAAATTGGTCAGGCATAATTGTAACAAGTTTTTGTGATGTTGAGTATTCCCTTCTTATATACGTTTCGAACACGGAGCGCTTTAAAACATCGTTGTCAAAACCATCTATTTGTGTTACAGGTGTCTTGCGATTTCGATGATTTTTAGGCGCCACGAAAACAAAATTTCCTGAGTTTTCTGCAGCTCCGACACTTTTGTTTATTATTCTCTGTGCAGCTCCGATCCTTTTGTTTACTATTCTCTGTAAAGTTCCCTTGCCGACACGTGCTTCTGCAGTTTGTTCTTGCGGACCGAAAATTTCAAAAATAGTAGTATCGGTTTCCGATTCAAATTTGAAGAAGATATAAATGTGGGACATAAGCTTCCTCGACTGCTTGTGAACCATCTACATTTACATGATTAGTCTGTAGTTCACAATGAAGTGCCTGGCAGAGCGTTCATAGAACATCTCCGAGCTATTTCGCTACCGTTCCCCTCTCGAACAGCGCGCTGGAAACACGAACGTTTTTATATTTTCTTGCGAGCTCTAATTCCTCTTATTTCATTATTATGAACATTTCTCTCTACTTAGGTGGGCGCCAACAAAGTATTTCACACTCTGAGGAGAAAGTTGGCGACTGACATTCCGTGAGAAAATCCTGGCACAAGAAAAAAAGGCCATTGTTTTGATGATTGCTACCCCAACTCACGTATCAAATCCGTGGCAGTCTCTGCCCTGTTTCACGGAAATACAAAACGAGCTGCTCTTCTTTTACCTTTTTCGATCAACTCTAACTGCTGTGGATCCCACACTAGCCAGCAACACTCCAGAAGGCGGAAAAGCGTAGTGTAATTAACTTTTTAGAGGAGTTGTTGCATCTGCTATTTGTTCTACCAGTAAATCGCAGTCTTTGGTTTGCTTTTCACACTACGTTATCCATGTAATAGTTGCGTTTTAAGTTATTCGTAATTGTAATCCCTAAGTGTTCAGTCGAATTTACACCCCTTATAAACGTGTGTTTTCTCATGTAAACCGAATTTAGCGGAATCCTTTTCTTAATCCTGCGGATGACTTCAGACTTTTCATTATTTAGAGTCAATTGCCACTTTTCTCACCATACACCTAAGTCGTTTTCTAATTTGTTTTAATCTCTGATGACTTTATAAGACGGTAAATCACAGCATCATCTGCAAACAGTCTAAGACGACTGCTCACATTGTCTCCTAAATACACTCCTGGAAATTGAAATAAGAACACCGTGAATTCATTGTCCCAGGAAGGGGAAACTTTATTGACACATTCCTGGGGTCAGATACATCACATGATCACACTGACAGAACCACAGGCACATAGACACAGGCAACAGAGCATGCACAATGTCGGCACTAGTACAGTGTATATCCACCTTTCGCAGCAATGCAGGCTGCTATTCTCCCATGGAGACGATCGTAGAGATGCTGGATGTAGTCCTGTGGAACGGCTTGCCATGCCATTTCCACCTGGCGCCTCAGTTGGACCAGCGTTCGTGCTGGACGTGCAGACCGCGTGAGACGACGCTTCATCCAGTCCCAAACATGCTCAATGGGGGACAGATCCGGAGATCTTGCTGGCCAGGGTAGTTGACTTACACCTTCTAGAGCACGTTGGGTGGCACGGGATACATGCGGACGTGCATTGTCCTGTTGGAACAGCAAGTTCCCTTGCCGGTCTAGGAATGGTAGAACGATGGGTTCGATGACGGTTTGGATGTACCGTGCACTATTCAGTGTCCCCTCGACGATCACCAGTGGTGTACGGCCAGTGTAGGAGATCGCTCCCCACACCATGATGCTGGGTGTTGGCCCTGTGTGCCTCGGTCGTATGCAGTCCTGATTGTGGCGCTCACCTGCACGGCGCCAAACACGCATACGACCATCATTGGCACCAAGGCAGAAGCGACTCTCATCGCTGAAGACGACACGTTTCCATTCGTCCCTCCATTCACGCCTGTCGCGACACCACTGGAGGCGGGCTGCACGATGTTGGGGCGTGAGCGGAAGACGGCCTAACGGTGTGCGGGACCGTAGCCCAGCTTCATGGAGACGGTTGCGATTGGTCCTCGCCGATACCCCAGGAGCAACAGTGTCCCTAATTTGCTGGGAAGTGGCGGTGCGGTCCCCTACGGCACTGCGTAGGATCCTACGGTCTTGGCGTGCATCCGTGCGTCGCTGCGGTCCGGTCCCAGGCCGACGGGCACGTGCACCTTCCGCCGACCACTGGCGACAACATCGATGTACTGTGGAGACCTCACGCCCCACGTGTTGAGCAATTCGGCGGTACGTCCACCCGGCCTCCCGCATGCCCACTATACGCCCTCGCTCAAAGTCCGTCAACTGCACATACGGTTCACGTCCACGCTGTCGCGGCATGCTACCAGTGTTAAAGACTGCGATGGAGCTCCGTATGCCACGGCAAACTGGCTGACACTGACGGCGGCGGTGCACAAATGCTGCGCAGCTAGCGCCATTCGACGGCCAACACCGCGGTTCCTGGTGTGTCCGCTGTGCCGTGCGTGTGATCATTGCTTGTACAGCCCTCTCGCAGTGTCCGGAGCAAGTATGGTGGGTCTGACACACCGGTGTCAATGTGTTCTTTTTTCCATTTCCAGGAGTGTAGTTTATTAGATCAGGAACAGGGGAGCGCCTGTAACACTTCCTTGGAAACGCCAAATATCACTTCTGTTTTATTCGATGATTTTCCGTCGATTACTACATACAGTGATCTTTCTGACAGGAAATCACGAAACCAATCGCACGACCAAGACGACACTCCACAGGCACAGAATATAATTCATGTTGCTTGTGGGGAACTTCACGTTTATTGCCGTCACATGACATTTTCATTTGGAAATCACACTAAAACGTTTACAGATACACATTCACAGTTATACTGCTACAAGAAAGTAACATCGATGCCTGAATGAATAATTCGGACGCTCTATGAATCAAACTGCAATGTCGCAAAATACGGCAACAGCGCAGCACATGTGTGTGTGTGAGAGAGAGAGAGATTCTCGCAGTCCAGTTTGTTACTCGCTGTTAGCCTCTCGGAATGAGAATGAACCTTATCGGCTACCAGCAGTTAATGGTGGGGGGTGCCTAGAACAGCTGAAAATAGGGTCACCTTCCAATTTGACGCGATCTATATCTGTAGTTGAAAGTGACCTTACACTGCACACATTCGGTGATTTTATTTTCTTAGGCCCACTTTTCGGTCGTTGGACGTGAAGTCATTGCACACTTTACTTTCTTGATTTGAAACTTCAGTATTGTTGTTGCTGTTGTTGTGGTCTTCAGTCCAGAGACTGGTTTGATGCAGATCTTCATGCTACTCTATCCTGTGCAAGCTTCTTCATTTCCGTGTAACTACAGCAACCTACATCCTTCTGAGTCTGTTCAGTGTATTCATGCTTTGGTTCCCTCTTCGATTTCTACCCTCCGCACTTCCCTCCAGTACTAACATGTGTCCTATCAACCGATCCCTTCTTCTAGTCAAGTTGTGCCACAAATTCCTGTTCTCCCCAATTCTATTCAGTACCCATCTAATCTTCAGCATTCTTCTGCAGCACCAGATTTCGAAAGCTTCTATTCTCTTCTAGTCTAAACTAATTATCATCCATGTTTCACTTCCATACATAGCTATACTCCATACAAATACTTTCAGAAAAGACTTCCTAACACTTAAATCTGTACTCGATATTAACAAATTTTACTTCTTCAGATACGCTTTCCTTGCCCTTGCCAGTCTTCATTTTATATCCTCTCTACTTTGACCATCATCAGTTATATAGCACCCCAAGAAGGAAAACGCATCTACTACTTTAACTGTCTCATTTCATAATCTAATTCCCGTAGTATCATCTGATTTAATTCAGCTACATTCCATTATCATCATTTTGCTTTTGTTGATGCTCATCTTATATCCTCCTTTACGACACCGTCCATTGCATTCAACTGTTCTTCCAGGTCCTATGTTGTCCATCACGGAATTACGATGTTGTCGGCAAACCTCATAGTTTTTTTTTCTTCTCCATGGACTTTAATTCCTACTCCCAATTTTTCTTTTCCTTTACTATTTCCCCTGTATACAGATTATATAAAATCTGAGATAGGCTACAACTCTGTCTCACTTGTTTATCAACCACTGCGTCCCTTTCATGCCCTTGACTCTTATAACTGCCATCTGGTTTCTGCACAAATTGTAAATAGCCTTTCGCTCCCTGTATTTGACCCTTTCCACCTTCAGAATTTGAAAGAGAATATTCCAATCAGCATTGTCAACAGGTTTCTCTAAGTTTACAACTGCTACAAATTAATGTAGGCTTGCCTTTCCTTAATCTATCTTCTAAGATAAACTGTGGGGTCAGTATTGCCTCACTTGTTCCAACATTTCCATTTGTCTGTAACAAAATTGTGTTAGAATTTGCAGCCTTGACTTATTAAACTGATAGTTCGGTAATTTTCACACCTGTCAGCACTTGCTTTCTTTGGGATTGGAATTAATATATTCTTCATGAAGTCTGAGGGTATTTCGCCTGTCTCGTACATCTTGATCACCAGATGGTAGAGCTTCGTCGGGGCTGACTCTCCCAAGGGTATCAATAGTTCTAATGGAATGTTGTCTACTCCCAGGACCAGTTTCGACTTGTCAAATTCTTTACATTAATGAATCTCCCATCTCATCTACATCTATGTCCTCTTCCATTTCAATGGAATGTTGTCTACTCCCAGGACCAGTTTCGACTTGTCAAATTCTTTACATTATTGAATCTCCCATCTCATCTACATCTATGTCCTCTTCCATTTCAATAATATTACCCTCAAGTACATCGCCCTTGTATAGACCCTCTAAATACTCCTTCCTCATTTCTGCCTTCCCTTCTTTACTTAGTACTGGTTTTCCATCTGAGCACTTAATATTCATACAAGTGGTTCTCTTTTCTCCAAAGGTCTCTTTAATTTTCCTGTAGGCAGTATCTATCTTACCCCTAGTGAGATAATGCTGTACATCCTTACATTTGTCTATCCATCCCTGCTGAGCCATTTTGTACTTCCTCATTTGTGAGACATTTGTATTCCTTTTTGCCTGCTTTTTTACTGTATTTTTATATTTTCTCCTTTCAACAATTAAATTCAATATCCACATTTTAAGTGAGAAAATTTCGTTTCTTCCGTTTTTCACGTGTATTTTCTGTAGATTAACGTGGTGGAATAATGGAGAGTCAAGTAACTGATGGTTTGTAAGATTTGTGTGAAATGTACCATATACAAATTATGGCATATCAAACTCCGCTGAGTTGTAGTAATACGTGATATCTAGATCTAAATTCTTCTTGCCACTCAATCCTGCAACTCCTACAGTTTGTAGTTTATAAAAGGATATTGGAATTTTTAGATTTTTCAGAATATTTTACTGTTGCTGCAACTCGTGATTTGGTTCATATTTAACATCTGGTACACGAATTTCCATCTATTGTATTACAATTTTTCCTCCCCTAGAAAGTGTATATTTAATTTCAATTCCAATATCTTTATTTTCAGGCCACCTACGAATTGTATCTCCAGAGCTAGAAGCCCTAGTAAAAATTAAAGTCAAATCTCCTTCCCACATTACTTCCTGATAAACTTTAAGAAAACCCACCAAACATTGATAATGAATAATGTACTCCATTTTTCTTTCTCCTTATTTTACCATTACTAAGTTTGTGTAATTTATCAGTATTAGATGAAGTGAAACAGAACATAGCTGTTGAAGGAAGAAAGGCTCTTTGAGTCTTGACAAAATATTACTTCTTTTCTTTTTGGTCACAAAAGCAAACAATTTTGCCACATAATTATCTATCAATTTTTATTGGAGTATGTGTCGTATGTTGGATAGTCTGATTCTGACCAATCTGGATTAGCTTTAACACTTCTAAATTTCATGTATAATTGTTCATGATTTGGATGAAGCCATCCATCTCGAATATTTATTTCAATTACTGTATCCTTGTTGGGTAAATTTAAATTATTTTTCGTTTTCTCATTCCAGGGAATGAATAAAACTACTAAACGTCGATTTTCTTTACGATTGATGAAGGATAAAGTTCATTAGGACATCTTTTAAACAACTGTTACGTAAGTACCATTAAAGTCAATTAGATTATCATTCTCATCAGATATAGTAATTACTAAGTCTTGAATAGGATCAAAAATAGGAATATCTACAGTATAATATGGTTCATAAATTATTAGTCTTCCAAATTCAGCATTTGGTTTAAATGAAGCAAAAATACTTGTTTCTCTATGAAAATGATCAGTATGTTTAACAAACATTCTATCAGCCCAAATTAAAATTTATATTAATTAATTCGAAAGGAATACTTTTAGGAACATCTTTAACAACAGTTTTCTTATTAGGTTCAACAATTTGATTATTAAATCGTAAACCTTGATCGAGACAATATTATTTATCCATAAATAATTTAACATAGCTTTCATTAACAACACTATTTAAAATTTCATCCGCTTTAATGTGGATATTTGGCTTTTGACTGAATAAATTTTTCTAAATTTTTCGAACTATGTTGACTTACAGGGATTTCTGTTGTACTTCCATCACACAGCAGGTTGGTACCTACTTGTGCTGGTGCATGGCAAGGGTTATTATTTTTTGGTGTAATATTTGGAGTTAAAATTTTGAATAAAATCAAGTAATTAAACATTTTTAAAAGTTTCTCCTATTAGAGTAGTTAACCTTTTTTTGTCTAAATGACTTATCACTTAACTGAAATAATCTACTATTAAAGAAATTTATTGAATAAGTGAAGAATTGGGAACAAAAAAATTCAGAAAAGTTTTCAAAAAATAAACATGGTAAACTTTCACCATACTCTAGTCAATGTGTGATCACTAGACCAAGTAGTTGTGGAAAACAGTTATTGATTGACAGTTAAATTCTAGTTCCAGGATTGTTAAACTGGAATAAAATTAATCATTTGTATATTTATTCAAAAAGTAATATCAACCAAAATATCAAGAGTTTATAAAAATAAATGAAAAAATTTAAAATAAGAACAATGAAAAATTACAACTTGTATTGAAAATAATTAAGAAATGATTCCATTAGATCAATCTCTAGATAATGATCGAAGCAGATGAAATGAATTAAAATTTTTACTGCAGCTGGGACTCGAACCCAGGTTGTCTTGCTTGCTACGCAGATATGCTAACCATTACACTACCACAGCACAATGGTCAACATTGCTGCACAAACTTCCTCAGCTGAGTCTCCTCCCCAACACAAACTGCAAGATGTGGGTTTGAGTCCTGGCCACAAAACAAATTTTAATTCACTTTGTCTGGTTCGATGATTATTGTAGATAATGAAAAGAGACTTAAATGTCTCAGGGAAACACTTAATTATAACAATCTCTAGGTAATTCTATAGGAGCATTTGATGACATTATTCTCAAAAAGCAAGATATAGTCAGATAATATTTTACTAGAGAAACAGATAAAGCAATAGATTGTTTTTATGTAGTTCAGACTTAATGAAAAATATAAAACAATTAGTGAGAGAGGATACTAATTTTTTAAATATTTTCAGACAAGATAAGACAAATTTAAAACATATTTATGACGAGTTCGTTGGTGGTGAATTAAAGTTTGATGGTTTTAAAGAAATGTGTAGTAAATGTTGGAATGATTAATTGAGACTTTAAATGGTGCACATGACTAGAAAACAAATGAGGGTAAGTTTAAAATAAAATATAGAATTCCATAACAACATAAACGTTTAACATTAACATTTAAAATGTTTAATTAATGTCTTTATATCTAATGAATGTTTCCAGAAGACAATCATCCTAAAGGACTAAGTACAACTACACTGTACATTCCAGAAGTTGTTAAAATGCTAAATGAAGTAGAAAGAAAGCTGAAGAATTGAAAGAGCAACTCAAACTCTGGAAAAAATAACTGTGAACAGAATATGAAAAATATAAAAACGAAGATCAACCAGTCATTCATGCTACTGAACAAGTTAAACATGGAATCATAGGATTAGGTGATAATCTTTTGAAAGGTATTGAAGAGAACAGAGAATCTGAAAAACAAATGGTTCCTTATAATCAACATTATTTGGAAGAATCTAATGATATTCCACCAATTAAACAATATTATAGTGATAAAAGAGATCATATGTTAAGTGAATCAGAAGTACAAGATGTATTAACGAAATATGAAAAAGAGAGATAAGGATAACTCCAAATGAAGAACAAGCTGTTAAAAAAATAAGTGTAAGTGAAAGAATGTTAGAATATATTAAGCACAGTGATGATAAAGGTTTTGGATTGAGATCTGTTATCACATTTAATTTGTTGGTAAGTTACCAGTAAAATTTGATAGAGATAAATTAATTATTGGTGACAGGACATATAAAGGTAAAGATGGATTAATGAATCCTTTAACTAAAAAACAGGTAACTATGGTGTACATGAATACACTATTTACAGGTTCTGATTTTATCAAATTACACAGATATATTATACCATTAGGGAGCATTATATTCTGATAATAAAATCGAGTAGAGGAAATAAATATAAATATTTGATAAAAGAAATTGCTGATGCTCTTTTCATAAACTGCAACAAAGAAATTTAGATTACATGAAGAAAATGTTGGTGAAAGTTTCGTAAAATAATATTCAGGAAAAGCAGTTGAATATATTTGGATGAATGGTGTTAGAGATTTAATTGATAGATTAACAGTAATCCATGGTGAAGAATTAGCAGGATATAAAAATCATCATAATGAAAAAGTAAGAATAACACAAATTTTAACAAAGAAATTTACTGATTTTATATTAATAAACCCAAAGAACTACTTATTTGATTAGATTTTTTAATAATTTAACATATTCATTTTGGAAAAGTGAAAAACATGGTAAAGGAATAGTAAACTAGGCTTTACATAATTCACAAACGCCAGCGATGCATCTACCATGATATTTGTATTGCAGGCCTTTCACTAAATTACAAGTGGGACTAACACGTCATGATTCAGGAATTAATCCAGTAGACAAAGCTTGCAAGCAACACGATATTGCCTATCAAGGTAATGAACACTTACAATCCAGACATGAAGCAGATAAAGAACTTCAGTTGGCTGCAAAAGGAAGAATGCATGCAAGTGATGCTTCATTAGCGGAAAAAATAGCTGTAACTGCAGTTAGAGGAACAATATATGGAAAAGGTATGGGTATTGATGTTGACAAAAATGGTTGGGGATTGTAAAAATATAAATCTTTAAGACTTTTTTATCTATGTAAGTGAATAATTTTGCAGTTGATTATAATTTGTAACCTTTGTCAAGAGTAAACCAAAAGTAATTAAATTTAAACAAAATAATGAACCATTAAATAGTATTGAAACATTTTAGCTGATATTCAATAAAGAAAGGAAAAAAACTGGTGGAAATTTATTTGTTTCATTAACTATTGCTGTTAAAAAAGATTATTGAATATATAACAAAAAGAAAGAATGAAAAGGACTAACAAAACCTAAAGGTGGATTTCTTCTACTAATATTAGCTCTATTACCACATCTAAAACTATTTTTTAACTTCCAGGTGGTTCGGTACCAATTGCAAATGCAGTAATAAACAAGGAAGTAGTTAATGCAGAATTGGAAAAACAGAGAAGATATAATCAAGCAATGGAAAAGAAAGCAGGTTCTGGACTGAAAAAAAAACAAAAAAAATGGAAAAAATTATCAAAATATAATTTCGACATTAAATATTCTCGTGTGTTTTTATAATTGATGCATTAGCTAACTGAATGTGGAATAATTAATTTAGATAATCCAGTCATCCTGGTACTAATTGGCGTTTTAATTATAATAATAATGACAAAAATTTGTATTTCATTCTTTTGGTGCAAATATTCCAAAACAATTTGTTAGATATCTCAGATTGAGTGAGTTGTACTAGGATGGACACTGAATTCAGAAGTTTGATAAAGTAATATGAGGACATTTATGTTTATTTGTTTTAAAACTATTATCCATGAATTACAAATTTAATGATATTTTGACTTTAATAAAAGAATGTTATTGGAAATAAGGCGCAGCCTAAAGGTCACACAATTAATGGACATATAAATATAGTAAACATAAAAAAGACGAATTTGAACCAACAAGTATAATGTTTGGTTAAACAGTTCTATAAAGAATTACATGTCATTTTTAAAGCAACTATAGGACATATTGATCTTACAATTAGAAGAATAGTGGATATAAAAGATCCAGTAAATGACTATCCTGCTGTCATTAAACTATAATTAGAAAACGAGTTAACCATTGTTGCTACAAAACTCTAACACAACTTAGTAAATGTGTCACTACCAAGTATGTTACTGTGAAAATTAAACAACTTAATAAAAATGATTTAACTAATTGCTTTAGAAGGAAGGAAGTAGAAAAATATTTTTCAGATCATTTAACTCGTTACTTAAACAAATAATGTAAGTGGTAAACAATTTATGAATTAAGTTTTATGACTGAGGTGAACACAAAATACACAATTTCAATTGATATTGTTTTGTTCTTAAAAACGTTGCTGTTAGTGGTGAAAACATAAACAGACATTCAACAATTATAATTCTGATTTATCAATCAATATTCTTGACAAACTTTACAAAATAACTCTGTGACATCCAGTCATCAAAATAGTGTGCAAATCAATTTTTTAAGCATGAGATTAAAAGATGCTATTAAAACTGTTCCAGTTGCTGCAAGCATATAGTTGGTGAAATAATTTAAATCTTATTAAATGTTTATTGAACATTAATGAAATAACTAATCTATTGTTTGAAGTGTAAAGAGTTTACTGAAACACATACTCCTCACAGAGTAACAACTAAAAATGGAAAAAATTGAAGTGAAGGTCCTTGTACACTAAATGAAATTGAAAAGAGTAAACTCATTAAAAAATTTTGTAAGTGAAAAGGTTGTCTACAAGACGCCCCTTTCAAATATTCATGAAGAAAGTATTAAGGAATTATGTAAACCAATGAGAAAAATTTTTAAAGCAGAAATGTAATTTTCCCTTGGGATAGATGTTTTATGGCAAGCTGATTTAGTTGAAATGGATTCTGGAAAATTAAAAGGAATTCGAAAATTAAATAAAGGATCTAAATATGTATTAACTCTTTTTTTTTCAAAATTTGCTTGGGCAGTTCCAGTCTAAGATAAAACAGGTAACCATATAGTTGATTCTTTTAAAAAGAATTGAGTCGACAAAACAAAACAAAATTGGTAAGCAGATAATAGAAAAGAAATTTTTAATAAATGTTTTCAAAAACTGATGGATAAATACAGTATCAGTCTTTTTCAGCTTTTACATTATTAAAAGCATCTGTTGTTAAATGATTTTACAGAACATGTAAAGAAAAGATGAGGAAAAATTTTGCACTTCAGGGATATTATAAATGGGTTGATCTGACCGAAAATCAGTTGATGATTAGCATAACACAAAACATTCAACTATAAAAATAAAAACCATCAGACATTTAGCGACTAATGAAGAGCAAATTTGAAAAGGGATTTACAATTAGTAAACTTAAAGGACTCTTTGGAAACAGGATATACAGACAATTGGCCAATAGAAATTTTTGTAATTGAAGATGTTATTTATTCTGATGTAATAACATGTAAATTGAAATATCTAAAAGATGAACTTGTAAATGGAAATTTTTATGAACAAGAACTACAAAGAAAAACAAATATTCTGATGTATATCTTGTCAAAAAATGTTTTGAGACAGAACGGTAATAATGCTTATGTTAAATGTTTCTTTCCATAATTCACAGAACATTTGGGTAAATAAAGATAAAATTATGTAATTCAACCTATATCAAGCAGGAAAAAGTAATGCTTTAATAAAGATAGAAATATGAATGCACCAAAGAGTACAAATGAGAAAATTTGCTCATTCACTTTTCTTGTCTGTATATTATCCTGATGATAAAGATAGTCCGTAAATTGATAAATCAGTTAACTGATGAAAATGTAAATTAATTATACATTCTCAGTGGAGAAGAAATTTGTATTGCTTATGTATACTTTAAAAAACAAGCCACAGGCTCAAGCCTGGTGACTTCAAAGCAGTCTCAAGACTGTGTCTCTCTAGGTGATGCTAATGTAAGTTACAAGCTTTAATACTAAAATTTTACGTCTAAATGTGGATTATATTTGTTATAATATTCTTTAACTTTTTCCAAATACTTCCCTATATCCATACAACATTTTGTGTAACAGAAATTTATGTTGTACAAACCTTG
Organism: Schistocerca nitens; assembly: GCF_023898315.1. Taxonomy (NCBI): domain Eukaryota; kingdom Metazoa; phylum Arthropoda; class Insecta; order Orthoptera; family Acrididae; genus Schistocerca; species Schistocerca nitens. The sequence goes on along the minus strand of NC_064614.1, from coordinate 1,141,501,085 downwards.
ACTTCATTCTTTCCTATGTGCTTTAAATGCTGATTTAAAGATTTCTTCCATAATACAATAACTTAGACATTGTCTTAAACAGTAGTATTCAAAGTTATCTGGATGTTCACCAGTATTGTTTGTAGATAAACTAGATTTGATTAATTTGATTGTTGTACCACTAACTTTACAGAAATAAACTTTCTGTTGTTGTTTTGTAGTAATATAGGTTATATAATTGTTTTCTATTTGTTTACATTTCATATTTGTAAATTTTTTTCTTCTAGTTTCATAGCAAGTTACTGTTTGGTCCTCCTTGTATTTATTATTAATTATTCTGTTTATTATTTGTCTTGGAAATCTATAGCAAGTTGTTTAGATTTATCTTTTTCAACAGATGCTGTACAGTTCAGATAATATCCTCTATAGTTACATAATAATCTTTAATTTCATCAGCATCTTTACGGTTATACATGTAGTTCGTTTTCTTTATTTCTAAGAGATAGTAAAAGCCAGGTTCTTTTACATAAATTATTTAACATTATATTTCTTATTTCCCTTTGAATATTATCGTATTCTAATGTAAGGGATTATTTTGTTTTATTTCAAAATATTCAAGGTTATATGCATTTAAAGATTCACTATAATTATTTCAGAATTATTTTAATTTTTCAGGGGCATGTGTCATGGCCTTTGAAATTCCAAGTTTAATAACACATAAAACATTATTAATTATTAAAATATCTTTTCATTAAACAGTGGAGCCCAAATATCCTTAAAAAGAACAAAATCTTAATTGATAATTATTCTTTCGAATAAAAATATTCAGCATAGGTTTTTCTCAACTAGTTTTTTTATTTTCAATCTGAAGTATGTTTCCTCTAATTCTTATTTCAATGATCATAGTCTTTTATTTCTGTAAATTCAAGATTAAATTTATTTGTCGCCGCAGTTCCATAATGAATACAACTTTTAATATCATTTCTAATTAAGAGATGGTTTCTTCAAAGAATGAATTAATTTTTTGAATTTTCACATATATCAATTCCTAAAATAAATTATCTAATTGATGGCGAGCCTAATTGTATAAAAATCAACAAAATAAAAGTTAGAAAAAAAGGATTAGGACTGAGAGAATATCTGAAAATATGAAAACAAGAAATAATTGTGTTTATTTATAATAATATTAACAAGTCTAGCATGGGCTCTTCCTAGACACAATGAGTTAAATTAAAGAAAAGATTAATGACAACAACTTAATCAAATGATTTATCTTATATTTAAAAAACTCTATTTAACAAATGAAACATATCGTAAAATATTTGGTGATTACTTTAAAAAGGAGAATCCATTTAGTGAAACTGAATGGAATGGATTAAGTTTGAGAATTTTTAATTTAGACAGATAATTTATTACAAAATTTCAAGATAAACTGACTTGGATTCATATATCAACCATATCAAAAACACTAGAGGATTTTATTAGGGAATTTTGGATAAAAAGTATTGGATATATGTCGAGGGAATAAAAATTATCGGAAGATTTTATAAGCCAATTTCAAGATAAATTATACTGGGAGAATTTATCATATGCAGAAGAAATGTCTGAAGATTTTATGAGAGAATTTCAGGACGAGTTAAACTGGGATGGTATATCGGGTGATGAAACATTATTTGAAAATGTTTTAATACGATTAAAAGATGAAGTTAACTGGAAAAAATTTAAGAATTCACAATCTATCAGAGGAGTTCTTAGAAAAAATAAGGAAATTTTATGAATTACTAACAGAACAATCTAAGGATTATGGTTAAGTACTGAGCATGAGCAATATTTGAAAAGAAGCTGTAATTATATTTTTTATAAAGATTGTATTGATGAATGGTTAAAATCACAAATTAAATTCCCAATATGTAAAAGAGTTATTAATATTAATAATGAAAAAGTTTATTATAAATCAAATTGATAATGATTTATTAACGAATTCCTGATAAAGCTTACAGTTATGATGATGAAAATGACTAATAACAGATTAATCTTATAATATTTTACTTTTTTGGAGATCTAGTAAATTTTTTTTCTATTTAAAGGGGACAGGTTCAACAACCAGTCAAATTGAAATTTTGAAAATATTGTATCTCTGAGAAGTCTATTGATAATTTTCCTTCACATATACATACAAAAATGGATACAGAATGATGTGCAGACAATGTGTAAATGAATATCATGTAAAAATTAGAACGATAATAATGTATAAATTAATGTAAAAATCATTTACAACGAATTCTGAGTGAAGAACATTTGTAAATACTGTTGTCAATGGAAAATGAAGAAAAACAAGAAACCTAAAGAGGTTGAAAGAAATATAAAGCTTGTCATGCAATAAAAAAGTTAATTGTTTTTACAAAAATCCTTGTTATAAAGATAACTATAAGATTACATGTAAAAATTGTTTTAGAAAATGTGAAAAATGAGAAAGGAAGAACATATCACACTTAATTTTAAATATCTATTAAAAACTACTTCTCCAGGATCAGTTCTGCAAAATTAACTATAACAAATGTAATGAATTTTATTTTCTATAAATAGAAATGCCAAATTGGAGCAATTCACAACTATTCAGCTTCATGATTATTGTTAAGGAATAATGCAAGAGGATGCAGCAAATTAAATAAAGCCAATCTAATTCGATTTAGTAATAGACATTATCTATGAGGAAGAAGTTTTTGGAACTAAGTACCTTATAGTAAAATTAAAAATGATGACGTTGCTTTGAAAACTATCGAAGATAAAGTATTGAAAGAAACATTTACACTCTCTAATGACATCTTTACGAAACATAAAACTAAAACTACTAAAGAAAGATTATTTCCTTTTTATCTTAATTTATTTGAGAAAACAAGAGAGAGAACAGTTAAATTATCGCGTTATTACTGCATTTAAAAAGAGATTACAGACTATAAATTTTGAAAATAAAATAAACTCAATTGAACGTAATCATTTCTTGAAGGCAGTAAATGGTAAAAGGTAATCTAAGAATACATCGTGGATTGAAAATAACCTTAAAATGTTTTTGTGAGTACCAATTGCAAACAAACAGAAATATTATGGAATTTCTGTTATTAGTTATTGTTTTAACTATGTAAGTAGATACTACTAAGATCCTGTTGTTTATAGAGGAACAAATTGTCATAAAAATTATTTAATATGTTAAAAAAAGGTTGATAATATTGGAAAAATTTATTCTGAAGTTGAAAAAATGAAACCATTGACTCCTGAAGAACAATCAAAACATACATGACCAGATAAATGTACATAATGTAGCTGTCATCATTCGATGAAGAATAAAAATGTTCATTATGATCATTTAACTGGAATATTTGTAAATCAATTATGTAATAAATGTAAATTACAGTTAAAACATCTCAGCTTTATACCAATTTATTTGCATGATTTATCAGGATATGATTCTCATGTTTGAGAAAGAATGTGGTTATGATGGAAAAAGAAATTCATATAATACCAAACAATAAGGATAGATATATTAGATTTGTTAAGAGAACAGAAATTTTAGAAATAAGATTTTCCAACATATTTAAATTTATGGCTTATTCAGTTGCAAAACTTGCATCAAACTTGAAAAGAGATCAAATGAAAAACATTAGAAATTTTTTCCCAGAAGAGTTATTTAATTTAGTGATAAAAGTGGTGTATATCTGTTACCAGCGAAATCCGATTTTAGGATGAACTGTTTTCGCCTAGGCCTACTCTTTTTCCTGTTACTGATAGGGTAAAACAGTTTAGCCTTGGTTGAATCAGTTTATCCTAGTTACAACTTACATGTTTCAGGATAAGCTTTTATTTCCTAGTGGTAAGGTCTTATAAGACCAAAATGCAGAGGTCATCAGTCCTACATCCTACTTTGTATCTTATATAAGCTTTTCAGAGTAAACTGAACAAAGGAATAGAGATAAAATATTGAAAACTAATCAGTAATTTCATATCTATCACTAGATCAACTTACATATATCCATCCACAGAAATACGTATCTGCAATTTGCTTATTACTTATTTTTGAAAGGTTTACTTTTACGGCATTTAGAATTGCAGTGTACTTTGTTTTTCTTACAATTGTGTTTGTTTGTTATACAGTTTTTCACACAACTGCATTTCACAAAGGCTGGCCCTGATCCAACAGAATGTTTTGTGGCTCCAGTCCATAAAGATATTTCAATATCCTGGTTATTACCTCCCACATCTAAAAACTTTATAATGCAGACATCGAAATCAGTTGTAAAAATAAAAAAAGTTAAAACAAATATATTTTTAATATTTTATTACAATAAATTATGGAAAACACTAACAAAATTATACCAGCAATAATGTTTTTGAAGTACACCATGTTTGGCGCCAACTTTGTAGAGGCCCTTGTCAATCTTTTGAAGTATTTCTCCAATTATGTTTCGAAGGTCACCTCTGCCTTTATCTGCATCTGGAATAGGTATGGTTACGTTCTCTACAATGTCAGCTGGTGGATGGGGTTTGTCAGAGGAAGCTTTCATTCTTTTAGCTTGTTTTTTAAATATTTCTTGCATTTTTAATGTCGTTTGTCATTTATCACAATGTTATCATCAACACTGTCTTCGTACTGTTCAGTATTGCTGTAATCTTCAATTGCCTTCTTTAGGTCATCTTCATTCTGAATATCTTTTATGATTTCTAGAGGCAACAAGGATGTGGAAAATCCTACTCTAAGTTCGAATCTGCATAATGCTTTGTAACGTGATTGTTTTACGTCAGAGTGGTAAGTGTTGAGCTTTAACCAAGAAATTATCATATTTTCAGTGTCTTGGTTGGCAAATTCAACAGCGCCCTGACTTTGGCTGTCCATTGTTTTTCTATGCACAATTTTCAATTCTGACCAGAGCTTTGCGAGTTGTCTTATAACATTATTGACAAACTCTCTGCCATAATCAGACTGAAGAATGTATGGCGCCCCAACAGTTAGGAATATGTCATTCAAATGATAAGCCACTTCTTCAGCCCTGTTTGATGTTAATGCACAGAGGTGAACAAATTTTGTGAGATGGTTTTGGTAACTAAAATTAATTTTAAATTCCTATCTGTTTGTGTTTGGAAATCAATCAAATCGACTTGGCACCTGCTATTTATTTCTGAGTGGAGAATTGGCTTTGAAACTAGCCCTTTTTCTTTTGTATCTTTTTTTGTTGACAAACATCACACATTGATAAATAGAGGCATATCATTTCCTTTGTGATATTAGCATATTTTTTTGATGTATCAGCTAACATCCTATCATGGCCACCATGACCCACAGCTACGTGAGGTGCATAATTAACATAATAAAGTTCATCAGCTGGAACAAAGTATTACATATTACCTTCACACCATGCAATGAGTTCTTTCACATCACCAATTTTCAAAACAGTAAATATTTTCAGTCTTCTTTTTTGTAATGATAATGATGTTCTTTTTACCAACTTTTACTTATTTAATCAAATCCACATATTCATCTACTAATAACACATTATAATGAGAAGAGTTTTTGTTTTCACTCTGCAAAAGTTCCTCCAGAAACTTTTCTCTCCACAACTTTTGATTGGCTTTTCTACTACATGAAGGCTCATCTATGATTAAATGCCTCACAATAATTATACTAGGATTATAATAAAACTTTTTAAACACAACCAGAAACATAACAAATGCACTGCTTGATGCAAAATACCATTCAAAGCAAAGAACAGTTCGAGCAAAGAGCAGTTTAGAGGTGCAAGGGGCGAGCCAGAGATGATTCATTAATTTCTCGTTTGTACAGGAAGCAACATGTGTTCCCACTAGGTAAAATTAGTTCAGACCATGATGTACCAGTTTATCATAAAGGATATAAATTCTAAGTAGGATAAACCGATTCGACCTTGGCTAAACTGTTTGAACCTATTGGTAACTGGATGAACGAGTTTGACCTAGGCGAAACTAATTCACCCTAAAATCGGGTTTGGCTAAAAAAATATCCATATGATTATGTGTACTCTTGGAAGAAATCTCAAGAGACACAATTACGACCAAAGAAAGATTTTATCGTAATCTGTATAAGTGTGAAATAATGGATAAAGATTATAAACATGGGAAAATGATTTGGAAGAAATTTAATTTTCAAAATGTAGGTGAATATTATGATGTATATCTTAAAACTGACATATTGTTATTTTCTAATACATTGGAATATTTTAGAAAAACTTGTATAAAAGTATATGATTTAGATCCAGCTTTGTATTTTACTGCAACAAGATTATCTTGGGATGCAGTTTTGAAAATAACGAAAGTTAAATTAGATTTGTTACATGATTATGATATGATATCTTTCTTGAAAAGGAATAAGAGGAGAAATATCACAGTGTTGTAAAACATACAATAAAGCAAACAATAAATATATGAAAGATTTTGATATTTAAAAGATATCGAATTCTCTAGCATATTTAGATGTGAATTATTTGTATGGATATGGTATGTTCAGTATTTAACATATGGTGAATTTAAATGGAATAATCCAGATTATTTTGACAGCATAAAAATATGTGAAATATCAGATACTGCTAAAACTGAATATAGTTTTTAAATAGATTTAGAGTATCAAAACGAATTACTTGTTTTACACAGAGATTTACCATTAACTCCTGAAAATACAATTGTGCCTGGAACTAAAGGAAGCTTATTGTTAACTACATTATGAACCAAAAATAAACATGTAGTTTATTATAGAAATCGTAAGCAAAATTTATCATTAGGAGTTGATTAACAAAGATACATAGAACTTTAAAATTTAAACAATCAGATTATTTGAAGAAGTATATAAATTCAAATACAGAAATAAGAAGCAAAGCCAAAATTATTTGCAAAAGATTTCTGTAAACTAACGAATTATTCGGTCTCTGGCAAGATAATGGAAAATATTAGAAATAGAGTTGATACAAAATTCGTGTCGCTGGAGAAAAACGTGATAAATTAATAGCAAAGTCAAACTTTAAAGCAAGAATTATATTTAATGAAAATCTTTCTGCTATTCATATGACTAAGACAGAAATCATGATGAATAAACCAATCTATGTTGGAATGAGTATACTTGATTTATGTAATGGACTGATGTACGATTTTCACTACAGAATAACGAATCCAAAACATGTAGCTAAGTTTCCTATGAAGTAATGAAAATGATGATTAATAAATTTGACACTATTAGTTACCCTGAAAATAATATTTATGGCATTCCACAAGTTATCAAGAGAGATGTAGGAAAAGTGAAAGATGAATTTAATGGAGAAATAATGGAAGAATTTTGAGGTCTGAGAGCAAGAATGTATGCTTAAAAAGTTCATGACAAAATAGACAACAAATCTAATGGAGTTAAGAAATATTCTGTCAAAAATAGAATAAGCTTAGAAGATTATAAAGAGAGAACAATACAAAAGAATTAATATGATTCACAGTGAAAAACACAAAATATACACACTTGAAATAAACAAAAAAGCATTGAGTTCTCAAGATGACAAAAGATACATTTCGAAAAATAAAATAGATACATTACCATATTGACATTACAAATTGTAATAAATTATAAAAACTTCTTACATTCACCAAATTCGTTTTGATTACTTACACTCCCCTTTTATAAAAATGTATTAAAATTCATTTTCTTACATTCAACATTTGTCACAAAAAAGGGAGTTGCACCTGAAAATTGGATTACAGTAGATTGTGTTTGTAGGTTCTGTGTACGTTTTGGTTCAAAAGCCATGGAACTATGTGACTGAGCTATTGAATTAGGGCTGAGCCAGAACCTATCAATGCTATCTACTCAAAACCTACTGAAAAGATATTTGTTAAATAGTTTGCCGCTCCATGTCCTGATGAGAACAATTTCTGCAAGAGAATTTTCTGTGGATGCTCCTAGTGGCCATACAACAGCCAGCATCTACTGAAGTGATTACGATACACTGCTGTTTGAGCTTACAATCTGTAGGTCACGTTTCCGCTCTCGCATTTCTAGCATTAAATAATTTATTATTGTGGTTTGATTTTCTACATGAATGACTTAGAAAAACCGAGCGGATTCCGTTGTTGTAACCTCACTGACGTGACTACTGCTCATACAGTATTTCGTGAGCGGTACTGAAGTATTATAAATAAAAATAAGTTGGTGCATGTGTTCGTGGCGCTCTTACTTTCTCTTTTTGGTCATGCTGGCACGCAGGTTGCTACGAGTGTGTTCATTAATTATTATTCTGTATTTGATGTTCTAGTATTGTTAATATTGGGATGGGAAAGGCCGGACAAACGATGGTGTGAATGCCAAAGATTTCCTATCAGAAAATTGATTTCTCGTTTCAGGAACGATTGTTTAGATATATATTATTCGTTGCATTCAGGAAGATTGTCTGTCGTTGATGAAGGACATTTCGACAGTTTAATCAATGATGGTTTACCAAAATATACTTGACAATAGTCAAATATCATGAACTGAGGTCATTTAATCACACATGACATTTGCATTCAAAGCAGTAAGAATCAAAGGAGTAGCCATACCTGCATTCTTTTTTCTTCATTAATGTCATCAGTTCACTCATGGGGCATTTCTGTCCAATATGGTCCTTTATGTAATGTCATTAAAGTAAATGGCAGAGCCCTAACAACAAACATCACCTTAAGCAAAGGCAGCATTCGTCCAAAGAAGAGAATAATTTGCATCTAGTGGCAGAAGGGGTATGGCTGTATAAAAACGACTGTCTGTCCCGTTTTCGTTCGTATGCCATCCATTCGCATTCAACGAAATTTTGTTGAGTTTGGTACAAGTCATTTCAACAAATTTGTGTAATTCATATATTTTGGTGACAATTTGTGTTTTTTTGATCTATGATAGCACACGCACAACATAAATGAATTGAGTCAATTACAAAGAACAACTTTTCAGTTTTAGTGTGTGACGTAGAAAGTATTGTTGATTATAAAAACTCAAAGTAACCATCGCTTTTGGATAACAGATGTCAAAGCTTTGTCTTTTCTTTTTCACAGTGAATTTGTGATCCATCACAAAGCAGTGATAACGCTGTCAAATCAATGTAGCCACCCAAATGACAAGCGACTGGACATCCTACACATCAAACATGGAAGAAAAATGCATCACGATCTTAGAAAACAGACGAGCAAAGGGAAACCATTTGATGACACACTGGTCATCTGACACACAAGACAACGGGAAGCAAGTCTGGAAACTGCTCTAGTAGGAAGTACTCAAACCAGCTCGAATCAAACAGTCAGGCAATGACAACATTGCTCGCTGAATTACATAATAGTGTGTTGCATTATGATGATAATTATGATTACAGTTTTCGTCCAAATCTTTCTCAAGACATTTCCTATGGGGTCTGTCACGTCCTTAATGAATGGCAGGAAAACATTCAATGTGAAAGGTATGAGATTAAAAAATTATTCAATTGGTAAAGGGTGACGAAAATTTAACTGTAGTGAAAGACTGGAATTCAAACGTATCGAAAGGAAGAGGAGGAAAAATAGCCAGAAATATGGACTGGGGGAAAATAATGAAAGAGGCAGCCACTTGATAGAATTTGAGACAGAGTATGATTTATCCACCGCTAACACTTGGTAACACTTGGTAAGTGTTAGCGGTGGTAAGAAGTTCGTATGCATGGAAGAGACCTGGAGACACTGTAAGGTTTCAGGAAGAGAAGAGATGTTTTACAAATATGTTGCTACAGAACAATGCTAAAGGTTTAGTGGATAGATCAATAACTGATAGGGAGGTACCGAATGGGATCGTAGAAAAAGACAATTTATGATACAACGTGACTAAAAGTAGAAATTGATAGGACACCTCTGAGGCAGAAAGAATTGTAAGTTTGATAATGAAGACAAGGTTGTCAGATAGTAATTGTAGAGGAAAAGGAATGTATGAATGCTGTAAATAGGTGGCAATGGATGTGGTTTGCAGTAGTTTTTGGAGATGAAATGGCTAGCAGAGAATAGACTAGCGTGGAGAGATGCATCAGACATGTCTTCGTACTGAAGCTCATAACAAAAACACAAGATCAACGAAAAAGAAAATGGAATTTAGTCGATGAGGACATTAGCTACGATATTGGTACATGTTATACATAGATGACTTTGAAACAATTGTTACTCTATTGTGCCACCGTTAAACTGTTTTGAGGTTGGTTCATTAGATGGGATGCTATATTAATGCACATATCATTGTCTACGACTTATCAATGAAAATGCTTACAGTATTATTTTCATGTGATTTATCTGCATTTGGAGTAATGCTGTAGCCAGCGTTTCCATTTTTGTACTACTTACTTGAGCAGCTAAAATAATATGCAATTTAAAAGTCAGAAACTAAATTAGTGCGTAAGTATATAAATTATGAAATATAAATTGCAGTAATATGAAGTTTTAATTACCCTGTTGTCGCACAGCAGTTGACTTATTCTCTTCCTTGATTGACAAGCATGACTCCTGTTGTTGGCGCACCATGCACACTTTTCCTATGCTCCTCATAAAATCCCAAACACATTTGCAGTCGCCGCCACCACACACGCACACATAATGGTATTTGGCACCTGAAAAAAGTAAAATGTGCTGGGGCATGAGTAGTACATGTATGTTTCATTTGGACGAAAGTGAATGTGACAGCAAAAAATGAAAACAGTAAATGTATGAAGCATAAAAGCATTGACTTCATTATGTGGTAAGTCCAGCCAGTTTCCGATGTAAAGCAGGAACATCACTGCCTTTGTTTCAAGGAGAGAGGAAGAGAGAAAGAGTAAATAACAGATGGATAGGGAGAAAAAAAGTGGTGAGAGAAAGGAGGAGAAACATACAGAGAGAGGGAAGTGGGGATACAAAGATTTTGACAAATCACTTGATCTCCAACTGTCTCTTGTAATAACAAAATGAGCTGTTTAATACGGCAGTAGGCTACAACACCCTTGGAATCAGTGTCCCACAACCGGAGGGTGTATACCCACTGAGGGGAAATCGAAGCTTTTTATGGGAGCAAAAAACAGGGAGGGTCCCATTACGGTTCAGGCACTAAACTAAATTGTTTTAAGAAATTAATCTCACTATTTCTTTAGACTAATAATAATTAGACAGTTAACTAATTCTAAATTTGCCAGATATGAGCATTAAAGCATGACGCGGTGGAGGCCACACAGATTGTAATAGAGACATTATATGAAATTCTTCTTGCAGTCGGTGATAACAACTAGCCATAGCCAGCCAGTTTCTTCGTGCGGCACGCTGGTCCACAAAATCATCATCTTGCTCATTGTCCTCCTTTCGCTGGTCGTTTTCCCTCCAACCATGTCGACGGATAAATAAAGTGGATGCATTGTTAGTACCTCCAGTTTCACTGTCTCTTGCTTACTGCTAGGTGTAAGTAGTAAGTTCATAAGATGGGTGCAAGTAAGTTTCTTTCCTGTTTGTAGATGAGGTGAAATTGAATAGTAATCATAAAGAGATCACCATAAAGGAGGTACACAGCTACAGCCTAAATATTACTTCAGAATAAGAACATAACTAGGGCGTATCTGTGGTTGCGTATTTGTGAAGTAGAGAAAATTTAGGTTGGAGGAAATCCATGTATAGATTGTCCCAGGAGGAATGGTCAGTAATGAGGGACACAACAGCAACTGTAATTTGGAGTAAAATTCCTCATAATGGTATATGCCCTATTCCAAATGGTTCTCGTGATAGAACACATTTAATGTACATTTGTTTTCTGGCTGAGACGCACATATGTGTCTTGTTCACACAATCTCTTTAACGTTTTATTCTAGCCCAGCCCATCTCGTTGCATTCAAGCTGTTAAAGCGCAATGTCCTTCTGCCATCAAACTAGTGCGTTGAACGCTCTGTTATCCATGGAGCGTTGTGGGTGAAGTAATCCGAGAGGCTGAGAGTGTATCAGAGAGAAATCTGTTAACTTTGTCTGTGCACGCACTGCCTAAAACTTCACACATCTCTACTAATGGAGAATATACAGATATGGTGTATGTTTACGGTTTCTGCGATGTTAGTGCTCCTGCCGCTGTCAAAGAATACCGTCGACGCCTCAAATTCCTGATCACAGTGTTCAATACACCATGGACAACGGCATGTCCAATGGGCTGGTTGAATAGCAGAAGGACATCCGGAGCGAAGAGGTTGAAGGCAACAAGGCAAGTAGGGATAGAATAAAATGTCAAAGATGTTGGGTGGGCAACGCAGGTACGTGCACACCACTAGCACATTAGGGAATGTACATTAAACGTGTTCTCTTTCGGCAACCATTCGGAGTAGCGCATATCATCACGCGAAGTTTTGTGTTTCAAATGAGCGTTGCTGTTACATCCCTGAATACAGCTGCTGGTTGCCTGTATTAGCAACCGTATATAAATCTCCCGTAATTAGCATGCAGTAATAACCAAAAAAATCAAACAACTAACGTGTTAAACAACTAGCTACTATCCAGCATTTTTTTTTTATTCAGACCTCTGGGGAGATGTGTGTTGGAAGCGTGTGTAACTGAAGTTCTGAAAGGCGGAAGGTGTCTGAATAAAAAAAATGCTGGATAGTAGCTAGTTGTTTAATACGTTAGTTGTTTGATTTTTTTGGTTATTACTGCATGCTAATTACGGAAAATTTATACACAGTTGCGAATACAGGCAACCAGCAGCTGTAGAACGGAATGACGGTATTGAAAATTTCTGCCTGGGACTCGAATTTGGATTTGCCGCATGTCGCGAGCGGTCGCCTTAACAATTTTGGCTGTACATACACACTTCGTGACCAGATCCAAACTTCTGTATCTCGTCGTCCGTGTGTCAATAACCTGCACTCGTAGTCTGGCGTGAGGTCAGTCGCTTGACGGCGCGTTTCGGCGCGGGCCCGCCCGTTGCCGGCGCGCCGTAAGGCACGGAAGCTCGCACTGGGGCGTATCGCTTTCCAGTCGGGTGTGCCGCGGCAGTCCTCACAGGGGAAGTGATGCGTCTCTTATAGCCTCTCTTTCCCAAGTGGCTCTTTCCGCCTTCCCGTGGTGCCAGACGTTAAGCTCGGCATTCTGCCTTGCGACAAAAGGGAGAGCTGCGACCCAACCCGATGCGAAAGCGAAGGGTGCGTGGTACAGGGGGAGCTGTGTCGAGGGACCGAACACCAGTCCCTTTCTGTTCGCAGGGCACAGACCAGCAGGTGCTCTGCATGCCGGCGACTTCGTTTGTCGGCGTGGGATCACGGCGCGAGTCGGCAAGGGTGCTTCGCCGCGCCCCTGGGTAACCGGGGCGTGTTCTGCCAAACCCAGGAGGTGGTGACATCGCCTGGGCCAGGTTAGATGGGCCCAGACCGCTGAACGACTGGGGGACCGACCCACCACCTGAGTAGGAGTGGGTCCTCGGCCTTCTGGTAGAAGCTCGGGCAAGTAGGCGGCGAAGGGCGAGGGGTGCATCCGCCTCTCCGGAGTGCGGGGTGCAGTTGCCGAGGAGCGTCGTGTGAAATCGTCGACGACGGGGCCATCGATGGGGACCAGTGCGCTGGCGACGGCGCGCTGAACCCGGCAGCTCTGGAGTGCCCTTGACCTAGGGGCGAGGTTGGTGGGCGAGCTGCAGAAGTCCCCCCCCCCCCCCCCCCCATGCCAGAGGAGCCGGTCCGGGGCAAGAGACGGGCTCCCAGCAATTTTTTTTTTATCACTCGTTCCAACCATGGCTACAAACGAAACGAGTGATTCGTGTGCGCCTTCACGGGCTTCCGCTGCGCCTGATCCCTCTCCCCAGGACGAGCAGGGACAGGCTGAGAATGAAACGGTTATGCAGAGGTACTCAAGAATCTCGTCGCTCATGGAGCAACAAATAAAGAATGGCAAGATAAGCCAAGCAGGACTTGCCATCATAAAAAATTAGCTGGCTGCATGGGCTATTGCCCACGCCAAACTTGAGGGAAGGGTGGAAGAGCTTGAAAAAGAGAGCGACAGATTAAGGAGGCAACTGAAAAGACGTGGGCGGCTGTGGCCGCGCAAGCGCCCACCAAGCGCCCACAAAGCACGACCAGAGACACCATTGATAAAGTTACAAAAAGAACAGACACAGCAGTCTTTCTCAGGACACTGCCTGGGCAGGACACAAGTGTCAAGAAAATTCAGGAACTGTTCACAAAAAATATAGACCCTGTCAAAGACAAAATCAAAATTAAAAAGGTTAAACCGAGCAGAAACTCCGTGATAGTCGAAGTTGCCTCAGAGGAAGACAAAGAAAAGCTATTGAATAATCAGAAACTGAACTCGGTGGTCAAATGTGAACCACCGAGAAAAAGAAATCCTCTCGTCATACTATATGACGTACCTACAATTATGACAAACGAAGAACTCGTAGAAACAGACAGCAGAATTTTGATGGAATAAAAGAAGACGAATTCAAGAACAACTAAGCTGAAATTTAAGACTGGGCCGCGGGGTCGTGATGTTGTACATCACGTCGCGGAAGTATCGGCGCCAATGTGGAAGAATATAACAACAATGGGCAGATTGTATGTTGGCTTCCATGCCATCAACACTAGAGATTATGTCGTGGTACCTCGTTGCCACAACTGTGGTGACTTGGACCACATCCTAAGGCTGTGCACCAGGGAGCCGGCGTGCACTAAGTGTGGGGAAAAAGGTCACAGCCGCAAGGACTGCAAGGCGGCGGCAGTTTGCATACCATGCAAGAATCGAGGGAAGAAGTCTTGCGGAGCCACAGGCAGAAATTGCCCGACATACAGAATGTTGGAGCAGAGATTGATCTCTAGAACTGACTATGGCTGAGCCCGGCATACTGAACAGGATGCCAAAGCGAAAGTCCCCGAGCAAAAGGAGGAGGGATGTCATGCGGGCAAATAGATTTAAGGATTTTTTGAGGTCGCTTTCTGGAGCCACCAAAATTGAAACAAAAGATATGGCCATACAAACCGAATTTTCAACAATGGATATAGGCATTCAAACCAATCTTCCCCCCATGGCTGAAATTCCCTCCTTTGGAAGCCGGGAAACAAAACCGAAACTACACCTACAACGGCAAGGGCATCCTGTGGCTCGAGCAACTCTCAGGGACAATAATACAAACGAACAACCTATACAAGAAAATATAGTTACGAGCTCAAGTACGAGCCCTACCACACAATGCACACCAATAGTCAGACTACCACCGGTCGATCCGGTTAGGGTGTACCCCAACTTGGAGTACACCATGCAACTATCCAGATTGGAGCAGCCGGCTACCCCGACCACTGCCTTACGGCATGTGGTCCGTGTAGGACATGAAGACGGCAGGAAGATAACTTTTTCGGTTATGGAGGCTGTTGACAGAATCCAGCTAAAATCAGTGAATCTCCCCACCGACTTTGGAGCCTTTCGTGACTTGCTCAAGAAAGTATTCGAAAGACGAGGAGAGAAATTTGATCTTAACGACATTTACGAACAATCAGTAATAGCACATGGACGAATTGCATTTCACTGGAGTAAGACCTGGCCACATGACCGAATTCACACATACATTCCATAATGACAAAAATAACTATAGGACAGCTTAACACACACAACAGCAGACTCGTAATGCAGGAGCTCCGAAAGGAGGTGGAGGAGAGGAGACTAGATGTACTCTGTCTACAGGAGCCATACTCCCTGGCAGGGAAAATAGCTTTTGCTGCTGCAAGCTGGCAAATAGTCAGCAGAGGGGATGACCCGAAGGCAGCAATTATAATAACAAATAAAGAGAGTTACCATACTCTCACAGTTCACAACTAGCCACTGCAACGTCGTGGAGCTTCAATCCCCTACGGGAATTTTAACTCTCATAAATATGTACTTTCAGTACGGGGACAACATAGAACTTTACATAGACCACCTAGCGAGAGTTACCACGGCGTTGCGGGGAAAAAAACACGTAATAACTGCCGACATTAACGCAAAATCCCCCCTGTGGTACAGTGGCACAAGAGATGCTAATGGCGAAAAGGTCGAAGAACTTATTATGGCATCACAACTTGTGGTGGCTAACAGACCCGGCAATCCTCCCACCTATGCTGCAGGTGGAGGACAGGGCACAAACATCGATGTTACCCTAGTAACTCCGAACACAGCTAACAATCTTCAAAACTGGAGAGTCACAGAGAATGCCACCACAAGCGACCATAATCTGATAACTTTCACCATTGGAGAAAGAGAGTGTCGCTGGGCCACGGGGTGGGAAGTACAACTAAATTATAGAAGAGCCGACTGGGAACGCTTAGCGAGGGAGTGTGACATTCCTCCATCACCGGAAGATGACATGCACTTGGACATGGACGTAGACCGGAGAGCAGAGGAACTGGTGACTGCAGTGACAAGAGCGGTGAGGGCAGCCGTACCTACTAGGAGGAGGGCCATGGCGGCCTCCCCGTCACCATGGTCTGCCGAACTAGGAGAACTGCGTCAGTCTGTCAGAAGGCTAAGGAGGTATTATCAGCGCAGTGTCGTCTGGCAGGAACGACAAAGGTGGCAGTTGCTGTACAGGGAGGAAAAGCGGAAATTCCAAAAGGAACTGCGGGAAGTTAGAATGAAAAGTTGGGAAAACTTTGTGCTCAACCAGCTAGTCACGGACCCGTGGGGGCTCCCATATAAGTTGGTGAGAGAAAAAATCCGCTCTCCTCTGATCAACAGTCAGGTACGGGGATAGGATGACGGAGTCCTGGCAGGAGACTGCGGGGGTCCTCCTCCACTCCCTGCTGCCTGACGACAATGTGGATGGGGAGACAGAGGGACAGCAGCAACTCAGAGATCAAGACCAAGAAATATACACCAATGAGACGGCTGTCTACCCCTTCTCTGAGGAGGAGGTAGCAACCCATATAAGATCTCTGCAAAGAGGAAAAGCACCTGGGCCAGACGGCATTGTGGCGGAGGTGGTGCAGTTTCTGGCGCCTCAGCTGACTGCGCCACTAACACATCTGTACAATGAATGCGTCCGACAGAGAAAGTTTCCAAAGAAATGGAAAATGGCACATGTAGTTATCATAAAGAAAGGACCAGATAAGGATCCTGCAGAAGTAAAATCTTACAGGCCGATCTGCCTGCCGGATATATTTGGCAAAATATTGGAGAAATTGCTGGCTGACAGATTGACAGCACACCGAGTGTTGTGCGGGATGAGTGACAGGCAGTTCGGGTCCAGGCCGGGACGGTTGGCATCTGATGCAATTGCCCTGGCGGCCGAGGTCTGTGGCTCGACCCCGCACAAATACGTGGTTGGCATCATGGTTGACATCAGTGGCGCCTTCGACAACCTGTGGTGGCCTTCGCTCTTCTCCTGCCTGCGGGAGAAAGAGTGTCCAGGGCCGCTATATGGTTGCCTGAGGAGCTATTGCGAGGATCGGGAGATCTGGCTATCATCCTCTAGCGAAAGAGTTGGAAAGACAATTACTAAAGGATGTCCCCAAGGTTCCGTCTTAGGACCCCTCTTCTGGGACATCCATATGGAGCCTTTGTTAGATAGTTTACAACAGAGTGAAGAGGTGCTAGAGGTGATAGCCTACGCTGATGACCTCCTCCTGTTGGTTGGCGGCCGCAGCCGCGAAGACATCGAACCGAAAATAGAGACTGCATTAGATAAACTCCAACAGTGGTGCCACACGACTAAAATGACGATATCGCCCGGCAAATCTACTTACCTCCTGCTAAAAGGACACCTCATTAGAAATCCGACTGTCAGAACAGACGGTTCACCAGTTCTCAGACGACGTGAGACACGCTACCTAGGAGTCATCATTGACGAGAGGTGGAGTTTCGGAAAACACATTGATACCGTCACCCAGAGAGCCCTTCAGATACTAAACAACTTTATCTCAATAGGCCATAAAAGATTCCATCTTCCCTCACACCTAATTAGACTTTATCATAACAGCATCCTAACCTCAGTTGTGGGCTACGGCTCGGGAGTCTGGGCGCACAGGCTCACGAGGGTGGTGCCGGCCATGGCAGTGAGAAGGGTCCAGAGAAGCATGATACTAAGAGCTGTGGGTTCCTACAGAACATCTCCAGGGGGGGCCCTATTAGTCATAATGGGGCTTTGCCCTCTGGACATTAAGATAAGGGAAAAGGCGGCCTGGTATTGGGCCAAAGAGGGTAATTACGAGAAGATTGTAGATATTATGGGTATTAGGGTGGGGGATAAAAGAGAAATAAGGAAAAGAGGGGAGGAGCTCTGGCAGGAGACTTGGGTGATAGAAGAGGCTGGACGACGAACCTTCCAGTTTCTACATGATGTGAGGGAACGCCTGGGAATGAAGTACTTCGAGCCTACACGAGGTCTGATTCACTTTCTCACTGGCCATGGACCCTACCCGACGTACTTATGTCGATTTGGGAAAAGGGCGACACCAGCGTGTGACTGTGGCGATCCGGAGGGTACACCCGAGCATGTTGTTTACGAATGTCCCCTCTTCAATGATGTCGCAAACACACTACGAGACAGACTTCCCAACCATGACACGTATGAACTGCTCAGACGAGAGGAAACTTTTCAGACCCTAAACACCTTGGCAAACGAGGTATCACGAAAAGTTATAATTGAATATCTAAGAGAGATACAGTAAATAACAAGGACAATAATCACCGATTTCGACCAAGAGCCCTATTCCCATGCCGCCTGTGCGTGGATTGGCCGACTTCTTTCCGAGTTGGAATCCGCCATGTGCAGGACTAGGGGGAGTAGGGATCAACCACCGATTATGACACACACCGGACATGACGTAGGATAAGTTAGTTTGTAGGACTTAGATATAGGAAATTAGAATAGGTACTGCAGCGAATTATAACGTCGAGGCCTGCCCAGTGCCAGGGGCATGTTCTTCGGGATTAGCTCGAAGAACAAGGCATATCATAGTAGGTTTATATTCTTACTGGCACACATGTGACGCTGCAGAATATATATGCAAATTCAATTAGTTATAGGATTTAGGTATAAACAGTAGATGTAGATATTAAATGCCCATTGTTGTTAATAACTGTAGCTCACTATAAAACTAAAAAAAAACTAGCTGCACAATTTAACAAAAAATGTATACTGTTAGGACCCACTAATGAGCTAAGGAAGTGGGTTAACTTGTATTAATTATAACGGTTATCTTAATAAAGAATTCAAAAAAAAAAAAAGAAAAGAAAAACCTGCACTCGTAGACTTACTGTAATTTGCGTAGAAACAACATCGCATCGTACTTCTTACGAACACGGACGCCGTAGCATCGTGCTTGCTAGCTGTATTTCAGAATGTGTGTGAGGGAGATGCCTGGTGTCGTCGAGCACCGTAAGGAGGAAATTGCTTACGAGTTATCGGTCAGTTAAGGGCTACGACGTTGTCGGTCTCAAGGATCTTGTTTCGTTATAACGAACGGCTGAGCTTTCGCGCTCACGTATCAGTAAAATTAGGGCGCTAACAGGGTTCGGGAGGATACGCACTGTAAACAGTTATAACGGTTAGTTGACTATTTCGTAGCGACAATGCGGAAAATAAGTAGTGGTACCGGCGACTACAATGTAGAGAGGGAGCGCTATGCGTACAGCGTAAGTTAGGGAACCTTCTAGACTTGCACACAGCAGCGTTATTGTCAGTGAAATCAGCGGGCGGATAACTTACCACCCGAGACTTTTTTGTGCATTCCTATGACCTGTTTACTAAACTGCCTAATACCATAGCGAGATTGTGGCATGAAAGTGGAGTTTTGTCTGTAACGAATAATGCGGACGTGGATCGGCCGCTCTACTTCTCTTAGAATTGCAAGGTCATGACGAAATGTTGAGTCTGAGGGACGTGCGATTTTCACAAATTTTGTGCCCAATGGTCAATGGGCGGTTACAACTCTCTTCAAAAGAAGCGGCGCGGAACAAGTTGCCGTCTTCTGAATTTAATCAGGCTGTACGTAGCAAATATTTATCTGCATAGCGGCCATCAGTTAATGGCAAAGAAATATGTTAGATTGCAAGGGCATGACGAGTTACTGGAGGAATATAAAAGGAGAGTGAAGGATACGGTTAGAAGCATTTAGATTTTCGTGAGTGCGAAGTTGTACGTACTACACTGTCAGAAAGAAAATCTTAACAGCAAGAAGGAGTTTTTTGACATAAACGAAAGTTGGAAGATGTATTTCTACATCTGAAGGTGACGTCCATTCAGATTTCGCCCCAGTCGCATAATAGTGATGCAAGTAGCACCACTACCAAGATACAAATCAGGTTTGACTTAACAGCATGTTGTAACCATAGTGAGCGTTAGTTAACTTTGAGACTGGTCGTGGTGAGTATCTTATTCAAGAATACCTTTAAGACGACAACGACACCATCATCAAGACCTCATTGAGTTCCAGCAGGGTCGTGTAATAGAGCTACGAGAAGCTGGATGTTCCTTCTGCGATACTTTAGAAAGACGTGGCAGGAATGTAGCCACTGTTCGTCACTGATGGAAGCGGTGATCACGAGAATCTACAGTCTCAAGAATACTGGACTCCGGATGGCCACGTGGCACTGCCGAGAGTCAAGACTCGTGTTCGGCGTATGGCTCTGGCACGTTGCACTGCATCTGCAGCAGCAACTTGAGCAGCGAACTGTCACAAATAGGTAACTTGAAGGACAGCTCCAAGCCAGACGTCCTGTAGCGTGCACTCCACTGACCCAAAACCAGCACCATTTGCGTCTTCAGTCGTGAAGCAAGAGCTTGCTGTAGGGCAGGGTGGAGGTCTTTTGCTTTTTCGGACCAATACCTGTTCTGCGTGAGTGCCCGTTATGGCCGTATGTAGGTTAGAAGGAGGCCAGTTGAGTGCCTGCAGCCGAACTGTCTGCCTGCTAGAGGCACTGGACTTATACCTGGAGTTATGGACTTGGCTGCCATATCGTATGAAAGCAGGAACACTCTCGTGGTTATCCCACTCACACTCACTGCAAATTTGTAGGTCAGTCTGGTGATTCGATGCTTTATGCTACCATTCACGAACAGCATTCCAGGGGGTGATTCACAACAGGATAATGCTCTCCCACAAACCGCTGTTGTAGCCCAACATGCTGTACAGATTGTTGCCGCGACCTGCTCGATCACCAGATCTGTCTCCAATCGAGTACATATAGAGCACCATTGGACGAAAACTTCAGCGTCACCCACAACCAGTATTAACCGTCGCTGTATTGACTGACCAAGTGCAACAGGCATGGTACTCCATCCTACAGAATGGCATCCGGCTGTACAGCACAATACATGCACGTCCACTTGCTTGCTTTAAGTATTCTGCAGGTTACACCAGTTATTAATATACCAGACTTTTGCATTTGCAATGGCTTATCTCGCGCTTACATTAAACTGCGGTCTTGCAATGTTAAACACTTAAATATTTCACCTAGAAAAATATATTCCCCAAACTTCATTACTCTACAGTAAATACTTTTTGGTACTGTGATTTTTTTAGATCAGTGTATTTTGGAAGGGATATGCCACAATGACAGTCCTAGTGTCGCTCTCATTGAACAACCCAGGATCTTCCTGTAGTTCGATCGTTTAATTTCGGAAGTAGAGGCTGTGCGTTTTGCTTACGACACGCGTATAGCGAGTGAAGGGAGAGCAGTTGAACGAGAATAGGGGACCAGGTAACATCAAGTGTTTATAGGTGTGAGAGTAAGGGTCATCGAGTAAGGAAATGTCCACAGCCAATGATTAGGGATATATGTTAATGGTGGAAGGGCATATCGCCAGAGTCCCATTTTGCAAAACGGTCAAGGCGACGCTTAGTACAAGTGTGCTATCCACGTGTGGGAATTTTAACGGGAAACTGGTATGAGAACTTTTGCATTCCGAGAGTTCTCTGAACTTGCTTAGTGAGGATTGGTATGTGGCATACCAGGTCACCTGAACTTTCTGGCAATATAGAGTCATTTGAGGTAGCGAATAGTGTGGAAACGCAACTATTCTGGGAAGTCCCCCTTAAGGTGTGGATTCGGAATTCCAGGTGGGTAGTTAAAGTCAGGATGACACGCAGTTTATCGGTTTCCACCATTCTGGGGGCGGATTTCATGCGGCATGTGGGCCTCATTTCAGACTGGAGGAGGAGAAAATTTTCTTTTAGGTTGGATAGGGGCACACCTATCAATTTTATAAGCATTGGTTGGAAGGAAGGTTCCTCAAGCAAACAACTTTAGTCATTTATCGCCAAAACAGAGTAATCTGCTCTGCTAGTTGAGCTTCATGATGTTTTGTATCATCGCTAGTATTGGGGTAAAGAGAGTTCAGGAGTATTTCCTTTGTGCAGGATGCATATATCCAGGGGCAAGCATACATTCAGGAGCATATCATCCCCTCCCCCTCCCTTTGTACTATAGTTATGCTAATGGATTTATGAAATCCTGGGCCTCCTGGAGATAATCTGTAATTTTGAGATATACCCAACCCCTTTCCCCCTCCTCCTCCCTCACCGCTCTGGGAAATGGGATGCCAATCCTGGGAAATTTTTGCTCACTCCATCCCTGGTTCAGTTGTGAGCATTTCCCCTCTCCCTCTACTCTGGGAAATCCTCAGCCCTCTCCCCTTCTCATGGGAAATCTGCAGCCCTGCTCCCTTCCCCATTCACCTCTCTCTTGCCCCCTCACCACACCATATAGAAATTTATGGGAAATGTGCAGTCTGCGCTGACATATTGGTGTTGGAGAGAGAGCAGTTTAATAAAGCTGTAAGCATACATCTGAGGACTGCATCTGTAGCCTCCTACATCAGGACTGGAAGGAAACGATAATGAACGAGCATAAGGGAAATATTTTTCAGCAAATAATGGTGATGCACTGAGATGGAATGAAAATGCATTTTGCAACTCATAGAGACTATTGCCTGTGGTGGAGCTGTTCACGGTTTTTGAAATGACCAGTCAATCCACAACGCAGGAGTCAACTTCGTTCTATTCCACTACCACAGACTGAATGCACCTCAATGCATGGAGCTCAACTGAGGACGCTTGAAACTAGTTTTGTTCCACATTCCGACAGAATGCGTTTATAGGTCAGCAAGTTCTCATTGAAGTCTAGGATGATCTGTCTCCTACTGATCAAATAGTCTACCGCTCCAGAGGAACTTGTACACAGATAAATCGTAAGAAGACACAGGATGGCAAACCATCTCTGAAGTATTGGAGGAAATAGTACACAGAAACATAGTAAGAAGGGATAGGACAGCAGACCACCACTGAAATGTAGGAAGAGCTGCTGCCTATCGATCTACAAGTGTACTGCTGCTGAGGAACTTGTACACAGACACATGGTAGGAGGGGATAGGGTAGAAAACTATCACTGAAGTGTAGGAAGGCCAATACACAAAACCGCAAGTGAAGGAAAATGCTTCAGTGTTCGAATTACACATCGAAATCATAGGAAAGAAACCAACACTAGTACACAATGGATCAGAATGCAACATGTGCACTGGAAATTGGGAAATATCACTTTAATAACACAAATACCGCAAAAACCGATCCCAAAAGATCTCACCAAGAAATAGTGAAAGCAACTGCACATGTGTTCACCGAATTGTGTAGATACAGACTAAGTAGTTTAGAATCAGTCTTAGCCCCACCCCTACATCCTATCCTGCCCTCCTCTCCTCCCACAGTTGGAAGAGGGGCTAGTTTTCCAGGCCTGTTCTAACCTGTCGCTGATGGTACTCAAAAACATCCATCTGTTGGCAGTGATATACTGATTCTGCTCTGCAGAAATCAGTCACCGTTGCAAAGACTCAAGAGCAATACACTTCTTGCAAATTGTTAAATGTATTTTTTGAAAAAACAGGCGCCTCCGGAACAATAGCGAAATACCTGGCTATCTGTCCAAGAACTAAATGGTAAAAAGCCGCGTATCTCAAACGATGTGGGTGTGCCGGCACTGTCTAACATCGGTCTTTGGCTAAGTAATATCAGTCTCAAGTAGGAAAAACATTGAATTAATACATCTGCCGGAAACGAGGTACACATGGATCATTATACTAGTCGTCTCAGTGTGTGCTGCTCTTTCAGCTCTGCATGGCGAGTGAAGATCAGTGTCCGCACTCGCTAGACTCGACCACTCCATGAGGCTACAACACTTCATCGCTCTCATTTGTTCTTCTTTTTCATGTAACCTGTCTGAAGACTGTCTGGTAGACGTTTCAGATGCTCCACTGTACCAAGTAACAGCATTGTTTGTGTCTGTGTGTTCACAAATACTGTGGAAGAATGAGATATTCTGCTCATCTCACAGAACGTCATCTTCATCTCTGTTATTTAGGAACAGCCGCCTAAGTAGAATGCTTTGTGGACAATCATCGAGCTGCATCTGTTGGTGGTCAAAAGGCTGCCTTAGAAAGATTATGCACCCCACCATTGAGGGATGTTGGTGCTGAGAGTCATTTGTGCTGTGCAGATGATGGAGGAATAGACTGTTGAGTAATTGTACGTAGGACACTTGATCCTCATGGAGTAACGCAATGCGTGTCTCTCTGAAGCTTTGCCATTATTCACAGCTCAACTGTTATATGTCAGCTCATTTATTTAAAAAAAAGTGACTGAATAAATACGCACAATCATTTGCTGCACAGGTTATTACCATTGTGTATTCTCCAGGTGAGATTCTTGTGCCTGCTACAATGAATATCCATTAAGAAGAGACGATTGTTATTTTACGGTCTCCTCATGAGGATGGACGGTGATCGACTAACGAAAAGAATATTGAGTTTCATCCAACCTAAGAAAACAAGGCCGAGATGGTTAGAAGAATGTGAAAAAGATCTTAGGTAGATTGGTATCTCAGAGAGAGAAATTCATGACAGGACAAATTTAGAAGATTTGTGAACAACTAACAAGGTTTTAAAATGGCATCAACGTCAAAAAGACGGAGAGGACCTTTGTCCGAAGAGCATAAAGAGACACTTTTTGATGGGCTTAGAAGATACTGGCAGGAAGTCAAAGCTGGAACAAGAACCAGACCAATACACTAAACTGAAATTGGTTGTTACCACGCAGTCCATAAAGGCTCATCTCGATAAAGAAAACAATATTGTGATCATACACCTCACATCACATCTTGTAATAAAAGTAGCCCTATTCTTTTGAAACCGATACTGTGACAGTGCAAATAGTGTGAATAGTACTAAAATCAATGAAATCTCCAGCTAAGTAAGTGTAAACCTACTCGAGTATGAACTTATTTTTGCCACAATAAACGTTGAACTGAGAGTATTCAATCCTTCTGTCAATACACTACCAAATAAACTCGTAACACCATCCAAAACTATTGGAACATACACTCAGCTAGGAACTTCTACACAGTATGGTAAGTAGATGACTTCACCAATAACATAATGCTGGTGGGACCATACAGCAATACGAGAAGCAATATTGACTGAACATTCCAGGATGGATAGACATGCTTTTCCGTGAGCGGTAATAGTGTGTCTTACGAGGAGAGAGGTGGAATCTTCTTTTAAGCATGGACTACAAAAAAACCACAATAGCAACGATTGTGTTATACTACCAGCACTTCCTGGCCTTATTTCTACAGGAAGATGAAACACGTTAATAACATTACACAACTACCCCCCAATGAACCATGGACCTTGCCGTTGGTGGGGAGGCTTGCGTGTCTCAGCGATACAGATAGCCGTACCGTAGGTGCAACCACAATGGAGGGGTATCAGTTGAGAGGCCAGACAAACGTGTGGTTCCTGAAGAGGGGCAGCAGCCTTTTCAGTAGTTGCAGGGGCAACAGTCTGGATGATTGACTGATCTGGCCTTGTAACACTAACCTAAACGGCCTTGCTGTGCTGGTACTGCGAACGGCTGAAAGGAAGGGGAAACTACGGCCGTAATTTTTCCCGAGGGCATGCAGCTTTACTGTATGGTTAATGATGATGGCGTCCTCTTGGGTAAAATATTCCGGAGGTAAAATAGTCCCCCATTCGGATCTCCGGGCGGGGACTACTCAAGAGGACGTCGTTATCAGGAGAAAGAAAACTGGCGTTCTACGAATCGGAGTGTGGAATGTCAGATCCCTTAATCGGGCAGGTAGGTTAGAAAATTTAAAAAGGGAAATGGATAGGTTAAAGTTAGATATAGTGGGAATTAGTGAAGTTCGGTGGCAGGAGGAACAAGACTTTTGGTCAGGCGAATACAGGGTTATAAATACAAAGTCAAATAGAGGTAACGCAGGAGTAGGTTCAATAATGAATACGAAAATAGGAATGTGGGTCAGCTACTACAAACAGCACAGTGAACGCATTATTGTGGCCAAGACAGACACGAAGTCCATGCCTACTACAGTAGTACAAGTTTATGTGCCAACTAGCTCTGCAGATGACGAAGAAATTGAAGAAATGTATGATGAAATAAAAGAAATTATTCAGATAGTGAAGGGAGAAGAAAATTTAAGTCATGGGTGACTGGAATTCGGTAGTAGGAAAAGGGAGAGATGGAAACGTACTAGGTGAACATCGACTGGGGGTAAGAAATGAAAGAGGAAGCCGCATGGTAGAATTTTGCACAGAGCACAACTTAATCATAGCTAACACTTGGTTCAAGAATCATACTGACGGATTTCAGATAGATTATATAATGGTAAGACAGAGATTTAGGAACCAGGTTTTAAATTGTAAGACATTACCAGGGGCAGATGTGGACTCTAATCACAATCTATTGGTTATGAACTGTAGATTAAAACTGAATAAACTGCAAAAAGGTGGGAAGTTAAGGAGATGGGATCTGGATAAACTGACTAAACCAGAGGTTGTACAGAGTTTCAGGGAGAGCGTAAGGGAATAAATGGCAGGAATGGGGGAAAGAAATACAGTAGAAGAAGAATGGGTAGCTTTGAGGGATGAAGTAGTGAAGGCAGCAGAGGATCAAGTAGTTAAAAAGACGAGGGCTAGTAGAAATCCTTGGGTAACAGAAGAAATATTGAATTTAATTGATGAAAGGAGAAAGTATAAAAATGCAGTAAATGAAGCAGGCAAAAAGTAATACAAACGTCTCAAAAATGAGATCGACAGGATGTGCAAAATGGCTAAGCAGGGATGGCTAGAGGATAAATGTAAGGATGTAGAGGCTTATCTCACTAGGGGAAAGATAGATACTGCCTACAGGAAAATTAAAGAGACCTTTGGAGATAAGAGAACCACTTGTATGAATATTAAGAGCTCAGATGGAAACCCAGTTCTAAGCAAAGAAGAGAAAGCAGAAAGGTGGAAGGAGTATATAGAGGGTCTATACAAGGGTGATGTACTTGAGGACAATATTATGGAAATGGAAGAGGATGTAGATGAAGATGGAATGGGAGATATGATACTGCGTGTAGAGTTTGACAGAGCACTGAAAGACTTGAGTCGAAACAAGACCCAGGGAGTAGACAACATTCCATTAGAACTACTGACGGCCTTGGGAGAGCTAGTCCTGACAAAACTCTACCATCTGGTGAGCTAGATGTATGAGACAGGCGAAATACCCTCAGACTTCAAGAAGAATATAATAATTCCAATCCCAAAGAAAGCAGGTGTCGACAGATGTGAAAATTACCAAACTATCAGTTTAATAAGTCACGGCTGTAAAAAAAAAAAACACGAATTCTTTACAAACGAATGGAAAAACTAGTAGAAGCCGACCTCGGGGAAGGTCAGTTTGGATTCCGTAGAAATATTGGAACACGTGGGGCAATACTGAGCCTATGACTTAACTTAGAAGCTAGATTAAGGAAAGGCAAACCTACGTTTCTAGCATTTGTAGACTTAGAGAAAGCTTTTGACAAAGTCGACTGGAACACTCTCTTTCAAATTCTGAAGGTGGCAGGGGTAAAATACACTCCTGGAAATTGAAATAAGAACACCGTGAATTCATTGTCTCAGGAAGGGGAAACTTTATTGACACATTCCTGGGGTCAGATACATCACATGATCACACTGACAGAACCACAGGCACATAGACACAGGCAACAGAGCATGCACAATGTCGGCACTAGTACAGTGTATATCCACCTTTCGCAGCAATGCAGGCTGCTATTCTCCCATGGAGACGATCGTAGAGATGCTGGATGTAGTACTGTGGAACGGCTTGCCATGCCATTTCCACCTGGCGCCTCAGTTGGACCAGCGTTCGTGCTGGACGTGCAGACCGCGTGAGACGACGCTTCATCCAGTCCCAAACATGCTCAATGGGGGACAGATCCGGAGATCTTGCTGGCCAGGGTAGTTGACTTACACCTTCTAGAGCACGTTGGGTGGCACGGGATACATGCGGACGTGCATTGTCCTGTTGGAACAGCAAGTTCCCTTGCCGGTCTAGGAATGGTAGAACGATGGGTTCGATGACGGTTTGGATGTACCGTGCACTATTCAGTGTCCCGTCGACGATCACCAGTGGTGTACGGCCAGTGTAGGAGATCGCTCCCCACACCATGATGCCGGGTGTTGGCCCTGTGTGCCTCGGTCGTATGTAGTCCTGATTGTGGCGCTCACCTGCACGGCGCCAAACACGCATACGACCATCAGTGGCACCAAGGCAGAAGCGACTCTCATCGCTGAAGACGACACATCTCCATTCGTCCCTCCATTCACGCCTGTCGCGACACCACTGGAGGCGGGCTGCACGATGTTGGGGCGTGAGCGGAAGACGGCCTAACGGTGTGCGGGACCATAGCCCAGCTTCATGGAGACGGTTGCGAATGGTCCTCGCCGATACCCCAGGAGCAACAGTGTCCCTAATTTGCTGGGAAGTGGCGGTGCGGTCCCCTACGGCACTGCGTAGGATCCTACGGTCTTGGCGTGCATCCGTGCGTCGCTGCGGTCCGGTCCCAGGTCGACGGGCACGTGCGCCTTCCGCCGACCACTGGCGACAACATCGATGTACTGTGGAGACCTCACGCCCCACGTGTTGAGCAATTCGGCGGTACGTCCACCCGGCCTCCCGCATGCCCACTATACGCCCTCGCTCAAAGTCCGTCAACTGCACATACGGTTCACGTCCACGCTGTCGCGGCATGCTACCAGTGTTAAAGACGGCGATGGAGCTCCGTATGCCACGGCAAACTGGCTGACACTGACGGCGGCGGTGCACAAATGCTGCGCAGCTAGCGCCATTCGACGGCCAACACCGCGGTTCCTGGTGTGTCCGCTGTGCCGTGCGTGTGATCATTGCTTGTGTTATATCCTAGCCAGTAATGCCAACCGAACCCGCTGCCAAAAAGGTTGGCAGCATCAATGTCCGGACGCCGTCCGCATAAGCAGCGCCAGCGAGACAGGAAATCGCCGCAAGTCTGCGCGCGCCACCGCTGGCTTCTGGCTTCTTAAGCGCTGGAGTCGCGAGCGCTAGGACAGTTCTGGATTCGCCACTCAGTTGTATACTCGCCACCGAATTGTGTACCTGCTAGTCAGTTGTGTGTTCATCGCAGCAGAGTTGTTGTTTGTCGTCAGCCGACGCTGACCTAGCCGCTCCAACTCGAACTAGACAGATTTCTGTAGACCATGTTCACCACTGTGTTCTGTATCGTCGTTAATAAAGATGAGTACCGACTTTCATTTAATCCGAGTGTTTGGGTTTTCATCTTTCTGTTCACTGTTCCAGCGGACCGGTCGGCCCACTATTAAAAGTGTGGCGGTGACTTCGTAGGACGTTTCTACAGCGAAGTGTTGTCGCTACGAAGGCCGTCACAAAAGCTTGTACAGCCCTCTCGCAGTGTCCGGAGCAAGTATGGTGGGTCTGACACCCCGGTGTCAATGTGTTCTGTTTTCCATTTCCAGGAGTGTATATTGAGCGAAAGGCTATTTACAATTTGTATAGAAACCAGATGGCAGTTATAAGAGTCGAGGGGTATGAAAGGGAAGCAGTGGGTGGGAAGGGAGTAAGACAGGGTTTTAGCCTCTCCCCAATGTTATTCAATCTGTATATTGAGCAAGCAGTGAAGGAAACAAAAGAAAAATTCGGATTAGGTATTAAAATCCATGGAGAAGAAATAAAAACTTTAAGGTTCGCCGATGACATTGTAATTCTGTCAGAGACAGCAAAGGACTTGGAAGAGCAGCTGAACGGCATGGACAGTGTCTTGAAAGTAGAATATAAGATGAACATCAACAAAAGCAAAACGAGGATAATGGAATGTAGTCGAATCAAGTCGGGTGATGCTGAGGGTATTAGATTAGGAAATGAGACACTTGAAGTAGTAAAGGAGTTTTGCTGTTTGGGGAGCAAAATAACTGATGATGGTCGAAGTAGAGAGGATATAAAATGTAGACTGGCAATGGGAAGGAAAGCGTTTCTGAAGAAGAGAAATTTGTTAACATCGAGTATAGATTTAAGTGTCAGGAAGTCGTTTCTGAAAGTATTTGTATGGAGTGTAGCCATGTATAGAAGTGAAACATGGACGATAAATAGGCCGGCCGGAGTGGCCGTGCGGTTCTAGGCGCTACAGCCTGGAACCGAGCGACCGCTACGGTCGCAGGTTCGAATCCTGCCTCGGGCATGGATGTGTGTGATGTCCTTAGGTTAGTTAGGTTTAATTAGTTCTAAGATCTAGGCGACTGATGACCTCAGAAGTTAAGTCGCATAGTGCTCAGAGCCATTTGAACCATTTTCTGAACGATAAATAGTTTAGACAAGAAGAGAATAGAAGCTTTCGAAATGTGGTGCTACAGAAGAATGCTGCAGTTTAGATGGGTAGATCACATAACTAATGAGGAGGTGTTGAATAGGATTGGGGAGAAGAGAAGTTTCTGGCACAACCTGACTAGAAGAAGGGATCGGTTGGTAGGACATTTTCTGAGGCACCAAGGGATCACCAATTTAGTATTGGAGGGCAGCATGGAGGGTAAAAATCGTAGAGGTAGACCAAGAGATGAATACACCAAGCAGATTCAGAAGGATGTAGGTTGCAGTAGGTACTGGGAGATGAAGAAGCTTGCACAGGATAGAGTAGCATGGAGAGCGCATCAAACCAGTCTCAGGACTGAAGACCACAATAACAACAACAACTATTGAAAGA